>NC_091472.1:13625617-14225617 GCF_036971445.1 Narcine bancroftii
TCACTGTAACACCCCACCCTGCACTCAGTGACTCACTGTAACATCCCACCCTGCACTCAGTGACTCACTGTAACACCCCACCCTGCACTCAGTGACTCACTGTAACACCCCACCCTGCACTCAGTGACTCACTGTAACACCCCACCCTGCACTCTGTGACTCAGTGTAACACCCCACCCTACACTCAGTGACTCACTGTAACATCCCACCCTGCACTCAGTGACTCACTGTAACACCCCACCCTGCACTCAGTGACTCACTGTAACATCCCACCCTGCACTCAGTGACTCACTGTAACACCCCACCCTGCACTCAGTGACTCACTGTAACACCCCACCCTGCACTCAGTGACTCACTGTAACACTCCACCCTACAATCAGTGACTCACTGTAACACCCCACCCTGCACTCAGTGACTCACTGTAACACCCCACCCTGCACTCTGTGACTCAGTGTAACACCCCACCCTACACTCAGTGACTCACTGTAACACCCCACCCTGCACTCAGTGACTCACTGTAACATCCCACCCTGCACTCAGTGACTCACTGTAACACCCCACCCTGCACTCAGTGACTCACTGTAACACCCCACCCTGCACTCAGTGACTCACTGTAACACCCCACCCTGCACTCAGTGACTCACTGTAACATCCCACCCTGCACTCAGTGACTCACTGTAACACCCCACCCTGCACTCAGTGACTCACTGTAACATCCCACCCTGCACTCAGTGACTCACTGTAACACCCCACCCTGCACTCAGTGACTCACTGTAACACCCCACCCTGCACTCAGTGACTCACTGTAACACCCCACCCTACACTCAGTGACTCACTGTAACACCCCACCCTGCACTCAGTGACTCACTGTAACATCCCACCCTGCACTCAGTGACTCACTGTAACACCCCACCCTGCACTCAGTGACTCACTGTAACACCCCACCCTGCACTCAGTGACTCACTGTAACACCCCACCCTGCACTCAGTGACTCACTGTAACATCCCACCCTGCACTCAGTGACTCACTGTAACACCCCACCCTGCACTCAGTGACTCACTGTAACATCCCACCCTGCACTCAGTGACTCACTGTAACACCCCACCCTGCACTCAGTGACTCACTGTAACACCCCACCCTGCACTCAGTGACTCACTGTAACACCCCACCCTACACTCAGTGACTCACCGTAACACCCCACCCTGCACTCTGTGACTCAGTGTAACACCCCACCCTACACTCAGTGACTCACTGTAACATCCCACCCTGCACTCAGTGACTCACTGTAACACCCCACCCTACACTCAGTGACTCACTGTAACACCCCACCCTGCACTCAGTGACTCACTGTAACACCCCACCCTGCACTCAGTGACTCACTGTAACACCCCACCCTGCACTCAGTGACTCACTGTAACACCCCACCCTGCACTCAGTGACTCACTGTAACACCCCACCCTACACTCAGTGACTCACTGTAACACCCCACCCTACACTCAGTGACTCACTGTAACACCCCACCCTGCACTCAGTGACTCACTGTAACACCCCACCCTACACTCAGTGACTCACTGTAACACCCCACCCTGCACTCAGTGACTCACTGTAACACCCCACCCTACACTCAGTGACTCACTGTAACACCCCATCCTACACTCAGTGACTCACTGTAACACCCCACCCTACACTCAGTGACTCACTGTAACACCCCACCCTGCACTCAGTGACTCACTGTAACACCCCACCCTACACTCAGTGACTCACTGTAACACCCCACCCTACACTCAGTGACTCACTGTAACACCCCACCCTACACTCAGTGACTCACTGTAACACCCCACCCTGCACTCAGTGACTCACTGTAACACCCCACCCTACACTCAGTGACTCACTGTAACACCCCACCCTACACTCAGTGACTCACTGTAACACCCCACCCTACACTCAGTGACTCACTGTAACACCCCACCCTGCACTCAGTGACTCACTGTAACACCCCACCCTGCACTCAGTGACTCACTGTAACACCCCACCCTACACTCAGTGACTCACTGTAACACCCCACCCTGCACTCTGTGACTCACTGTAACACCCCACCCTGCACTCTGTGACTCACTGTAACACCCCACCCTACACTCTGTAACTCACTGTAACACCCCATCCTGCACTCAGTGACTCACTGTAACACCCCACCCTGCACTCAGTGACTCACTGTAACACCCCACCCTGCACTCAGTGACTCACTGTAACATCCCACCCTGCACTCAGTGACTCACTGTAACACCCCACCCTGCACTCAGTGACTCACTGTAACACCCCACCCTGCACTCTGTGACTCACTGTAACACCCCACCCTACACTCAGTGACTCACTGTAACACCCCACCCTGCACTCAGTGACTCACTGTAACACCCCACCCTGCACTCAGTGACTCACTGTAACACCCCACCCTGCACTCTGTGACTCACTGTAACACCCCACCCTACACTCAGTGACTCACTGTAACACCCCACCCTACACTCAGTGACTCACTGTAACACCCCACCCTGCACTCAGTGACTCACTGTAACACCCCATCCTGCACTCAGTGACTCACTGTAACACCCCACCCTACACTCAGTGACTCACTGTAACACCCCACCCTGCACTCAGTGACTCACTGTAACACCCCACCCTGCACTCTGTGACTCACTGTAACACCCCACCCTACACTCAGTGACTCACTGTAACACCCCACCCTACACTCAGTGACTCACTGTAACCCCCCACCCTGCACTCAGACTCACTGTAACACCCCACCCTGCACTCTGTGACTCAGTGTAACACCCCACCCTACACTCAGTGACTCACTGTAACACCCCACCCTGCACTCAGTGACTCACTGTAACACCCCACCCTGCACTCTGTGACTCACTGTAACACCCCACCCTACACTCAGTGACTCACTGTAACACCCCACCCTGCACTCAGTGACTCACTGTAACATCCCACCCTGCACTCAGTGACTCACTGTAACACCCCACCCTGCACTCAGTGACTCACTGTAACACCCCACCCTGCACTCTGTAACTCACTGTAACACCCCACCCTACACTCAGTGACTCACTGTAACACCCCACCCTGCACTCAGTGACTCACTGTAACACCCCACCCTGCACTCAGACTCACTGTAACACCCCACCCTACACTCTGTAACTCACTGTAACACCCCACCCTGCACTCTGTGACTCAGTGTAACACCCCACCCTACACTCAGTGACTCACTGTAACACCCCACCCTGCACTCAGTGACTCACTGTAACATCCCACCCTGCACTCAGTGACTCACTGTAACACCCCACCCTGCACTCAGTGACTCACTGTAACACCCCACCCTGCACTCAGTGACTCACTGTAACACCCCACCCTACACTCAGTGACTCACTGTAACACCCCACCCTGCACTCTGTGACTCAGTGTAACACCCCACCCTACACTCAGTGACTCACTGTAACACCCCACCCTGCACTCAGTGACTCACTGTAACACCCCACCCTACACTCAGTGACTCACTGTAACACCCCACCCTGCACTCAGTGACTCACTGTAACATCCCACCCTGCACTCAGTGACTCACTGTAACACCCCACCCTGCACTCAGTGACTCACTGTAACACCCCACCCTGCACTCAGTGACTCACTGTAACACCCCACCCTACACTCAGTGACTCACTGTAACACCCCACCCTGCACTCTGTGACTCAGTGTAACACCCCACCCTACACTCAGTGACTCACTGTAACATCCCACCCTGCACTCAGTGACTCACTGTAACACCCCACCCTGCACTCAGTGACTCACTGTAACACCCCACCCTGCACTCAGTGACTCACTGTAACACCCCACCCTACAATCAGTGACTCACTGTAACACCCCACCCTGCACTCAGTGACTCACTGTAACACCCCACCCTGCACTCTGTGACTCAGTGTAACACCCCACCCTACACTCAGTGACTCACTGTAACACCCCACCCTGCACTCAGTGACTCACTGTAACATCCCACCCTGCACTCAGTGACTCACTGTAACACCCCACCCTGCACTCAGTGACTCACTGTAACACCCCACCCTGCACTCAGTGACTCACTGTAACACCCCACCCTGCACTCTGTGACTCAGTGTAACACCCCACCCTACACTCAGTGACTCACTGTAACACCCCACCCTGCACTCAGTGACTCACTGTAACACCCCACCCTGCACTCAGTGACTCACTGTAACACCCCACCCTGCACTCTGTGACTCAGTGTAACACCCCACCCTGCACTCAGTGACTCACTGTAACACCCCACCCTGCACTCAGTGACTCACTGTAACACCCCACCCTGCACTCTGTGACTCAGTGTAACACCCCACCCTACACTCAGTGACTCACTGTAACATCCCACCCTGCACTCAGTGACTCACTGTAACACCCCACCCTACACTCAGTGACTCACTGTAACACCCCACCCTGCACTCAGTGACTCACTGTAACACCCCACCCTGCACTCAGTGACTCACTGTAACACCCCACCCTGCACTCAGTGACTCACTGTAACACCCCACCCTACACTCAGTGACTCACTGTAACACCCCACCCTGCACTCAGTGACTCACTGTAACACCCCACCCTGCACTCAGTGACTCACTGTAACACCCCACCCTGCACTCTGTGACTCAGTGTAACACCCCACCCTACACTCAGTGACTCACTGTAACACCCCACCCTACACTCAGTGACTCACTGTAACACCCCACCCTGCACTCTGTGACTCAGTGTAACACCCCACCCTACACTCAGTGACTCACTGTAACACCCCACCCTGCACTCAGTGACTCACTGTAACACCCCATCCTGCACTCAGTGACTCACTGTAACACCCCACCCTACACTCAGTGACTCACTGTAACACCCCACCCTGCACTCTGTAACTCACTGTAACACCCCACCCTGCACTCAGTGACTCACTGTAACACCCCACCCTACACTCAGTGACTCACTGTAACACCCCACCCTGCACTCAGTGACTCACTGTAACACCCCACCCTGCACTCAGTGACTCACTGTAACACCCCACCCTGCACTCAGTGACTCACTGTAACACCCCACCCTGCACTCAGTGACTCACTGTAACACCCCACCCTGCACTCAGTGACTCACTGTAACACCCCACCCTACACTCAGTGACTCACTGTAACACCCCACCCTGCACTCTGTAACTCACTGTAACACCCCACCCTGCACTCAGTGACTCACTGTAACACCCCACCCTACACTCAGTGACTCACTGTAACACCCCACCCTGCACTCAGTGACTCACTGTAACACCCCACCCTACACTCAGTGACTCACTGTAACACCCCACCCTGCACTCAGTGACTCACTGTAACACCCCACCCTGCACTCAGTGACTCACTGTAACACCCCACCCTGCACTCAGTGACTCACTGTAACATCCCACCCTGCACTCAGTGACTCACTGTAACACCCCACCCTGCACTCAGTGACTCACTGTAACACCCCACCCTACACTCTGTGACTCACTGTAACACCCCACCCTGCACTCAGTGACTCACTGTAACACCCCACCCTGCACTCAGTGACTCACTGTAACACCCCACCCTACACTCTGTGACTCACTGTAACACCCCACCCTGCACTCAGTGACTCACTGTAACACCCCACCCTGCACTCAGTGACTCACTGTAACACCCCACCCTACACTCTGTGACTCACTGTAACACCCCACCCTGCACTCAGTGACTCACTGTAACACCCCACCCTGCACTCAGTGACTCACTGTAACACCCCACCCTACACTCAGTGACTCACTGTAACACCCCACCCTGCACTCAGTGACTCACTGTAACACCCCACCCTGCACTCAGACTCACTGTAACACCCCACCCTGCACTCAGTGACTCACTGTAACACCCCACCCTGCACTCAGACTCACTGTAACATCCCACCCTGCACTCAGTGACTCACTGTAACATCCCACCCTGCACTCAGTGACTCACTGTAACACCCCACCCTGCACTCAGTGACTCACTGTAACACCCCACCCTACACTCAGTGACTCACTGTAACACCCCACCCTGCACTCTGTGACTCACTGTAACATCCCACCCTGCACTCAGACTCACTGTAACACCCCACCCTACACTCAGTGACTCACTGTAACACCCCACCCTGCACTCAGTGACTCACTGTAACATCCCACCCTGCACTCAGTGACTCACTGTAACATCCCACCCTGCACTCAGTGACTCACTGTAACACCCCACCCTACACTCAGTGACTCACTGTAACACCCCACCCTGCACTCAGTGACTCACTGTAACACCCCACCCTGCACTCAGTGACTCACTGTAACACCCCACCCTGCACTCAGTGACTCACTGTAACATCCCACCCTGCACTCAGTGACTCACTGTAACACCCCACCCTGCACTCAGTGACTCACTGTAACACCCCACCCTACACTCTGTGACTCACTGTAACACCCCACCCTGCACTCAGTGACTCACTGTAACACCCCACCCTGCACTCAGTGACTCACTGTAACACCCCACCCTACACTCTGTGACTCACTGTAACACCCCACCCTGCACTCAGTGACTCACTGTAACACCCCACCCTGCACTCAGTGACTCACTGTAACACCCCACCCTACACTCTGTGACTCACTGTAACACCCCACCCTGCACTCAGTGACTCACTGTAACACCCCACCCTGCACTCAGTGACTCACTGTAACACCCCACCCTACACTCTGTGACTCACTGTAACACCCCACCCTGCACTCAGTGACTCACTGTAACACCCCACCCTGCACTCAGTGACTCACTGTAACACCCCACCCTGCACTCAGTGACTCACTGTAACATCCCACCCTGCACTCAGTGACTCACTGTAACACCCCACCCTGCACTCAGTGACTCACTGTAACACCCCACCCTACACTCTGTGACTCACTGTAACACCCCACCCTGCACTCAGTGACTCACTGTAACACCCCACCCTGCACTCAGTGACTCACTGTAACACCCCACCCTACACTCTGTGACTCACTGTAACACCCCACCCTGCACTCAGTGACTCACTGTAACACCCCACCCTGCACTCAGTGACTCACTGTAACACCCCACCCTGCACTCAGTGACTCACTGTAACACCCCACCCTACACTCAGTGACTCACTGTAACACCCCACCCTGCACTCAGTGACTCACTGTAACACCCCACCCTGCACTCAGTGACTCACTGTAACACCCCACCCTGCACTCAGTGACTCACTGTAACACCCCACCCTGCACTCAGTGACTCACTGTAACACCCCACCCTGCACTCAGTGACTCACTGTAACACCCCACCCTACACTCAGTGACTCACTGTAACACCCCACCCTTCACTCAGTGACTCACTGTAACACCCCACCCTGCACTCAGTGACTCACTGTAACACCCCACCCTGCACTCAGTGACTCACTGTAACACCCCACCCTACACTCAGTGACTCACTGTAACACCCCACCCTGCACTCAGTGACTCACTGTAACACCCCACCCTGCACTCAGTGACTCACTGTAACACCCCACCCTGCACTCAGTGACTCACTGTAACATCCCACCCTGCACTCAGTGACTCACTGTAACACCCCACCCTGCACTCAGTGACTCACTGTAACACCCCACCCTGCACTCAGTGACTCACTGTAACACCCCACCCTGCACTCAGTGACTCACTGTAACACCCCACCCTACACTCAGTGACTCACTGTAACACCCCACCCTGCACTCAGTGACTCACTGTAACACCCCACCCTGCACTCAGTGACTCACTGTAACACCCCACCCTGCACTCAGTGACTCACTGTAACACCCCACCCTGCACTCAGTGACTCACTGTAACACCCCACCCTGCACTCAGTGACTCACTGTAACACCCCACCCTGCACTCAGTGACTCACTGTAACACCCCACCCTGCACTCAGTGACTCACTGTAACATCCCACCCTGCACTCAGTGACTCACTGTAACACCCCACCCTGCACTCAGTGACTCACTGTAACACCCCACCCTACACTCAGTGACTCACTGTAACACCCCACCCTGCACTCAGTGACTCACTGTAACATCCCACCCTACACTCAGTGACTCACTGTAACACCCCACCCTGCACTCAGTGACTCACTGTAACACCCCACCCTGCACTCAGTGACTCACTGTAACACCCCACCCTGCACTCAGTGACTCACTGTAACACCCCACCCTGCACTCAGTGACTCACTGTAACACCCCACCCTGCACTCAGTGACTCACTGTAACACCCCACCCTGCACTCAGTGACTCACTGTAACACCCCACCCTACACTCAGTGACTCACTGTAACACCCCACCCTGCACTCAGTGACTCACTGTAACACCCCACCCTGCACTCAGTGACTCACTGTAACACCCCACCCTGCACTCAGTGACTCACTGTAACACCCCACCCTACACTCTGTAACTCACTGTAACACCCCACCCTACACTCTGTAACTCACTGTAACACCCCACCCTACACTCAGTGACTCACTGTAACACCCCACCCTGCACTCAGTGACTCACTGTAACACCCCACCCTGCACTCTGTGACTCAGTGTAACACCCCACCCTACACTCTGTAACTCACTGTAACACCCCACCCTACACTCAGTGACTCACTGTAACACCCCACCCTGCACTCAGTGACTCACTGTAACACCCCACCCTGCACTCTGTGACTCAGTGTAACACCCCACCCTACACTCTGTAACTCACTGTAACACCCCACCCTACACTCTGTAACTCACTGTAACACCCCACCCTACACTCAGTGACTCACTGTAACATCCCACCCTGCACTCAGTGACTCACTGTAACACCCCATCCTGCACTCAGTGACTCACTGTAACACCCCACCCTGCACTCTGTGACTCACTGTAACATCCCACCCTGCACTCTGTGACTCACTGTAACACCCCACCCTGCACTCTGTGACTCAGTGTAACACCCCACCCTGCACTCTGTGACTCACTGTAACACCCCATCCTGCACTCTGTGACTCAGTGTAACACCCCACCCTGCACTCTGTGACTCACTGTAACACCCCACCCTGCACTCAGTGACTCACTGTAACACCCCACCCTGCACTCTGTAACTCACTGTAACACCCCACCCTGCACTCAGTGACTCACTGTAACACCCCATCCTGCACTCTGTGACTCACTGTAACACCCCACCCTGCACTCTGTGACTCACTGTAACACCCCACCCTGCACTCTGTGACTCACTGTAACACCCCACCCTGCACTCTGTGACTCACTGTAACACCCCACCCTGCACTCTGTGACTCACTGTAACATCCCACCCTGCACTCTGTGACTCACTGTAACACCCCACCCTGCACTCTGTGACTCACTGTAACACCCCACCCTGCACTCAGTGACTCACTGTAACACCCCACCCTACACTCTGTGACTCACTGTAACACCCCACCCTGCACTCTGTGACTCACTGTAACACCCCACCGTGCACTCTGTGACTCACTGTAACACCCCACCCTGCACTCAGTGACTCACTGTAACACCCCACCCTGCACTCAGTGACTCACTGTAACACCCCACCTACACTCTGTGACTCACTGTTACACCCCACCCTACACTCTGTGACTCACTGTAACACCCCACCCTGCACTCAGTGACTCACTGTAACACCCCACCCTGCACTCAGTGACTCACTGTAACAACCCACCCTACACTCTGTAACTCACTGTAACACCCCACCCTGCACTCAGTGACTCACTGTAACACTCCATCCTGCACTCCGTGACTCACTGTAACACCCCACCCTGCACTCAGTGACTCACTGTAACACCCCACCCTGCACTCAGTGACTCACTGTAACACCCCACCCTACACTCAGTGACTCACTGTAACACCCCACCCTGCACTCAGTGTCTCACTGTAACACCCCACCCTGCACTCAGTGACTCACTGTAACACCCCACCCTGCACTCAGTGACTCACTGTAACACTCCATCCTGCACTCAGTGACTCACTGTAACACCCCACCCTGCACTCCGTGACTCACTGTAACACCCCATCCTGCACTCTGTGACTCACTGTAACACCCCACCCTGCACTCTGTGACTCACTGTAACACCCCACCCTGCACTCAGTGACTCACTGTAACACCCCACCCTGCACTCTGTGACTCACTGTAACACCCCACCCTGCAATCTGTAGCCCCTTTTCCATGGGCTCCTTTTCCCAGGAATTAATGGGGAATTAACCAGTTCAGAGTCCAGTGGAAAAAGAAAACAGTCGCACACTAGAGTCACATGATGTCACTTCATGTCAGGGATTTATGGCCTCTACTCATATCCCCAACATCAGCTGACGCCGACGTGCCTATGAAACGAGTGGAAAAGGACTGCAGAAAGTCACCCGTTTCATGTTGAAGGTAGACTCTCTGATCCCTGGGGATGAGTGTTTTCTGTGGAAGATTAGTGTCCCAATTAAAGGTGGCCCAGTGGAAACAGCACGAATGGCTTCCTATCCCGGGTCTCTGCATGGCCAATGAACTGGGATGCCAATGGAAAAGGGGCTTGCGACTCACTGTAACACTGCATCCTGCATTTTGTGCCTCACTGTAACACAGTGGGCTGCACTCCTGCCCATTCCCCTGGCTGTATCTTTACAAGAATCTCTATATTGGGAAATGAAGGGTGTTGGGAAGGGAGTTCTTGGATTGGGGAAGGGATATATTTCCACCTCAGGAGGATGTGCGATTTGGAGGGTTATCCTCCTGTGCATCATTTGCCCCTGTGCTTCTTTCTGGTGGAGGTGAGTGGTTTGGGGGAGAAATTTTGAGTCGGCAAATTATGGGACATTTTTTAGATGGTCCCCACTGGAAGGAATGAAGGTGACGGGTATATTGGGTGATTGGGTGGGACATTTTGAGATTCCTCAGTGCTGAAATTCTCCGACCATTGGAGAGTACTCTCCTAGCCTGCACCTGTGGCTGGTGGACAGGTACTGGGGCATCAACCTTAAGTTGCTGCAGCCTCCTGGTTTGAAAAGATGGCTACTGTCATCTTTGAGATGTGCTGACTGAGTGACTGTTCACAAAAAAAACTCCAAAATGAAGTCTAACCTTCTTAATCCTTCCACATTGTGATCCTGCAAGATGTAACCAACAGAGGTCCAGATTTCACAGGGGATATGTGCACACCACCTCCAGTAAGTTTCATCCAAAGAGGCTAATTTCTTCAGTTGGTTTTTCGGGTTGATATATGGAGTGGTTGGAACAGAAAGACAATTTGTGGTTTCCTACCCTCTCCTGCCCACTGTACTACTCTGGTAAATCCCCTTGCATTCGAGGTGCCATGGAGACACAGAGCATGGAACAGGCCTTTTGGCCCATATTGCCCATGCCAACCATGTTGACATGTTGGGCAAGTTCCATTTCCCTGGATTTAGTCCCCAACCTTCTAAACCATTGGTTTTCAAACTTTTTCTTTCCACTCACATACCACCTTAAGTAATCCCTATGCCACGGAAGGCCTGAAGCCAGGCCTTGATAAGCCGAGGCAGAGCTGGGAGTCAGACTTTGGAATAATGATTGATGAATGATGTTGGTCTGATTTGTGTCGGATCACCTTGACTACAGTCATCAATGCCTGGTACAGGCTGGTGCCATACAATTTTCTGCACCAGCTGTACCGGATGCCACAAAAATTGAACAGACCTAAACCCAAACTATCAGACCAATGTTTTAGATGTAGCATTGCGACAGGGACTTTTGTACCAAGGTGGAATTGGGCCAAGCACTGGAAAAAAAAAATCATAGGCAAATAATTCCCCCAGGACCCAGAGCTCTTCCCTTTGGGAAACATAATGGTTGAAATACCTACAATAAAGCTGCCCAAATTTCAAATTCAATTTGACATGATCACATTGGCGATGGGCAGGAAGTCTGAATCCTACTTGAGCATTGAACATTGGAACATAGAAATGCAGAGCTGTGTTCCCCTGGAGAAAATGACCTACAACCTAAGGAAAAAATATCGTACCTTCTTGAAGGTCTGGCAGCTCTAATTGAACTACATAGGGACATCGTTGTAGTGTGAATCACTGTGCCTCGCCACCCTGCCCTGCCCTCCCAATTTGCCCTTCCATTGGTGAGGGAGTGGAGGGGGGTCCATCCTGCTCCAGCCAGGGAAAGCTACGGAAAAAGGAAGGCAGCCTATGTGTTGACTGCCATGACACGATAAACCCATAAATCCCCAAGTACAAGTTGGATACCTTCGGTGTGAGTGTCTTGGTCATTGGGTGTAAGTATAATTAGTTTGGTGCTAAATGTTTAATGTTGGGGGGAAGCAGAGGTAAGAAGATTTTTAAAAAACACTCAAACTCCATGAGAAGACTGTAGGAATTAACAAATACAAAATGTAATTAGTGTGGATATTGTTGATAATGACATTGACAATTCTGTGGAAAAACCATAAAATAAAATATTCAAAAGAAAAGTATTCTCTATCACAAAGGTCTCTTTGACTAGTAAGGGATTTCTTAAGGTGGGATGTGGGTGGAAAGAAAATGTTTGAAAACCACTGTTTTAATCATACCTCATTGACTCATTATGTGCACGGCTTCATAACTTCAAAGGAAATGGGCCAAGGACAATTTTTCTCAAGCAAAATATTTCAGTAACAATTGGGTCTAGAGCAGTAATTCTTAACCTTTTCTTCCCACTCACATCCCACCTTAAGCAATCCCTTACAGAGCATCGATGGCATAGGGATTATTCAACGTGGTATGCGAATGGAAAAAAAAGGTTGAGAACCACTGCTCTAAACAAATCCACAAATCTTTCCAAATATCTTGTGAATATTGATATTGCACCTGATTTGACAGTTTCTTCTGGTAGCTTGTTCCAGATATGGACCACCTTCTGGAAAAATAAATGTCCCTTAGGTCTCTCCCCTCTGACCTCAAACCTTTGCCTTCTAATTCTATAGTCGTCTACCCAGGGAAAAAGATGGTGAGCTCTCACTTTATCCGTACCTCCCTTTATTTCATAAATCTTTGTAAGTCACCACTAAGCCTTCTATGCTCTAGAGAATAAAGTCTGCGCCTCTCCATATAACTCAAGCCCTGCAGCCTCGGCCTCTCTTGGTGAATCTCCTCTCCAACTCATCCTTTGTACAAATGGATGGTCAGAACTGCACTCAATGCCCCAATCATGGTCTCACTAACGCCTTGTACAGTGGCATCACGAAGTTCCTTTTGTACTGAATACCCTACCCAATGAAAGGGAACTTATCAAACTCCTTCTTTACCACCCTGTCTGCCTGAGTCACCATTTTCAAGGAACGACAACCCTCTCCAGGGCCCTGCCATATGTATTGTCTTCAATTTTAATTAGAATGCTGTAAAGTATTCAGAAATTCCTCATTAAATTGTATTCTTGATATAATTTATTTGTATGAAGATTTTTGTCATTGCTATTTAATTAATAATACAGTAAAATCCCCGTTATCCGAAATTCAAGCAGCCAGAAGCCCCAAGCACCAGCAAAAAATATTGTGGAAAATGAATAGGTAAAAAATGTACAAGTTTGTATCATGCAATCTCAAGCAACTGACGAATTCACTTATCTGGCATCTACCAATTCTCATAGCTGCTGGATACCAGGGGTTTTACTGCAGCACGGTTAGCCTAGCAGCAGTTAGCACACCATTACAGCACCAGTGATCCGGGTTCAAATCCGGCGCTGTCTGCAAGGAGTTTTTACATTCGCCCCATGTCCTCCGCGGGCTCTGATTTTCTCCCACCCTTCAAAAATGTACGGGGTCAGTAGGTTAATCAGTCACGTGTGTGCATTTGGATGGGCTGGAAGAGCCTGTGATTATATGGTTATATGATGACGGGAAGGCAGCTCAGGTGTAAGCACCCATGGCAGCTTCTTCCTGTGACCTTTCACCCTCTCTCTCTCTCTCCCATTGGCCTGGCCATACTCTCCCACCATTGGTCGCCTGCCCCCATCATCCTGGCACCAAGGAAATGTTCAGATTCAACAGAACATTCATGGAGTGCTTTTCCAATGAAATGGATAATAATTGGTTGCTTATGGGGAAAGTCATGCTCATTGAAGAGTCAGTAATGGCATTATGGGCTGAATGGCCTCTTCCTATCCTGTATCACTCTAGGATCCATTACCTCATTGGATTCTGCTTGAGTCTTAGTCAATGGGGTTTGTATTCCCTTCCTTGAAGATTTTGATAGCTAACTTACAAAAGAGTGATTAACATCTTACTAAACATCATACAAAAGAAATATGAACATTGAACATTAGCTCTATAATTTCGCTGAGATGTTGTCCAGGAGTTTAATCCTAATTTCTTGGACATAAATTGGCAAGATTACTGTCGGGGGAATGGAGGGTTTTTCATATACCTTGAGGTTGTCCTGGGATCTTCAACATCTGCCCAATCAGGCAGATAGTAATTTGGTTCAATGTTTCTCTGGAAAACCAGTGCCCATGGATATGTGGCACACTCCCTGTGCTGCATCTGATGTTGGCCCAGGTGATTTCATCTGAAATGGTGCTTTTATATCTAGACGTGAACTCCGAGGCACAACATTTATAGCATAGAAACAGGCCCTTCTAGTCTGTGCTGAACTAGTTCTCTGCCTTGTCCCACTGACCTGTACCTAATCCATAGCCCTCTGATCCATGTACCTGTCCAAATTCTGCTTAAATGTTAAAATTGAGCCTGCATTCTCTGCTTCATCTGCCAGCTTGTCTCACACTCCCACCACTCTCTGTGTGAAGTTCCCCCTAATCTTTTCCCCTTTCATCCTTAACCCATGTCCTCCAGTTTGTATCTCACCTACCCTCAGTGGAAAAAGCCTATCTACATTTACTCTAAATATCCCCCTCATAATTTTAAATAGCTCTTATCGAATCTCCCCTTATTCTTTTATGCTCCAGGGAATAAAGTCCAAATTCCTGTAACTCAGTTTCTGAAGTCCAGGCAACATCCTAGTAAATCTTCTCTGCACTCTTTCAATCTTATTGATATCTTTCCTTCGTTAGTTGACTAAAACTCCACACAATACTCCAAATTTTGCCTCACCAATGTCTTGTACAACTTTATCATAACATCCTATCTTCTATACTCAATACTTTGATTTATGAAGGTCAATATGCCAAAAGCTCTCTTTACAACCCTATCTACTTCTGACATCACTTTTAGGGAATTATGTATCTGTATTTCCAGATCCCATTGTTCTCACACTCCTCAATGCATGTCCTTTCTTGGTTTATCCTTCCAAAATGTACCTCACACTTACCTGCATTAAATTCCATCTGCCATTTTTCAGCCCATTTTACCAGCTGGTCCAGATCCCTCTGCAAGCATTGAAAGCCCTCTGTGTTGTCCACAACAACTACAATCTTTGTGCTATCAGCAAACATGCTGATCCAATTTACCACATTATCGTCCAGATCACTGATATAGATGACAAACAGCAATGGTCCCAGCACTGATCCCTAAGGCCCATCACAGGGCTTCAGTCTGAGAAGCAATCATCCACCACTACTTTCTGGCTTCTTCTGTCCAGCCAATGTCAATCCAGCTTACTGAATTCCTAGCATTGAACCTCCCATGTGGGACCTTGTCAAAGGCCTTACTAAAGTCCATCAACATCATTTTCTTCATCAACGTTCCAGGTAACCTCCTCGCAAAACTCTATAAGATTGATTAAATACAACCAACCAAGCACGAAGCCATGTTGACTAGCCCTAATCAGTCCCTGGCTATCAAAATGATTGTATCTTTAGAACACCTTCTAACGATTTACCTACTACTGACATCAGGCTCACCGGCCTATAATTTCCAGTGTTACTTTTGGAACCTTTTTTAAACAACAGAACAACCTGAGCTACCCTCCAATCCTCTGGCACTACACCCGTGGCTAAGGACATTTAAAATATTTCTGCCAGAGGCCTTCTGATTTACAAGGCGACCAATTTTGTCCCTTATTATCCTTGTGCTCTTAATATTACTGTAGAATCCCTTGAGATTTTCCTTCACATTTTCTGCCAAAGCAACTCATGTCTTCTTGTAGCCTCCTGATTTCTTTCATGAGGGTTTTCTTGCATTTTCTATGCTCCTCAAGTAACACATTTGCTCTGTGTTAACCATACTTGCTACACACTTCTCTCTTCTTCTGAACCAGAACCCCATTATCTCTTGAAATCCAAGGCTCCCTTCACCTTTAATCCTGACAGGAACATACAAACTCTGTTGTTTCAAAATTTCACTTTTGAAGGTCTTCTTCCTCTTACCTTGCATGTCCTTGCCCAAAAACAACGCATCCCAACCCACGCATTCTAGATTCTTTCTCATTTCCTCAAAATTGGCTTTTCTCCAGTTTAGAATCTCAACCCGAGGCCCAGACCTATCTTTCTCCATAATTAACTTGAAATGGTGTTATGATCACTGCACCCAAAATGTTCCCCTACACATATTTCTGTCACCTGTCCTATCTTATTCCCTAAGTCAGTATTGCACTCTCTCTGGTTGGTACCTCTATATATTGATTAAGAAAACTTCCCTGAACACACTTGACAAACTCAAAGGCATCCAACCCTTTTAGAGTCCCAGTCAATATGTAGGATATTAAAATCTCCTACTATCAGAACTTTGTGTTTCCTGCAGCTATCTGCTATCGCTGTACAGACTTGGTCCATGCTGACCAAGTTGGCATTCTGAGCTAGTCCTGTTTGCCTGTATTTTATCCATATCCTTCTAAGCCTTTCCTATCCATGTATATGTCCAAATGCTTTTTGAATGTCAAAATTGTACAGTTTCCTTTGGCAGCTTGTTCCAGATATGGACCACCCCCAGGACCCTCGTAAATCTTTCCCCTCTCACCTTAAGCCTCTGCCCTCTTGTTCCAGAATTAAAGTGAGCATTCACTTTATCCATGATTTTATAAACCTTCTGACTCTGTGATTGTGGTTAAAACATAGAAATGCTGGAGGAACTCAGCAGGTCTCAAAGAAGGGTTCAGGCCAGAAATGTTGGTTAAATATCTTCACCTCCCATAGATGTTGCTGAGATCCTCCAGCATTTCTGTGGTTTTTACTCTGTCTTCATTTATACTTGTATACCATAACTATATCCCTCCTGATTTTATAAACCTCTTTAATGTTTTGTGAATTTTTTCGACCCTCTCTCCGACTTAATGGCATCCTTCCCATTGCTAGGAGACCAGAACTGTGCATAATGCTCCATGTGGTCCCACCAATGCCTTGCACAGTTGTAACCTGACTACATCAGTTACTGAAGTACAGTGACTACAGGAACAGGGAGAGGTGGGTATCATGTGGCATACCTCATCCCTTGACACCCTAAGGAGTTTCCCCCATCTCCAAGACACATTGGCGACTTTCCACTTGTCCGAACAACAGCAGCTCCAACAATCGATATGCTCGACCCCATCCGAGATGAAGCAACCCACTTGATTGGCACCTGTTGCTCACTCCCCCGCCAAGCCTCAACAGCTACAAGCAGGTGCCATCTCCGAAGTGAACTGCCTTTGCCTACCACCCCACCATCCTTCCAAGAATGCATCCATGGGAACCACCACTGGCAGGAGGCTCCCCTCTGAATCACTGTCAGGGAAATGCATCCCCAGTCCTTCATCAATGCTGGGTCTGCATTCCAGAGCAGCGCTGCAGGAGCATGTTCACTGGACATGGCTGAAGATGCTGGCTCACCAGCAACTTCTCAAGGGCATTTAGGGATGGGTCATAAATGCTGGCAACTTTCCAGATTGTGAATTGAAACCAACTGTCCTGGCAGAGGTGCAGAGGAGATTCATTGAGTGATAACCATATAACCATATAACAATGACAGTATAGAAACAGGCCATCTCAGCCCCTCTAGTCTGCACCAATTTAAGAGAACTCCACTAGTTCTGTCTACTCGCTCCCTGTCCATAACCCTCCAATCTCCTCACATCCATGCACTCTTCCAACCTTCTCTTAAATGACCCTGCTACAACCACCTCTTCCAGAAGGTCATTCCACTCAGCCAACACTCTCTGAGTGAAGAAACTCCGACTCATATTACTTCTAAACTTTTTCCCCCTAACCCTTAACTTATGACCCCTCATTCCAATCTCACCTACCCTCAAGGGGAAGAGCCTATGCACATCTACACTATCTATTCCCTCATAATTTTAAATATCTGTAAGGAGTTGGTACACTCTCCCAATGATCTGCGTGTGTTTCCTCTGGGTGCTCTAGTTTCCTCCCACCCTTCAAAAGCTTACCGGGGGTTGGCAAGTTGATTGGGTGGCACGGGATTCATGTAAGGGGCTTTTGTGCTGTATCTTTAAAATTAAATTTTAAAATATGTTCAAAAGTTCGGGCAGAGTTTAAGAAAGTGTCTTCATGTTGAGTGTGGTGGGGGCAGGTTGGAACCCTTCAACAATAATCTTTCTCTCCTATGGATGTTGCTTGATCCGGTGGGTTCCTCCAGCAGACTGAATTTTTGCTCCAGATTCCAGTGTTTGCAGACTCCTAGATGTCTCACCTTACAAGGTGACAGGCTATTATGAACAGGCAGACACCTGAGATAGTTCTGCAGTGGGAAATAATGACTTTTCTGGCCACTTTACACCCAAGAAGTTCATGTTGGAATTCAACTTTATTGTCAACACACACACACACACACACACACACACACACACACACACACACACACACACACACACACACACACACACACACACACACACACACACACACACACACACACACACACACACACACACACACACACACACACACACACACACACACACACCCAAAATAGATCTTTCCCTCAATGCCACATCAGTATCATACACACAATTTCACGGATAGATTTAGGCCTGTTTTTTCACGTCAAGTTGTGTTGATAAGAAAGTCAAGTCGAGAGAATTCATATTCAGTTTTTGTTCTGTGGTTTACTAATTTATCATTAATTCACCCAATGGCATGCCAGTCAGACTTACCCAGATTGTAAGTCAGTGCTCGAGCAAATTCACCTTCAATTTATTACCATCTGATTGCACAAGTACAACCCGACGAAACAGCTTTCTGCTTTCTCTTTTCTTACACTTTTCTATTCTAAGATATCCTCCATGGATCCTTTTTGGCATCTCTTTTCTCACACACTTTGGGATAAGGATTTTGCTTCCTTTGTAGATGATGTCTTCAACCACTGAGAGTTCCGCCCTGCAGTTCCACTACTCTGAAACGTCAGGTGAGCAGTCCTGCTTCATGTTGGGCCGTCCATCAAAGATGTTTTTTCTCAGTTGTCTCAGTGTTTCATCTTTGTTTGTCTCTGACTTTATGAGCTCCATTTTTGCATCTGATATGGGCAGTGAACTTGTGATCATGTCCAAGAAGGGGTTCACGTCTTTTATCCCTTTTGGTGTTTGCAGGATCTCTCGTGTCAACAGCTCTAGACAACGTGTTTGCTGTGTACATTAGCTTACCTGGAGTGTACACTACATTCAGTGTATAGCGTTGGAGCCTAATCATCATTCTTTGTATTCTAAGTAGACATTCATTTAATGGTTTTTGGAACAATGCAATCAAGGGCTTATGGTCAGTCTCTACCCTGATTGTTTGTCCTGACACAAACTGATGAAATCGTTCACTGTTGTATGTGATGCTGAGCAGCTCCTTTTCAATTTGACCGTATCACGTTTCCTCGCCTGTCATCGAACGTGATGCATATGCAATGGATTTCCAGGCATCATATTTTTGCAGAAGAACTGCACCGAGCCCACTATGTGATGCGTCTGATGATACCTTGATGGGTCTCGCTGGGTCGAAAAACCTCAGAACTGGTTCCCCTGTGAGCAGTTTCTTTAGTTCCCTCCATGACTTTTCGTGCTCGTGATCCCACTCCCATTCAATATTCTTTTCTGTTGGTCTTCTCAGTGGAGCCGTCTTTTCTGAGAGGTTGGATATGAATTGACCCATATAGTTGACCATTCCATTAAACCTCTGTACGTCCTTTTTGCATTGTGGCTTTGGCATGTTCCCAATGGCAGCCACCTTTCTGGGATCTGGTCTGATGCCCTCCCTGCCAATAATATCTCCTACAAATGTTAGTTCTGACACACCAAGCTGGCATTTCTCTTTATTCAGCTTCAGGTTTGCTTTCCTTGTTGCTTCCAGCACTTTCCTTAGTCTCTCATCGTGCTCCATTCTCGTGGTTCCCCAGACTATGATGTCATCCATTGAGGTATCAACTCTGTCCAGGTGCTCATAGACCATATGGATAGTTCTGTGATACACTTCAGGAGTTGAGGCAATTCCGAATGGTCACCTGAGGAATCTGTATCTGCCAAATGGACTATTGAACATGCACAGTCTTGAACTTGCTTCATCTAATTTTAACTCCCTAAATCCTGATGATGCATCTAACTTGCTTAAAAACTTTGCATTTGCAAACTGTGACATGATTTCTTCACGTGTCAGAAGCTTAAAATGATCTCTCTTTATTGCTCTGTTTATATCTCTTGGATCCAGGCAAATCTAAGCTTTCCATTCTCTTTGTCCACAATGAGGAGTGAACTCACCCACTCCATTGGCTCATCTATCTCCTGAATCACATTCAGATTTTCCATCCTGTCCAACTCTTCCTTTAGTTGCTTTTGAAGTGCAAATGGAACTTTTCTGCATGGATGTATTATTGGTGGCACACGTTTATCCACTCTGATCATGTGTTCTCCCGGAAGGCAGCCGAGACCCTGAAATAGGTCATTGGACTCTTTCATGAGTTCATCATAGACTGTCTCTCCTTCGCTTTCCACAATGAGAACTCTTTTTTTACCAGGTTCAGTTTCTCACAGACTGTTAAATCTAGTATGGCCTGTACATCCTTCGGTTCCACGATGAATGTTAGCATGTGCTCTTTGTCCTTGTGTTTCATTTTGACCATACATTCTCCTTGCACTGGTATATCGATACTGTCACTTTCACTTTTGTTTCATACATCTTTGGTCTTGGGACTAATTTTCTTAAAATCAGTCTCTGATATTACATTAATTTGTGCTCCAATATCCAATTGAACTGAAATGTATATTTCATTCACTTTTAATCTCAACATCCAGTCTCTGTTTTCTTTTTTGTTTTCAGTCACAACATCTACATAGAATTCCTCTCTCTCCCTTTCATCTACTGAATGAACCTTGCTTTGATGCACTTGGTTCCTTCAGCAACAGGCATAATGGTTACTTTTGTTGCACATATTGTTGCACATGTGCTGGACATGTTTTTGGTAGGTGTCGTGTACCACATCGACGACATGGCTTTCAATTGTCGCTTTCATTTTTGTTCGTCGGCCACGCCCCTCTTTCCACTTTGGCGCGCTTTTTGTTAAACGGTTTATGTCTCTTCTTTCTCACTGCATCCACGTTGCAGCTAGTTTCACTGAACAGCTCTTTTACCTGCAACTTTACTGTTTCTGTAGCCCTACAGAGTGCTGTGGCTTTTTCTAGGCCTAGATTTTGCTCTCTTAGTAATCTTTCCCTTAGACTATCATCTGGAAATACCACACACGTCTGTCTTTTATCAGCGAGTCAGTCAGTCCACCAAATTCACACATTTTGTTTCTGTTTCTCAAATCAGTCACATACTGATTAATATTTTCCATTTTCTGTGCATATGTGAAAAATCTGTGCCTTTCAAACATCACATTAAGTTTAGGGATGCAGTATACCTCAAACTGTTCCATGATTTTTTCCAGTTTCATTTTGTCTCCTTCAGCAGCAAATGTAGTAAGGCATTGCTAGGAATGTGTGTGTGTGTATGCGTGTGTGGCTGCATCCATGCTTTGAACGTGTGTGCATGTACATAGCTGCATGAGAATGTGAATTTGTCTGTAGGAAAGTGTTTTCTGCTGACATATGTTTGAGAACATTTGAAGACAGCGGGTTAGGTTCTGCCATCCGCTGTGTGCTGGGGCTGACCCGAGGGACCTCCCCTCACTTCCAGCTCTCCCCCTCTGTGGTTAAAGTTGCTGAATTCTCCCTCTCAGTGCAGAACTTAGGCAGGACACCGGGAACTGGGTTCAGAGGGCACCAGCCTTGCCACTCCTTCAGTAAATCTGTGGTGCTTGCTAGTTTGCCAGCCAACCAATGGGCACTGCACCAGCTTTACTGAAGGAGTGGCAAGGCTGGTGCCCTCTCCCCCAGTTTCCCACACGCTCTCCCGCTGTGTGGATGCAATACTCATTCACTGTGAATGTCAGCCTGATGTTGGGCTGTTCTGTGGAAAAGTCTCCCTCTGAACTCTTAAGAATTTATAGAGGTCTCTTTTACAATCGCTCTGCTGGTGGTGACTAGTTCATTAAATAAAAGAAGCGATGGACTAAAGATGTGATATTGCTGACAACGTAAAGTGTGGGGCTTTTGGGGGTTATTTATAGACAGCCTCAGGATCTGCACATACGCTTCACAGAATGTCTGAGTGATGCCAATAAGCTGACTACCTTCAAACCAGAGTGCATTCCATGGTCGACCGCAGGGGCTCAGTGCCTGACACACAAAGTGGGACAAAGTGGAGTGAAGTCGGACCGAGAGGCAAGGAAGACACAGCTCACAGCGCCAAAGTCAGGGGGCCCCAGTTAAAGTAGACGAGTTAAAGAGCTTCTGGACATTGTTTGCGAGCAGATTGCTCAATCTGCCTTAAAGCGGTGTGATGCAACCAAGTTGGCCATTTCTGAGGGTGTTTAGAATGGTCTGGGGCTGGAGTCACATCTAATGCATCTCCAGTAAAGGCAGCAGGGTTATTTTCCCTGAGGAATATTGCTCTTTGGTCTAGAAACTTTGTAGTGTCTATTTAATGAGAGAAGTTTTTGTTTTAAATCTGCAGGTTTTTTAAAAAAAAAGAGAATTCAAATTGCTAAAACAACTATCTTGGATTTGAATTTGCTTTTATTAGTCCAGGAATAGATCCAAAGCAATACTGTACCCAATAATGATTCATTCATGTCCCTGGATGAACAATAACTGGGAGCAGGAGGCCAATAACTCATTACTGGAGAAGGTTATATCAGGAGAAACTATATATGGGTTATTGGGACAAGAAGGTGTTTCAAATGGGCTTGGATTTTCTAATGAAATTGCTAATCCAAAATAACTTCCTCTTTTTGTTCTTTACCTCTTCAAATTAATTGGCCCTTTTACACTGCCCTTAAAAAAATGGGAATTAACTGCCTTTTAACTGCTTCACACCTGTGTGAATGCATTGAACACGGGATGGGGGGGAGGGTGAAATTCTTCCTGGTAATTACCCGGCAAGGTAGGTAGCATCAGAGCTAATATGTTCCTGTGTAAAAGGCTTACCCACCTTTCCAGGATGACGGCGCTCTAATGCTCCAGGTCCTGCCTCCTTTTGTGGGGTTCCTACGTGAAAAGTCCCACTGACTTTAAACACAGGTCATTCACAAGACAATTAAAATGGGATCATTGTGTAAAAGGGGTATTTGTTAGTAGAAATCTACTGAACTCAAATTTATGACTTACAAGTGCTGTTTGCAGGTGTTGATGAGAGAGTTGCTGCCTCAGTCCCTCTGACTTGGGTTCAGTCCTGACCTCCAGTACTTTCTGTGTGGAGTTTTCACATTTTCCCTGTGGCCATGCAGGTTAGGGTTTCTTCCCACATCCAAAAAAGTGTGGGTTGGCAGGATAATTGCCCACTGTTAACCGTAAGTGGGTGGTAGAATCTGTGGCGGGGGGGGGCGGGGTGATGGGGTGGTGTGATGGGAATGCAGGTGAAATAAATTGGGACAAGTGTAAACATGTTGAAGTAAGAAAGTCTGCAGATACTGTGATTATAGTGTACTGGGTGTAAATGGATGCCTGGTCTTCAATATGAACCTCTTCTCCTGCCCCATTTTCATGAGTTCTGCTGATTGTTCCCAGAAGCCATGATGTTGATTGAATCGTTCATTTTCACACTTACTGAAATGCAATGAAAAGCTTTTGTTTGCACGCTATTCAGCCAACTCATATATCAAGTGGAATGCAAGAGTGTGGGGTGCAGTGTTACAGTCAATCAAAGAACCCCCTTCGAAGAGAGGAGGAGAGCTTTGTCAGGGGAGGCATCCCTTGAAGACACTGTGAAGAAGTCTTCCTCCTCTCTTTGAACAGAGTTCAGTGGGAGTCTTTCTCACTGTTCCCCCTCTGTTATCCCTGTGTGTGTGTGTGTGTGTGTGTGTGTGTGTGTGTGTGTGTGTGTGTGTGTGTGTGTGTGTGTGTGTGTGTGTGTGTGTGTGTGTGTGTGTGTGTGTGCAAGATTGTAGGTGCAAAGAGAAACACTGTTTTGTCCCTTTGTACATATACAGTGAAATGTTAATGAACTTTTTTTGAATATTTTATTTACAAATTTTAAACCACAACAGTAAATACATTTCATTCAATAAAGAACTTTCCAAAATTAATCATATGGTATACAAAATTCACCCCCCTACGCTCCCCAAACCCCCTCCCCCAAAGGGAAAAGAAAGAAACAAAATAGAAAAAAGGACTGGAGAATGTCAAGGGAATAAAGTTTCAGTACTGGAGGTTACCAAGAGATGAGGTCTTTCAAGAGTCTGTTAAAGATTCATACCCACATTTTATAAATATGGGCACCATATTTTCCAAAATACATATTTATTTTGTAAACTCTAAGTAATCTTCTCAAGTGGAATACAGCTACAGCATACCATCTTTCCATCCCTAAGTCTGTGTCCGATTTCCAATTTGTTGCTATATAGTTCCTAGAAACTGCTAAAGCAATTTATACAAATTCACATAGTTAGTTTCAGCTTGGGTCTTATAGCCCTAATGTTACCCAACAAAAATAACATTGGATCCTGTAGGAACTAAACCCTCGTTATTCATTCCAAAAAATTTCCAACTTCCAACCAGAACTGCATAACTTTAGGACAGTTCCAAGTAGAATGCAAAAATGATCCAATCTCTTGTCCACATCTAAAACACAGATCTGATAACGTAGGGTTCAATTTTAAAAATTTTTTGAGGAGTCAAATATAACTGATGGAAAAAATAAGCATTAATAATTAATGTTAATAATTTTCATCATATTATCTTTACATAATTCCATTGAGTCTTGATCCTCTATTTGTCTTTTTAAACCCACTTCCCATCTTAATTTCGATTTATGCACCCCTATTTTGGGGGCATTCTTTTGAAGTAAATTATACATTACAGAGATAATTCCAGTTCACTCTGGCTTCAGATGCAGAGAAGGCCTTTGATAGGCTGGAATGGGATTTTTTTGTTTGTATTGGAAAAGTTTGGTTTTGGACCAACATTTATAAACTGGGTTAAAAGCTTATATAAAAGTCAGTGGTGACTAATGGACAAATTTCTACTTTTCAATTAACTAGATTGAGTAGACAGGGTGGTCCCTTATCACCAGCTCTGTTTATTTTGGCAATTGAGCCTTTAGCATAGTTAATAAGACAAGATTTCAAGATTAAGGGTATAAAGGTCAATCAAGAAGAATATAAAATAAATTTGTTTGTTGATGATGTTTTGGTTTACTTGACAGACTCTAAGAATACTATTACCTATAGGACTTGAAGAATATGGTGAAGTATCTGGGTATAAGATTAATTGGGATAAAAGTAAAATGTTGCCTTTAGTCAAGGGTGACTATACTCACTGTAGAAAGGCCATTCATTTTAGGTGGCTAGATGCTGGAATTAAATATTTAGGTGTTTGGGTCGATATCGATTTGAATAATTTATATTAATTAAATGATTTACCATCACTTAATAAAATTATTGAGGATTTGAATAAGTGGAATACCCTACCTATAACTTTAGTAGGTTGGGTAAATTGTATTAAGACAAATATTTTCCCTAGAGTTCAATATTTTTTTCAGTCGATCCCCATCTCAAATCCTCAAAAAAATTTAAAGGAGTTGAATACGAGTGTTATAAAGTTTTTATGGAAATGGAAAACGGCAAGGGTTTCTTTGGAAAAATTGACTTGGAAGTTTGAATTGGGTTTTTTAAAATATTCCTACTTTAAGAATTACTATAAAGCTGCCCAATTGACATTTATTACTGTTTTGTTTGGTGTAGATAAAATTCTTGCTTGGGTTATTATAGAACTTAGTAAAATAGGAGAAATAAATATGCAGGATTTTATTTATAAATGAAATTCAAAATTAATGAATATACTTGTTTTGAAACATCTGATTGAATTATGGAGTGAAATTGATTATGAAATAGGTGCGAGAGGTTTAGTTTCAGGAAAAATGCCTTTATGTCAAAACAGACATTCCATTTTCTATGGATAATCAATTTTTGAAGGACTTGGATGCGGATGGTATTGAAAGACTAGAGGATTGTTTTGAAGCTGGAAGACATAACATTTGAACGAATGAAGAATAAATTTAATGTGCCCAATGCTACTATCAAGTTAAGGCATTTTTGACTGATAAAATAGGTCCTAGTTTGACGTTACCTAGCCAGAGTGAACTTGAAATTAAGAAGGAAATCAGGAAGGCAAAAAATATTATATTCTTGGCAGATAAGGTAAAGGAAATTTTAAATAGATTCTGTAAATATATTAATGGCAAAAGGCTAACTGGGGAGAGAATAAGTTCCTGCGAAGGCCCCCGTGTGGGCGTCTATGTGCAAAGCCAGTTCCTGTCTGCATTCACTATGGATGAAGCGATGGAAGCTAGGAATTCAGGCAAAATATCAGTAATGTCCAAAACCATATTGATATTGTGAAATTGGAGGTGTTGACAGACTTGAGACTCACGAAGGTGGATAACTCCCCAGGGCTTGGCCAGCAGTATCCTTGGACATTGTGAGATGCAGGATAAATGAAGTCCTTTCTGTTGCTGGGTGGTTTGTGTGAACGTGCAGTGCGTTTCGTTTCTGAACACTTCAAAGTGACAAATAAATAAATGAAGTTGTGGGAGATGCAATATTACATTTGCCTGAATGATAATTAAAAAAGACCCCTCACAGAGATAAAAAATTCTGGAGAAGGTCAGCAGGTCAAACTGTGTCCTTCTTGAAACAAAGGCAAAAACTCATAGCTGACGTTTTGGGCTTGAGCCCCTTCATCAAAGTATGAGAAAATGCCGGCAAGCGTCCAAACAAAAGAGTAGGGGGGAGAGGGGGAGACGGGGGTGGCAAAGGCAGGAGGTGATGTGGAGAAAGAAGGGAGGAGACAGCAGCAATGAGGGGGAGGAGGGATGGTTGGAAGAACTGGAAAGACAGGAAAAAGGGGAGCGGAAAGAAAAGGCGACCAAATTTAATGGAAAGCAGTAAAGTCAATGTTAATGCCATTTGGTTGGAGTCCACAGTTATGTTACCTTCCTTCCTTCTTCCTTTCCAAACAGAGATAAAAGTGGATGCGGGCACCAACATTAGTCCCTGTGATTTTTTTGATTCCATATTAATGGCCTGGACTTCAACATCAATGTTTACTGATTTTACCAGATTGTGAGGATGAAAGTTCCAGGCTGCAGTAAGCATTGGATTGTCAAGGCAAATGCAATTCAGGGAAGAGTAAACCAGGAAAGGCCACATATCATAGGACAGCAGGAGGGTGGTGACAGAAAGATCTTGGTCTGTAAATCCCAGAAGACAGCACAGAGGCCCTTTTGTCAGGCAGAAGATACATGAGGTTGAAAACATGAACCTCCAGATTCAAAGACAGTCTTTTTCCTTCTGTTATCAGACTCTTAAATGGGCCTCTCTCTCACCGGTAAAAGATGATGCTCTTGCACTTCTTTAACCATCCTTCTCTCTATACCATGTGCATGGCAAAACTGGACCCCACACTCTTTGACTTCTTGAAACACCACACCCTGTACTGTTTTTTAAATAACAAGTCTGAATTGACTTGCTTGACTAGCAAGCAGAGCAAAGCTTTTCATTGTATATTGGTAAATATATGGTGGTACGGTGGTATGGTGATACTGTAGTACAGTTGTTGTAGAGAAGTGGACCACAGGATCATAAATGAGGCAGAGAGGATCACTGAGGTCTCCCTCCCTCCCATTCACGTGATCTACCGGGATCGATGTCCGAAGAGGGCGCGTAAAATCATTGAGGACCCCTTCCACCCCGCAAACAGCATCTTTCAGCTGCTCCCATCGGGGAAGAGGTCCAGGAGGATCAGAGCCAGCACCCCTAGGCTGAGGAACAGCTTCTTCTCAGAGGCAGTGAGAATGCTGAACGACCGAAGGAACTGCTCACACTAACTGTCCGAGACCCTCATGCTTACTGAGTGATATTTATTTATTATTCTTTATGACTACTTGTCCTGCATGTTTGTCAGTATGTGGGTTATATCTGGTTGCGTGTCTATGTGGTTTGCTCTGAGGACCAGAGAACGCTGTTTTGTCGGGTTGTACTTGTGCAACTGGATGGTCAATAAATTTGAACTTGAACTTAAATGTAAAGGGTGTTGGGCAATATTAAAGGCAAATCTTTTGGCAGATTAAAAGCAATTTTGTGTGATTTGCCATTTCTGTTTTATTACACAACAATAAATCATATGCAATCCAATCTAATCTAATGAACAATTAATTTTGGATAGCATGGTTTTAAAGGTGTATGGGATACTTGAGGATGGAATAGGGAAATCCTGGTGGAACAGTATATATACACTAGTTTAGACCCTTGCTAGGGTTGTATCATCTCACTAAGGATGGATGTGACAGCCATAAAGGTTAACTAGAGGATATTGCCAGGGGCTGGACAATTAAGAGTGACAGAAAGAGACTGTGCTGGAGTTGCTTTCTTGGAATAAAAGTGACTGAGAGGATATTCATTTGTGGGGGGGGGGGGGGGGAGTGGTGGGCAAAATGATGAGAGATTTGGGGAGGTCAGACAGGAAGGACTTCTTTCTCCAGCGGAGGGATTGGTAACTGCTGGAGGGTGGGGAGGGAGTTTATGTTCATTAGATTAGAGAGGAGTTGAACGCATTTTCTTTCAGAGGAGGGTGTGGATCTCAGGGCACGGTAGCCAGAACCATTCCTGGATGACACCCTGACGTGCCACAAGGTGCCGAGTTACAAACTAGGACCTGGGGAGAGCAGATAACCTAGGTCACCTAAACAAGGGCACGATAGGCTGAATGGTCTTCTGTGTTGTGCAGAACGCAGGCCAAAGGGTGATTTGGCCCACAATTCCAGTGCTGAACACGATGACCACACTAAACTAAAACTCTGCTGCCTGTAGTGAGTGGAATCGTGTTCCTCTGCTCCAGAATCCTCTCAAATGTCACCATGGTATCTGATCCCGGCAACCCATTCCAGGCACCCATCGCACACTGTGTAAAAATACTTGCACAGCTATACTTTAATGATCCCATGAAGTTAGGACACAGCCTAATCTTACAAGCGGCACGAGGTGAATGGTTGGTTGATATGTGGGGAAGGAGGTAGTGGCCTGACTAACCTTGATGTGCTCAGAACCATCTCAACAGTCTGACAACGTATCATTCAGATTAGACCATGCTCTACGCTCTACAGGACTAATTATCGACAGAGGCGACTGCGGCAGGGAGAGATTGGGAAAAAGGTTCGAGGCTGCGGAGCCTCAACAGTAGGTACCGCTGCGTCTTAGCTCCAGTCACCCATGTCCAAGCTGACCTCCAGTGTTGTCTGCGTGGCACCTGCCTGCTCTGTCCCGTTAGTGCACGGGCTTTCCTCCCAAATCCCCAAAAGATGCTGGTTGCTCATTGACATTATTCCTTGGGACAAATGGGAGCAGGGATCTGGAGAGAGAATAGGTGACAGGAAAATAAGTGGAGAAATTATCTGATGGGGATGCTCTGGCGAGTCAGCTTAGACTCAATGGGGAAAATGGCTTCCTGTTCTGCCATGAAAAATGGAGAAATTACTCAGTGGCACAGCATGAAGACCTAAACACACGAAGGATGAAAGGAATAGGTTACGATGGATTGATCAACATCAAGGGATTGCAAGGGAAAAAAAAAAATCAGCTTCCTGACATTGCCATTGTGATTGATGGAAAGTAAGTCATGAAAAAGAGCAATTTGTTCCCTCTCCAGAGATCTGAGTACAGAAGTCTTGGCTAACACTGGGGTTCCGGCTGCACTGACCGAATTCCTCCACGTTGTTCACACATCCAGCCGGCGCGAGATCCCTGGTGGCCACCGAGTCTTCTCTTCCATCTGGGAATGTGACTATCTTACTGAGGGTTCGCGTGCCTCAACTCCACTTGAGCCACCAGCGGGTCCGCTTTGTGGGGTCTGCAGTGTTTCCGGAGGAGAACAGGTCCCAGTGTCATCGTCCATTTAGGCAGCACTGAGCCCGTCGTGGCTTTCCTTGTGAAAGAAAAGTTACGGTCATGTAGGGTCATGTTAGTGGCAGTACACAACAAAGAACGTATAGGGTGTAGGGCTTCTGGCAACACTTCTTGCCATCTAGTAACAGGCAGGTCTTTTGCTTTTAAAGTCAAGAGGACCGTTTTCCAGAGAGTGGCCTTTTCCTTTTCGACTTGTCCATTCCCCCTGGGATTGTAATTTGTAGTGCGGCTGGTAGCAATCCCTCTCTCGTGCAGGTACTGCTGTACTTCTGCGCTCATGAATGCAGCTCCCCTATCGTGTGTATGTAGTTCGGGTACCCAAATATGCTGAAGATGGGTTGGAGGCATTCTATAACAGTGGGTGCTGATACATCAGAACACGGGATTGCGAAGGGGAAACGGGAATATTCATCTATTACGTTTAGGAAATAGACATTTCTATTATTGGACGGGAGCGGGGCTTTAAAATCGAGGCTGAGGTTTTCAAAAGGTTTGGTAGCTTTTATCAGGGTGGCTTTGTCTGGCCGGTAAAATTGCGGTTTGCATTCCGCACAGATGGGGAAGCTCTTGTTCACTGACCTCACTTCCTCTACCAAAAATGGGAGGTTTTGGGTTTTAATGAAGTGAAACAGTCTAATGACCCTCTGGTGGCCCAGCTCTTTGTGCAAGCTCTGCAACTGGGACGTGGGGTTAAGGATGGCACAAGTGCCTCTGAACAGCGCGTCTGGGGGCTCGTTGAGTCTCCTGGGGCGGTATAGAATATCATAGTTAAATGTAGACAATTCTATCCGCCAGCGCAGGATTTCGTCGTTCTTAATTCTCTCCCTGTTCTGGTTATCGAACATAAAAGCCACAGACCATTGGTCCGTGACGAGGGTGAAGTGCTTGCATGCCAGATAATGTCGCCAGTGCCTTACTGCTTCCACAATGGCTAGGGTCTCCTTCTCTACTGTTGAGTGTCTTACTTCTGACCCCTGTAGGGTTCGTGAAAAAAAGGCCACCGGTCGTCCGTCTTGGTTTAGGGTGGCTGCCAGAGCCACATCGGATTCATCCGTTTCTACTTGAAACGGGATCGATTCATCTATGGACCGCATGGTAGATTTAGAGATATGATCCCTAATGTCCCTGAATGCTCTGGTGGCTGATGGGCACAGTGGGAAAACAGAGGCTTTTATAAGTGGGCGGGCCCTTTCGGCGTATTTGGGGACCCATTGGGCGTAGTAAGCGAACAGTCTCAAACACCTTTTTAGTGCTTTCAGCGTGTGTGGCTCTGGGAGCTCTAGGAGAGGGCTCCTACGGGCTGGGTCTGGGCTGATTTCCCCGTTCTGCACTATATAGCCCAGGATTGGCAACTTCCTGGCGCTAAAGACGCATTTGTCCCTGTTGTATGTTAAGTTCCTTTCCTCGGCTGCCTGGAAGAAGCATTTTAAATTCATGTCATGATCCTCCTGAGTGTGGCCACAGATTGTCACGTTGTCTAAGTAGGGGAACACGGCTTTCAGTTGGAACTCATCTACTATTTGATCCATTTCTCTCTGAAGCAGGGACACTCCATTGGTGACACCGAAGGGAAGTTGCAGAAATTGATACAGCCTGCCCTCTGCTTCAAATGCCGTGTAAATGCATCGCTGTTTCTAATGGGCAGTTGGTGGTCTGCTGCCTTCAGGTCTATGGTGGAGAACACCTTATACTGCGCAATGTTGTTGACCATGTCTGCTATGCGTGGCAGGGAGTAGACATCTAATTGTGTAAATTTGTTGATTGTCTGGCTGTAATCCACTACCATGCGCAGATTTTCTCCTGACTTTACTACAACCACCTGGGCTCTCCAGGGGCTGGTGGTCTACTCTATGGTGCCCTCCTGTAGTAGCCTGCAGACCTCTGTCCCAATGAAGGCTCTGTCCCTCGGGCTGTACCTCCTGCTCTTTGTGGCTATTGGTGTGCATTCTGGGGTCAGATGTGTGAATAGCGGAGGGGGTTCTATGTTCAGGACAGACAGGCTGCAGAGTTGTTTCTTCGTAAGGCGTGGTGAGGGGTGAGGCCCGTTGTGCACTATTGAAATGCTTTCTAACTGGCACTAAAAATCTAACCCCAATAGTACCGGGGCACAGAGGTGAGGGAGGTCTAGTAATTTGAAATCTTCTTATTTTGTGTCCTGGATTTCTAGAGTAACCCTGCAAAACTGTTTTACCTCAGCCGCAACCCTGCTGGTTGCTAACAGGATCTGGTGCTCACTCAGGCGTGTGGGGAGGTCAAGGCGGTTGACTAACCCCTGGTCAATAAAACTTTCAGTGCTTCCACTATTTATTAAGCAATTTACCCTCACATCATTAATTTTGATGCACACAGAGGCATCAGATAAATTGTGTGGACTCACCTGATTCATGCATAGGGAAGCAAGTCTGGCATGTCCTTCATGTCGTTCCATCCGATAGTACTCGGTGTCATATTCATCTCCTGAAGACTGTGTCCTCTGCTTTGTAGCATTTGTCCAAGATGGCCGGCTGCACATGGTATTCTTCTTCCTCTGTTTGTCTGTGGAGAAAGAAGAGCTTTCCCGCCTCTTATTAGCTTGAGAATGGGCCTTGGCTGTGGCCTTGGGGCTTCTGCAGACTTTTGCATAATGCCCACATTTTCTACAGTTGGAACAGACATTTTCTCTTGCAGGGCAGAAGGCTCTGGGGTGCTTTCTTTGTCCACAGTAAAAGCACTTGGGACCCTCAAGATGTTGCTGCTGCGGTGGATTCCTGTGAGGCAACATACTTTTCTTTTCGTGGGGCTAGAGAGTCCAGCAGTGTGACATTTGTCCCAGCCCCAGGGTCCTGTGAGTACTCCTCCAATTCTTTCCTGATGCTTTCTAAAGCTTCTGCCTCATCTAGCCCCAACATTCCTTTCTCCAGCAATCGATGTCTCGTCTCAGTGGGCCGTATGCCCAGAACAATTCTATCCCTAATGTCCTCCGCATACTCCTGAGCTGATACTGCTTTAAAGCTGCAGCCTCTCGCCAGGACTTTCAGAGAGTATAAAGTCTCTGGCAGACTCCCCTACTTGTTGTGACCTGGTCATGAGTCTGTTGTGGAAGTGGAGTTCACTATGCCCCTTACTGTAATGCCTCTGTAGAGTGCTCATTGCCTCTTGGTAGGACCTGGCATCCTGTATAAGGGAGTAAGGGTGGTCTCCCAGCTGGGCTAACAGCAGCATTAATAGCTCTTTATCTGATGCCTCAGCACCCTCCACGTAATTCAGAAAGCATCTCTGCCAGTGGCTGAAGGGCATGCCGCTCCGGGATTTCTGGGGTCGAGCTCCAGCCTGTCTGGTCGCAGCACATGGCTAAGCCACAGTCTCTGGTCCCTAAGGTAATGTGGGGGGACCCCGGAGGTCGCTCCTGGTCTCCACGTGGTCTCTGGGTCGAGGTATAGCAAGGGTAGACCCTGGGGTACTGGGAGCTGCTGGTAGAGCCTCTGTGGGGTTTGTGTCTGCTGGAGGAGTAACCTGGGTGCTTGGGGCTGTTGGCTGAGTCTCTGGCTTTGGGACCTATGCAGCGGGCTTGGGGGGGGAATCCCAGTGGTAGCATCAGGTCTCCATGGTACTGGGGAAACTACTGCTGGGGGAGTGATGGTAGTGGTGCCTGCTTTCCCTGGCTCTGGAATGGTTGGGAATTCTGCACATACGTGGCGATCAGGAGCATGACTTGTGGAGATCCTTCCACCCGCTCTTATAGTGGCCTCTTTCTGATCGGACCAGGGTTTAGGGTCGGCGGCGCCTGTACTAGCGAACCCACAGGCAGGCAGGGCTCTTGGCTGTTTCTTACCTGCCCTGTCGTACTTCTGTGGTCTTCCCCACTTTTGACCACGATTCCAGTACAGTGGTCCCTCGCCGTCTCTGTCCTCAGATGCACGTGGGTGCTGGTTGTCCCCGGATTCCATTCCTCAGGAAGAGTCTCCAGGTGGTCAGGAATGCATGTTGGAGCAGAAGCAGCTTCCATCCTAGTAGCTATGATATTAGTTTATTAAATTGTACTGACAATAACCACACCAGCAGTGCGAATATAAGACAGTTTTAATAAACTAATATGTACACTAAGGGGTCTTGTCTCTCTGCAAGATGAACCTGGAAGGCTAGACTGTAGCTCTGAACTGTTTTATGTACAAGGTCACCACAGAGCCAATGGCAGTGAGTTTAGGGGCACTGGCTGAACAGGGCGTGGTGCATTGACTTGGTTTTTAATCAAGTCCAGCCCTTTATCTGTCACCGCACATTAGAAGAAATAGTAGTCTATTTATATAGTGCATTTAACGGTGCTGGTGATCTATAAATAAAGATGAGACATATGACAACAATTTACCCTGGTATTATTTTATTAATAGAATTTGTCCAACGGAGTAGAAGTAGTTTGTGAGTCTTAAAAACTTTCCATAAGTAATGAATTGTCCCATCTGCAGTTCATTACGGAAGGATTTATTGCCACTTCCTCAAATACTGAGGAGATTTGAGATTGTTCTTCTTAATGAAGTCAATGGACATTTGGAAGCCTAAAACACACCAGAAGCAATTCTAAATTCTGCAAAGAATCTGAGTGAATTGGAATTCCCGCTAGGCTTAGGATTGGTTCAAGAGGTTGGGTAAAATATGTTTAAATAGCTTGTCACTTTGACAAAATATAGGAGACTGTTGGTGAAAAGTCTCCTACACGTGATGCAAAGAATCGACACACAAAACAAATTCATCAGGGTTTTGAAGGAACAGATGAGGGGGATAAAATGAAATCCAGACTTCATCATTCTCTTGCTAGGAACTCAAAGGATATAAATCTTCCCGATTAACCACTGAAATAGTATCTAATATAAAACAGAACAGTCTCACTGCAAATAGCTTTTGGATATGTGGTTTTTGGTTACAACAAATGAACTGGAGTGTTTGTTCATCTAGACAAACTTTCCATCATGGATGATGGTATCATAGATTTGTTATGGAAAAGAAGAAGGCCACGTTGACCACGCTTTCTGAAACAATCCTGTCAGCCTAATCACCCCGCTTTCATCCGATCTGCGCCAATTATTTCCTTTCAGGTACTTCTCAAATTTACTTTTGGAAGCCCTGAATTATTTTCTTTTTCCCATCTTTACAGGCAGCTAGTTCTGGATTATAATTGCTCTCTGCGTAAATAAAACCTTCCCCCCACCCCCCCCCCTCGTGGATATGTTGCCTTTCTTGTTAAGCCAGTATCCCCAATAACTAGTAGAATGGCTTCCTTCCAATACCTTATCCAAACCAGCCACGATCAAATCCTTCTTTGCTCCAGGGAGAATGATCCCAGTCTAACCTTGGAGTTGAAATCCCACTCCCTGGAACTCCTTTGGATAATGTTTTCCACCTTCCCTCCAGGCCATCTACACTGAGGTTAAGCGGCCAAAGGTAGATGCAGTTCTCCAGTTGGGGCCTAACCAGAGATTTATAAAGATTCATGGCAGTCTCCACTTACAAAGCCCAGAATGCCAGATTCTTCACTAACTGTATTTGCAAACTGATGATAATGATAATGAGGTTATTGTAATATTTCTGCCTCCACCAACATTATACAGCTGACCATTTCGTATCCCTGCTTATTGACCTGATTTAGCAGAGATTCACTGTGGGCTAGCCGTCTTGGTTTCATAAAAAGGTTTCATATCTTTAATCCTTGCTCAATGAGACTGGCTCATTATTGCATTGGGGAAACAAGGCTGTTTTATCTTCATTGTTCAGTATTTCAAGTAAATGCTGGAGGAACTCAGCCGGACTTGCAGTGCCCAGAGGAGGTAAAGATACATTAACAATATTTCGGGCCTGAGCCCTTCTTCAAGGTGTAAGCAAAGAACAGGAAAGCGTCAGAATAAAGACTGAAGACTGGGCAGGGGGAGGAGACCAGACCAACAAAAGGTGCTAATTGGATATGATAAGAGGAAAGGCTCCGTGAAAGGAGACAGAGGGAAAAGAGAAGAGAGAGAGCCTGGAGAAAGATGACGGGGGGAGAAGCACAGTGTCTGCTGACTTGGGTGTTTCCAGAAAAGGTTCAGATATTTGATCAGTTGTATTTTCAAGTTATGTTCTGCCAGAATTCCAGTGATATTAGGTTGTGAATTCTGGAAATACAATTTCTTCAGAAACCTTGATCCCAATGGTGAGAGGTGACTTGGCAATATCAAAGGGAAGGTCGGCTATCCTACCTGCTGGGTAAAATTTCCAAGGAAGCATCAGAAAGGATCCTTGGACGGGCAACACAGTGACACAGCAGGCAGTACTGCTGCCCCACACATGCAGTAACCTGCTTCACTCCAGACCATTGACTGCGTGGAGGTTGCACCTTCTGTTTCACCCCCATGTCCCAAGAATGTGGTGAAATTGCTGGTCATATATCGTCCCCAGTATATGTCAGTGGTGAGGGAATGAGAGGCAGTTCAAGTTCAAGTTTATTATGAAACAGCGTATCTCCGGATCATGGTGTACACACACGATACACAGGACATAATGATCACATTGAGTTATAATTTAAAATATTGTTGTGGTAAAGTTGTTTAAGTCTAAATTTGGAATATGCAAAGTTTTCAAAGCCACAGGAAATGACAGGAATCAGAGGGAACTGTTATAGAGCTGGGGGATGAACCTGGCTGAATGATACTCTGAGATTTATTGGAGATTTCTAATGGTTTCCTGAGAGTCTCAGTAAAACCAAGAGATCAGCAGGCCAGAACATTTCAAGATTCAGGCTCAAAGCTACTTTTCCAGATGTACCTGAAACTTTGTTTTGCGTGCAATCCAGTTCGCCAAACCATACACAGCTGACCAATAAAACCACAGGTTTTCAGCCAGAGATCAACTGGAATGGAGCAAAGGCAACATTATTTTATTGTTGCGAGGTTTGGAAACCATGGCTCTGCTGTGAGGTCCACTCAGGGCTGAAGGCTGGGACTGAGGCATTTGAGTTACGTGACATAGCCCTTCACAGCCAGACCAGACTTGGGACCCCTCCCCCAACAAGGCCGCCGGAGATGCCAACAGGAGGTACCACCTTCGAGTCCCAGCTGACTTCACAGACACCCAGAGACTGTGGCAGGGCACTCATGCTGTTGCATTCCTTCCCTCAACAACAATGACTGGTTCGGAGCAGAGAGAATCTGTATTAATCTTCAATGATACAGTTAACAACAATCGCATCAAGCAAGGAAGCCATACAAACCAACCACATATACTCATAATAGTGGATTCCATGTAATAGTTGACTCCACCTCCCTCCATTTTTGGTCCAAGAATGGTGTGTTTTCCATATGTGAAACACTATCAATAATTCCAAAAGACTGGACGTTACTAGACGACAGTCTTTTATTCCCATAAGACTGCACGTGCTCTCATGATGAGGGTTTGTACTGGAGGAGGAACTTGGGCCTAACTTTCCTTATTAGGGAATTCCAAGGGGGAGGAGGCACAGGTTTAGTCAGCAGGGAGGTGGGCCAGCCATACACAGAGAGACTGTACAAATGGAACAAATAGCATTACCCTGGTATCAGCGCACTCACCTCCCCCTCCATTACCATGGTATCACCATATTCATCTCTCCCCATTAAAAGAAAGTCCAGCGGGGTAGGGTGGGTTCAGTGTCCATTACAAGTTCAGCCGGTCCGGTGGTCTTTTCTGCTTCTGGGACCACCTTAGTGCCAGCTGTGGCTCAGCTGCTGATCCCTGGGCAATGTGATGCATGCCGGCAGTTTGCGTGTCCAGTGACTGGGGTACGTCGTGGTGGTAGGAGCAACTAGGGCGGGGGTGGGGGTAGGGTGCTCGGGTACATTAGGGTTAGTGGTCAGTCGTGGTGGTGGTGCTCAATGGCAGTCTCAGGATCTCCTGTGCGTGCCAAGTCCTGGATGGCGTCAGTGTTCTCGTGCCCATCTAGGTATGCCACGTAGGCATGTTGGGGTGGGCATGGAGGAGATGGACCTCCTTGACCAGTGGGTCGGTCTTATGGCATCGCCTGGTGTCTCCGGAGCAGGACTGGTTCTGGGGACCTCAACCAGGATGGCAACGAGGTCCCCGACATGAACTTCCTGGGGAAAGAAAACATGTGTTCAAGTGGCATGGTGTTGGTGGCCATATACAGGAGGGACCTAATCGTTTTGAGCATCTTGGAGAGGACCTCTTGCTGATGGAAAAGGGGCAGGCCTTTTGATGTCAGGGCTAGGAGGACTGCCTTCAAAATGGTGGCTTTCTCCTTTTCCACCTGGTCGTTCCCCCTGGGGTTGTTACTACTGGTTCTACTAGTGGTGATGCTCTGAGCCAACAGGTACTGATGCAATTTGTTGCTCATGAAGGAGGACCCCTGGTCGCTGTGGATGTAGCTCAGGTACCTGAATAGGGTGAAGATGTTGCGCAGTGCCTTTATGACCGTGGCCCAATAGTCCTGCTGGACAGGGGATGGCCTTCAGTGCTCCTGCAGCCACACAAGACTCCAGTTCAAACCATCAACAACCTGAGCTCTGACACAATGAGGAAGGCTTCAGCTCCCAGGGCCCTTCAAGAGCCCTCCTTGCCCGGTTTCAATACTTGGTCCATGTGAGCCAGTCTCCAGCAGATTTCTCTGACTGTCCCCAAAACAACCAAAGAACCAGGAACAGGAGTCTTTACTGGCCAGGCACTTCTCTAGATCCTGATGAAATCTCCATGCTTCTGACGTGGGGTAAATCACTTTCACGATGGTTAGTCTCCAGAGTTTTTGCTGTTCCTTTCCCTGAATTCTCCATTCTTATACTTCTCCTTCTCAGCTCAACTGTTGTGGTTCATTTTGTTGCATGAGGGTCACGTTTCATTTCGTTGGCTCTGGCCCAAGGCTACAAGGTTTAATGACTTCATTGTTTTATTTCCCCCTTGTGGCAGACAGAGCATATTCCTTTGTTCTGGGCCCAGAAGTGACCCGTTCAAACCAGGTCAGCAAAAGCCTGGGTTCAGGTTACTCCGGTCACATGTTGGCTGGAAGAACAGTCTCACAAAAAGTCTGCCTCCATTCCATCATCCACCAAGCACATGGCAAAGAAAGTAAAAAAATAATCCTGGAGAAACTCAGCATGCCAAACAGTGTATTTATATAGCACAGATAAAAATACATAACCAACATTTATCAAGGCATGAGCAAAATGTAGACAGGCTCCCGAACAAAATGGTGGAAGGGGAGGGGCAACGGAGGAGCACAGGAGGTAATAAGTGGAGAAGGGAGGGAGAGCACGCCAGCAAACAGAGGGAGGAGGGATGGCTCGGCGAATGGAGAAGGAAGGGGATGGAGGATAGAAGACAGAGGGATGGAGAAGAGAGGGAGAATGAAGAGTAAGTAGGCTAGCAGAAACTGCGAGGTCGATGTTAATGTCATTTGGTTGGAAAGTGCCAAGACGAATATAAGGTGTTTCTCCTCCAATTTACAGGTAGTCTTGTTTTGGCAGTAGAGACATTTTTGTTCCTCTGCTTCAAGTTCAAGTTTATTATCTTCTGACTGTATATATACAAGCAGATGAACACACACACACACACACACACACACACACACACACACACACACACACACACATATATCTCTATAGAAAATAATATATATATAATGAGATAGACAACAGACTCGCCAAGGCAAATAGCGCCTTTGGAAGACTACACAAAAGAGTCTGGAAAAACAACCAACTGAAAAACCTCACAAAGATAAGCGTATACAGAGCCGTTGTCATACCCACACTCCTGTTCGGCTCCGAATCATGGGTCCTCTACCGGCACCACCTACGGCTCCTAGAACGCTTCCACCAGCGTTGTCTCCGCTCCATCCTCAACATCCATTGGAGCGCTTACATCCCTAACGTCGAAGTACTCGAGATGGCAGAGGTCGACAGCATCGAGTCCACGCTGCTGAAGATCCAGCTGCGCTGGATGGGTCACGTCTCCAGAATGGAGGACCATCGCCTTCCCAAGATCGTGTTATATGGCGAGCTCTCCACTGGCCACCGTGACAGAGGTGCACCAAAGAAAAGGTACAAGGACTGCCTAAAGAAATCTCTTGGTGCCTGCCACATTGACCACCGCCAGTGGGCTGATAACGCCTCAAACCGTGCATCTTGGCGCCTCACAGTTTGGCGGGCAGCAACCTCCTTTGAAGAAGACCGCAGAGCCCACCTCACTGACAAAAGGCAAAGGAGGAAAAACCCAACACCCAACCCCAACCAACCAATTTTCCCCTGCAACCGCTGCAATCGTGTCTGCCTGTCCCGCATCGGACTTGTCAGCCACAAACGAGCCTGCAGCTGACGTGGACTTTTTACCCCCTCCATAAATCTTCGTCCGCGAAGCCAAGCCAAAGAGAAAAAAAGAAGATACCTTTGGATGATTTATTCAGTTACAAGCGACTGCATCAATCTCACAGCCTGCAGGAAGAAGCCATTTCCCAGTCCGGCGGTCCTGACTTGATGTTCCTACTCTTCCGTCCTAATTGTAGTGGGTTAAAGATACCCTGTGCTGGATGGAAAGGGTCCTCAATAATTCTTTGAACCCTGTTTAAACAACGCTCCTGGTGAACATCATCAATAGAGGAAAGTAAGACCCCAGCGATCAACTTGAACTTTTTGACAATCCTCTGTCCTTGGTTCATTCCAGTTTGCTGTTTTGATTTCCCTTCTGGCCAACAATGTTATAAAATCAATTCGGCCAAACAGCAACAGGGCAGCCATAAAAAGCATAAGATAATGGAGTGGAATTAGGGATTCAACCCATCTAGTCCACCCCGCCATTCCATCATGGCTGAACCTGACGAGTCCAATGTATTTTCGGCTCTGACACCCATTGCCATGAAGTGTTTTGAGAGGCTGACATTAACTCCAGCCTCTCAGATCCTGCAACAAGGCATGGCAGAATCTATCTCACTGGCCCCACAGTCAGCTCTGGATAACAGGGACACCTCCTTCAGACCACTATTCATTGACTATATTCCCCCCCCCCCACTTCACAGTCCCAAATAATCGTCCCCAGGCTCCAAGACCTTGGCCACTAGATCCAGGACCTCTTGTGTTGCAGACCCCAACCAGCGAGGGCAGGTGACAATACCCTTCACACTGAAGCTCCACAGATTTAGTCACTACTACACTGCCTGTCGAGCCATGTCTGTGAGGCTGAACGCCACGCGAGTTCCATCCATAAATTCAATCCCAAATGCACACTCCTGTCTGTGAAGGGAAAATATTTCTCCTCCCTAAGATGGAGAGGAATTATGGAATTACAGTTCTAGAGAGACTAAATCCGATGTATAGGGAATTAATTAATATCAAAATAACCAACATCGCATTTGAAACCCTTATGCTTTAATGATTTTCCTTGTTCTGGCTGAGAGTTTCATGTTTTTAATTAGATTCATAAAACACTATGTCCAAACCAAAATCCTGTTAAACATTCCAGTCCCAGCAAAAAGCCTCAGACTTGCAGAGTTCTGGGATGAGTTAAGCACAAAATGATTTATTGCAGCTTGTCAATAAATAAACCACGTGAGTGGCAGTGCACCCAAACCGAAGAACTCTGTGATCTCGGAGAATTTGATGACAATGCAGTTCAGATGTTTCCATGGAAGGCCAGTGATCACTTCGACTCGAGAGGAGCCGGCCAGAGTAGTGGCCCCCATCAAGGGTTTCTGGAGGTGGCATCAGTCAATTGCCCTCAGAAAGATGGCGGCGATCGGCTAGAACCACCGCAGGTAGCTCTGAGTCCTTGGACTCGGAGGGGGGGGGGGGGGAGAAGGAACTCAAAGAGTCAGAAAAATACTCATGGATTCACACAGCACAGAGTGAAGTGCGCTGACCTTCAACCACCCACTTACGTTAATCCTACACGAATCCTCTTTTATTCTCCCCATTAAGATCATCTCAGGTTCTTCCATTCACCCACACACACAGAACATCACAGCACAGTAGAGACCCTCCCTATGTAAACTTACTCCACAACCATCTAATCCTTCCCTACTTCACACCTGTAACCCACTATTTCTCTTCCATCCATGTGCCCTTGAAATCTTTTGAATGCCCCCATTGTGTCAGCCTCTGCCACTGTGCCCCTTGTGTTAACTATTTCAGCCCTGGGAAAATGCCTCTGTCTAACCACATGATCAATGCCTCACATCATCTTGTGCACCTCTATCAGGTCACCCCCCCTCCTCCGACTCTCCAAGAAGAAGAGGCCTTAAAGGATATGCACTCCAATCCAGGTAACATCCTTCTAAATCTCTTCTGCACCCTCTCCACAGCATCCACATCCTTCCTGTAGTGAGGTGACCAGATCCGAACACAATATTCCCGGTGGGGTCTAACTAAGGTCTTAAAATGAATTAATTCTGCCATGGGTCTTGACACTAACATGGTGTAGGTCCATTTCTAACCAGCATGTGGCAGCAGCTGACAGTTGCATCAACCTCTCCCTCCACCACCCCCCCGCCCCATGCCTGTCTCCACTGCCTTTGACAACTTGCAACAGAGGTTGCAAGCTGAGGTTCATTGCCCTGATCACCCTCCTTCATTGTTAAGGCCAGCACCTTTCAGTATTAGTCGGAAAGACCCAGGAAGGCGACTGAGTCTGGCTGGCAGTTCTGCAGTGCTTTGGGCAACCAGGGACCGAGGAGGGTGACCAGAGCTCGGGTTCATTGCTGGACCAGATATGCGTGCCTTGTGGCCTCAGAGGCCACGGAGAGGCACAGGAGACAGTGGCATCGGTTCAGTTAGCACAGAAAAAAAGGCAACAGTATTTACCGAGTGAGGGGTTCATTCAGGAGTCTGATGACAGTGGAAAAGGAATTGGTCTCGAATCTGGTGGTGCGTGATCTCACCTTCATGAATCTTCTTCCCAACAGCGAAGGGAGTGTGGCCCAGGGTGGAATTAGTCTTCTAATATATCTTGGCTGCTTTTCTAAGGCAGTGGGAAGTGTAGACAGAGTCGATTGTGGGGGCTGTGGTGGGGTGGGGGGGGAGGGTGGTTTGTGTGTTGTTCTGAGCTGTGTTCACAACCCTCAGAATCAGAATTAATTGTCATGAACAAGTCACAAAATTCATTGTTTTGCATCAGTGTCACAGTGATGTCACATTAATATAAATCACCTTACAATAATAAATGAAAATAGTGGACGAAAAGTCAAAATAAGCTAGTGTCTTTGGTCCTTAGATCATTCAGGAATCTGATGGCAGCGGGGAAGAAGCTGTCCTTATTGGCTCGTCTTTTGGCTCCTGTACTTTTTTTCTTGATGATAGCAGAATGAAGAGGGTGGTGGGGATCCTTGAGGATAGAGGCTGTTTTCTTAAGACATCGCCCCTTGCAGATGTCCTTGAGGAGTGATATCTGGTGCCATAGGCCAAGGAAACAACCCTCTGGAGTTTTTTTTCTTGTCCTGAGCATTGGCACTTCTGAGGCAGACAGAGATACAAGCAACAAGAATGCTCTCCATGGTACACCTGTAGAAGTTTTCAAGAGCCTTCGAATTTCCTCATGAATTATAGCCACTGGCGAGCCCTCTTTGTGATTGCATCGATGTGGAGGCTCCAGGGCAGATCCTCGGAGATGTTGACACCCAGTGATTTGAAGCTCTCGACACTCTCCACTACTACTGAGCCCTCAGTGAGGACTGGTTAGTGTTCCTCTTGAAGTCCACAAGCATCTCTTTGGTTTTGCCAACATTGAGTGCAAGGTTGTTGGTGTGACACCACTCAGTGAGCTAATCCATTCCCCCCACCCGCTGTATGCTTCCTCATGCAGTTTCTTGCTGTGTTGGGCGAGCAGTTGCCATTCCTTGCTGTGATGTACCTGGATGGAATACTATTAATGGTGCACCTGTGCAGTTGGTTGAGGGACGCCGGAGAGTTAATTTTCTCGGGATTCTGAAGAAGTAGTGGTGCTGATGCAGGTTCTAAAACAGACCAGAAATGTCCAGTATCTGCCATATTGTATTTCTCAATGACAATGAAACGTTTCTTTGGTTGTACAGGGGCGAATTCTTCATCTAAATCCAAAAGGAATTGACTTGCAGGTTGACCTGATTTTGTGCGCAGCTCTTGCATAGAACTAGAAATAGGATCAGCCCCGACAACATAAGGAAATGGAGCTAAGGGAGAGTCAGCCAAGGAAATGTGATAGACGAGAAGCTAGCAATGTTGAGTCAAGAGATGGGATCGGTCATGTGTACGAGTGATGCTGGAAGAACATTAGGGGCAACAGAATTCTTCTGGAAGAGCAGTAGCGATTGATGTTGACTGCACTCACCTCTACAGGAATCTTGCTACAACAGCAATGTCCTGATGTTTAGTTGGTGCCTTGCTGTTTATGTATTGGATGTGAATTGGCCGTCACATTTGCAAGGGCTCCTGTTCAAGAAGTACTGTGGGATCCTCCCAGTGTGCCACTCCAGGTTCGTTTATGGTCATGTACACCTTGCGTGCTATCGGAGAGCTCCCCTGCTTAGCCCTCTCCCCCATCACTTCTCAGCTTCTACCCTCCCACCCGCATCCACTTATTACCTCAAAGGTTCCTTTCATTGCCATATAATAATAGATTAAACATTTAACATACGTGATGTACAGTAAAACTCTTGGTTTCTGGAAGCAACCGGCAAAACAATTGAGGAAAATAATAAATAAATAAACAGAGATAAATAAATAAATTAATGGACATGCATATATAAATATATTCATGGATACACAAGAATAAAATAACACGTAAAAATACATAGGTTTAAAATTGTAAAGGTAAATGTTCTCTGAAGTAGCGCATCAACCCTTGGTGAAGATGGGAGCAAATATTCAGCCAGCGGAGGGCCTTGGTCATCTCAGCTGTTGGGATGAAGTTGTGTTTGAATAAAATGGCATCGCCCAGGATGAAGAGCTGGTTGGTGCTGTTCACCTTTGGGCTAACTCTCTTAAAGTGTCTCCTTACTCCTGTTTAGAAAGTGTTGCCCTGGTCAGAGGCCTTATCTGTAAACATGGTGGGGTGGGGGGGGGAATTAATTATTTAAAATGTTATTATTCGTTTTTCAGGTGGCTCCATGGAGGGGGAGGAACCTGCAGATGCAGCAATGGTGAAATTTTTTCAGAAAATGTGACTGAAAATAAAGTAAAATTCTTTATGATTTAATATATTCATGCAAGCGAAGTTTGTTCAGTGTATGTAAAGTGCAGTATTTTGGTTTTTTGTCTTTTAAACTGTTTTATTCTTAATGCAGGTGTTTTAGTTAGGCATTGTAAAAGTCTCAAGGAACCGGAAAATGCACTTGTCTGGCATCTACCAATCCCCAATGGTGGCGGATGCCAGGAGTTTTACTGTACTTTAACTTTGTTTGCCATAAGGCAAACAAAGAAACGCCGCGAACATTGCCTGACACTCCTAACAATAGGAAAGAGAAGCAAAAGAGAGTCCCTTCAGAGACACAAAGTGACTGTGGATTCACCTCTAACGCTCCCACAGCCTCTGCAGCCACAGACCATATAACCATATAACAATTACAGTACAGAAACAGGCCATCTCGGCCCCTCTAGCCAGCACTGATTTAAGTGATCTCCTCTAGTCCCACCTTCCTGCTCCCTGCCCATAACCCTCCAATCCCCTCACATCCACGCACTTATCCAACCTTCTCTTAAATGTGAAAATTGACCCTGCTGCAACCACTTCTTCCTCACTCTCTGAGTGAGGAAGCTGCATCTCATGTTACTTATAAACTTTTTCCCCCTAACCCTTAACTTATGACCCCTCGTTCCAATCTCACTAACCTCAAGAGCCTATTCACATCTACTCTATCAATCCCCCTCATAATTTTAAATACCTCTATCAAATCCCCCCTCAACCTTCTACGCTCCAATGAATAAGGACCCAGTCTACTCAATCTTTCTTTATATTCTAGATACTGCAATCCAGGCAACATTTTAGTAAATCTCCTTTGCATCCTCTCTACCTAATTGATATCCTTCCTATAATTTGGGGCCCAGACTGCACACAGTATTCCAAACTTGGCCTCACCAATGCCTTGAATAGACTCTACATCACCTCCCAGCTCCTATATTCTATGCTTTGATTTATAAAGGCCAGCATACCAAAAGGTGGGGGGGGCTCGAACTGTCACAAAGACACTCCGCAGCAAGCAAGCTGTTTGTAGCCCCTTTCACACTAAATCGGCCGTTCAGTCTGACGTCGACATTGAGAAGATTTTTCTTTCACACTAGACACCTTAAAGGCCATTAATCCCTGGGATCACTTACAAGTGTGAAAGGGGCTCGTGATTGTACTCACAGCTCAACGAAGGCTGCTTGCTTCGTTCTTGCAAGCTAGCGATTACCAGTGCTTGAAACAGATCAGGCACAATTGTGAATTTAAGCCTGCCAAGCGCTGCTGCCACCAACCCAGGCATATAAGGAACGCACTCTCGGTACACTTGTCCTCCTTCCTCGGCCTAGCGTTCACTCAATTATACAATGTCAAATACAACATGGCGGCCAACAAGCGAGATCTCCTGGCCGCCGTTTATTTTGATGCATTGGCCACCCTGCCACAGGCGCTATTTTGCGTAGATACGCCCCTTTGGAGAGCAAAGGAGAACTTTATTGTAGACATCCCTCGAAGAGAATTCGCAGTTTTGCAATAGACCAGAATAAAACACGCAAGTCTGCAGACACAAAGCTGGATAAACTCAGCAGGTCAGGCAGCGTACTTTACATAGCAAAAATAAAGATACAAAACCAATGTTCAAACCTAAAACATTATTTATCTCAAACCTTGTATTGAGGGTAAATCAAAGGCTGAAGAGGGTACACTGGAATATCGCCAGGTCAAGGGGGCTTGAATTGCAAGGAGAGACGGGATAGGCTAGGATTTTCTTTCCCTGCTGCTGATGGGTGACTCAACCTGATGTGGGAGAGATCAGGTGAATATTGATTATATTTTTCCCAATGTCCAGGAATCCAAAAGGTGGGAGCAAAGTTTCAGCGGTGTCAATAGGGTTGGTGTCACCTGGTGCTGTAACTCTCAGTGACACCCCCCCGCCCCCCCAACAGTAGTGGTGACGGCGATAACTAGGGGCACTGAACCACCCCCCCACCCCTCTAGTGAAAAGTTTTAAAGGAGAGGGGAAGGATTTAAAGGGGACCTGGGAGCCAAGTTTTCAGACAGAGGGTAGTAGGCAGTGGGTATGTGGAACAAGCTGCAGGACACAGGAGCACTGGAGAAACTCAGCAGGTCATGTAACATCCATAGAAAGCTCAAGATAGTTGCTGTCTCAGGCCTGATTCCTTATGGAACAAGGAATGGGAATAAACAGGTGGAATTGTAATGTTTATTGGAAATGCAAGGATGGGAAAGGCTTTGATCAGCCATTCTCAATGGAGGCCACAGCACATTTAAGGGAGGGGCACAGACTGAAATCATAAAATATTTTAAATTTTTTTAATGTAGTCTGTAGGAGAAAAGTATGGAAGGAATCAATTAAATGACTGCTTTACAGGGAAGGGGGTCCATAAACTTTGAGCAAATTCCTAAGGGGCCCATAGTCCAAAAAAGGTTAAAGATGACTGGTTTAGAGAGATGGCTCAAACACAGGAAGGTGAGACAACCTGGCCAATATGGACGAGTTGTGCCGAAGGGCCTGTTGCCGTGCTGTTGAACTTTCGCCTCTATTCTGTGTGTGCACCCCACACACTGCCAGCACTAACTCTGAGAGAGTGACATCGCCAAGTGTCTGGACTGACTGCCAATGGCAGTCAAAGCAGGGGTGCAAGGAGTCCCGATCAGGTTTGGAAAGGCAGCAGCACCCATGGGTATAGGCAATTGGGGGTGGCTGAACCTACACTTGACACGCTCACACATGAGTACACACACTACAAACAGGGACTCTTACACACACCTGGTTCCCTATACCAACAGGGGTGCAGCTCTCTGCAAGTACTGATCTATTGCAATTCTATGTCTCATCTTCAGTGTGTACACCTTACCTGCGACACTTCCAGCGATGTCCGAGGCTTGGACCATGAGGCAGAGATAAAGAATGTGCTGTGTGTTGGTGCTATGTACAATGCTAATTTCTGCTTCCACCTTAGGTGATTTAAATTAGCCAATGGCAAGGTGTGCACTAATGGGTGGCCAGAGTCTAACCTTGATTGACAGGTGATGTGACTTCCAAATAAGTTTCAGACATTGAGGACATGTGACCACACATTCCAGACAGGCAGGCAGGGAGACCACGTTTCCTCCACACACAACATTTCGCCCCTTGGAAGCCACATTACTCTGCAATTACTAAGAAGACAGTAAAAAACTCTTATGTACATTATAACTATAAAAAAGGAAAAGACATATTTTAAAAAATGATACCAATCAAGCAGTTCAATATATACACAAGTGCCTTCCGTATGCTGGATAAGGCACATAATCAAATTCAATGACAATATCTCACCAGCTTCCCCACCCCACCGGGCCAAACAGGGTAGCTGTGTTTCCGACGAGGCAGGGTGCAGTGGAAGCTGCTCCCCAGTGTCAGAGGGGAAGGTAGAGGAAGAAATTTGTCTGGTCCCTGACTTGTGTGCCTGGTTTCTCCGGCTTGGCTGGCAAGTGTGAGCATTAATGTCTGCGAGCAGCCAGTGCATGGTCATCTATCAGGTGCCAGAGCCCTCTTGTGGCTTGTTCATCCTTTGCCTCATGCTTCGGTGCTCCCTAAGCACAGCACCCAGATGGCCGTCACCATGCTATCCCGTGGTGATATCGTATATCCAGGGTGTACCCGGGGTGCCCTGTTTTTCTGAGATGTTGTTCAACACCAGGATGCCATTCCTGCTCACATTTTCTTTCAACGGATACCACGAGTGCCTGTGTTGGATCCCTGTAATGGTAGCCAGGAGGAGTCGGGACTGAAAGTTAGCCAATTTGTGATTTTAAAATAAAAGCTTCTGAAACACCCAGCTTCGGTTAATGGGAGGGCTGGGGTGACCCTGTCATTGTCAAGTGAAATAAAATATACAAGTTTCTTTCTAGTGTTTGAACTGTGAGACTCAAACTTATAAACTGTAACTTTGAAACAGTGAACGGTTACTCCAATTCCCCGAGAAGGCTTAAAGACATTATTACAACAGCTCAGGGAGATTAAAAATGAGAAAAATAAAGAAAAAGGTCGAGTACAAAATGTGCACCTGGAACGTGCATAACAAAAGATGTAGTCGACTGACCAATGTTGAGGTTTAGGTTTCCAAGGCAACAGCTCTTGCCTGTCTTGCTGAGAGTTCTTTGCTGAATAAGTGACAAATTTTTCTTGCTGGTCAAATGAGCTGGTGTGGAGACTGAAATCAGTGATGGGATCACAGCAGTCTGTTTTGATGAGTGTTTTGTAGACCCTCACATCGAGAGGAAGAACAGCTTGAAGGGTAGTCTTCTGCTGTGGTGGGGTGTGGGGGTAAGGGCCGGGTAGTTGTTGGGAGAGCTCAAGAGATAGATTAGTCAGGTAGGGGAACATCAGAGAGTGGGGAGGCTTGTCCATGATGGCGTGGGCAGTGTATGGGAAGCTCCACCCCCACGGGGCTCCTACCCCCTACCCCGCCTGCAATGCTCCCTCCAGAGAGCATACATGTCTCTGTTAGTCACCAGAAGGATGTCATTGCCGAACTTCATCTCAGCCCTGCAAACCTGAGCGGGTTCTCCCTGCTCAGTGTACTCTGATCCCTCCAGGAGTGTAATGGCTTCCTGGACTGTTTTCCCAGTTGCCAGTCCCATGAGGGGTGAGTGGTGGTGCTTAAATAGCCCGCCAAGGTACTTGTGAAGTGGTGCTCATGGGCACCCCATGGATATCCATGATCAGTGCCCACTCCCTAACAACCTGTGTCCCCACGCTAACAGTTCCACTGTGGCTGGTCATGTAGGCCCCATTCCAGGAGGGCAGGGGACCTGACTCAGACCGCAGTCACCACCCATAGGGTGGTGCCATCATTGAGACTCCTTCTGGTAGTATCTGCAAGTCATTGCCAATTGTTAATGGTCAGACAGTCCATCCAGGGCTCTCGCTTCCCGATGAGAGAGAAGGAAATTGGGGGCCCCCTCATTTCCCAGCTGAAGTAGTGGCATGGATAAATGTGAAGCTGGTGGTATGGGTCCCCGAGCCCTTTTAACTCCTTGGCAGAGTAGTCCTGGGACTCCATTATTTCGCAGTGACCACATCCATGCCCACCCGAAGTCCCCCCATTTTCGGCTACCTCCTCATTTTGGAGGGCCAGTGGGGTGCCCTCGTGGCAGGTCTGGTCAGGTTTGCAAAGGCTTGGGCACACAGGGGGGAGGACGTGTGTTGTAGGACTCAGTTTCCTTATGGTCATCACTACCCATCCTCACAAACCTATCCATGTGTCGATTCCCTCCCCTCGCTGGACAATGGTTCAGAATTTTCCTGGGTTAAGCTGTGAGCCAGACCAGTGAGCTGTTTAATTTCTAAGTCACTTGAACTTGGGCACTGCCTCTTGCAGTATACAACAGTGATGGTGCAGGGATTTTATCTCCTTATCTTTTTTGGGGACCCTGATTACTTAAATTGGATGAGATACTCCACTAGTGCTCAAGTAGGGATATCAGTAGGGCTTCGCCACAACTCCCTCTGGCCTTGGGAAACCCTTGTTCCTCCAGGAGGCAGATCAGGTGGTGCCCTGTCATTGATCCATGGGGGTCCTGCCTGTGGATCTTGTCGACTGGCCAGCCATGCCACTGAGCTGGTGAAGCCCTTATGGTTGTTGGTCCACCCAGGGATTTTATAATCCAACCCCAGGATTCCTTTCCTATCTGTGGGTTGGCTCCTGCTGCCTCCATTGGTGAGCAGATACATAATGACATGTGCACCCGACAGGGCACCCACACACACTTGTTAGTTCGATCTCCTACATGGTTAGTACTCCACGTGAGTCCAGCTGAAACTCTTTGAACCCTGCTTGCAGCACCAATTGTCATGTTGGGAAGTGTATCAGGTTCAGTAGGTTCAAAGAGAAACGATTCTGGACACAAGTGTTACAATCACATGGAACTTTAATTAACAAACAGGAGACAAACAGGGCAGAACGTCAAATGGAACTCGATAACTATTTCTCTTAAGCAACGATGTAGAAATTCACCTCAGACCTAGGTTGGACTCCAACAATAGTGAACCTATATTTGATATGTTCATACACTTGAGCACACACACTACAAACAGGGGCTCTTACACACAACCGGTTCACTGTACTAACAAGGGTGCAACTCCCTGTAAGTATTGATCTATTGCAATACTATGGCTCAGCTTCAGTGTAGTGCACACCTTATCTGCGACACTTCCAGCGATGTCCACAGTAACATCCTTGCATGGAGCAATGTCCAAGGCTTGGACCATGAGGCAGAGAGAAAGAATGTGCTGTGCATTGGTGTTATATACAGTGCTAATCTGTGCTTCTAGCCATTAATCACCCCAGGTGATTTAAATTAGCCATTGGGAAGGTGTGAACTAATGAGAGGCTGGAGTCCAACTTTGATTGACGGGTGATGTGACTTCCAAATAAATTTCAGACAGGGCGGAAATGTGACCACCCACAATACACATATTCCAGACAGGCAGGGAGGCCACATTTCCTCCACATACAACATAGCAAAGATAAAGATGTATAACCAACATTTCAGGCTTGAGCCCTTCATCAAGGTATGAACAAAATGGTGGGGACAGGAGGAGGAGCACAATGCAATGGCAGGAGGTAATAGGTGGACAAGGGACACCAGCAAACAGGGGGAGGGGGGATGGCTCTGTAAATGGAGAGGGAAGGGGATGGAGAGCAGGAAAAAAGAATTCAAAGGGGAAGGGAAAAAGAATGGAAAGTAGGCTAGAAACTGGAGAAGTCAATGCTAATGCCATCTGGCTGGAGAGTGTCTGGATGGAAAGTTAGGTGTTGCTCCTCTAATTTACAGGCTGTCTTGGTTTGACAGTACATGAACAAACATGTCAGCATGGGAGTGGGGTGCAGAACTGAAATGGTTGGCCACTGGGAGATCCCTGTCATTAATGTGGATAGGGTGAAGGTGGTCAGTGCAGTGATCTCCCAGTCTGCGCCCCATCTAGACGATGTAGATGACAGAGCTATGCCCTCTGAGTGAAGAGGTTCTTCCTCATTTCCCCTCTAAACCCTTTACCTTCCTGCCATGGGCATAGTATATATCTGACCAGGCATATCCCTGAGCTGCTCTGCAGATGCCTGTGATTGACCAGAGAATTTAAGAGGACGAATTTCTTCTTTAGCCAAAGGAGTAGAGGCCAAATCAAAGGGTAGATTTAAAGCAGGTGTTGATAGATCAGCATAGTGCGGCATGCTTAGTGTAGTGGGGTTGGTCCTGGCACTGTCTGTAAGGAGTTTGTACTTTCTCCCTGTGTCTGCATGGGTTTCCTCCAGGTGCTCTGATTTCCTCCCACCCTTCAAAAATATACAGGTGTTGTAGGTTAATTGGGTGTGAATTAAGCAGCATGGGTTGTGGGCTGAAATGGAGTTCAGAGGAAAAATACACCAGGCACACTCTGAATGGTGTAGTAGACTTGATGGGACAAATGGCCTAATTCATTTTGTTAAGGATTGTCCTTCAAGGAATGAAATCTGCCACCATTACTCAGCTTGGCTGCGGTGTGACTACTGTGCAGAGTATATGTATTTACGAGATAAATTGGGAAAGGTTTGTTAGAGTAGGTCACATACAAACACTTTTAAACAGATATTATTTAAAAGACTTCACTAATGGATTGTTGTTTGCAAAAGGCAACATTGAAAGAGCATGCCGGTGCCACTGCTGTCTGGAAGAGAGCTTGCTGTTCTGAGAGGGTCATGTGGTTTTGCAAGCAGAGAGAGTCAAAGAGGGAAAGAGACACAGAGATCACTTGTACAGTGTTACCAGCCAGCAGTTAGTAGCTGGGACTAGAACAGGACAAGCTGGCAAACTTTTGGGAAGCACAGTTGTAAGACGGCCTGGTCAAAGCCCTTGTGGTTCATGCAAGAGGAGAGGACTGGCTGTCTAATATTTCCCTTGGAATAAGAGAAACAAAAAGGAACTTTTGTGGTGACCTGAAAGAAAGAGGTTATCATCTGGAGAACACTGAAGGGGCAAGTTTCGTCAGCAAGACACTGAAGTAGCTGATTAAAAAGGAACAACAAATCTCTCTCGCAAAACCAACAAGAACCTTCCTGAGCGGTAACCATTTACCTTTCAAGCACCAAAAGACTGGTGAAATTCATAAATGTTACATTCTCTGCACAGTATAAGAATTGCCTGCAACCAGTAAACTTGGAGGAATGAGAAGTGAGATTGGACTGTAAATCAAAGAACTTTTCTGAACTTCCACACACACATTACATACACGCCCGCTTAGAATTAGAAAGGGGTTAAATTAGGTTAAGTAAGTTAATAGTAATAAGTTAAAGTTTGATCCTGCTATCAAGTTTAAGGATAATTAAAAGCAACTTTTGTTTAAGTAACCTCTTGTCTTGCTGGTGGGTTTTGGGGTCATCTGGGCTCGTAACACTATAACCCATCCACATGGTTACCCTGAGCGACTCTTTCGTTCAAGGGCATCAGGGGCATTGCAGCGTGCTGCTGTGCAGAGAGACCTGGGAGTGTTTGTACAGGCTTCGCCAAAGGTGAGTTTCCAGCTGCAGCAGGAAATTAAGAAGGCAATGGGATGATGCTGGAAATTTTAATTTCGAAATATAGTTGAAGAGCATCCATGTGACCATCTTTGGACCGTGAAAGGGGGCACCTCAAGTAGGGCGTACAAACTTCTGGTGCTGCCATAGCGGGGGCGCTAACTGCTACACTAGCAGCATCATCCTAGATGGTGGTTCTGCGACAGCGGTACAGAGTGCCGGCGAGGCCCCACCTGGAGTACTGCGTGCAATTCTGGTCTCCTTACTTGGGGAAAGGGTAGAGCGGCGGTTTGCTTCAGTGGAGAGACTGAGTCACCCGGGGCTACGTATACTCATTTGAGTTGAGAAGGATGAATTGAGAGATCTTAGAGAAACATAAAATTATGAAAGGAGCAGGTACGTCGTTTCCACAGGCAGGTGAGACTAGAACTAGGAGATATAGCCTCAGGATTCGGGGGAGTTGACTTAAGAGAATGGTGAGGATCGCCTTCTCTCAGTGTAGTGAATCTGTAGAATTCTCTGCCCATTGAAGCAATAGAGACTGCCTCATTGAATGTATTTGGGTCACAGGTTGATACATTTTTGAATTAAAGGTTACAGGGATCAGGCAGGTAAGTGGAGCTGAGTCCACAGCCAGATCAGCGGTGATTTGATTGAGTAACCTCGACAAGCTGGATGGCAGACTCCTGCTCCTATTTCTCATGTTCCTATGTAACAGAATAAATAAGAGTTCTCAGAAGGAACCCCGCAGGACTTCCAATCCACCAAATAACCTCCAACGTTGCTTAATGCAAGTTTCTGCACAGAAGTTAACATACTTTGACCTCCATCATGGAATTGTTCACCCAGGGATTTGTTTTTATGGTTATTTCCTTTGTCCTCCCATTGGCCGTTCTGATCCGTGGTGGAAATGCTTTGACTAAGAAGCCTCGTGCGATTCCCAGTTGCACAGTGAGCCCCGTGCTGCAGCTATAAATCAACGTTCCTGTGGCTAGATCAGACAGCCCCCGTCTGGTAGCATTGGTCCCCTGCCTGCTGAGCACAGTGGGCTGACTTCTTGGCAGATGCTGCTCCCTCTTTCCGAGAAGAGTTCTGAGTTGTGGTTCCCTGTTCACTTGGCTGCTGCACGGCAGGAAGCTCTCTGACTAAACAAAGACTGGGGAAACCCAGCTTCGAGCCCTATCCCACACCGGTGAGCAGGATTCCTGTGGTTTGGACTAAATATAAACACATGGTTAGGGACTAAACCTTAATGAAAGCAAGCTGGCCACTAATCTATCTGCAGGTGGCTTCCACAACTTGGTGATCCCAATGTTGAGGTGGGCTGCGGGGGTGGGGTGGGGGTGGGGGTGGAGGAAGAGGAGAAGAGAGATGAAGGACCTCACTGGTGAGACCACACCTGAAGTAATGTTCACAGTAAGATATGCTGGGAGCAGTGTTGAAAGGTTTACTGGTCACAACTGGACCCGTGGAGGATGTCCAATTTACTGAGTCCCTCCTGGTTCTCATTGTTTGACTAGAATAGGTAGTTTGGACAGACTGGCATGAGGGGTTCTAGTTTAGTTCTAGTTTCTGAGATGCAGCACAGTAACCGGGCCATAAGCCCATGCTACCCAAATGCATCCATGTGGCTAACTGGCCTACTAATCCGTTGGAACGTTGGAGGAAACTGGAGCACCTGGAGGAATCCCATGCGGACATGGGGAGAGCGTGCAAACTCCTTAAAGACAGCATAAAAACACAAAATGCTGGAGAAGCTCAGCAGGTCAAACAGTGTCCTTTATGTAGCAAAATTAAAGATACAGAACCTATGTTTCGGGCTTGAGCCCTTCATCAAAGTGTGAGAAAATGTTGGCAGGCGTCCAAACTAAAGAGTGGTGGGGGGGAGGGGAGGGGGCAGCAAAGTCAGGAGGTGATAGGTGGAGAAAGCAGGGAGGGGACAACAGCAATGAGGGGGAGGGGGATGGCTGGACTGGGTGGGTGAAAGAACTGGAAAGGCTGGAAAGGAGAAAGAAAAGGTGAGCAGGTTTAGTGGAAAGCAGTAAAGTCAATCTTCATGCTATCTGGCTAGAGAGGGCCCAGACGGAAAATAAGGTGTTGTGCCTCCAATCTGTGGGCGTCAGGTGGGACAGTACACAAGGCCATGGACAGACATGTGAGCGTGAGAGTGTGACTCCGAATTGACATGGTTGGCTACTGGGAGGTCGGTATTGTTGCGGATGGAGAGGAGGTGCTCAGTGAAGTGATCTCCCAGTCTGCGACTGGTCTCTCCGATGTAGGGAAGGCCACAGAGGGAGTTCAGATGCAGTAAATCAGTCTTGCGGATGTACAAGTGAAGTGTTGCTTCATGTGAAAGGCCTGTTTGGGGCCCCGGACCGTGGTGAGGGAGGAGGTGTGGGCTCAAGTGTTGGACCTTCTGCAGGCACAGGGGAAGGTGGCAGGAGTATGATGGGTGGTGAGAGATGAAAGCATGGGGGAATCACAGAGGGAGCTGTCCCTGTGGAAGTCCAAGAGGGGAGGAGGGGAAGAATGTGTCTGGTGGAAGGATCCTGTAATAAGTGTGGGATAATGTGGTAGGTGAGGATGAGGGGGATCCCAAAACGTTGGTGATATATCCTTACCTTTGCTACATAAAGGTACTATTTGACCTGCTGAGTTTCTCCAGCATTTGTGTGTTTTTTTCCCCCCACATACCACGGTGTCAACCGAATCCTGTGTTTTGCCCCTGGGATTCTATGCTTGTTGCGTCTGAGGGCAGATGAGGGGTAGATGGAGGAGATGTGGGTGAGGGTTGAGTAGATAGTGGTGAAGCCATGTTTGTAGGAAAAGGCAGACACTTCAGAAGATCATTGACTTTTCGGCTTTCTACTAAACCTGCTTGCCTTCTCTCCCTCACTCCCCTTTCCTGTCTTTCCAGATCTCCTTCCCTTCCCCCTCACCCAACCAGCCATTCCTCCTCCCCCTCACTGCTGCTATCCCCTCCCTCCTTTCTCCACCTATCATCTCTTGCTTTTGCCCCTCCCTTCTCACCCGCCCCCACTCTTTTGTTCAGACCTTGATGAAGTGCTCAAGCCCGAAACATTGGTTGATGTATCTTTGCTACATAAAGTACATCATTTGACCTGTTGAGCTTCTCCACCATTTTATTTTTTTCTTCAACCAGGGCGTCTACATATTTTTGCGATTTACTCCTTATAGACAGCACTGGATTCGAACCTGGGTCGCTGGTGCTAACCGGGACATCTACGCTGAATGGCTCACTCCTATCATTTGCCCTTTGTTCAATTCACCTGAACTAAGATGTTATGGAATGACAGAGCAATGCAACACAGAAACAGGCCCTACGGCCAAATGAGTCCATTGAGCACCAATTGATTCTCTTCACATTCTCATTCAGATCGAACATTCTAGCCACCCCACTATTTGTCCACATGCCACCGACCTACCACCCTATGTGAGTTTGGGATGTGGGAGGAAACCAGAGCACCCAGAGGAAACCTGCAGGGCTACAGGGAGAACGTGCAACCTCGGCACCGACAGCACCAAAGGTCAGGATTGAATCCTGGCTCTCTGCTCCACTAGTTGCGTCACTGAATCTTCTGAGGTTCTGCTGAATGATAACAGGAGGTTGAAGGCTGTCTCGTCATTAATACTGCTCCCAGGGGTCAATAGTGAAAGCAGCTAACACAGTCAATATGATACTTTATTGCTCTGGCACGAAATGCTCACTGTCTGGACGAACGGAGCTACATGGGAGTTAATATGGTCGATTTAACACGAAATGGACAGATTTTATTTTGCAGCTTGTTTGCACTGCATGCTGAATATGAATGGAAAACATTTTTGGAACAAGCTTCCCAGAGTGAATCCATAAGATCATTCCAAATTTCGCATGTTTTGGGGGAATTGTGTGCATGCTCACTCAGTCAAAAGAAGTTGGATGCTAATTGAAATTGCTTGTCTCGCAAACTTAGTAAGGTCCCAAAGCCCTCTCTGCAGATGGCCAAGTACTCTTTGATGTTCCTGTTGAAGTTTAGAGATGAGAGATCATTGTCTTGTGCAATGTACAGATGTCCCAAAATTCTGCAGCCACGCAAGTGTGCGAAGCATGCTGCAAGCAAGAATGGTAAATTAAATTAACACCATGTGCCACAGGAAAGGAGAGATAATAAATATAAAAGGATAGATAAATATTCACAGTTGGAGAAGAGCGGAAAAATGTGGTGTTTCTACAGTACATTCAGATTTAAAACTGTTGAGACTAAAGCTTATCATTTGACTAACCATTTCTACCCGTTGGTGCTGCCTGGTCCTGAGTCTCTCCACTGCTTGCTTAAGGTTCCAGCATCTGCGGTTTTTGTGCTACTCTCACCTCCTGTCTAATTGCTTCTCTGTGCCCTTTTCTCCTTTAATTAGTCTAGCCCAGGAGTGGCCAAACTGTGTCTCGTGAGCCACATGTGGCTCTTTGACCTATAATGTTGTGGCTTTTGGAAATGTGTTGGCTGTAACAGGAATCGAAAGAGCAGGTGTTAACAATGGTAGTTTTAGTGGGCGTGGCTTGTGATTGAAAATCGCCTGAGCCGTGGCTGCCCGCCCACAGGAGCTCCCGAGGCCCTGCCCGCCTGCCCATCCAAACTCCCAACACCTCAGTCCCTGGTCCATCTGAGCTCCTGAAGCCCCAACTGCAACTCTCACCTAGGTACATGTATGTCTTAATATTTATATAAAGTATTTGTTACAAAATTTGCATGTAAGAGTAAAAATGTATATAATAGTCATGTCTTGCAGCTCTCAAACACCTGAAGGTTATCGTATGTGGCTCTTACATTAAGCAAGTATGGCTACCCCTGGTCTAGTCTGTCGTGCTGGGCATGTCATGGTTGGCCAGTCAACACAACATCACTCACACAGAGTAACCAGAGTTTAGCAATCCATTTCATGTGAAATGGATTCAACATCTCACCATGTTCCTGACCTACCCAAGAGTGTAGAAAGTGGCAAATCTAGTCAGGTCCCTCAAAGGAACTGACCTCCAATCCATTGAAGATGTAGCAGTAAGGTCCAAATTACCCTGGTCACAACCTCTTCTTGCTGCTCCCTTCAGGTAGTCCAAAACCTCCAGGTTCAAGAACAGCTTTTATTTTGAACCTTCCCGCACTATCCTAACCCTAACCACAAACCACTTCAGGACCATCAAAAGATCTGTCTGCATGGCTCCACTGTCACTTTATATGGCACTGACTGTAATTGTGAGCTTATTTATCTATGCTTTTATATTTATCTCTTTTATTATCTTGGCATATTTTGAAAATTTAATTTGTATTGTTGCAGATGGTGAATCATGTACCCATGTGCCTGCAGCAAGTAAGAAATTCTGTGTATTTGTATGTTGTACTTGTGTATATGACAATAAACTCTCATCTCATTCCCTTCATTTCACCCATCTCCCTCCTCATTCACTGCAACCTGGACGAACTTACTTTCTCTCTTCCTTAGTTCTGATGAAAGATCTTTGACTTGAGACTTGAACTGTTCTCTTCCCAAAGATGCTGCTTGACCTGCCGAATGTTTCCAGTATTTCCTGTTTTTAGTTTAGTACCAACAGAGTGACATCGAGGCCCCGTGACAAAGATTTGAGACTCGTGGCATGACTTTGAAGGAGAGCAGTGTTCCCTCTTGTGTCCCATTCTGCTCTGTCCTGAGAACCAATTACGGTACCAGCGACCTGGGTTCGAATCAGCGCTGTCTGTCAGGAGTTTGCACATTCTCCCCTGTGTCTACATGGGTTTTCCCCAGGGGCTCCGGTTTCCTCCCACCCACCAACAAACGTATAGCATTGTAGGTCAATTAGGTATAAATGGGTGGAACAGGTTTCAATCGGCAAAATTGGCTTCTACTGTGTTGTAGATAAGTAATATTTAAAATGTTAGGTGTTGCTAAATACATTGCTGGGTCCTGCAGCTTGGGCACAAATTGACCGCCACATTCCCTGAATGGCCACAGCACTTCGTTGTCAGCAAGCATCCTGGGATCATGAAAAGTACAATATAAACGCAGCCAGCTACCTGCTGGAAGGTCTCAGCAGGTCCATCACCATCAGTGGGAGGAAACGAGTGGTTGGCATCTTGAGCTGAAACTCTTTTTCAAGACTATTTCACCAAGAGGGGTTTCCGGCCTGAAACGGCCGCCATTCTTTATCTCCCACCGTCACTGCTCGACCTGCTGAGTTCTTCCAGCAGGACATTTGTTGCTCTAGATCCCACTGTGTGTCTCTGGCTATATAAATGCAATGGTTTAATAAAATAAATTTATGAACTCCTTTCATTTTCAGAGCATGCTTTGGCTACCACTGCTTGGCAATCCTTCAGCTGAAGCTGAGACTGTAAACACATTTTCCTTCTTCCAGCCCTGACCATAGCTTGCATTTCTTCTCTGTTTAATCATGTCCCTCTTCCAAGCCCACCAGTCCAGCACTCCCCCATCCCACACGTTCCACCAACCCCTCGACCCACCAATGCACACACCCCTCCTTTGGCAACACGGTTCCATTTCTTTCTGCTGCTTCACTGTCTGCATGGTGGTGTGTTAGCCAAGAGTGTCAGGAAACCGGAACATTGCATTTTGATAAAGAAAGCACATGAAGTCCATAAGAAGCAAGCAGTAAGAACTCTGATACTCGGATAACACTGGACAATGGATATTTTTCAAAGGTTTGCTTCCTGAAATAAATATTGGGGATTATGAAAGGCAACTTCAAGCTGAATACAAAGATAATTTCAGATTTGCTGTACCATGTAGGAAGTTGGAGAAACATTAAATTATCTTATTGAATTTAGCTTGTTTAATTGCATGGTTGACAGATTGTATTAGTTCAACTGACCTAAAAAATGTTTTGCCGCTGATTTTCATTTGGACTCAGCTTCTAATGCCTCCCGTGTCAGTGTCCAACAATAGTCGGCCAGCATTGATGGATTCCAGTTGCCCTGATACCGCTTTTCCATCGTCATAATGTCCTGGTGAAACCTTTCACCATTTTCGACACTGACTGCACCAAGACCAGCAGGGAAGGCATCCGAGTGCAAATACAGAAAATGAATTTTCAATGACATGTTGCTCTTCATGGTTTTGTCTGCTTGAAGTAGGCAGAATATGACAGGAAATCACAAAAATAGGTTACTGGGTATATCTTAAAAAAAAAGGAACGTGATCAGGAGTCCAAAATCCATCCAAAAGTGTTCAGGAAGGAAAATCTCCCTTGTCCAGTGTTGTGTTTTGTGGTGCAGCAAGCAAACACAAACTCAGAAAAGACTGCACAACAGGCTTTAATCCATTCAAAGTCTGTATTCCTGTTTCAGTCCTGATGGTGACTGGCACAGGAGGGGCCAGCTCAGGTTTATATTCAGGTCAGTTGATTGACAGACTGTCAGGTGGAGTTAGCCTCCTCGGTGATCTCCCTGCAGGTTACAAAGGTTGCCCTCTGCAGTAGGCTGGTGGTTGTATCACCACACATTTGACTGGTTTGGAATGCCTCTGGAGACTGAACTAAAACTTTGCTGAGGGTTCTCATTGAATCAAAGCCCAGACAGAGTCAGTTAGTTCTGTTGCACTGGAAGGAGCTTCTGTGTTCTCAGAAGACCGTGTCACTGTCCAAGAGCCTTTGATGTCGCCCACACGATCCATGGAGTAGTTCTGTGTAGTGGAGCCATTTCAAGGTAAGCTGGAAAGGGTGCAGGAAAGAGTCACACAGATGTTACCAGGAATGGCAGGCTTGATGTATTGGCTGGGAGTTTTTCCTCAGGAGCTTAGGAATCGGAGGGATGATATCATAGAGGTTTATAAAAATCACGAGGGGCATAGATCGTCAAGTTTAACAGCGGTCTCCTGTCCTTGCTGCAAATAACATGCAGACTGTTATGCACTAACAAACCTTATTAGTACTAACAAAGGAACAGCAATGGGATATTCACCAGATAATGACAAATTCAAAATAGTTTTTATTAAACTATTAATAACATAACTTTTACTTATTCAACTGCACATCCCTTATTAAACCACTGTTCCTTTAACAAAATTAAAGGTCCTCTAGCTGCATGTCCAAATACCAATTCAAAAGGACTAAAATCTAATAATTGTACAGATTCCCTTACTGCAAACAAAAGTCAAAGAACACCTTCATTCCAATCCTTCTCATTCTCACAAAAAGAAGTCCTCATTGTAGTGTTTAAAGTTGAATGGAACCTCTCCAAATCTCCTCGAGATTCTGGATGATATGCAGATGATGTAATTTGTTTAGCCAAGTTATAAACTAACTGCTGAAATTCTCCTGACATAAAATTACTTCCCTGATCTGATTAGCATTTCTTTAGGCAAACCAAATAAAGTGAAAAATGTTACCAGAGCCCCAGATTCAGCTTTTGCTTTCATATTCCTGAGTGGTTTGGCTTCTGGAGACCTGGAAGTTGCACACGTAATGATCAACAAATATTCATTTCCAGCTTTTTTTGGGGGGGGGGGGGTAATGGTCTACAGTCCACAATTTCTTTAGAAAAAAGTTCTCCAAAAACTGGAATAGGTTTTAAAGGAGTAACTGGTGGCCCCTGATTAAGTTTCCCCACAACTTGACAAGTGTAACAGGTCTTACAAAATGTCTTAACATCTTTTCTTAAATTAGGCCAATAAAATTGTTTCATCATTTTATAGGTAGTTTTCATTACCCCAAGATGCCCACCTATAGGTGTGCTATGTGCCAAAGTCAAAATTTCATCCTTATGATCTTCAGGAACTACAACCTGGTGAACAATTGCCCATTCTTCATCCCATGTGACCTCCATTTTCTCATCAATAACCCCTCAATAAAATAATATCCAACTGGCACTTTTTAAATGTCCTCATCAGAGAGTACTTTCTCTCTAACTTCAGCATCTTCATTCTGTCTTTCTATTTATTTTGCTCTGGATAATGACAAATCCTTTTTCAGCTGCTGGGCACTGTCACAGACTTTCAACCCCTATAAATCATTTTGTACCTCACTGTTTTCACTGGCAAGCTTTATCTCCATCGCCCTCGTTACTGCACATGCTGGATATGTATCTAAATCTGACTGTTTCATCAATGACTGGCTTATCTGTTAACTTCACTGGAGGAACAACTTTACCCTCTGTCAAATCATTTCCTAATAACAACAAATATTCAACTGTTTCAACTTGATCTGATCTCTATTTTAACAAATCCCTTATTTTCAAGTTTAAAATCAGAGATTTGGCCAAACAAAGAAACATTTAAATTGGCTGATGATTCATCACACTTTGTTTGCTTTATCTCACAGCCTGTTTCCTGCTATACCTGGGGCAGTATCTCATTTAAATGACCCTGTCCAGCATTTTTTCCACTGGCAAGATTTTTAGTTCTAGCTTTTAAATCATTTTGCTCAGCACTTTCACTGGTAACAATTCCCCATTCAGCCTCAAACTTAATTGGATACTTTACTGCAGGGACAACCTTACCCCCTGACACGAAAGGTTTGAATTCCTTCCTAACTTTACCAACAATTTCAGATCCTTTTTTACTTCCATGTGTTTCATCTCTTGGTATCTAGTGGTGGTGGTTCTTTCTTTTCCTTCAAGGAAAAACAGTTCACTATCACATGACCAGCTTTCTTACAATAATTGCAAAATGGACCAAAAGATTTTTCTCGTTTATTTTCTACCTTATTTTGGCACTTCATGTTACCCTTTTGAAACGGTACTTTGGGCACAAATTTTACATTGTGATTCAGTTTTGTTCCTTTTGAAAAGTTTTAATTTAAGATCTGGATTTAACACGTAATCATCTGTAACTTTAACAGAATTTTTCCAAGTCTCCTTTCCTCCCTCGAACTCCCTCTAACTTTTACCTTCTTCCACCTCAAATCTCCTTTGCTTCCTCTAATTCTATTTTTATTTTTTTTCTCTCTCCTTCTAATCTAAGTTTTTCTCTCACACTCAATTCTAATTTTTTCCAGCTTTACCTCAAACTACCTCTGTCTCAGCTGCAACTGCTGCTCAAGAGATCTACTCTCAAGAAATTGATTTAACTCCTCCTCCTCCTCAAATCTTTTACATAGTGTTCAGCTATAATTTTCTGAATTACTTTTTTTCATTGACCCTTTTACCTCCATAAGTTCCAACTCTTTCTTTGGCTTGGCTTCACGGACGAAGATTTATGGAGGGGTAAATGTCCACGTCAGCTGCAGGCTCGTTTGTGGCTGACAAGTCCGATGCGGGACAGGCAGACACGGTTGCAGTGATTGCAAGGGAAAATTAGTGGGTTGGGGTTGGGTGTTGGGTTTTTCCTCCTTTGTCTTTTGTCAGTGAGGTGGGCTCTGTGGTCTTCAAAGGAGGTTGCTGCCCGCCGAACTGTGAGGCGCCAAGATGCACGGTTTGAAGCGACATCAGCCCACTGGCGGTGGTCAATGTGGCAGGCACCAAGAGATTTCTTTAGGCAGTCCTTGTACCAACTCTTTAGTGATATGCAATAACTTATTCAGAAGTCACATCAACAGTCAATTAAAGTTAGACTCTGGCCTCCTATTAGTGCACACCTTGCCGATTTAAATCACCCAGGGTCATTTTTGGCTAGAAGTACAGATTAGCACCAATGCACAGCACATTTTTTTCTCTCTGCCTCATGGTCCAAACCCCAGACATCGCTCCACACCAGGTTGCTACTGTGGACATCACTGGAAGTGTCATGGGTAAGGTGTGCACACACTGAAGTTGCAATAGATCAGTACTTGGAGAGTGCTGTACCCCTGTGTTTACTCAAGTTTGTGTTGAGTGTAAGTTCACTATTGTTGAAGTCCAACCTAGGTCTGAGGTGAATGTCTACATTGTTGCTTAAATTAAATAATAATCGAGTATCATTTAACTTTCTCCCCTGTGTGTTAATTAAAGTTATGTGTGTATTACTAGGAGCTGTGTATTGTGTGGATTGAGCTGTGTATTCTGTGGATTGTATTACTAGGAGCTGTGTATTGTGTGGATTGAGCTGTGTATTCTGTGGATTGTATTACTAGGAGCTGTGTATTGTGTGTGCATGTGTGTGCAGCATGGTGTGGAGAAACACTGTTTCATCTGATTGGGTTATAATGAACTTGAAAGAACTCCAACAGTATCCAAGCTCCACACCAGGATACATGTCAATGACAAGCCCCAAGTTGTCTCTTTTAGGCATGTTGGTTGAGGAACAAATGTCAGGCCAGGATATTCCATCCATGCGGGTGAGAAGGAGCTCAGCTTCTGGAGTATCTTCATAGACCCGAGTCCCCATTTCCTTGATCAGGGCTTGACTTCAGGAGGACCAGGAACGACCACCCTCCACTACAGAACAATAACTCTGCAGTGGGGAGAGTGGAGAGCACCAAGCTCCTTAGAGTTCATTTAATTTGTGATCTATCCTGGACACACAGCATCTTCCTATCTTGTCAGGAAGACACAACCGTGACTGCACTTTCTGAGAAGACTGAAGCGGGCAAGGCAACCGGCCACCCTCCTGTCAACCTTCTACAGGAGCTCTATCGAGAGCACCCTGGCCGGCTGCACCATAGTGTTGTACAGTTGCTGCAGTGCATTGGATTCGAGGTCATTCCACAGGACCATAAGAGTGGCTGAGAGGATCAAGGGTCTCATTTCCCTCCCATCAGTGATCTACTGGGATTGTTGTCTTAAGAGGGTGTGCAAAATCATTGAGGACCCCTTCCACCTTGCCCACAGCTGCTCCTTCAGCACTGGAACGAACAGGAGTCTGTGAGGCAGTAGAGGTTATGGGAGCGTAGGAGGGGAATCCATGGACACTCGATGTCCATGAAGTGACTCTCTTCTGACTCCCTTTCTCTTATTGGTGGGGGCACTGGGATAGTGGCAGCTCTTTGTGTGACTTTACTGGAAACAAAAGTTAATACATTTTGTGTATTGTGTCCAGAGCAATAAAGAAATCTTGGATCTTGGAATGGAACCTGCAGCACTCCAAGAGTGGAAGAGAGGATCACTCCCAACCATCGATGTGCTCTATCAGGATCGTTGTCTGAAAAGGCTGTGAAAAATCAGTCAGGACCCCTTCCACCCCGCCCGCACACAGCATCTTTCAGCTGCTCCTGTCGGGGAAGAGGTCCTGGAGGATCAGAGCCAGCACCGCCAGGCTGAGGAACAGCTTCTTCTCACAGGCAGTGAGAATGCTGGACGACCAAAGGAACTGGATGCATTAACCATCCAGGACACTCATATTTACAAAACACTATCTATTTATATATTTATCTGCCTATTTATCTATCTATCTATGTATCTATGTATCTATCTATCTATTTATTTATTTCTATATATGAATACTTGTCCTGCAGAGGTATTGTTTGTCTATATGTGTGTTGTGTCTGGTGGTGTGTCTGCATGTTTTGCACAGAGGACCGGAGAATGCTGTTTCATTAGGAGGTACTTGTACAATCAGATGACAAACTTGACTAGACTAGACTTGACCTGCTGCTTGAATGGTGCTATCTTCGACTGTACTCAGTGCTCTCACCAAGAACCCCCTTGGTTTAAAATAAACGGGAAGAGTTTTTAAATGAAAGAGTATTCTACCCCAAAATAATTGCAGTCGGGTGAATCTTGTGGGCAGCTTGGTTATCGCACTGCTGTTAGAGTGCCAATGACCTGGGTTGGAATCCGCCGCTGTCAGAAAGGATTTGTGTGTTCTCTCCGTGACCTGCATGGGTTTTCTCCAGATGCTCTAGCTTCCTCCTACATTCCAAAGATGCTTGGGGTTAATTAGTCACATGGGAAACCACGTCGTCCTGCCCCGGGTGATCTGGGAGGCAGTCCTGTTGCGATGTTGTTGGGGCCCGACTGGCCCAAGTTGGCAGGCCTGTTACCTTGCTATATCTCTAAAAAAAAAGTAAGATTTAATAAATTATATAAAATGGCCAGATTTGGATGCCAATAATCAAGTTGACATATTAAATCTCCTTTGCAGAACTGGGAAGGAGGCAGTGGGCTGTTGGCAGTTGAATGACAATTTGAAAAAAAAAACCTCAGATTCGGAAACACTCAGCATCCACGGAGAGAAAAATAGTGAATTGTTCAAGTTAGTTTTCAGATTGTTGTCTTGGATCACAACCTCTCCCACATGGCTGAGGCCAATATCATGGAGTTGTGAGTTAAAATCCCACCATGACTGCTGGGAATTTGCTATCGGCAAGTCTGGAATAAAATATTGCTGTCGTTAACGATGAATAAAGACTGTGACTGATCTCTGAAATGGGCTAGCAAGCCAGTGAATTCTCACAGTGAATTAATGAATAAAGAATGGTCAGTACTCTGCAAAATACTGACCTTAGATGCTGTTTAGTGGGAGTTTTCACACTCTTTCCTGAACGACATGAGTTTCCTCTGTGTGCTCTGACTTTCACTCTCATTCCAAAGACATGCTGAAGATCTCCCTTGATGTGGGTTAATGGAACAATGAATCATCAGGTATGTATACAGGCATGGACGAGAGAGATTAAGTTGCAGGGGTATAGAGAAATAAGATGGAACTAACTGGATTTCTCCCTTAGGAGCTGCCAAGCATCTGATGGGCCAAATAGCCTCCTTCTATGTTGTTTTGGGAAGTATAATTAAGCATTATTATTCTAAAACCCCATAAAATCAAATTTTTTCACTCTTTGTACTGTCTGAACAAAGATCTTGAACAAACTTTCAATTTTAGGGCAGCACGTTTAGCAAAGTGATTAGTGCAACACTATTACAGCGCCAGCGACCCCGTTTTAAATCCGGCGCTGTCTATAATGAGTTTGTATCCTCTCCCCGTGTCTGCGTTGGTTTCCTCCAGGTGCTCCAGTTTCCTCCCACTCTTCAAAATGTACGGGGATCATAGATTATTTGGAGAATTTGGCCGGCACAGGCTCGTGGCCCAGAAGGGTCTGTTACTGTGCTGTCTGTCTAAATTACATTTCTTAAAAAATGCAAATTCTTCAGTGCAACATAATAATTAAAAAAATGCTGTCTATGTTATAGAATTATTGTGTGAACTTTTAAATCCCTTTATGGATTTAAACCTGACAAAATTCCATCTGCTTGCACGATTTGCAAATTTGGCAATTGTCACAGATATAAGTTCCCACTCAATGTTTGTGGGTCCGATGGTTTTTCTTTTATCTGATCTTTCTCAGATTTGCTTGCCCTTCTCCGGTGGCCTTCATCTGTCCGGCTGCACGAACTTCCTTTTCCTTCCTTTCGGACACTCTTTAAAACCCAGATCAATCCCCAAACTTTTGATTAATACTCAGTCCTGGTGTCAAATCTAGCTCGAGAATGCTCCTTTCTAAAGCCCCGGAGGTGGTGGTGGGGTTTGCAACATTAAAGGCACCATATAACTGCAGCTTGCTTTCTGGCTAAAGAGTCTTTCAATGTGAGATTGATCAACTGTTTTAGCTGACTGTATAAATTGAATGTGTTTTTGGGTTCTGGCACATTTCAATCCAGCTGGAAACATTGTACACTGTGGTGGGTATTTATTCTTATGGGAATACATTACTGATGAATGTTCTCATCTCTTCCCTATGTTATGATCTGATTTTTGGCCGTTCGATATGTCTGTTTGTGTCCTTTTACCAGTGTTCCTCTGGCATTTCGGGATAGATTCCTAATACAGCTACTTTTGCAATTTTGTTTTATTGTAACCGTGGATTAATGCAGTTCCCGTGTCAGGGCTTTGGAAAGAGCAATCTAATTAGTCTAGCCGCACCTGCTATTTTTCTACAATCCCTTTGGAAAACCACTACTGCGGAGGTGACTTAACGGAGGTACATGGGATCATGAGGGGCTTAGATAGGGTAGACAGCTAGCACCTTTCTCCTGGGCCGACAATAGTAAATATCAGAAGACGTCGGTTTAAGGCGAGGGGAGGAAAGTTTAGGGGAGATGGCAGAAATCATTTTTTTTTACTCAGAGAGTGGTTGATATTGATAGGGTGGTGGAGGAGGCTGGTACAATAGGGATATACAAAAGGCTCTTAGAAAAGTTGATGCATGTAAGAAAAATAGAGGGCAATAGGTGTGAGGGAGGGAAGGGTGAGATTGTTGTGGAGGAGGCTTATATAGGTCAGCACAACAAAGAGGGTTGAAGGGCCGGTATTGTGCTATAATGTTCTTCAACACTTGCAGGCAGTACATTCTGCATCACATATTTGGCCCTTCCGGTTACTAACCCTTCCCTATCCAGTTATGCAAAGGAGTGTTCTCAAATAAGATTCAAGGCTATGCCACATAACCAGGTGAAAGGCCATTGAACAAAAGCTTTGCAACTGGTGCAGGTTTGAAAGAATGACTTGCAGATGGAATGAGAGGTGTAGGGGGCACCATACATCATACTTAGGAACATAGGAACATAGGAAGTAGGAACAGGAGTCGACCAAAAATGGCCCCTCGAGCCTGCTCTGCCATTCAATACGATCTTGGCTGATCTAATTTATGACCTAACTCCACCTACCTGCCTTCTCCCCATATCCCCTAATTCCTCAATGTGGGGTGATCAGGGCAAGATGCAACTGTCACCAAAGTTAGGAATGAAATGACCCCCATAATTACTGCCCAAATGTCTCGGCTCTGCCGAGAAGGTGACGGTTTTTAAACTTTTGCAAGATTGCATTAAATGCTGTATATACTCAAGCAAAAGTCAAAATTTGGAGCTAATTTTTTTTAACGTTCAATTTATGGATCGACTATTATAGTGGACCACAGTAAGTATCTGCTTCAAAAGAAGCATCAGGTATTTTGATGCCCGGGCGGCTGAAGCGTGAATCCATGTTCGAGGCGTCGGGAGCTCCGATGGGTGGGTAGGCAGGGCTGAATGGGATCTCCATGTTCGAGGTGTCGGGAGCTCTGATGGGTGGGCGACCAGGACTGTGTGAGTTTGTGACTGAGGTGTTGGGAGCTCCGGTCTGCAGATGGCCGGGGCCTAGGTGAAAGATTACTCTTACACGCGATATATGGAAAATACCAGATTTTTGGGCCAAAAATAGTGGGGGGGGGGGGGGGTCGACTTTTACATGAGTAAAATAGGCACAGAATTGTTCACATTTCACTAAATCTGCCCTTTACTTTGTGGAGAGGTCGCACAGCTCTTCCAGTCTCCACACGGAGTGAAACATCCCTAATTCCCTTTGAGTACTGGATAGTACTTTCAAAATACTGGTGCAAATATGATGAGTTAATGTCATTTAAAATACAATGCCAAAATTATATGATGCAATTGACCCATATCTTCCAAACAAAGTGGGCTGCTTAATTCTTCAGATTCCTTCTCAATGCACCTTACCCAGAGGAGGGTTAGAAAGCCTCTTCTCCTAATTTAATTTTCTGGTGTCCACGTGATGGTCCTCTGTACCCACAATGTACGTCATCCAAGACTCTGCCCTGTACTGAGATTGGTTCTGACTGAGGCTCCTGACAGCATCTCTGTTGTCAATGTTCCAGGGCCTTTGCAATTTATCTTGTTGAACAGCTGAGGTTCCTCTCTGGGTGTCCTGCACGACAGCCTGTTGGCCTCGTGTCAGACAAGATTCAGGCTGCCTTCACTGCCGGTCCAGGCCAAGAACCCGTCCTGTTGGCTGCCCTTTCATGTCTACTTGTTGTTTCTAGACCCATGATAAACAATCGACATTCATGAGCAGTGTCGACTGTAAGATATAGTGCTGTTGTGGGGGGGGGGGTCATTAGGTTCCAAGCCTGTTGGGTGCTGGTGAGAGGAATTCAGATACATCTGCTCTACCAGCAGATTCCTCTGCTTGGACATAACAGAGAAGGCTCTGTTGTTAATGATAATGAGTTTATTGTCATATACATCATACAGTGTGCATGTGCCCTGAAATTCTTACTTGCTGCAGGTGAACAGGTAAATTGTGAGAAAAGCAACTGCAAAAACAACTACTTAATTGAATTTAAAAGCAGCAATAAATGCAAAAAAAAATGCCAGATGGGTAATAAATATTCAAAGTTATCCTTGTGCAAAAATAATGATTTGCAAGTCAGAAACTGTGCCAGGAAAACTAAAAATGGGTTTCAGTCACCAAGCAATTCCATCGTGACTCCTGGTTCTGGACTAGTGTTGGACAGGTATATGGATGGGAGGGGTACGGAGGGCTATGGTCCGGATGCAGGTTGTTGGGATTGGGCGGAATATGTTAGCGTGGACAAGATGGGCCAAAGGGCATGCTTCTGTGCTATCATGTTCTATTAGTGGTCTGGTTCTAGTTCGGAAAGCTCACTTTCTCTCTCTATATCTCCATTGTGATATTTTGCTGCAGGTTATCCATCAGCAACCCTAACTCGGGGTTTCTCTCTCCTGTGATTCTGTGGGACATTCACATTGTTCCAACCTGCTTCTCAGAGCATTGTATATGTTCCTTTTCATGATTTTCTTCCTCTCCAACAACTCTCACCTATCAATGGTGGTGGTGGTAGGGGGGTGGGAGGGCATAAGAATATAAGATATAGAAGCAGAAATAGGCTATTCAGCCCATCGAGTCTGCCCCACCATTTAATCATGAGCTGATCCATTTTCCCACTCAGCCCCACTGTCCTGCCTTCTCCCCATAATCTATGAAGCCCCATGGCTAATCAAGAATCTATCAATCTCAGCTTTAAATACACCCAATGACCGGCTTCCACAACCACCTGTGGCAACGAATTCCACAGATTCATTACCCTCTGGCTGAAGAAATTCCTCCACATCTTTTCTAAACAAACTCCCTTCAATCCTGAAGTTGTGCCCTCTTGTCCTAGTAAAAACACACAGAAGTGCTGAAGGAACACGGCTGGTCTCGCAGTGTCCAGAGGAGGTAAAGGTACATCACCAATGTTTCGGGCCTGATCCCTTCTTCAAGGAGTAAGCAAAGAACAGGAAGGTGTCAGAATAAAGACAAGGCTGGCTGGGAGAGGAGCCCTAGATTCTCCCATCATAGGAAACAACTTTTCTGCATCTACTCTGTCCATGCCTTTCAACACTCATCAACAATGTTTCACACAGTAACTCTGGCGTCCCATCCTCTTTCCCCTCTCCCCATCCTCTATTCAACTTGCTGGAGGAACTCAGCCAGTCTCGGAGTACCATAGGAGGTACAGATAGATTACTGACGTTTCGGACCTGTGTCCTTCCCCAAGGTCTTTTTTTCCACTCATACCTTGAGGAAGGACTCAATGGCGGGAATATAGCTTGTCTTCATGTGGAGGCGGCGAGACCGGCAGAGTCCCTCCAGCATTTTTGACGACAATCATAGTATCTGCAGGCTTTCATATGGCATTCTCTTCAACTTGCCACCAAGCTGCTTTTTTAAAAATTATTCTTTTCCAATTCTGACCAATGCTATTTGACCTAGTTTAGTTTTGTTCTCTTTCTACAGATGCTGACTGGCCAGCTGAGCATTTCCAACGTTTCCTGTTTTATTTCAGATTTTCTGCAGCTGCATTTTTAAGGTTTTCGATTATCGACAGCCTGCCTGGATCAGACCTGGTCCATCATCAAAATCAAAATCCATATTTATTGTCATGAATAAGTCACAAGATTTGTTGCTTTGCGGCAGGGTCACAGTGCAAACATTCATATAAACCACCTTACAAAAAAAATAATCAAAATAAAGCAGCGTCTTTGGTTCATTGATCATTCAGGGATCTGATGGCAGCAGGGAAGAAGCTGTCCTTGTGCCGCTGAGTGCTTGTACCTTTTCCTGATGGTAGCAGAGTGAAGAGGATATGGCCTTGGGTGGTGAGGGTCCTTGAGGATAGAGGCTGCTTTCTTAAGTCACCGCTTTGTGTAGATGTCCTTGACAGAGTTAACAACCCTCTGGAGTTTTTTCTTGTCCTGAGCATTGGCACCTCCATACCAGATTGTGATGCATCCAACCAGAATGCTCCCCTCAGTACACCTGTAGAAGTTTTTGAGAGTCTTCACTGACATAACAAATCTCCTCAAACACCTCACAAAGTATAGGCGCTAGTGAGCCTTCTTTGTGATTACATCGACACGGAGGCTCCAGGACAGAGATGTTGACACCCAGGAATTTGTTGACCTTCTCCACCACTGAGTCCTCGATGAGGACTGGATTATGTTCTCCTGACTTCCTTCTAAGTCCACAATCATCTCCTTGGTTTTGCTAATTTTGAGTGCATGGTCATTGGTGTCTACTTCACCAATTCCATGCTGGACAAGGCCCCTGTGCAGTCAACCTGTATTGATGAAGTTCTTTGCAGTAACCCAATTCATGTCCCACATTGACCACGATTAATTGCAATGTTTGTGAACAGCAGCACCTTCTGGAATGGTGACACACAAGAGACTGCAGATGATGGAATATGAAACATCTTAACAGCATTTAGAACATAGAACCTTACAGCACAGTATAGGCCTTTCAGCCTTTGATGTTGAACCGACCTATGCAAACCTACTCCACAACAATCTAATTTTTCCCTACCTCACACCCATAAAGTTCTATTTTTCTTACATCCATGTGCTCTCTAAGAATCTTGTGAATGTCCATATTGTACCACCCTTGCATACCAATGCATTCCAGGCCCCCACCACTATCTATGTAGAAGAACTACCTCTAATATCTCCTCTAAACTTTCCTCCACTCACCTTAAACCGATTGTCCATGGTATTTGCTATTGATGCCTCAGGAAAAGTGTTGGCTGTCCACCCTATCTAAGGCCCTCATAATCTTTTACGCCCTCAACCTTTGTCGCTCCAAAGAGAAAAAACCTGTCAACCTTCTTTCATAATGTTCTCCAATCCAGGCAATGTCCTGGTAAGTCTCCTCTGCACACCGTCCAAAGCTTCGATGTCCTTCCTGTAATGGGGCAATACTCCAAGTGTTTATCTCTCAGAGCCTTTTGAATGTCCCCATTGTGCCAGCCTCCACCACCATCCCTGGCGAAGCATTCCAGGCACCCACCACTCTCTGGCATCTCCCCTGAACTTTCCTCCACTCACCTTAAACCAATATCCTCTGGTATTTGTTATTGTCACCCTGAGGGGGAAAAGATACAGTCTGTCCACCCTATCTAGCTCTCCCAATCTTGTAAGATAAAATGAATGGTCGACAGGGGGGGGGAAGAAGGTTGAACTGAGTTTACAGCCAGATCAGCCATGCTCTTATACTGAATGACAGGACAGGCTCAATGGACCAGATGGCCATCTTCTGCTCTCATTTATGACGTTTCGGATCAGAATCCTAGATTGGGGTGGCTCAGTTGTACATTCATGCAAGCACCTAATAAACAAGTCATCCAGGCTTGGCAGTCAGATGCCTCATCAAATTTTGCTTTGTTGCTGGTCTTATTTGACATGACATGGTTACAAAGAGAATTTCACGGCATTCCTCTACGTTATTTTTAACATCCAGCTTTAAGTGCAGACATTTGGTTATTATTTTGTTCTGATAGGACACATTCATCTGTTGCTTTTTTAAAATTATTTCCATTAGGCTGTTTTTCATGTAATGTGTCCTCTTTCATATTTTTTAATACTTTCATGGCAGGTTGCTGTCGATTGTCTAAAGCTCAGCGCCAAGTCTTCAGGGGCAAAGTCTGGAAACACTTCTGAGCACGGGAGGAGGTGAAAATCTGAAGCTTACTTCTTCAAACAGGAATTGATGTCAGGTGAATTTGTATCTATAAATCTAAGATTGATGGATTTTCTTTATCCAAATGGTTGGAAGGATTTTTAAAGTTTTTTTTGGTGGGTCCTTGCTGCGTACAAATTTCCTCATATCCAACAGACTGAACAAGCACAATCTAGTCAAGAGAGCTTTTAGCCAATTCTTGCGTCACATGCAAAGGTCCCGGAGAAACTCAGTATCTGTAGGAAGGAGAGGGTAACCCACCCTTCGGGCCCATCGCCAGGGTTAGGGTTAGGGTTAAGCACAAACAGACAGGCGCCTGATGAGAAAGGTGGGGGAAGGAGAGGAGGGGGGAAGGGGGCATTGGGGAGAGCATCAGGTAACAGGTAAGAGGTGGGAAGGGTAGAAGGGAAAAACTTTGAGAAGTGGTGGGGGGAGAGGGCAACAGGGATTACAGAGGGGGAGCAATGAGAAAGGCTCTCATGGGTTCTCTTGGTGTTTTGATCTGTGTTTAAAATACTGTTAACACACAGATTCCAACAGAGAACCAGGGAAAACAGGAGGAGGCCATTTGTCCCTTCATGCCTGCTTCATCATTCACCACGATCATGGCTGATCCTCATTTCAATCCCATATTCTCACCCTTTCCCACAATCTTTGCACCTGGAAATAGTATTTACTGACTTGTTCTCTACAGCCTTGTGAGGACCTCATTACCATTCCATCTGTGAAATTTCCGTGAGTTCTCTACCCTTTCAGTGAAGACATTTCTCCCCAACTTAAAAGATGGGCAGATGCTGGAACTTGGAGCAAAAAGAAAGTAGCCTGACATGAGGAGCATCTTTGGAGAAACGGTGGTTGACACTGAGAGCCATGACTGCTGGTGCAGTCCCGGGAGTGTGGTGAGCAGAGACACAGCATTGGTCTGCAGGGTTCAACCACCCAGTCGTGCTGCTGATGGCTCCATACAGGCTTTAAATGGTCTGTTAAAGGAGCCAACGGTGATTAAAAATAAAAATCCTGCAAGCATGGAGGCCTATGCCCAGATGGTGGTGCCTGTGATGGGCAGTGTACCACAGTGGGTTGCAGGCTCCAGGGGAGCAGTGGATAAATGCAGGGGACAAGAAATGGGGAAAACATCCCCATTGAGAAAGGGAAGCTTGGGAGATGACTCTACAGGAAGGTGACCATGGCAGCGGACCAGTGAATGGCTCAGTGGACTTGGTGACTTCGGGTTGAGGACTCATTACACGCCACAGGCTGCTGGTGACTTGCGGTCGGGGGACTCACACGGGCTTTGGGCTGCTAGAGACTGGCTCATAAGAACCAAGTATCAGAACAAGGATTCGAGCAGGCACTGAAGGCAAGAACGGGGTCCCAAAGGGCTGGTCATATCGGAGGTTTGGATCTGAAGCTCAGGCTGCCATTGGTTGAACAGGGGTCTGTGCAGCTATAGAGCCTGTGGGAGATCTGCAGGTGAATCCACAGACACCCAGTGGGACTCCCTTTTGCTTCTCTTTCTCTTATTGTTAGGGGCTCCGGCCAATGCTCATGGCGACCCTTTGCCTGACAGCAGGCAAAAGTGGAAGCATATTACGGTCATTACTAATACGCCATTAATTACCGCAAAAGACTGAGGTTGTGAAACTGATAGACTTTTATTGACTATAGACTGGAGCGACAACCAACTCATCGACAGATCATAGCAGGAAGACTGGGGAGCACGCAAACGTGTAATGGATAGGATCATTCTCAGGAGGCGTGTGTCGCTGGCAGTAGCCAATTCCAGTATAACGGTGGTTTACCACAATCACCCCTCCTTTTTAAGAAGAGTCCTGCAGGGTGAGAGAAAGAAACAAAGTTAATATATGCACATATTTAACAGGTCGAATTTATCAGGGGGTCTCCTCTGCCGCAGCGAATGATGTGTTAATGGTTGGGGCGATGCCGTAACGCCCTGAGCAGCTTGTGTGGCTGGTCTGTCATCACTGGTTACAGTTCGCCGGGGGGGGGGGGGGGGGAGGGAGAGACAGGTTGAAGGGAGGAGGGAGTGTGGTGCTGGGTACACATTGGTGACAGCAGTTGCTGGGGGTGGATTGTGATTGGCAGCGGGTTCAGGGACCCCCAAGATTGCAGTGGGGGGGGAGTGTCTGTTGGGGGTCAATCATGGTCAGAGGGACGTTTGATGGTGCCAAATCCTGGTTGGAGATGTGTCCTCGTGCCTATCGGGGAAGGCTATGTAGGTATACTGGGGATTTGCACGGAAGAGACAGGCCCTCTCAACCAGTAGGCTAATCTTAGATTGCCTGGTGTGCTTGCATAACAGGACCAGTCCCAGGCAGACAGCTTAGTCCCTGACATAGACTTCCTAGGGAAGGCAAAGATACGCTTATGAGGTGTATTGTTAGTGGCCGTACATAAGAGTGACCATACTGAGTGGAGTGCATCTGGGAGGACCTCCTGCCAGTGGGAGATGGGGAGGTCCCATGACCTCAGGGCCAGGAGGATGGTTTTCCAGACCTTGGCATTCTCCCTTTCCACCTGCCCATTCCCTCTGGGATTGTAGCTGGTGGTCCTGCTCATGGCGATGCTCCTGGCCCGCAGGTACCACCGCAGCTCATTGCTCATGAATGAGGTCCTCCAGTTGCTGTGGATGAAGCAGGGGTACCCAAAGAGAGTGAAGACATTGCGGAGGACCTTGATGACTGTAGACGTGGTCATGTCTGGGTAGGGGATGGTGAAAGATATGTGGGAATACTCATTGTCAACGGTGAGGAAGTACCCATTCCGATTCGAGGAAGGGAGAGGCCCCTTGAAGTTGATGCTCAGTGGCTCAAAGGGGTGGGTAGCTTCGATCAAGTGCACCTTGTCTGGACAGTAGAAGTGTGGTTTGCACTCGGTCCAAACCTGGCAGTTTTTGGACATTGTTCTGACTTCCTCAATGGAGTAAGGTAGGTTCCGTGATTCCGTGGGGTGGCAGAGGTTGTCATGGAGGATCTGTAATCTGTCCATTTGGATGCTGGCATGTCCCATGGGATGGGCAATCTGAGGGCTTGTTAAGTTTGCCAGGCTGGTATAGGATATCATAATTATGGGTGGACAGCTCGAATCTCCTCGAAGGTGACTGCCTGCTGGTCCGTGAGGAGGGTGAAGCATTTACTAGTGAGGTAGTGCCTCCAGTGTTGAACCACCTCCACAATGGCCTGGGGCTTCTTTTCGACTGAGAAGTGTCAGATTTCAGGGCATTGGAGGTTACATGAGAAGAAGCTGAGGGGTCTGCCTGCTTGGTTGAGTGTGGCAGCCAGGATGAAGTTGGACGCACCTGGAAAGGCGTGGATTCATCTATTCCATGCATCGCCGCCTTGGCGTTGTTGTCCTTGAATAGGCCAAAGTACGTGAGGGCCTCTGCTGACAGGGGAAAAGAGGTGGTTTTTACTAATGGGCGAGCCATGTCCGCAATACTGGGGACCCATTGAGTGTAGTATGAGAAGAAACACAGGCATCTCTTCAGGGCTTTGAGGGTGTGGGGGAGAGGTAGCTCCAATAAAGGGTGCATGCAGTCGGGGTTGGGATTAATGATGCCACTTTTGACCATGCAGCTAAGAATGGCTAGTCAGATTGTCTAGAACACACATTTCTCCTTGTTGTAAATAAGGTTCAGGAACTTCGTGGCCCAGAGGAATTTTCGAAGGTTGGCATCTTGGTCCTGCAGGTCATAGTCACATTATCATTTTCCGCCGGAAAATGGAGACCCCATTGGTGACGCTGAAGGGGATCCGGAAGAAGTGGTAGAGACAAATATCTGCCTCGAATGCAGTATACTGGTGGTCCTCCTGGTGGATCAGAGCTAATGACAGGCTAACTTGAGGTCGATTATGGAGAATACCCAATATTGTGCAATCTAGTTAACCATAACATATATGCGGGAGAGGGGGTACACATTGAGCTGTGTGTACTGGTTGGTCATAGTCTATGACCATCCTGTTCTTTACCTCGTTCTTTACTACGACCACCTAGAAACTGTTCATTGAAAACAGTGAATGGGGGGGGGTGTGGTGGGGGGAATGGAGCCCATCAAACTCCAATGTAATGCTCTTAAGTTGGCATTGGAAGTCCAGCCCCAGCAGCAAGGGGGCAGAGAGCTGCAATATGTTGAGGAGCCTGAAGTGTTTGTAAACTGTGCCTCCAACAGTCAAAGTCATTGCATGGGACCCATGGACATCTGCCATATGGGATTTGAACATGAGTGATATCTTGTGGTTGACTGGCCATACTTCAAGGGATAGGCAATTAGTGGTATCAGGGTGAATAAAGGTTTCCATACTCCTGCTATCAAAACAAACTGTTCATCACTTGCCCGTTTACCTGGACGACCATCATAAACGTGACTTGATCAACTTATCTCTATATTACAGGTGCTTTGTGCTTTCAGATAGAGCCTTAAGCTTTGATTTTTTTTTACAGACTTTCTTACTAATGAAAGCACAATCTGCCCATACTCTGGTTTATGTATTTTTCCCTTTTAAACTTTTGTAAATTTAAAAATGTTTGTATTTTAAATTTAGAGACACAGCATGTTAACAGGCCCTTCGGTCCATGAGCCCATACCGCACAATTACACCCAATTGACCTACAACCCCCATACATTTTGAAGTTCAAGTTCTTTATTATCATATAAAGTACAACTGGATGAAACAACGTTGTTTGGTTCTCGGTGCAAAAAACATGCAAACACATATATAGATATAGCACACATATTTACAAGCAACTTACAATATATGCAGTACAAATATAAAAGTAAATAAATTTTAGACTCTATAGCTTGGTAAAAATCCTGCAAGCATGGAGGCCTATGCCCAGATGGTGGTTCCTGTGATGGGCAGTGTACCACAGTGGGTTGCAGGCTCCAGGGGAGCAGTGGATAAATGCAGGGGACAAGAAATGGGGAGAACATCCCCATTGAGAAAGGGAAGCTTGGGAGATGACCCTACAGGAAGGTGACCATGGCAGCGGACCAGTGAATGGCTCAGTGGACTTGGTGACTTCGGGTTGAGGACTCATTACACGCCACAGGCTGCTGGTGACTTGCGGTCGGGGAACTCACACGGGTTTGGGCTGCTAGAGACTGGCTCATAAGAACCAAGTATCAGAACAAGGATTCAAGCAGGCACTGAAGGCATTGCCCCATGAGGCAATGCAACCCAATTAAACCCAATTAACCTATAAACACAGGTACATTTCGAACAGTGGGAGGAAACTGGAAAACCCACGCAGACCCAGGGAGAACATGCAAACTCCTTGCAGACAGCACAGGATTTGAACCCTGGTCCCGATCACTGGCGCTGTAACGGCGTTGTGCTAACCGCTAGGCTGACTGTGCCGCCCCCCCTCAATGACTTTGCGTGCCCTTTTCAGACCATTATTGTTAAATGACAGTAGAGTGTCAGAGGGATTTGAACAAGTAGTCCATCAGTTATTCACCAGTCTCACTGCCCATGGGAAGAGGCTATTTATCAGCCTGGTGCTTGCGTCTCTGATACTCTTGTATCTCTTTCCTGACAGAAACCCACGCAGACACGGGGAGAATGTACACACACTCTATAGGCTGCGGCAGACTTGAACCCGGGTCGCTGGTACTGTAATAACATATACGTTAACTGTGCTGCCCCTTCCTGTCACGCTTTGATTTACACTCATCTGCCATCACCCCAGCCCACTCACATTCTCAGTTCTTTTGGATTTATTAAACATCCATCGTTAAAATCCTTCACCCCCTGTGATAGTACAGATCTATCACCAATGTACATAGTGTATATAGTTACTGTATCTAGACTGTGCTTACAGCGATTGGCTGAGAGCTAAGCCACACCTATTGTCTGGGCCTTAAAGGGTTGTGTCCCTAGCCAGGTCGGATCATTCCGGACTGGTCGGCCACCTGTGAAGAGCTCCGGTCTTTTGCTAATAAAAGCCTTGGTTTGGATCAACAAGTCTTTGGTTCTTTCGACGAGCTCTACACCCCCACAATTAGTTTATAATAATATAACAATTTACAGTAATGAAACAAGCCATATCGGCCCTTCTAGTCCGCACTGATTTATGTGAAACTCCACTAGTTCCACCTACCCACTCCCTTGCCCATAACCTTCCAACCCCCTCACATCCGTGTACTCATTTAACCTCCTCTTAAATGACGGAATTGATCCTGCCATTACTCCCTCTTCCGGTAGATCATTCCACTCAGCCATCACTCTCTGAGTGAAGAAGCATCCTCTTATATTATTCCTAAAGTTTTGCCCCCTAACCCTTAACTTATGACCCCTTGTTCCAATCTCCCCTACCCTCAGGGGAAAGAGCCTATTCACATCTACTCTATCTACTTCATAATTTTAAATAGCCCCCTCTAAAACACTACTTATGCAATTCACAAGATGAATCCAATGGGATCAGCAGGAATATTCGTGGGAGCTAGAAGGTGCCGACTCCAAGATTCCTTCCTTAACCAACAGCGGATTCACAGTTTGTAGAGGCTTGTTGTACAAACATTGATTGCCACGTCTACTGCATTACAGCACCAATTTATGAAGAGCAGGAATAAAATATTGAGATGGTATAAAACACTGGTGGGACCTCACTTGGGGTATTGTGTGCAGTTTTGGATGCTTTATTTGAGAAAATAAGGAGCTAGAGTTGGAGAGGGCCCAGAGAAGATTTATTAGAATAATACCAGGAATGAAAGGGTTAGCACATGAGGAACATGTGTCAGTTCTTAGACTATACAGAAGGATAAAGGGGAACCTCATATAGGCATTTCGAATGCTGAAAGGCCTGGACAGAGTAGATGTGGCTAGGATGTTTCCTATGGTAGGAGAGTCTAGGACAAGAGAGCACAACTTCAGGATAAAACAGCATTAATTTAAAAGAGATGCCGAAAACTTTCTTTAGTTGGACAGTTGTGAGTCTGTGGAACTTGTGGCTGCGGAAGCGAAGTTGTTACGTGTATTTAAGGCAGAGATTGACAGGTATTGATTAGTCTGGGCATCAAGGGTTATGGAGAGTTAGCCAGGGAGTGGGTAGGAGGATCAGCTCATGATTAGAATGGCGGAGCAGACTCGATGGGCTAAAGGGCCTACTTTGTGATGACACAAAAATAGGAGGCATTGTGGACAGCGAGGAAGATTTTCAAAGTTTGCAGAGGGATCAGGACCAAGTGAGAGAATGGGCTAAAAAATGGCAGATGGAGTTTAATGCAGACAAGTATGAGGTGATGCATTTTGGAAGGACAAACCAAGGCAGGACATACACAGTAAATGATAAGGCACTGAGGAGTGCAGAGGAGCAGAGAGATCTGGGAATACAGATACATTTTTCCATGAAGGTGGCATCGCAGGTGGACAGGGTTGTAAGAAAGTTTTTGGCATCTTATCCTTTATAATCAAAGTATTGAGTATAGGAGTTGGGATGTTATGGTGAGGTTGTTTAAGTTATTGGTGAGGCCATATTTGGAATATTGTGTGCAGTTCTGGTCCCCAACTACAGGAAGGATATCTATAAGATTGAAAAAGTACAGAGAAGATTTACTAGGATGTTTGGAGGGTCTTCAGGAGTTGAGTTACAGGGAAAAATTAAACAGGTTAAGGTTTTATTCCTTGGAGTGAAGAAAAATGAGGGGAGATTTGATCGAGGTTTACAAGATTATGAGAGGTATAGCCAGGGTGGATGTGAGTAGGCTCTTTCCACTTAGACTGGGGGAGATAAATATGAGAGGTCATACTTTTAAGCTGAAAGGGAAAAGGTTTAGGGGGAGCATTAGGGGAAAGTTCTTGACTCAGAGAGTGGAGGAAATGTGGAATGAGCTGCCATCTGATGTGAATGTGGGTTTAATCTTGTGTTTTAAAATGAAGGTTTAATATCTATTATTTTACGAGAAATTGTTATGTTTAAATCAGACATCATCAATTAAACAAAAATTGGGAACAGGATTTAAATTTGACGATGTGGATTGGGACACAATTCTTAAGTTAGCCAGTAGCTTTTCGCTATGTGCTCGACATTGTCTATTTCAATTCAAATTGGAATAGAGAGAGCATTTGTCTAAGGCTAAATTGTCTCACTTTTATTCCACTATGACTCCCTGGTGTGGCAGGTGTAAGTCCGGAGAAGTGTCATTTAACTCATATGTTCTGGACTTGTCCTATTCTAGAAAAATATTGGAGAGAGGTTTTCCATATTTTATCAAAAGTTTTCCATATTAGTTTAACACCGAATCCTTTGGTGACTCTCTTCATTACAACAGGAGGGAATGATTCTAATTTGGGTTAGAGTCACGCCATTTCTTTTGCCTCTTTGGCGAGGCGTACAATTTACTTAAATGGAAGGATGCTGCCCTACCTACTCATGATCAGTGGTTGTGAGACATCAGGTCCTGTTTGAACATGGAAGAGATTTGTTATTCAATTAACAATTCAGATACAAGATTCCAGAAGTTATGGGGGCCATTTATAACTCACTATTGTGATGGAATATTTGGAGATGTTTTTGAGAGATAAATTGGTAAAATTAGAGAGTAGGCTACACACATACATGTGCGCGTGTTAAAATAGATCTTATTTGAAATACTGAAGAAATCATATTCAATGACGTTACAGAAACTATGGAGAATGCTATGCACATTTCACAAGTTGGTGCTAATTGAAATGACATCATGAATGAATGGAGTGTGGTCTTTAAAGCAACAAGCAGGAGACACTGTGGCTGTGGATAGTACAGATTGACCAAGAAGACAGACTCCTATTGTTTGCTGGAGAAGGAGGGGGGCTTTTTGTAAGTGAGAGAGAGAAGGACATGTGGCTGGCAGTTGAGATCTCAAATGGAGAGAGAGAGGGAGAGAGAGAGAGAGAGAGAGAGAGAGAGAGAGAGGAGAGAGAGAGAGAGAGAGAGAGAGGGAGAGAGAGAGGGAGAGAGAGAGAGAGAGAGAGAGAGAGAGAGAGAGAGAGAGAGAGAGAGAGAGAGAGAGAGAGTGTGAACAATGTCAGCCAGGAGAAGCTTATTGGAACTGAAACAGAAGCTCCAGAGTGGCGGATGGCTGGAAGTGCTACCTATCTGATGTTCCTCTTGGAATAAGTGAAACAGAAAGGAACTCTGTGGTAGCATGAAAGAAAGAGGTTATCATCTGGAGAACCCTGATGGGGCAAGTTTCATCAGCAAGACACTCAGGTGACTGAGGGAAGTACCTCAATTGTGGAAATCCTGGAACAACACATCTCTCTCTGAAAACCTACAATGAACATACAAAGCTACAAACCTGCAAAGAAAGGTGAACATTTACCTTTCGACCACCAAAGCCTGGTGAACTTTATACATGTTAAAATCTGTGCACAGTATAAGAATTGTCTGCAACCAGTGAACTTGGAAGAATGAGAAGTGAGATTGAAATATGAACCAAAGAACTTTTCTTAAATTTACACACACATCACATACACGTCTGCTTAGAATTAGAAGGGGATTAAGTTGTGTTAGTTAAGTTAATAGAGATAAGTTAAAATTTGATTCTGTTTTCATGTTTAAAGATAATTAATAACAACTTTTGTTTAAGTAACTACTTGTCTTGGTAAATGTCTATTGCTGCTGGGTTTTGGGGTCCTTTGGGCTCGTAACACTATCATATTTTATAATTTTACTCCCATGTAATTAAATTGTTCGACTTGTATCTTTTCCACATTCCTTACATTACATTTTTTAAAAACCTTTGTTTTTCTTTTAATACTCGTCAAATGTACCATCAGTTAAGTGGTGGGGGGGGGGGGGGGGGTTTAGAGTTTTTCTACTCTACTATTTTATTCTTTTTTTATATTATTAGAGTTTTTTTCCAAAATAACGTATGTACTATTTAGAATATGAATTATGGATATGATTTACAATTTAAGTATGTTAGTGATATTCGGAATACTTTATGTAACTGTACTATCTTATTGAAATGTATCCTTTTTGTTTGTATAAGTTCTTTATTAAAATCATTAAAAATATTTTAAAAAGAAAGAATAAATGAGATAGATACATGGATGGGAGAGGTCTGCAGGGTTATAGAATGGGAGCAGGTCAGTAGGACTAGCAAAATGATGGTCAGCACAGACTAGAAGAGCCAAATGGCCTGTTTTCTGTGCTGTATTCTATGGTTCTGTCCTGCCATGTAATAGTTGAATTTTGTGGAGCAATGTTTTACAGTAAAATTTAGGACATCGACCATTACAGGCAAACTACTTTTGATGGCGTAAGTGCCTGCGCCATTCGAGGCTTCGAGTACTCGGATAGGCAGGCGGCCAAGGTCCAGGCGAGAGTCCTTAGTCAAGGTGTCATAAGCTCTGGTGGGCGAGCGGGTAGGGGCAAAAATAAGGTGTCGATTTTTACAAGAGTATATACAGTATACATTGTGATCTTGTGAAATGCTTTGGGAACCACCTGATAATGTGGAAGAAATTATGCAACTGTTCCTTTTTTCTCTGAAATTTAGATAATGGTCTTGAATTTAGAATGCATCCCAACTCATCTGCTGTGTGATGTCAGAAAGATTTTCAATTTGACCTTGACCTATCTTTCAGGACAGCCCAAAGTACTTTGTGGATAGTGAGGGGCTGTGAAGGGGTCGACATGGCCGCCTGGTGGAAAAAAAATGCCAATCTGTGTGTACAGGAAACACCCATGAGCAAAAGGTGACACCGACCACATGATCTGTTTTAGAAATGTTGAGTGAGGAATAAAAAATTGGTAGGGATAATTCTGAAATTTGCTTGTGGACACAGATGGTCAGCATTTATTGCCCATCCTTAAATGCCTATGAGTAGGTGGTAGGAAGTCACCTTCTGGTGCCTCTTTGGTCCATGCAGAGAAGGAACTGTTGGCTCGGGATTTGTAGGATTCAGACTGTGAGGATAAAGTCAAGTTTATTGTCATCTGATTATACAAGTACAACCCGTCGAAATAGCGTTCTCCTGTCCTCGGTGCAAAAATACTCAAACAAACCTAACACACATACAGACAAATAATACATGGGACAAGTATTATATCTATATAAAAAAAACATTGTTTCATAATGTGAGAGTCTCAGATGGTTAGTTGAGCGGTTCCTTTGGCCGTTCAGCATTCTCACTGCCCATGGGAAGAAGCTGTTCCTCAGCCTGGTGGTGCTGGCTCTGATCCTCCTGGGTCTCTTCCCCAACGGGAGTAGTTGAAAGATGCTGTGCGCAGGGTGGAAAGGGTCCTCAATGATCTTATGCACCCTCTTCGGGCAATGATCCCAGTAAATCACGTCGATTGTGGGGGGAGGGGAGGTGGAGGGACTCCTCTTATGGTCCTGCGGATTGACCTTCAATCCATTTCTCTGCAGCAACCGTACCACACTGTAGAAGATTGACATAGGTCACTAGCTAAGTGAAAGCCAAATAATATGGTGCTCTCCATTCTCTCTACTACAGAGTTATTAATGTGTAGTGGAGGATAGTCATCCTGATGTCCACGATCATCTCCTTCATCTTGTCCACATTGAGACTCAGGCTGTTACTCTCGCACCATTTCGCGAGATTCTCCCCCCCTTCTCTGTAGAGCGACTCATCGTTGTTGCTGACAACCTACTGTCGTGTTGTCTGCAAAATTGATGACACTGTTGGAGCTGGATCTGGAGTCGTGTGTCAGTAGCATTGAAGTAAAAAAGTAGCAAGGTATTTTCAGATCAGGTTGGCATGTGATTTGGAAGGGAGACGACAGGTGACGTGCAGTACACAGAAGTGCTGGAGAAATTCTGATCATGAGATTCAAGATTCCTTTACAGTCATGTAATAGAACAGAACACGTAATATTACATGGAATTGTCTTCTGCCTGAGTCCTTCCTCAACATCTGCAGCTTCCCTCTTAAGCTTGACAGACAGGTGGCGGTGCTCCCATTCAGCAGCTGCCCTTGTGACAAGGCCGTGTGTTTGGAGGTATGTGGCCTGCTAAGTTACTGTTTGCAGCCACTGTACACCAGAGAAAGGATGCTCAGAGTGTACACTGAGAGGTTAGGGGGAACTCAGTGGGTCAGGCAGTGTCCACAGGTAGAAATAGTCAGTGAACGTTATGGGTCATGTACATGCACACACACACTTCCACATGCACGTACACACACACATGCACGTGAAGGCACACACACACACTCCCCACACACACAAATATATGATATATGTGTATATGGGTATATAGATGTGTGTGTGTGTGTGTGTGTGTGTGTGTGTGTGTGTGTGTGTGTGTGTGTGTGTGTGTGTGTGTATGGGTGTATGTGAGAGAGAGAGAGAGAGAGTGGATGTGTGTCCCCACTTGTCTGTGTATGTGAGTATGTATCTGTGTGCACAGACGTATGTGTAAGTGTGTGTGTGTGTGTGTGTGTGTGTGTGTGTGTGTGTGTGGCTGTGTGTGGGCGTGTGTGTATGAAAGAAAAGGTGAGAGAGGGTGGGTGTGTTTCCCCACGTGTGTGTGTGTGTGTGTGTGTGTGTATGTGGTGTGTGTGTGTGTGTGTGTGTGTGTGTGTGTGTGAGAGAGAGAGTGGGTGTGTAGCCCCATGTGAGTGTGTGTCTGTGTGCATGGATGTGTGTGTGTGTGTGTGTGTGTGTGTGTGTGTGAGTGTGTGTGTGTGTGTGTGTGTGTGAGTGGTGAGTGTGTGTGTGTGTGTGTGAGTGTGTGTGTGTGTGTGTGTGTGTGTGTGTGTGTGTGTGTGTGTGAGTGTGTGTGTGATAAATGTTTTGAGTGGTGTGGAGACATATCGGCCAGGAGAGTTGTGGGAAGGTGTCAAGCCTCTCCATCACTGTTGGAGTTGTGGTCTTGCAGCAGATGGAGAGAACAGTATTCCACCATGCTCCTGATCATTGATCCACATTGCCCTAAGAAAGCGAGTCAAGTCACCAGCTGTGACTCACCTTGTTTCAGACCTGCCTTTGAAACTATGTTGTGGCAGGTGCAGTAAAGGTTGATGATGACAGTCTCTGCTGTGGTTACACCAATGGTCACTGCAAGAATGTAGAGGTCATCCACAGTTGTAGTAAATGGCTAAGCAAGGATAAGAGATTGAATGGACAATTCCTGTTTCCCATGTTATTCGCAGACTGAATCTCTTCCTCGCTGGAAATGATTAGTACCTGTGGCGCAGACTACTTGTCATCTCTGAGCCCTAGTCACATGTTTGCCAGAGTGCTGTGCACAGGCATGGGATGCTTCATTTTATGACGAGGGTAGGAGACCGCACCAGTGGACCAATGAGGGGCTTGAGAGTCCAAGGGCTCACACAAGGCCGCGGGCTGCTGGAAAGTGGCTCGTGGGAAACAGATATCGGGACCGAGATTTCTGACAATGCCTATGGCATGCAGGGCTCTAGAAGGGCCTCAGGTGCCAGCATCTTTCTGATCATGTCAGAAGTTCAGAACCAGGAGCATGGGCTCACCACCGGAAGGAAGCACAGGTTAAGAGAGCAGTGGAGGCAAATCCATGGACATTCAGTGTCTCTGAAGGGACTCACTTCTGCTTCTCTTTCTCTTATCAGTGGGGGAACCGGGCTAGTGGCACCTCTTTGTGTGCCTTTACAGCAAACAAAAGTTAACAAATTTTGCATATTGTATACAGATCAATAAAGGAATCTTGGATCTTGGAATGGAATCACTGGAGCCTCCCTTCCCCTCATGGATGTGATCTATCTGGGTCATTGTCTGAAGGGGGCTCACAAAATCATTGAGGACCCCTTCCACCCCTCACAGAGCATCTTTCAGCTGCTCCTGTCGGGGAAGAAATACAGGAGGATCAGAGCCAGCACCACCGGGATGAGGAACTGCTTCTTCCCACAGGCAGTGAGAATACTGAACTGCTCACACTGACCACCCGAGACTCTTATATTTACAAAACAATATCTATCTATCCTTGGGCTGCATACGTACATGTCTGGTTGTGTGTCTGTGATCCAGAGAACTGTTTCGTTGGGTTGTACTTGTACAATCAGATGACAAAAAACTTGAACATTGAGCACTCATTAACAAACATCCCTACTTTTGAGAATATTTCCACGATGCTGCTTCAAAATAGGATTGTTAATGTCCACTTGAGAGAGTTAATTGGCATGGATTTAATGATCTACCCAAAAGGAAGCACCTTAGACAGAGTAGGAGGCTATTCAGTCATTTAGTCCATGCCAGCTCACAGCACTCCCTCCGGACCAACCAAACACTCTGTGTTTAGGAGACTGGAAGTAGGTTTGAACCAACAAACCTTTGAATGCAGAGCCCAAAGTTCCCTTGGCAAAGATGAATATCCTCTACCTCTCCCCACATTCGATCCAAGCTGTCATGTTCCCAGTTGGAAGGAAGATTTTCGGAAGTGCACAGCTGTGATTGTTTCATTTCCGCCCTGACTCACATCATACAGAAGAAGATATCAAAAATCTTTTAATAGGAAGAGATGGTGAACGACTTAAAGCATTGAATTGCTCCTTTCCACTATGCCAGACTCTGCATCATATCTGTCTAACACTGAAGATGATAGAAAGTGACAAGATCACATATCTATAGATGTTCTTGATTACCTCAGAATACAGAAGGTTTGATCTGTCAAACCATCAGTTTGAGTATATTTTGCACAATTACGAATGGGGTCTCAGGAACTCTCCACTCAAAACAGCTGCGGAGAACTAGTCACCGACTGCGTTCTGAACGGGTGGTGAAATTAATAAGAGGAGCGTGCAGAATGGTGTTGAGGTGGGAGATAGAACATCGGAAACCCTGCTGAGTGATTGCATCATGGTCTGGTATGGAGACATCAATACCGCGGAGGGTAAAGCCCTGCTAAAGTTGCACACAGCCCAGGACATAACAGACAAAACCCTCCCCAGGATGAAGAACATCTATAGGGAATGCTGCCGTCGGAGAGCAGCAGCAATCATCAGGGATCCACACCACCCGGCACACGCTCTATTCTATTCTCGCTGCTACCATCAGGAAGGAGGTGTCGGAGCCTCAAGATTCGCACCACCAGGTTCAGGAACAGCCCTCCACCATCAGACTCCTCAACCACAAACCCAATCAGGGACTCATTTAAGGGCTCTTACTTTTGTGCTTCATTGACTTTCCCCCCTCTATATTGCACAGTCAGTTTGTTCACATTTCTTTGCATTTAACATTGATTTATTTGTGCTTGTTGATTACAGTTTTTTTGCACCTCCATTGAGTGGTGGTTCTGCCTCACCCACAGGAAAAAGAATCTCAGGGTTGTATGTGATGTCACATCTGTTCTCTGACAATAAATCTGAAATGTAAATTTAAATCCTATTGGACAGCAGATCAGGCTGGTGGGACCAAATAATCTACTGTAAGTCCACCATGTCCCTTTAAAAATTTTTTTTATTAAAATAAATTTTTAGACATACTATCGGCCCATAAGCCTGTGCTGTCCAATTACACCAAATGACCTACAGCCCCACGGTACGTTTTAAAGGGTGGGAGGAAATTGGAACCCCTAGGAAAACCCATGCAGACACAAGGAGAACGTACAAACTCCTTACAAACAGCGCAGGAATCAAACCCCGGTCCCAATCACTGGAGCTATAACAGCGTTGCACTAACCGCTACGCCAACTGTGCCATCCATCCAAAGTCTAGTAAGCTGTTTAACAAGGCAAGACTCCTGGCTTAGTTCCCCTTACATACTCACAGCTTTCTCACTATTATATTACCATCCTATTCAAGTGGTGCGGTTCACAGAGAGAAGCCCGATATGGGAAATTCTTCCCAGATAATGGCAGAGGGAGAGTGCTTTCCTGGATGGGCTCCCTCCTCCCCCCCACCCTCCACCGTACCCGATGGCTGATCTTTTGAAAGAATTAGCGAGCAAAGCTGAAAAGGCTAAACTGTTCTAAAGTGAGCAAGTAAACCTCTAAAGTATGACTTGATGGGTGAGAATCAAAGCAAATTCCACACTGTCATACTGAAACACTTTGGGAAGAAAAAATAAAAACTCAACTTGACACATCCTTGGAATAACAAAGGAGATTTGATGTAGGAAAAAGACTTGGAAAATGAGTTGCAATTTCTTCTGTTGGAGCCAAATTGGAGCAATTTATTATTTACTTAACTTTACAAGTGAGAGAGAAAACCATCTGGATCCAATATGAGGTAGAGACCATTGGAATCATTTTTTCCTTTTTAATGATTATCTGCAGTTTACCTCTTTGCCACCTTGTTCTGGTTACTCCATCAGAGGTTGGCTTCATGGTGGAGATAGAAATGACAAAAATAATGTCAGAGCATGAGAAACCAACCCAAATGGGGTCGACCCTATGGGATGGGGACTGCGGCGATGGACCAGCGGGGGGCTCTGAGGCTGAAGAACACTCAGACAGCGGGGCTGTTGGTGACCCGAGGCAAGGATCCCACGCAGGCTCTGGGCCGCTGGCGACTGTGGTCAAAGAACATTAACAGAAGAACATAAGAAGTAGGAGCGGGAGTCGGCCATCCGGCCCGTCGAGCCAGTTCCGCCATTCAATGAGATCGTGGCTGATCTGATGATGGGCTCATCTCCACCGATCTGCCTTTTCCCCATATCCCTCAATTCCCCAACTATGTAAAAATATATCCAACCTTGTCTTAAATATATTTACTGAGGTCGCTTCCACTGCTCTGTTGGGCAGCAAATTCCACAGATTCACCACCGTCTGGGAAAAAACAGTTCTTCCTCATCTCCATTCTAAATCTTCTACCCTGAATTTTGAGGTGATGTGCCCTAGTGCTGGTCTCCCCGCCAATGGAAATAACATATCTACCTTGACCTTATCAATCCCTTTCATAATGTTATATGTTTCTATCAGATTCCTTCTCATTCTTCTAAATTCCATAGAGTATAGTCCCAAATGACTCAATCTCTCCTCATAGGCTAACTCCCTCATCTCTGGAATCAACCTGGTGAACCTCCTCTGAACCACCTCCAAAGCTAGTATATCCTTCTTCAAGTAAGGAGACCAGACTGCTTGCAGTACGCCAGACGTGGCCTCACCAGAACCTTGTACAGTTGCAGCATAACCTCCCTACTCCTAAATTCATTCCCTCTATCAATGAAAGCCAACATTCCATTTGGCCTCTTGCTAGCCTGCTGCACCTGCAAACCAACCGTTTGTGATTCATGCACAAGCACTCCCAAGTCCTTCTGAATGGCCACATACTGCAATCATTTCCCTTTTAACTAATACTCTAATCTTCCATTTTTCTTTCCAAAATAAATAACCTCACATTGACCAACACTGCACTCACTTAACCTATCTATCTCTCTGCACACTCTCTATATCCTCCGCACAATTTGCTTTTCTACTCAATTTAGTGTCATCTGCAAACTTCGATACATTACATTGTTTCCCTCTCCCAGATCGTTTATGTATATTGAGAACAAAGGACTCACTCCAGGGTGCTGACTGCTGGAGTTTGGCTTAAGACTGGCTGAATGGGTACCAGGTATTGGAATCGCGATGCGAGAGGGCGATGAGGGTGTTGAAGGCTTCCTAGTTTGGACTGAAGCCTCTGCGGCTGCGGAGGCTGCAGGAATGCTGGAGGAGAATCCACGGACCCTCTGTGACCCTGAAGAGACTCTCTCTTGCTTCTCTTTCTCTGATTCCAAGGGGAGCCTGGCAAGTTCTGCTGATGGGGAACCGTTGTCTGCCTTATGGCGGATGAAAAGCAATTTTGAGCAATATTACATCTGTTTATTATATGAAAATAAAAGAATCTTAAAAAGAAGGTCAGCGTAGAAGGTTGAGAGGGGATTTGATAGAAGTATTTAAGATTATGAAAGGGATAGACAGAATGGATGTGGATAGACTATTTCCGTTAAGAGGAGGAAAGATTAAAACAAGAGGACATGAGTTAAGAATTAAGGGGCAGAGGTTTAGAGGTAACATGAGGGGGAACTTCTTGACTCAGAGAGTGGTAGCCGTGTGGAATGATCTTCCGGGAGAAATAGTGGCGGCGGAGTCAATTGTATTATTTAAGAAAAGGTTGGACAGGTATATGGATGAGAAGAAGATGGAGGGTTATGGGCATTGTGCAGGGAGGTGGGACTAGAAAGGGGTGTTTGGTTCGGTGCGGACTAGAAGGGCCTAATGGCCTGTTTCCGTGCTGTAATTGTTATGTTATTATGTTATGATTGGAGAAATATCTTGGTGGATGAAACCTTGCACTGGCTATGGGGTTCTTGGACTGAAGAGTACCCTGCAGAGCGATATTTGACTCTGCCGCTGCTTTCAGTAGCATCAGGCATCGAAACCAACCTGGTAAAATGGTTAAAAAAAGAATTACGTGCGCTTAACACCAAAAGAGCATGCAATAGTCGTCTGCAAACATGGGAGACTGCAGATGCTGGAATCTGGAGCAACAATCTATGGGGGATCTCTGCAAGGGTCGGTGTTGGGGCCACTTCTTTTCACAGTGTATATTGATGAATTTGATTGTGGATTAAATGGTTTTGTGGCAAAGTTTGCAGATGACACCAAGATAGGTGGGAGAGCAGAAGAAATCGAAAGCTTGCAGAGAGACTTGGACGGCTTAGGAGAATGGGCGAAGAAATGGCAGGTGAGATATAATGCTGAGAAATGTACGGTTGAGGAAATAAACGGTTGGATTATTATTTGGATGGGGCGAAAATTCAAATCTCAGAAGTACAAAGGGACTTGGGGGTCCTTGTGCAGGATAACCTGAAAGTTGACCGCCAGGTTGGATCAGTGGTAAAGAAGGTGAATGCTATGTTGGCATTTGTTTCAAAGGGGATTGTATATAAGAATAAAGAGGTGTTGTTGAGACTCTATGGGGCACTGATGAGACCTCATTTGTACCGTTTTGGGCCCCATATCTTAGAAAGGATAGAGCACGGTTGGAGAGGGTACAGAGGGGGTTTACCAGAATGATTTTAGGAATGAGAAGCTAACAATATGAGGAATACCCAGCGGCTCTTGGACTCTATTCATTAGAATACAGAAGAATGAGAGGGGATCTCATAGAAACATTTCGAATAAGGAATGGATTGGACAGAGTGGATGTAAATAAGATGTTTCCCCTGTTGGGTGATTCCAGGACAAGAGGCCACTGTCTTAGAATTAAAAAGTACCAATTTACAACAGAGATGAGGAGAAATCTCTTTGGCCAGAGGGTCGTGGATTTGTGGAATGTGTTGCCACACACAGCTATGGAGGCTGGATCACTGGGGGAATGTAAAGAGGAAATTGACAGGTATCTAATTAGTCAGGGTATCATGGGATATGGGGACAAGGCCAGAACTTGGAACTAGATGTGAGAACAGTTTAGCTCAGGGAGGTTTCACGGAGCAGACTCGATGGGCCAAATGGCCAGCTTCTGTTCCTTTTTCTTGTGTTCTTGTGAGCATCAGTGGGAGAGAAAGTGTGCACCACGTTTTGGGGAGTGGAACCCTTCACCTGAAATATCAACTATTCTTTTTGTGCAACTGATGTTGCTTGACAGGCTGAGCATGTTCCCCATGTTACTCAACAACACGGTTAGCGTAGCGCAATGATGTTACAGCACCAGTGACCGAGGTTCATTGTAAAGAGTTTGTACATTCTCCCGATATCTGTGTGAGTTTCCTCCGGGTGCTCCAGTTTCCTCCCACCATTCAAAATGTACAGAGAGTTGTAGGTCAAATGGGAGAAATTGGGGGGCACAGGCTCATGGGCCAAAAGGGCCTGTTTCCTTACTGTATATCTAAAAATAAACTTCTGCTGTAGCCCCTGTTAAAGCATAATAGCCAGATTGGTACAGAATGGTTCAGAAACTGCTCTGCCTCAGATTGGTTGATGCTACAGGAAGTGGAGAAAGCAGTTCAGAACATCACACCAACTTCTTTCCCCTCCGTGAACTCCATCTACACCTCCCGTTGCCTGGGAAAGGCAGTCAACGCACTTAAGGACCCGTAACATCCTGGACACACCCTCTTCTCCCTCCTCTCATTGGGGAGAAGGTTCAATCATGCACCAACGGGCTTAAGGACAATTTCTTCCCCACAGTCATCAGGCTTCCGAATGAACCCCACCACAGTGAAGGGAAGATTTGCTTGGTGCTAATTAACCTTTCTCATTGTAACCCTCTACTCAGTACTTGCTCTGCTGAAGCTGTATGTTAGAGTTGACTTGCGAAGTTGCTCACAGAAGAACCCTTCTCACTGTATCAAGTAAGCATATTTTAAACATAAATTTATTGAGTTTAAAGTAATGGAGCAGATGAAAGGTCTGCCAAGAACGGTAATGGACAATTGAACAGATAATGAGAGGAAAGAAAGGCTCCAGGGACATGCTCACAGTGGCAGAGCCTGACATAAGCTGCCAAAATTAAGGTGAGAAGTGAGAAGTGAATGATCTGACTCAGTTTCCTCCTGCAATCGTGTCAGTGCAGGATATAGCAACGGTCGGGCGACCAAATCTAGTACTGAGGATGTGCTCCTGAGCTAGCCGTTCCTTAAGCCCAGGTACTCCAGGGTAGTAGAACATAGAACATAGAAATCTAAAGCACATTGCAGGCCCTTCAGCCCACAGTGTAGTGCCAACCCAATAACCCTCTCCAACAACTGCCTGGAATCCCTACGATATAACGCTCTATTTTTCTCAGTTCCATGTTCAGGTAGTCCCCGACTTGCGACCTGTATGTCCATCTGCTCATACGACCGAATTAAAAAAAAATAAATTAAAAAAAATCTATATCAGGGATACAGGGCACGTAAGAGCCAAAATATGCGTACTTACCATATTCGGCGTCCTGGTGCCCATAGGCGGGGTGCTGCCATTTTGATTCCCAAGTCTTTGGTTGGCGCATGCGTGGTGGGTTCGCATATTGGAGTTCAGTTGGCACATGTTCGCAAGTTAAGGGCATGAATTCGATATCATCAGGGCACTTAACTCTCACGCATGCGTCAATCAAACTCCAATACGTGAACCCACTAAAGAATTATGCATGCACCAATCGCGCATAAGCACAGAAATCAAGATGGCTATGCCCATTCCCGGGACACTGTAACGCTGACTGACAAGGTAAGCATGGACCAGAATGTGGAAAGATTCATTAAGGTTGATTGAAAAATTCAGGAAGCTTTAAGTTGTTATTGTTAAATCTACGATGATAAAAAGATTGCTTTAAGACTTCGGTACTCCACACGCGTGGGCAAAGTTTCAACTTGTGTCCATTCCAAGATATGACCAATTCTTTGGTCCCTTTTATGGTCGTAAGTCGGGGATGATCTGTAGTCTCTTAAAATATCCTATTGTACCTGCCTCCCCCACTGTTGCCGGCAGCACATTCCATGCACCCATGAAGAACTTACCTCTTATATCCCCACTGTGCTTAATCCCAAACACCTTAAAACTATGCCCCCTCCTGTTAGCCATTTCAGCCTTGGGAAAAAGCTTCTGGCCATCCACATGATCAATGGCTTTCATCATCTTGTACATCACTATTAGGTCACCCCTCATCCTTTGTCAAGAAAAGACCAAGTTCATCATCCTCATAAGACCTATCCTCATAAGGCAAGTGCTCCAATCCAAGCAGCGTCCTTGTGAATCTCCTCCGCACTCTCTCTAGAACCTCTCCATTCTTCCTATATATTCCACGTGGTGGTATCTAACCAAGGTATCTATGTAGCTGTAACATTACCTCATAACCAGTGGACTCAGTGAATGAAGGCCAACACCACCACTATCAACTTGCGCAGATAGTGCAGACCTCAAGATCTCTCAGTTCATTCATACTGCCCGAAGTCTGTGCCACCTAAACACACCCAAGTGACCAATTAACCTTCTACCCCCCCCCCCCCCATACGTTTTTGGGAGGCTGGGAGGAAACTGGAGCACCCAAGCAGTTATGGGGAGAGTGTACAAACTCCTTACAGACAACGCCAGATTGGAACTCAGGTCATTAGCACTAACCCCAAGCTAACCATGCCACCCAACAAGATAACAAGCATAAAAAGGTGGGGTGGGGGAGAGGCAAGGAGAGGCCGAAGGGATAGGATATTAGATTAAATGAAGAGGGAGAGGTGGAGAAATAGGTAGACAAGGTGACCATGGGGCAGGGTGGGTAAGGGAGGAGAATATATGAGAGGTAAAGGACAAATGGAAATTGTAGGATCAGATCGGGGTGGGTGTGGGTTCCCTAAAACTGGAATATTCGATGTTTATATGTGGGGTTCAAGGCTCCCCAGGTTGTTGTTCCTCAAATTTATGTTTTGTCTTACCCTGGCAATGGATCAACTCCTAACTTAAGAGCGAAATCCAGAGTGGTATGGAACACTTTCTACTTATTTGGCTCCTGTAATGGTCCGCTACTCAGGATGTGGCAGGACACATAAAATAGCGGTCGACCACAACAATCTCACAGGCTAATGGCTTTTCTCTTCGGCCGACTGACTGCGCGGTGGGAACATCGACCAATCAGTGACTGGAATGCCGCTGATGTCACTTCCATTGACAATGGCGGGAAATCCGGACCCAGTGGCAGGAAACTGGGCCTATTATAAGCAGGGACAGAGGGTGCAATGAACCAGTCTCGTCTATAACTGCATCGAGTGTGTGTCGTTCTTCCATTCTCTGCTGTAGCCACTCCTACAATACCACATATTGAAGGAATAACAGCCCATTGCTTTGGCACTCTATTCATCCCTGCACCCAAAACATTCAACCCCTCCACAACTGACTGGAGAGTGTGACATCAGTTACTTCCCAGACTATTCCAAAGGCACTTCACAAGGGCCTGAGAAATGGGAGAAGTAGCAAGCATATATCATCAAGAGTTTAGAACATTACAGGACAATACAGGTCCTTAAGCCCACGACCATCTAACCCTTCCCTACCTCACACCCATAATCTTCAATTTTTCTGACATCCATGTACCAGTCTTTTGAATGTCCCTATTTTACCGCAATCTCGACAACGCATTCTAGGCACCCACCGCTCTCTGAGTAAAAATCGTACCTCTGACATCTCCCCTCAACTTTCCTCCACTCACTCTTAACTGATGTCCTCTGGTATTTGCTAATGTCACCCTACGGAAAAATAGTTGAGAAGGCTGACTTCACATAACCTGCAATGTTCTCACAGCCCTGGGCAGATTAGATACCAGGAAAAAAATATTCCCAATATTTGGGGAGTCAAGGACCAGTCTAAGGAGAAGGGGGAATTCATGTTAGACAGATCCAGAGTGGCAAACCTGTGGAAATATCTGCCAGAGGAAGTGGATTCGAGGTCAGGGTGGAAACTGGGGACATCCTCACTCTGTAGTGGCTCACTCGGCACTACCGTGTTAATGGCCGTAAGCTGGAGACACCTTTCTAAATGATTAACTAAAAGCAAAATGTTCATTGGCAGGGACTAGCAATACAATTTACCTACCTTTCAGGACTTCTTCAGAGATGCAAAAGTTGCTGATATAAAGCAATTCAAGAAAAGGAAAGTTTGCCAGCACTAATTTTCACAAGGTGATTCCCAGCAGATTCTTTAGTGATACAGTCGACAGGAAAGCAGCACAGCAAATACTTCTGGTGAATATTAAATAACAGTTTCCACTGGCAGGAGGTTTAATGATTGGCCGAAACAGACCTCAGGTAGTTGGCAGGAGAAACAGAGCGGCTATGAGGAGGATTTTAATTCACACAGCAGGCTGCAATAAAGTGGAATTCGCTGCCTGTAAGGGGGATGGAAACGGATGAGTAGTTCAAATGGAACTGGATAATTCTCGAAATAAGAATATTTGCACAGCTTAAAGGGAAAAAAATGTAGAAGTATTTAGAAACGTAGAAACATAGAAGATAGGAGCAGGAGTAGGTCATTCGGCCCTTCGAGCCTGCTCCGCCATTCAACGAGATCATGGCTGATCTTAAAGTTCAGTACTCCGTCCCCGCCTTCTCTCTGTAACCTTTAATACGCTTATACTGAAGAAATAGATCTAATTCCCTCTTAAATATATTTAATGAACCTGCCTCTACTGCCCTCTGTGGCAATGAATTTCACAGATTCACCACCCTCTGGGTCAAGAAATTCCTCCTCATCTCGGTCCTAAATGGTTTGCCTATTATCCTCAAACCATGGCCCCGGGTTCTGGATTTTCCCATCAATGGAAACATCCCATCTGCATCCATTCTGTCCAGTCCTGCCAGAATTTTATATGTCTCTATGAGATCCCCTCTCAATCTTCTAAACTCCAGCGAGTACAATCCCAATTTGCGCAATCTTTCCTCATAAGTCATTCCTGCCATTCCAGGTATCAGCCTGGTGATCTTCAGAATGACAAGTGGAATTTAAAGTGTTTTCCAAAGGCACAGTATTTGGTGGTTATTTATAGTCCTCTCCTCCATGCTTTTGCAAAGTTTTTACTAAACATAGCACCAAACCAATAGAGCTTAATTTTTTATTCTCTGTAAGGAATGAAAAATAAACGTGTCAGAATCTGTTGATTTAAAAAATTTCTTTACACTGTTTTTTAAAATTATCAATGTACAGTGAAACCTCTATTATTCAAACAACTGGCAAAAAAAGATTGCAGAAAATAAATAAAATTTTAAAAATAAATAAGAATAAAATAATAGGTAAAAATATGTAAGCTTAAAATTGTAAAATGTTCTCTGAAGTAGCACATAAACCTTTGGTGAAGATTGGGGCAAATATCTAGCCAGCGAAAGGCCTTGGTCGGGCTTTGCTCATCTCAGTTGTTTGAATCAAGTTGTGTGAAACAGCAACGGCATCACCCGGGGTGAAGAACTGGTTGATGCCGCTCGCTGTTGGGGTGACTCTGTTAAAGCATCTCCTTATCCCTGCTCAGTAAGAGTCACCCTGGTCAGAGGTTTTAACTGTAAACCTGGGTTGGGGGGGGCCTTAATGTTATTGTTTATCTTTTGGGTGGCTCCATGGAGGGGGAGGAACCTGCAGATCCAGCAGCCGTTAAATGTTTTAAGAGAATGTCTGAAAATAAGTTAAAGTGCTTTAATAGAACCATAGAACACTACAGAACAGAAAACAGCCCATTTGGCCCTTCTAGTCTGTGGCAAGACATTATTCTGCTAGTCCCATTGACCTGCACCCAGTCCATAACCCTCCAGACCTCTCCCATCCATGTATCTATCCAATTTATTCTTAAAACTTAAGATTGAACCCGCATTCACCACGTCAAACGCAGCTTGTTCCACACTCCCACCACTCTCTGAGTGAAGTTCTCCCTTATGTTTCCCCAAAACCTTTCTCCTTTCATGCATAAAGCCATGTTCTCTCATATTTATGTCTCCTAAGTGGAAAGAGCCTCACACATTTACTCTGTCTATGTCCCCCATAATTTTGTAAACCTCTATCAAATCTCCCCTCATTCTTCTTCACTCCAAGGAATAAAGTCCTAACCTGTTTAATCTTTCCCTGTAACTCAACTCCTGAAGACCCAGCAACATTTTAATACATCTCCTTGCACTCTTTCAATCTTACTGATATCCTTCCTGTAGATAGACGACCAGAGCTGCACACAATACTCCTCATTCGGCCTCATCATTTTAAGGTTTATATATGCATGCAAGTGAAGTTTGTTCAGTGCAAGTACTGAATAGTATTTTTGTCCTTTCAATTTTTTAAATGCATGTGTATCAGGGGTCGGCACCAGAACAAATGTTAGAGGGGGTCATTGGAATAGTGGTGGACACACTCCTACGCTCAACAACTTGCTCGGCTTGGAGAGGGTGTGCTATCAACTCAAAATGTACTGACAGGGGGAGGGGGTGGTGGAGGATGACGGGGTGCTGACAGATGTGCGGGACCTACCTGTGCCGACATATCTGGCCAGGGGCAGATGGAGAGTCGCTAGCATGTATCAATCTATGTGTTAGTGGTGCTTGGCTCTTTTTTTAAATTTTTTTATTTTTCACACCATAAATCACATTAGCCATGATACACACTTTTTCTTTTTCACACATATACAGTGACTTTTTCTTCCCCCCCCCTCCCTCCTCCCAAGCCACCCCCCACCCCCCCCCCCCATCCATTTTAGGTATACAATCTAGGTTACATTAAACCAGTCAGACAATGTTGTCATTCAACAAAAATACACCAGAAATTCTACTGAGTCCATTCTTTTCTTTCCTTCTCCTTCCATCAACTTAGGTAATGATTGTCCCCGGTAGGTTTTCGCTATTGTATTTAATGTAAGGCTCCCATATTTGTTCGAATATTTCAATATTATTTCTTAAACTATATGTAATTTTTTCTAATGGAATACATTTATTCATTTCTATATACCATTGTTGTATTTTCAGATTATCTTCCAATTTCCAGGTTGACATAATACATTTTTTTGCTACGGCTAGAGCTATCTTAACAAATCTTTTTTGTGCATCCTCCAAATCAATTCCAAATTCTTTGTTTTTTATGTTACTTAGGAGAAAGATCTCTGGATTCTTTGGTATATTGTTTTCTGTTATTTTATTTAATATCTGATTGAGATCTTCCCAAAATTTTTCTACTTTCTCACATGTCCAGATTGCATGAATTGTTGTTCCCATTTCTTTTTTACATCGAAAACATATATCAGATATATATAAATAAATTTTATATATAAATATTTTACATAAATATTTATATATAAATAAATGGGTCCCATTTATTTAACTTTTGAGGTGTAATGTATAGTCTGTGTAACCAGTTATATTGTATCATACGTAGCCTCGTATTTATTGAATTTCTCATCGTTCCAGAACATAATTTCTCCCATGTTTCCTTTTTTATCTTTATATTTAAATCTTGTTCCCATTTTTGTTTAGTTTTACCATTTAGTGGTGCTTGGCTCTTGATGGCTGGAGGGCGGGGCTGACAGTGTGGATATGGCTGCGAGCGGGGGAGGGGGGGTGCACAACTCCTTGTTAGGGGGGTCCATACCCGTGAATGCCCCCTCTTGGAGCTGATCCTGATGTGTATTAGTTAGGTGTGTATTAGTAAGGCGGTGGCGGCGGCCCCGATCCGGGCAGGAGCAAGGGGGAGACGGCGGCCCCGGCCTCGGTCGAGTGAGGCAGGCGGAGGCCCCGGTCCGGGCAGAGAGTTGGAGGCGGCGGCCCCAGTCCGGGCACAGGGAGAGCAGCAGCGGCCCCGGCCCCAGTCCGGGCGAAGGGTAGGCGGCGGCGGCGGCCCCGATCCGGGCAGGAGCAAGGGGGAGATGGCGGCCCCGGCCTCGGTCGAGTGGGGCAGGCGGAGGCCCTGATCCAGGCAGAGAGTGGGAGGCGGCGGCCCCAGTCCAGGCACAGGGTGAGCTGCGGCGGCCTCGGCCCCGGTCCGGGCAGTATGGACCGACCTAGGAGGGGAGGCAGGCCCCTCCAGCCCGGGTAAGAAACCTGCATAGGAGAAGGCCACTCCGATATAAAACCTATGACCCAAGGACCTTGCTGCCACGTCCCAGCTTGCTTGGCCACGGCACACGAACCATGGGTGAAAAGGGTGGGGCCAGTACTGTGCGCACTGCACTCCACCTAAAAGCTCCTTTGCGCAGGCCCGAGGACAGGTCCACGTCCTCCCCCTCCACGTCCTCCCCCTCCACGTCCTCCCCCTCCACGTCCTCCCCCTCCACGTCCTCCCCCTCAAAAGATGCTCACAAACTCAAGCTAGCATGCTGGAACATCAGAACCATGCTAGACAAGGCTGACAGCCACCGACCTGAACGTCGGTCTGCCCTCATTGCACATGAACTCCTCAGACTTGACATCGACATAGCCGCTCTCAGTGAAGTCCGCCTGGCAGATGTAGGCAGCCTCCAAGAACGCGGCGCGGGCTACACACTCTACTGGTCTGGCAAGCCTTCGGATGAACGACGCCTATCTGGTGTAGGCTTCATGGTCAAGAACTCCATTGCCTCCAAACTCGAAAACCTCCCAACAGGCCACTCGGACCGGATCATATCCATGCGACTCCCCCTTCAAAACAAGCGTCGCATCACCCTCATCAGTGTCTATGCTCCAACCCTCCAGGCGGAACCAGCAGAAAAGGACAAGTTCTACACTGACCTGCGCAACCTCATTCAACGCACCCCTACAGCTGACAAGGTTGTCATCCTTGGCGACTTCAACGCTCGCGTCGGCAAAGACTCAGAAACCTGGCCAGGAATCCTGGGCAAGCATGGTGTCGGCAAGTGCAACGACAACGGGCACCTCCTGTTGGAGCTCTGCGCAGAACAGCGGCTTGTCATTACAAACACCCTTTTTCAGCAGAGGGACAGCCTTAAGACCACCTGGATGCATCCCCGATCCAAACACTGGCACCTCCTGGACTACATCCTGGTGCGAGAAAGTGACAAACAAGATGTGCTCCACACCAGGGTCATGCCTAGCGCGGAATGCCACACTGACCACCGGCTGGTTCACTGCAAGCTCAACCTTCACTTCAAGCCAAAGCCCAGGAACAATAAAGCCCCCAGAAAGAGGTTCAATGTTGGAAACCTGCAGTCAGACGAAGCGAGAGGAAACTTCCAGGCAAACCTCAAAGCAAAGCTCGACGATGCAACCCGCCTCACGGACCCGTCCCCTGAAACCCTCTGGGATCAGTTGAAGACTACCATACTGCAATCCACTGAAGAGGTACTGGGCTTCTCCTCCAGGAAAAACAAGGACTGGTTTGACGAAAACAGCCAGGAAATCCAGGAGCTGCTGGCAAAGAATCGAGCTGCCCACCAGGCTCACCTTACAAAGCCGTCCTGTCCAGAGAAGAAACAAGCCTTCCGTCGCGCATGCAGCCATCTTCAGCGCAAACTCCGGGAGATCCAAAATGAGTGGTGGACTAGCCTCGCCAAACGAACCCAGCTCAGCGCGGACATTGGCGACTTCAGGGGTTTCTACGAGGCTCTAAAGGCTGTGTACGGCCCCTCACCCCAAGTCCAAAGCCCGCTGCGCAGCTCAGACGGCAAAGTCCTCCTCAGCGACAAGATCTCCATCCTCAACCGATGGTCAGAACACTTCCAATCTCTTTTCAGTGCCAACCGCTCAGTCCAAGATTCCGCCCTGCTCCAGCTCCCTCAACAGCCCCTAAGGCTAGAGCTGGATGAGGTTCTCACCCTGGATGAGACATATAAGGCAATCGAACAACTGAAAAGTGGCAAAGCAGCAGGTATGGATGGAATCCCCCCAGAGGTCTGGAAGGCTGGCGGCAAAACTCTGCATGCCAAACTGCATGAGTTTTTCAAGCTTTGTTGGGACCAAGGAAAACTGCCTCAGGATCTTCGTGATGCCACCATCATCACCCTGTACAAAAACAAAGGCGAGAAATCAGACTGCTCAAACTACAGGGGAATCACGTTGCTCTCCATTGCAGGCAAAATCTTCGCTAGGATTCTACTAAATAGAATAATACCTAGTGTCGCCGAGAATATTCTCCCAGAATCACAGTGCGGCTTTCGCGCAAACAGAGGAACTACTGACATGGTCTTTGCCCTCAGACAGCTCCAAGAAAAGTGCAGAGAACAAAACAAAGGACTCTACATCACCTTTGTTGACCTCACCAAAGCCTTCGACACCGTGAGCAGGAAAGGGCTTTGGCAAATACTAGAGCGCATCGGATGTCCCCCAAAGTTCCTCAACATGATTATCCAACTGCACGAAAACCAACAAGGTCGGGTCAGATACAGCAATGAGCTCTCTGAACCCTTCTCCATTAACAATGGCGTGAAGCAAGGCTGTGTTCTCGCACCAACCCTCTTTTCAATCTTCTTCAGCATGATGCTGAACCAAGCCATGAAAGACCCCAACAATGAAGACGCTGTTTACATCCGGTACCGCACGGATGGCAGTCTCTTCAATCTGAGGCGCCTGCAAGCTCACACCAAGACACAAGAGAAACTTGTCCGTGAACTACTCTTTGCAGACGATGCCGCTTTAGTTGCCCATTCAGAGCCAGCTCTTCAGTGCTTGACGTCCTGCTTTGCGGAAACTGCCAAAATGTTTGGCCTGGAAGTCAGCCTGAAGAAAACTGAGGTCCTCCATCAGCCAGCTCCCCACCATGACTACCAGCCCCCCCACATCTCCATTGGGCACACAAAACTCAAAACGGTCAACCAATTTACCTATCTCGGCTGCACCATTTCATCAGATGCAAGGATCGACAATGAGATAGACAACAGACTCGCCAAGGCAAATAGCGCCTTTGGAAGACTACACAAAAGAGTCTGGAAAAACAACCAACTGAAAAACCTCACAAAGATAAGCGTATACAGAGCCGTTGTCATACCCACACTCCTGTTCGGCTCCGAATCATGGGTCCTCTACCGGCACCACCTACGGCTCCTAGAACGCTTCCACCAGCGTTGTCTCCGCTCCATCCTCAACATCCATTGGAGCGCTTTCATCCCTAACGTCGAAGTACTCGAGATGGTAGAGGTCGACAGCATCGAGTCCACGCTGCTGAAGATCCAGCTGCGCTGGATGGGTCACGTCTCCAGAATGGAGGACCATCGCCTTCCCAAGATCGTGTTATATGGCGAGCTCTCCACTGGCCACCGTGACAGAGGTGCACCAAAGAAAATGTACAAGGACTGCCTAAAGAAATCTCTTGGTGCCTGCCACATTGACCACCGCCAGTGGGCTGATAACGCCTCAAACCGTGCATCTTGGCGCCTCACAGTTTGGCAGGCAGCAACCTCCTTTGAAGAAGACCGCAGAGCCCACCTCACTGACAAATGGCAAAGGAGGAAAAACCCAACACCCAACCCCAACCAACCAATTTTCCCCTGCAACCGCTGCAATCGTGTCTGCCTGTCCCGCATCGGACTTGTCAGCCACAAACGAGCCTGCAGCTGACGTGGACTTTTTACCCCCTCCATAAATCTTCGTCCGCGAAGCCAAGCCAAAGAAAAGAGTAAGGGTAAGACTTAAGGATTAGAAAATACACTTATCTAGGATCTACCAATCCCTAGAGAGTGCCGGATACTAGGGGTTTTACTGGACTGTTTATATAAAGTCTGCATTTGGAATGTGAATAATCTGCAGGTTCTTGTGACCTATCACATGAGGATATGAGGGAGGTGATGTGATTCAGGGGTGGGGAGGGAGTAGGAAACGGTGGGGAAATACCTTGAATACCAAAAGCATTGGGTGGCAACTAGTGGTGAGGAACATGCAGGTAATTTTATTTTGCAAGCTAGAGTTGTGATTATTTTTTAAGTGAACTAAGAGTCTCTGATTTAATTTAATTTTTAATGTAATTTAGAAGTATAGCATGGTGGCAGGTCCTTCTGGCCCACAACTCTGCACTGATTAACCATGTACATCTTTGGAAAGTGGGAGGAAACTGGAGTGCTCAGAGGACACCCACGCAGACGTGGGAAGAACGTTTAAATTCCTTACAGACAGTGCAGGATTCACACCCAGCTTGCTGGCACTTGCAATAGTATTGTCCTAACCCTACACTAAAGCCGCAAGAACCACAAAATTCAAGCCTCAGCTTACTGTGGGACGTCTTGATAAGATGATTTTTAGAAAGCATCTTTATTATCCCAGTAAAAACAGACAAACGCTGGAGGAACTCAGCAAGGCTCACAGCGTCCATAGGAGGTAAGGGTATATTATCGACATTTCGGGCCTTAGCCCTCTTTCAGGGTATGAGTACAGACCAGACGCCTGAATAAAAGAAATGGCCATTTCTAACACTATTATCTTACACTCTTATTATCCCTAACACTACCTCAATCCTAATCTGAGCAAAATTGGTCCCATCTTCCCAATTACTCAGTATGGTCCTTCTTTTAACTATAATTTTTAAATTAATTGATATTTTCCCCAACTGTCCATATGAAATCAGTCTGGGTGAATAACAGCTTGGTGTGGGAACTGCTCAGCCCAAGACTGCAAAAAACTGCAGAGAGAATGCAGCTCAAATCAGAACATCACACAGACCAATCTCTCCTTCTTTGACTCCATCTACACCTCCTGCTGCTTCAGGAAAGCAGCTAATAATTTAAAGGACTATCCCACCCCATTACACTCTCTCTCCCCCAACCACCCCCACCCCCACCCCCCACATAATTTGGGTAGAAGATACGAGTTTGGAAACACGAAACTCCAGATTAAAGGACACATTCTTTCCTGCTGTTATCAGGCTCTTAAATGAACCTCTTAAATGTAAAAAAATTATGCCCTTGCACTGTTTAACTACTCTACACCCTGCATTTGGATTTTGTCACTCTGTGACTGACTATAACAACGATCTGCACACTTTTACTTACTGAAACACTACACCCTGCACTTTTTGAACTCAGTGTAATAGATCACCCAGCACTCTATACTCACACCCTATACTCTTTCTTTCACTTTAATGCTGCACCCTGCACTTCTTGTTAATTATTTCACTATCTGCAGTACTTAAGCTAAGTGGACTTGCCTGAGTAGTTCTTAGTTCTTTTGTCTCATGTACCAAGATACAGTGAGATAGTTTGCGAGCAGACCAGATAGCCAACCATACATAATACTACAGTTAAAAGCAGTACAGAGATAAAGAGAGAGATCAGTTAGTACAGAGCAAAAGCAACATAAACTTACTTGTGTGAGGTTCATTCAAGAGACTGATAACGGCGGGAAAGAAAGTGTTCTTGAGTCTTGTATTGCGTGACCTTTCTCTTGTGAATCTTTTTCCTGATGGAGATGCATGTGTGTCTGGGGGGGATGGGAGGGGGGGATATCGGCTGTTCTCTGAGTCAGCGGGAAGTGTGGATGGAGTTAATGGGGCCGGATGGACAGAATGCAAAGCAAAGCATTAGATTGTATCAGGTGATTAAAAAAAACAATTAAATTCTATTGGACTGGACTGGGGGCACGATGACGTGGAACAGATCAAAGTGCAGTTATCCATGAGGCAAATGATCTCTGGTCGTGGTACAAGCAGCGACTACCCACTGACTGATCCCTTCACCTTTCACTGTGACAATTTCCTATAAAGCAAGCAGCCATTAAAGCATGTCACAGTGGGCCTTCTGCCCTCCCCATGGATCATGGACGTAGGCTCAGCTCCACGTGGATGACAAGCAGTCCGCCTCAGATATATTCTCAACCCGCTCAAATGGCCAAGGAGAGAATCTGCGGGCTAACGCTGGCATTGGCTTCCAAAACCGTGCAAAATAAAAGGCAAGGAGGTTTGAACTGCAAGCGAGCATTAATGTGTTAGATGTGATAAAGCTTATTGAGTGACAGATGGGGGAAACATTTATATATTTATTTTTCAAAATCTGTGCCGTCCTTTAAATAACCCCAGGGGACTGTAACTCAAATTTGATCCTACTGATGCTTTATGCAGTGGTCAATCGTTGTTAGCTTTGAGATGAAACTCAACTCTTACCCTTGGTTCAAGTCTTGTCTCAGAAGTCAATGTGGGAAGCCAGATTGTTTGCAGGTGAGTAATTAAATTTAAATTTTAAAAGTTTTATTTACAGTGCAGGAGAAGCCAATTTTAGCTGTTTAAACTCATGCCATCCAGTTGCCCCCAAATTAACCTGCAACTCCAATCATGTTTGGATAGTGGGAGGAAACCCGAGCACCCAGAGGAAGCCCACATGGACACGGGGAGAACGTGTCTCCTTATAAACAGCACTGGACAGAAACCTGGATCACTGGTGCAGTGTAATAGCATCGCGCTAACTGCTATACTAGGGGCGCCGCCACAGTTCTCACTCCACAATCTCAAGGTCCTAGTCTCTACAGGTGACTGTTACTTGCTCCTTGTGCCCCCTTTCATTCCAAAGGTAGGACTAGACGGATCAGGCTCTGGTCTTTTCAACGTCCTTGCATGTGTACAATTTTTCTTGGTGTTTGCAAGGAATCCTTGCTACCTCGTCCAACTGGTTCTTGATGCTCACCGCCCATCTTGAATAGTGGCAGGGCAGGGGAGTGGTTAACAGCCAGTATGACTGAGTCGTTTAAGCACTTGTTCACTGCTACACTGAACATCTCACCGCTCAAACCCATGCTGAAGGCCAATACTGGGGCAGCCTCAGCCACAGCCGCCAATGGATGTGACTGATGGATCTCCTTTAACTAGAAGGGCCATAGATAAGGGAAATAGTCATTGGCTTTCCCCCTTGTTAAGGGAATTTAAAATGAGAAGGCATGGGTCTAGGTTGAGATGGGAAAGGTTTAAGAGGGACATCTTCTTCACATAAGGAATGGAGATGTATGGAACAAGCCATCAGGGGAAGAGGCAGAAGTGGGAGCAATTGTAAAGTGGGAAGGTTTAGAATGATATGGGCTGAATGCCATCAAATAGCACTAGCTAGGTCAGCATGGAAAATTTGGGCCAAATGGCCTGTTTCCATGCTGTAGAATTCTATGGCTGCACAAGGACAGATGAAAGACGAGATTGAGTGTGCAGTTGGAACATCGTTGGCTCATATTCTGTCTTGGTCCAGTCCCCTCTTCTCTGAATCCAGAAATCTCTGAATTTTTCCACCGAAGGAGGACCCTCAGTCCATCAAGTCTTTCAGAGCTCATCTCACCTTCCGCCTAGGCACCCTCCAACCAGATGGCGTTAACATCGACTTCTCCGGTTTCCATCAATTACTTCCACACCACCTCCCCCCCCCCACATCTTCTCCCCACTCCTTCCCTCTAGCTCCGTCTCTTTCTTCCCTTTCCCGTCTCTTTCTTTTCTGAGCCAAAATCAATCCTCACCTTTCCTTTGATCGTCCAATTAACACCTTTTGTCTGTTGGTCTGTACTCCTCCCACTCCCATTCCTCCCCTTTTTTTCCCCCCAGCCTTAATTCAGTTGCTTGTCTTTATTCACTCATACCTCAAGGAAGGGCCAAAGCCCAAAATGTTGGTATTATATTAATTTAAAAAAAAATTAATAATTAATTCAGACATACAACCCATTATCCGGTGCTGTCCAATTACACTCCAATTGACCGACAACCCATGGTATGTTTTTTTGAACTGGGACACTCAGAGGAAACCCACACAGACACAGGAAGAATGTACAAATTCCTTATAGACAGCGTGGGATTCAAAGCCTGGCCCCGAACGCTGGCACTATGGCAGTGTTGTGCTAACCGCTGTGCCAACTGTGCCACCCCATTACTTTCTATGGATGCAGCAAGCCTGGCTGTGTTCCTCTAGCATTTCTGTGCCTGCAGACGTTCGTGTTTCACTCCACACAGTTCAGGGAGAGGTGCAATCTCCACACAGACAGAGGTCAGGTTCGATCTCAGGTCTCTGGCATCGTGAGGCAGTAGCTCTGCACACTGCACCATTGCATCACCTAAGCTCAACAGCTGAGCATTCACAGCCCTGCAGGGGGCGATAATTCCAAAGAGTCACCTGGTGCTGAGTGAAGAAATTCTTCCTTATGTCAGTCCTAAGTACTGACCCATCCCCTGTTGCTACACCCTCCAGCCTGGGAGAGCACAGGCTCACCATGCATCCTCCGAACCTGAGTGTCTCTGCAGGGGGAAAGCTACCCCTCTCAGACAATCTGAGCTCACGGGAACAGTACAAGACCATTTCACCTCTTAAACTTGTTTGTGAATTCAAAATCTTTTCTCTCCATACCCTTCTTAGCTCAGGATGACAAAAAGAAACCCAGGTACAAAATTCACAATTCGGCACCACTAATGGAGCACATCTAGATCAGTGATTCTCAACCTTCCCTTCCCACTCACATCCCACCTTAAGCAATCCCTTACTAATCACAGAGCACCGATGGCATAGGGATTACTTAAAGTGGGATGTGAGTGGAAAGAAGGTTGAGAACCACTGAATTTCTATAGCTGTGTGTGAGTAGAAGTGGTTTTTCATATTATCATGTTTCCTTGTAGTATTCATTGAGGCCATTCACCCTGTTGAGCATGTTTTAGCCCGCAGAACATTCCCATCAATCTCATTTCCCCCACTTTTCTTTTCCGTCTCACATGCCTATCAAATCCTTCTATTCTCCTGGTGGGTGGGTGGAATTTACAGCAACCAATTAATCTATCACACTGCACGACTTGGGGATGTGGGAGGAGACCAGAGCACCTGGGGGAAACCCACGTGATTACAGGGAGAACTTTAACATTCCACACAGGCAGCAGGATTGATCCCGGGCTCTGGATCTGCGGCTCTGTGCAGTCACCAGGGCTATCCCCGCCCACCGCCATCTTTTTACACTGCTTATTTAACTTTTTCACGTTATTGTTGACTTGATAATTGCTCATGTTTATTCCTGATGCAAAGGAAGCTCAGAGGGAGAAATAGAGACAATTTAGTGGGAAGAGTGGAAGAATGGGATAAAGGAGAAAGAGAGTGTGAGGTATTTTCTTTACAAGACTCGATTACCGTCCAGGTGACATAACATGGAACTATTACAGTTGTCACATGGAGAATTAATGGAGGATTTGATAAAGACAAAACAAAGTGTTCTGTTGCCTTTGCAACAATAGGTCATAAGACATAAGGGCAGAAAGAACCTGTTCAGCCCATCAAGTCTGCCCGCCATTTAATCATGAGCTGATCCATTTTTCCACTCAGCCCCATTGCCAGGTCTTCTCCCCATAACCTTTGATGACCTGGCTAATCAAGAACCTATCAATCTCTGCCTCAAATGTACCCAATGATCTGGCCTCCACAACAGTCTGAGGCAACAAATTCCACAGGTTTTCCACCCTCTGGCTGAAGAAATTCTTCCATATCTCTGTTCTAAGTGGACGCCCTTCAACCCTGAAGTTGTGCCCTCTTGTCCTAGACTCTCCCATTGTGGGAAACAACCTTTCTACATCTACTCTGTCCATGCCTTTCAAGATCTGAACTGTTTCAATGAGATCACCCCCTTCATTCTCCTAAATTCCTTATTGGATAGGATGCATGGGATTTATGGAACCTTAGCTGTGTGGATTCAAAATTGGCTTGCCTGTAGAAAGCAGAGAGTGCTAGTGGAAGGAAAGTATTCTGCCTGGAGGTCAGTGACTAGTGGAGTTTTGAAGGGTTCTGGGACCCCTGCTTTTTGTGATTTTTGTAAATGACCTAGATGAAAAAGTGGATAGATGGGTCAGTAGGTTTGTGGATAATACAAAGGTTAGAAAAGTTGTGGATAGTGTTAAAGGTTGTCATGGGTTACAAAAGGATATAGGCAGGATGCAGAGTTGATCAGAAAAGTGGCAGATGGAGTTCAATCCAGATAAGTGTGACGTGATGCATTTTGGGTAGGTTAAACTTGAAGACAGTGTACGTAGTTAACGGTAGGATACTTAACAGTGTTGTAGAACAGAGGGATCTTGGGGTCAAAATCAATAGATCTCTCAAGGTCGCCGCGCAGGTTTATAGGATAGTTAAGAAGGCCTATGGGATGCTGGGCTTCATTTGTCGGGGGATTGAATTCAAGAGTCGAGAGGTCATATTACAGCTCTGTAAATTTCTAGAGAGACCACACTTTATTGTGTTCATTTCTGGTCATCTCATTATAGGAAGGATGTGGAAGCTATGGAGTGAGTGCAGAGGAAATTTACAAGGATGCTGCAAGGTTAGCAGAACTAGAGCTTTTCTCTTTGGAGCGAAGGAGGATGAAAGGTGACTTAATAGAGATATATAAGAGGCATAGATAAGGTAGACAGTACCTTTTCCCAGGATGGGAGTTGCAAACCCCAGAGAACATCTGTACAAAGTGAAGGGAGGAACGTTTAGTGTAGACATCAGGGGTAAATATTTTACACAGAGAGTTTTGGGTGCCTGGAATCCCTTGCCAGGGGTGGTGGAAGCTGCAACATTAGGGGCATTTAAGTGATTTTAAGACAGGCACATGGAGGGTTACGAAATTTGGAAGGTTCAGATTTGTTTTGGATAGGAATATATAGGTTGGCACCACATCGAGGGCCAAAGGGCCTGTACTGGGCTCTCCTGTTCTATGATAATAACCCTTTTATTCCTAGAATGTCACATGGAGGAACTAATGAAGGATTTGATAAGGACAAAGTGTTCAGTTGCTTTTATACCAATGGTAGCTGCAAAGGAAGCAGGAAATGCAATAAAATATCTGAGGTTTCAAAGCTTTTTGCCTCCTACAATGTAGGTGTTTGATATATAGATAATTATTTTTATTGGGTACATTGAGGCAATTGGGAGGACTGAACTGGAAGCTGGAGAAGGGGATGGTATTCAGGTATTAAACTGATAAATGAGCTATAAATACTTTAATGCAGACTAAGAGGATGGGGTTTGTGGAGTGGTGCTTGACATGGTGGCCTGAAGCAGATATTTACAATGGGTTGAGAAATATTTATTCATATTTCATGTCCACGCAACATAGAAATCTACAGCAAAGTGCAGGGCATTCAGCCCACAGTGTTATGCCGACCCAAACGGCAGTCTAGAATATCTCTACTGCATAACCCTTCATTTCTGTCAGATCTATGTACCTATCTAATAGTTTTAAAAGATCCTATTGTACCTGTCTCTCCCACTGTTGGCAGTTGTGCATTTCATGCACCCACCATTCTCTGTGTGAAAAACTTACCTCATATTCCCCCCTGTACTTCCAATCAGGTCACTAGTCTGAGTGTTATTGGTACCATGTAACCCAAAACTACCTGCCGCATGGTTGGGTGGTCAGCGACTAAACTGGCTCCCCCACCAGGCTTGCCTGGTGCAAAGGGTGGCTAGATACCCTGAAGGATGAAACAAGATCTGTCAAAGGGCAGATGAACCTTCTCGTAGGGTCCACGGCCATTTAGCAAACACGTGCAATGAAGCGCGGGAAGGGCATCTCTTGCATCGAAGCGTAGTCAGGACATTCACTGCAACAGAACTTCCCCCAGCCGTCTTAGACCTCATTGTGCCGCTGGATCTGAAAGGGGATGGCAAGAGGGTGGGTCTGGACCTGTGCAACCCCATCTCACCTAAATCCATCCACGCACATGCTGTTCCTTCCTGAGGAGTGGGGTATCCTCATATCAAATCCCACAAACTGACTGAAAGGAACCATCGTCATCCTATGGGATGGATAGAAGCCAGAAGAAGAAGAGACTCCCAAGCACCTTAAAACTATTCCCCTCATGTTAGCCATTTCAGCCCTGGATAAAAGCCTCTGGCCATCCACATGATCAATGCCTCACATCATCTTGTACACTTCCATCAGGTCACCCTTCATCCTCTGTTAATCCAAGGAGAAAAGACCAAGTTCATTCAATCCATTTTCACAAACCATGCTCTCTAACCCTGGCAATACCTTTATAAAGCTCCTCTGCACTCTCGCTGTAGCATCCACATTCTTTCTGTAATTATGTGGCCAAAACTGACACAATATTTCAAGTGGGATCTAACCAAGATCGTATATACCTGTAACATTACCCCATGGCTCTTGAACTGCATCCCACTCTTAACAAAGGCCAACGCACCATATGCCTTCTTGACAAAACCTGCGCAGCAGCATTGAGGGTCCTGTGGACACAAGCTCCAAGATCTCAGTTCATCCATACTGCTCAGAGTCCTTCCATTAACATTATATTCTGTCTTCAAATTTGACCTATCAAAATGAACCACTTACGGTATGTAATTATTACCACTTACGGTATGTAATTATTACGAGCTGTTTGAGAAGGTATTGTATGGGCATGTGTGTGCCTGGAAAAACGCTTTATCTGGTTGTAAATGTACAGTCAGATGATAGGGTAGGTCATCTGGTCCATCGAGCCTACTCCAAAGTAAGATTATGGCTGATCTGGTCGCGGACTCCTGTTCCCAATTTCCTCCGTCATTCAAAGATCTATCTTATCTGTGACTTAAATATACTTAATGAGGCCAGCCCACTAGGCCATGCCTAAGGCACAAAAGATGTGAATAAGTTGGAAAATGTGCAAAGGAGATTCACCAGGATGTTTTTGGGACTTGAGAGCTTGAGTTATTATATAGGGAGAGGATAGATAGGATTCTGTGAAGTGTCAGAGGCTGAACTTATAGAGGATAATAAACTAATTTTGGAACATAGAACACTCTACCACAGTACAGGCCCTTGGGCCCTCGATGTTGTGCCGACCTATGTATTCCATTGCCTGCCTCTCTTTATCCTCATTCACCACCAGTTCTGTCTCATGACCGTATGTGGACCCCCCCCCCCCCCAAAGAGATTTAGAAGCACTCTGACCCATCTAAATTGAATTGAGATCATAGCACCATCTGGCCACGCCACTGCATTTTGCAGGAGGTCAGTAAAAGGCCAGATGGAGCCTGAACTGGTTGAGTTTATTTCTCTTTCTTGGTCTCTCTTCCCTTTGACCATGAAATGATCCCAGGGTAATGGAAGGTTACTGAGTCCTGCCCTCCATTGGATGGACACCAGCAGTCAATCTCTGCCATTGCATGAAAGAAGTGGCAGAAATTAGCCTCGTTGCTCTGTGATCCTCTAACCTTTTAGTCTTTCTCATGTTTTGAGTGGAAGGAAATAAAAGAACAAAAGAAAAAAAATATAGAGAAACTGAGGGAAAGGGAGGAGGATGAAGAAATAGAGAGAGAATCCTTGGATGGGCATAGTGAAGGCTCATGAGGTCCAAGTGTTGCCCATTGGGCCATGTTGCTGCCTCCCTGTGAGTCTTGTCTTCCCAATCTTCAAAAACATCTTACTGGCTTTCAAGTGCCTTCCCTCCTTCCCTCTTCCCTCCCTCCTTTGTCTTTCTTTCTTTCTTTCTTCTTCAGCCCAAGCCTATTTTTAACCATAGAAGCAGAGGGACAGAGAGATCTCTTCTCCCTGCCTATGAATAGTCGAATGATCCTCTGAGCAACAGCTTGAGGCTTTTAACTCTCTCCATCTTAATGCCAATGACATTGGAAGGTTGCCTGCCCTTCCTGGTGGCCAGTTGTTGGGCGGGGCTGTGGATCAATCCAAACCATGCACTGATAACTGTGTGATACTGTGTGAAGTAATGTGTCAGCAAATCTGACTCTAACTCAAAGCCTGCATAAAAGGAAGATTAAATTTATATAGCAGGTCCTCGGGAGATGAGGAAGGGCCTTGCGGCCAATGAGGTGGAGTCAGGGTAATAACCGAGCTGAGTATTCAAAGGATGTCTGCAATTATGCAGGGGCATCTTGCACAAGGCCACATTGTACGGCCAACTACATCTTGGAGCAGGTATCATTGCAGCATACTGCTGGTAGTGTCATCCTGCCAGCTTTTCTTAAGGAATCATCTTCCTTAATGTCAGCTTTTGGGGCAGACAGTGTTGCAGAAACCCAGTGATCCCCTGCCCATCGATCTGATGAAGCATCGTCTGAAACCAACCTGTGGGCACATCGGATTAAAGGCCTTTCCCAATTTCTATGATCAGAGGAAAACTCAGAATGAACACTGGTACCTCAATGTACAGGGTCATTTTTGTGAAGAGGGCTTTAACAGGGAAAAGAAGATGCTGGGGCCTAGTGCCATATATAAACGTGCTGGAGAAACTCAGCAGGTTACCAAGGAAAAGGTTTAGAGCCTAGGCCCTTCATCTGATACCTTGAGAAGAAGGCTCCTATTTACAAAGCGAGGTTCTCTGTCCAATTTAATAACCACATATCAATTTAGAAAGCCACTTGCAAAGATTTTGAATCTTTAAATTTAAATTTAGACATACAGCAGAGTAACGGGCCTTTCTGGTCCACCAGCCCATGCCAGCCCAAATGAACTACAAATCCTGTACGATTTGAAGGGTGGGAGGAAATGGAGCATTTGGAGGAAACCCACACAGATACAAGAAGACCGTACAAGGTCCTTACAGGCAGCCCGGATTTGAACCTGGGTCACTGGTTCTGTAATATAGTTATCCTAACCACTACGTTAACTTTGTTTCCCTAATTTTTCTCTTTCTTTTCTTGCCTCTGGAAAAATTGCACTTTTGAGAACTATTTAAATCCTTTCCCTTCAGATCATTTGGAATGCAAGCTTAATTCGAACCATTCAAAATTATTTACGTTATGTATTTGATTCTGTAGATCTAAAATGGACAAGAATGCTCATCAGGAACTAAGGCATTTTTAGATTTCTAATTTTTTTTAATGTCAATGCCATTTTGATCTTTTTCAATTACAGTTTTAATCACTTGTTCATGGTTTGAATAATTTTCAAATGTTTCTGGATGGCAAAAACATTGAGAGTTTTTGACATTATTGACAGTTGGCTAAGCCAGCAGTTGAAGACTTTTTGACAGGGCCTCCTTTGATGTGAGGGCCCCAATACCCACAGTGGCTTCACATCAAAGAAGACCTCGTTGGTTCTCTTGCTTTTAAGAACAGCCTCTCAGCAGCCACTGTTGGCCTTGCTTTCCATGTGGGACGTCTCAAAGAGCACACCTTTAGAACATGAGAACTAGGAGCAGGAGTCGGCCATCTGGCCCATCAAGCCTGCTCCACCATTCAACAAGATCATGGATGATCTGAATGTTCACGCAACTCCACTTACAGAATCAGAATCAGAATTTATTGCCATGAACAAGTCACAAAATTCGGTGTTTGGCAGCAGTGTCACTGTGAAGACATTCATACAACCATATAACAATTACAGTACGGAAACAGACCACATCGGGCCTTTTAGTCCACACCAATTTAAGTGAAACTACACTAGTTCCACTTCCTGCCCATAACCCTCCAACCCCCTCACATCCATGTACTCATCCAATCTCCTCTTAAATAACAGAATTGACCCTACTGCATTTACCTCTTCCGGAAGGTCATTCCACTCAGCCACCCCTCTCTGAGTGAAGAAGCTTCCTCATGTGTTACTTCTAAAGTTTTTCCCCCTAACCCTTAACTTATGACCCCTCGTTCCAATCTCACTACCTTCAAGGGGAAGAGCCTATTCACATCTACCCTATCAATCCCCCTCATAATTTTAAATACTTCTATCAAATCCCCTCTCAACATTCTAAGCTCCAATGAATAAAGTCTCAGTCTACTTAATCTTTCTTTGTATTCCAGATACTGCAATCCAGGCAACATTTTAGTCAATCTCTGTGCACCCTCTCTACCTTATTTATATCCTTCCTATAATTTGGAGACTAGAACTTCACACAATATTCCAAACTTGGCCTCACGAATGTCTTGAACAGTCACAACATCACCTCCCAGCTCCTATATTCTATGCTATGATTTATAAAGGTCAGTATACCAAAAGCCGTCTTCAGCACCCCATCTACATGGGAATCTACCTTCAAAGAATGATGAACCATTATTCCTAGACCCCTCTGTTCCTTTGCATTCCTCAATCCCCTCCTCTTCACTGCATATGTCCTGTTTTGATTATTCTTACCAAAGTGAAGCACCTCACACTTATCTACATTAAACTACATTAAACCACTTTTACTAAAATAAATTTTTAAAAAAGTGGACAAAAAATAAGGCAGTGTCTTTGTATAATTGATTATTCAAAAATCTAATGGCAGCGGGGAAGAAACTGCCCTTGTGTCGTTGAGGGCTCGTCTTTAGGCTCCTGTACCTTTTTCAGAATGCAGAGTGAAGAGGACATGGCCTTGGTGGTGGGGGTCTTTGAGGATAGAGGCTGCTTTCTTAAGACACCACCTCTTGTAGACGTCCCCGATGGAGTGAAGTCTGGTGCCTGTGATGTCGCAGGCCGAGTTAACAACCCTCTGGAGTTTATTCTTGTCCAGAGAGAAAAACCTGCTTTATTCACCTGTTCCCCAGAATTCTTGACCTCCCTGCTATTCAAATATTTTGTGTTTTATATATATTTAATGAGCTGCATCATCTGCTTCATTGGGCAGAGAATTCCATAGATTCACTACTACTCTCCAGGAGAAGTAATTCTTCCTCATTTCTGCATTAAATCTACTCCACTGAGCCTTGATTCTTGAGGCTGGTGCGACCTGCCAGTGGAAACAATCTCTCTGCTTCTAACTTATCAATACCTTTCTTAATATTTTTGTTTTTATAAGATCTCCTCCCCTCATCTTTCTAAATTCCAGTGAGTACAGTCCCAGGTGACTCAATCTCTCCTCATAGGCTATACCCCTCATCTGAGGAATCAGCCTGATGAACCTCCTCTGCACCACCTCCAAAGCCGGCCTATCCTTTCTCAAGTTAGGATAACAGAACTGAACGGTGTAATGTGGCCAAACCTTCCTGGGCTCAAATTCAATCCCTCCAACATTAAGGTCAACACCCCTTTTGCCTTCTTGATTACCTGCTACACCTGCCAACTAAACTTTAGCACTTCATGTGCAAGAAATCCCAAGTCTCTCTGCCCAACAACATGCTGCCATCCTCTAATACCTTGACGAGGGGCTCAAGCCCAAAGTGTTGGTTCTGTATCTTTGTCTTTGCTACATAAAGGACACGGTTTGACCTACTGGGCTTCTCCAGCATTTTGTGTTTTTACAACATACCATAATTTAAATGCAGGTCTGATATAATATTTCAAGTATGGATCTACCTCTGACTTCAAAATTCACCTCATCTCAGTTTTAAATGGGAAATTCTGTTATTATTGAACATGTCTCCCAACTTAGATTCTCCCAGAAGAAAACCATCCTCTCCACAGGTAGCCTGTTAAGACCATTCAGGAGCTTATAGGATTGAACCATGTCCTCTGTTATGGCTCTACACTATGGTAGATCACTGGTTCCTAATTCTGGAACTGACCATTAGACCTGTCCCTTTCTGATGTTCATCAGACACTGTGTGTACTGGGCAAGGTTTGTGGGCAGTTTTGGTCACCAAACTACTGGAACAATATTAACAAGATTGAAGGAGTGCAGAGAACATTTACAAGGACGTTGGTGGGACTTCAGGAGCTGAGTTGCAGGGAAAGGTTAAATAGGTAAGGACTTTATTCCCTGGAGTATTGGAGAATGTGGAGAGAATTGATAGAGGTAGACACAATTGTGATGCGCATAGAGAGAGTAAATGCAAGCAAGCTGAGTCCACTGAGATTAGGCGAGAAGACATGGACATGAGATGTTTAGGGATTACATTCGGGGGAATTTCTTCTCTCAGAGCATAGTGAGAGTGTGGAATGAGCTGCCATTTGAAGTGGTGAATGACTTTTAAGAAAGAATTTGGATGGGTACATGGATGGGTGGGGTATGGAGGGCTATGATCCGGGTGCATGTTAATAGGTCAAGGCAGAATAAAAATTCAGCACGGAATCGATGGGCCTGTTTCTGTGCTATGGTTTTTTCCTCAGCCCGTTGTTCTACCTGTCCAGCAGCAGTGCAGAGAGCAGGCAATAAATGACAATAGGTGTCCTGGTTTGTGTTTATGTTTCACTTTTTAGACCATTTATTTGAACGCAAGGAGAAATAATCAGAGATGATTCGGGTGACGCAGTGGTTAGCAGAACGCCGTTACAGCGCCAGCGCTCTCTGTAAGATTTTTGTACATTCTCCCCGTGTTCTGTGCGGGTTGACCCCAGGGTCTCCAGTTTCCTCCCACCATTCAGAATGTTCTGGGGTAGTAGGTTAATTGGATAGCATGGACTCATGGGCTGAAATGGTCCGTTACCATGGTGTAGGTCTAAATTGAAAAAAAAATTATATTTAAATATAAAAAATTAAAATAGCTGTTCCATGGCTAACTTTGCATTGCAAAGAAACTTCACAACTTCTGCCACATTACTTCATGCCAGCTCCAACATTTGGTTCAGCCGCACCGCAAACTTCCTTCATTCTGTACTTTCCTTCATTTGTTCCTCTCCAACGTACCATGCCTTGCTAGCCTGTGTTTTGGTTCATTCTTCACAGCATGATCCAAGGCATCCCATTGCTTTCCTGGCTTGTGTTGGGATGCATCGATCCAGCACAGTTTTCCCTCAACGGGGCTGACCCCCCCCCCTGTCTTGGATCTGTCCAGCAAGGCCCACTGACAGTAGACCAAATTACTGTCTGGATTTGAGGTTGGGGACTTTTGATAATTGGGGCTCAAGTGCATGGAGGGTGGATAAAGGACTGGAGAATCTCCCCGCCAAAGAGCAGCTGACATGTGGCTCAATGCTGGCTTTTAGCCCTGAGGTGGATTTACTATTTTTCGCAAAGGCATGAAGGAATTTAGGGTAGGTAGCGTGGCTGGGCTGAATGCCTGCTACTCCCATGTTCCCCCAGTGACCTGTCAGCTTCCTTTTCTGCAGCTCTCACTAATGTACTAAGCCTGTCACATAATAAAATTTAAGAGCTTCCTTGAAACAGAAACTATCTCCATCTGTTTCTGCTCCTGTCTGCTATTTACATTTGCGCTCCCAGACGAATCAGCTACAAGGCAGAGGAATTTTTGAGGAAGGAATCGACCCATTCTACCAGGCACGGCTGCAGTGAGGAGCAGGTGCATGGAAATGCCATCATCTCTGGGCCCCAGAAACCGGATTAGTCAATGTGGACCTCTGGTGAAACTGGAAGAAACAAGCCACCTGTGTCATGTCCCACTTCTTGGATCACATTCATTGCCCTGTTGGGACAGATTGCTACAGTACCCCTATTTCGAAGGGGGGTGGGGAACTCATCAATCTGAGTGCTAATATATTTTAAAAAATGGGACCTCTGGTGTCATCACAATGGGCATGGATCCCACTGCATCGTGGGAACAGCATCATCGTAAGGACCGCAATGCTCCAAGGGAACCAGGAGGATGGGCAAGGGATGCTGACAGTGCCCAGTGACCCAGGTTCGAATCAGGAACTGTCTGTAAGAAGTTTGTACATTTTCCCCATGTCTGCATGGGTTTCATTTGGGTGCTCCGGTTTCCTCTCACGTTCCAAAGATATAAGGGGTTAGAAGGTTAACTGGTCACATGAGTTTATGTGGGTAGAGCAAAGCTCATGAGCTGGAAGGGCCTGTTACTATACTGTATCTTTAAATTAAAAAACATCTAGACAAGTGTGAGGTGTTCGGTAAATAGTAGGGCAGTCAGGAGTGCAGTAGGACTGAAGGATCTGGGAATACAGATACATCATTCCCTGAAAATAGTGTCACAGGTGGACAGGGTTGTAAAGAGAGCTTTTGGCATATTGGCCTTCATAAATCAAAGCATTGTGTATTAGGAGTTGAGGTGTTATGGTAAAGTTGTCTAAGACATTGGTGAGGGCAAATTTGGAGAATTGTGTGCAGTTTTAGTCACCAAACTACAGAAAGGATATCAATAAGATAGAAAGAGGGCAGAGAAGATTTACTAGGATGTTGCTCGAACTTCAGGAACTGAGTTACAGGGAAAGGTTAAACAGGTTTGGACTTTATTCGCTGGAGCGTAGAAGAATAAGGGGAGATTTGAAAGAGGTATTTAAAATTATGAGGGGCCTAGACAGGTTAAATGTAGGTAGGCTTTTTCCACTGAGGGTAAGTGAGATACAAACCAGAGAGGACGTGGATTAAGAGTGAAAAAGGAAAAGTTTAGGGGGAACTTCTTTACACAGAGTGGTGGGGGCGTGGAATGAGCTGCCAGCTGAAGTGGTAAATGCAGGCTCAATTTTAATTTTTAAGAATTTGGACAGGGTCAGGGATTGAAAGGGTATGGTGGACTATGGACTGCATGTAGGTCAGTGGGACTAGGCAAAAGTTTGTCACAGACTAGAAGGCCTGAAGGGCTTGTTTCTGTGCAGTAATATTCTATGGTTCTAAAATACAGATATTAAATAGAGCATAAAAATACTGTATAAAGTGATAGAAAGGGGGAGGAATAGAGAGGAGAAAAGGATTGTCTGTGATAAATTGTACAAACACAGAGCCCAAGGAACACAAACCTTCTGTGTTCCTTCACACACATTCTCCATCTCTCTCCCCTCTGAAACTTCAACCATGCCTGTTTTTCACTTGTATTGAACTTTTTCCCCCAGATGTAAAAATCTCACAAACTAGAGGACATATGTTTAATGTGGAGTTGGTGGTGGTGGGGTGGGTGTGTGTGTGGAGGTGGGGGGGTGGGGGGGGGAAGGTTTAAAAGAAATGTGTGGGACAAGTTCTTTACACAGTGATGGATGCCCGGAACAGGCTGTCAAAGGTAGTGGTAGAAGCAGATACAATGGTTGGACTATTTATAAATATTCTGGATAGACATGTGAATTTCCAGGAATGGAGGAATATGGATCATGTAGAAGCAGCAGAAATTTCGTTTAATTTGGATCATATACAGGCAGTCCCCAGGTTACGAATGTATGACTTGCGGACAACCCGTACTTACAAACAAATTGTTCCCCAATTTGCGCATGCACGTAATGTTACCTCATGAATGCCCCTTCTGGTTGCAAGACATCGATGGATCGAGAGTAAGTGTTAACTTTTAATCATGATCTTTTTTCTTTGCGTAGAGAAGTAAAATATATTGCATACTATATACCACGTTCTTCTACAATATACTGTGACTAACTGATGGTAAATAAACCATTCTGACACCTACAAATTCAATATAAAGACAGACTTAGGAACGGGATCCATACACAAACAATAACATTATTACCATCAAACGAGTCCAGACAGGCAGCTCGAGATGTCACAAGTACATCTGGAAGAGAAGCGAGTGCTGCAAACCTCTTGGATTCATTCAAGTGGAGCTCTCTCCAAGACTGATGTGAAGCACAGTGTCTGACCTACTTTCTTGTGTTCTTGTGTATTGCACTATGATCCCAGCATCTGCAGACTTTCCTATTTAACAATGAAGACAACAAATTGAATTTTCACTTCCAGTCTTCACAGTTGGAATCTTTCTCCCAGGGAAAAGATGTTAAATATTCAAGGGCATGCATTAAAGGTGAGAGGGGGATAAGTTCAAAGGAGATGTGTGGGGCAGGTTGCTTACCCCGTTGGTGTTAGGTAACTGGAATGGGCAGCCAGGGGCAGTAGGGATGCAGTTATGGAAGTGGCATTTGAGAGGCTTTGAGATAGATGCATGACTATTCAGGGAATGGAGGGCATGGATCACGTGCAGGCAGAAGGAAGCTAGTTTAATTTGGCAAGGGTTTGAAAGTACTGTTTGGAGGTAACCAGGCAAGTATCAGAGTCCAGTGCTACCTCCAGGTGTGACTCCTTGAACCATACAACACTACAGCACAGGAACAGACCTTTTGGCCCTTCTAGACTGTGCCAAACTATTATTCTACCTAGTCCCACTAATCTGCACTTGGACCATATCTCTCCATACCTTTCTCATGGTGTACAAATTTATCTTCAATGTCAAAAATGAGCATGAATTTACCAATTGAGTGGCAGCTCCTTCCACATTCCCACCATTCCCTGTGTGAAGATGTTCTCCCTAATGTTCCCTTTTAACTTTTCCCCCTTCACCCTTAACCCAGGTCTTCTGGTTTGTACTTAACCTTTCCTGAGTATACCTCTATCAAATCTCCTCTAATTCTTCTGCACCAGTTCAACCTTTCCCTGTAATTCAGCTCCTTGAGTCTTCAACAGACTTCAATTCAGCAGACTTCAACAGGGATTTTTATCTGAAAGTTGACCTTGGCAATTGGAGTCAGGTGACTCAGGCAGTTGGAGTTGAAAAGCTCAGATCAGCAGGAAGCTGATTGGGCAATAGAGATCAAGTGACCCAGCAAACTTGTGACACAGGGTGGCATTAATTCACTTCAACTCAGCAGTCTAGGGAATTGGTACTATTGACTAGAGTTCCATACAGCAGTGAGTAGGAAATTTACAACTTTTTCTACATCCTATTTATACAATTTTACCAAAACATCCCAACTTTTATACTCAATACATTGATTTATGAAGGCCAATGTGAAAAAACTCTTTTTACAACCCTCTCCAAATATATTGCGACTTTCAGGGAAAGTGGGCTGTTCTACATTGTGTTCCAAATGGTGTGAGTTCCTCCATCATTGCAAGGTATCCATGACCCACTTCCTCTACTAACCTGTCATCCTCTCTACTATGTCCTACACCCTCTCTCTCACTTTGTGGATTTAGGAGTCTTTTTTACTAGATATTGTTGTGAATGTGTTTTGCTTCAATGACAGGAGTGTAAAACTCCCCCTTGATAGCCTTTCTACCATCTGCAGGACACATCAGGAGTTTGGTGAGTTATCCTCCTCTTGTCAGAAAGATGATAGTTTCAAGACTCAAAAAAGTCAGTTCCATCCAGGACAGAGCAGGCCCCATCCAGCTCCCGTCACTTCACTCCCTCCACCAGTTGCACACAGCTGAGAAATGATGCCTCCTCACCCAGGCTATGCCTCAAAGGCATCAGGTGCCTGGGACGGCACAACCTGCAGGCTCTCTCTCCTCACCCATCCCAACTCAGTTGCTTCTTCCTCGCCACTGGGTCTAAATCCTGGAACTGTCCCCTCACCAGCACAGTGGTAGCTCCCGCCATCTTATCAAGGGCAACTGAGGATGGGCAATAAATGCTGGTGTTGGCAACAATCTCCACTAACTGCAAAATGAATAATAAAAGATATTGTGCCAGACTTCTTCTGCAGATCTGGACACTGTCAGCCTGTTAGGCTTGTATTCAGAGCATGATTAAGGCTGATAAATTCACTGGTATCAAATAGCAGCTCTACAAATGTGGTTTGAATTTTCAGGGAGATTTTAAAAAAATATCAGATTATTTATTTCTTCTATATTTTCCTCTTTGTGCTTTAATCCCTTTCTTTATATTAACCTAAGCTTTCTTCAGCCACTCTTTATCTCTCCTGGTAACTGTTTCAAGTTGCCCTTTTGCTTTTCAATGGTCTTCACCAGTAGCTCGCATTTCCAACACCTTGAAATGGACGGGACAGGCATCAGAGAAATGAATCGCACTCTATTGTTTATGGTCTTATGGATCAAGATGGTAGTGAAAACATTGTGTGCTACCCTTGCATAAAAAAGTGATTATTGTGGGCTGTGTATCGTGTGTGTATGGATCGTGGGCCAGAGAAACTCTGTACAGGTAGAGTTAGATGGTAGTAAACTTGAACTATCCAGTACAGCAGACAGTGCAAGAATAAAATCAATAAAAGTGCAAGGTATAATGTCAAACAGGAACTAGTGCAGGGTTGGAGAGTAAAAGAAAAAGTCTTTCCTCCCCTTTCCCATTTCTCTGCTTATTTCTTAAACTTTCATCTCTGTGGTTATCTGCTCATTGGGCAAGAAGAAGGCATCACCATTATAATTTGGCACCGAAGCCAGAATGTAGAATTGATTATCTCGCAACCCGTGATGATTTTGGTAACAGCGACTGGTCATCAGCCTCTGATGTCTGCCTTTGTACAGTTGCACTAATATTCTGGAGGAGTGTCCACTTCAAAGCACGCCACAATTTTGGATCTGCAGAATCTTGGACTTGAGAGCGGGACTGGTATTTTATGTCTTCAAAGCTTCATAACTCTGTCACAGAAGAAGAAAAATGGCTGCATGAATTGACCAAGAGCCCAGCTGCAAAAACCACATATTTTGAATGTTAACACACCCGCAAGGCTGCTTCACTGACTCCCCTTCCTGTTAAACATCCAGACTAATGGAGGCATGACTCATGTCAGGAAGCTAAAAGTTGAGCACAGTATTAGGAATCCAGAGATCTGAGCAAAATGGCTCGAATGATCCTGAGTTATGGTGAGTGTCTTCACTCATTAACAAGGTGCTTGCATGACGTGAATATTGGAACACAGTCCTGCAGCTTTGGAATTCTTCCTGATTTGTAATTGGCTGTGGTCTCAGGAGGGTAAGTATTTTACCAAGCCTCTCCATTTGATTAGTATTTATGGTCATGGTAGTGTTTAAGGTGGCATTGTGGTTCTGTGGCAGGCAGATGGGGAATTTAGATTTAAATGAATCCACAATTAAGATCAGAAATGGTAACCTTGAAATTGTTGGATTGTAAATAAAGTCTACCTCGCTAACCGATATCCTCCCTCGCCAGTCTGCGTCCAGAGCCACCAAGTTATGGATCAGAAATTCCACAACAACTCAGGGTCAATCGGGGTGGACAACAAATGGTCTGATGTCCACGTAACGCAGATTTTGTTTTTTTGTTTTGTGGAATTTCTGATCCACATTTCAGCTTTCTCTGCCACAGCATACAGGATGGAGATTGAAAACATGGCTGAATGGCGCACCAACAACAAACTTGCACTCAATGTCACCAAAACTGAGGAGCTGATTGTTGATTTCAGAAAAGGAAAGCCAGAGGTATAAAATCCAGTGATCATTGGGGGATCAGAGGTGGAGAGTGTGAGTAGATTTAAGTTCTTGGAAGTCACTATCTTGGAGGATCTTTCCTGGACCCAACACACTAATGGCATGCTGTAGAAAGAATGTCAGCACCTTGACTTCCTCAGGAGGTTTGGTATGACATCGGAAACCCTGACAAATTTTGACAGAGATGTGGTGGAAAGTGTGCTGGTATGGTATGGGGGGAACACTAATTACCCCCTGAGCATAAAGCCCTCCAAAAGGTAGTGGACATAGCCCAGGACATCACAGGCAAAAATCCTCCTCATTATTGAGTACATCTACAGGGAACACTGCCGTCGGAGAGCAGCAGCAATCATCAAAGACCCAGACCACCCAGCACATGCTCTGTTCTCGCTGCTGCCGCCATCAGGTGCCACAAGACTCGCGCCATCAGGTTCAGGAACGGCTGGTACCCCTCCACCATCAGACTCCTCAATGACAAACTCCATCAGGGACTCATTTAAGGACTCTTGTGCACTCTATTGATTTTCTTTTTGTTCTCTCTATATTGCACAGTCAGTTTGTTTACATTTGTTATCTGTTTACAGTTCTTTGTTTACATGATCACCCTGTATACAGTTTATTTTTTGCTCTACCAATTAGTAGCCATTCTGCCGCGCCTGAAGGAAAAAGGAATCTCAGGGTTGTATGTGATGTCATGTATGTACTCTTGGCAATAATCTGAATCTAAACACTGGAGTGGTGAACTCAGCAGGACATACACATTCCATAGGAAGCAAAGGGAAACCAATACTTCAGCCCTGGGCCGATGCCTGAGCCAAAAGGTGGAAGGGAAAGGGGGAGGAACACAGGCTAATGGGCAAGAAGTGGATATGGCGAGAGAAGTGATCTGAGAGAGAGGCTAGTCACAGCATAGGAACAAGTCCTTCAGTACAATCCATCCATGTTGATCAAGTTGCTCATCTAATAATCTCATAGAAGCTGATTCTGCCCATTTAAGCCCACGCCACCCAATTACACCCAAAGAACTTACCACCTTGTATGTTTTGGAAGGTGAAAGGAAACCAGAGCACCTGAAGGAAACCCACGCAGGCTCAAGGAGAGCATACAAATTCCTTACAAACTGTGCCGGATTGGAACCCAGATCGCCGGTTCTATCATAGCATGGCGCTAACCAATATGCTAACCACGCTGGCCTAGTCCTATTTACCTGCAGTCAGCCCTTATCCCTCTAAACCTTTCCAATCCAGCCCTACTGATGATGAAGGAGCAGTAAAATATTCCAAACTCGGGATGGGGAGAAAGTTACTGGCGTAGGCCTTCCCATACGCGCTACGAGGTTTGGAAGCTGCCTTCAGAGTAGTCTAGGCTGTTGGATGCAATACGCAAATGTGCTGGAGAAACTCAGCAGCATCCATAGGAAGTAAAGGGCAACCAACATTTCGGGCCTGGCCATAAATAAAACCAGGTAGGTGCCTGAATAAAAAGGGTGAGAGGAAGGGAGGAGGTGGGGGGGGGGGGGGTGGGGGGGGGGGAAAGGGAGGGAAGAGGAGAGGAGCGGGAGGGGAAGATGGAGGAGCACATACTGAAATGTAGGAGGTAATGGGGGATACAGGTGGGAGGGTAGAAGAGAAAAAGAGCTGAGATGTGATGGGGAGAGGAAGCTCTTTGATAGAGGAGTGCAGAGAAGGGACTGAGGAGCTGGAAGAAAGGAGTCAGGGATGGGGAAAGAGAGAGATTAAGGGGAGAGAATAGCAGGGACAAGGGTTGGGGGGGGGGGTGGGGTGGTGAGAGAGGCACTCATGAACTCCCTTAAAAGAGAAGAGAACTTCTTCCAAGCATCTCTCAAAGAGACTTTTCAGTAGAGCAGCAGAATGGAGTTAAACAATGCACAATTGCAGTGGAGAAATGTGGCTCTGCAGTTTCTTAGTTAAATAGAAAGGTGCGTCTTTTGTCTCCACTTAACAACAGTAGTGAGTCACCCTTCAGATCATTTGTTTACAAGTTATGGAAATGGAGGGTCATGGTTCCCTAGTTATAATATCCCACCGGACGGACAGTCACTAACAGGAGATTCATTGGGATCAAGAAGGCACATGAGTTGAGAAAGGGGAAAATTGCAAATGGAAACCTGAAGGCAAAGTCCAAGATCGTCACCTTGGAGGATCCAGAGTTGCAAGTCGTCTTGTAGATCCAGAGTTCACGTAAAGTGCAGCCTTCATCGAATCCTGGCTGTCTGCAGAGCTGCTCTCCGACTTATTGAGGCAAACCTAATGCAGCATATACTTCTGGTAAGTCGTTATCAAGCACCCCATTTTGCCTTCTCATCACATACACTAAAAACGTGGAACATAGAGCATTACAGCAACAATGTTGTGCTGACCTCTGTAAGCCTACTCCACCACAATGTAATTTTTCCGCACCTCGCACCCATAACCCTCTGTTTTCTTGCATCTATGTGCCCATCTAAGAGTCTTTTAAATGTCCCTATTGTACCAGTCTCTACCATAATCCCTGGCAATGCATTGCCAGGCACCCACTACTCTCTGTGTGTTAAAAAAACTTACCTCTGGCATCTCCTCTAAACTTTCCTCCAATGGCTCATTAAAAAGCCCTGGACATATTTGGGGTGAATTACCCATGGGGAACCTGTTTGGACCTGACACTGCCATCAAGTACAAGAATGCTCAGTAGCTTGAACCACGTAGTCATGGAAAGACCAGCACCGAAACTTCCTGTACTCAACTAGATTGCCAGTACAGTAATTAGCTTCTGGAAGGAGAAATTATTAATCACGTTTTCCAATTCCTGTTCATCAACTCCTACAGGAAATAGAGGTGTGGAGAGAGGCTGTAGTTTAGTGGTGACGGAAGCTCTGAAAGTCCATGACCAGATTCATGTGTCCGGGGTAAGGTGGCAGAATGTTTGTCCCTTCAGACCAACATGGGGCAATGAATTAAAAACAGAATTCTTGGGAAACTCGGCAGGTCAAACAGTGTACTTCAGATAGTAAAGATTAGGATACATAACCAATGTTTTGGGCTTGAGCCCTTCATTGAGGTATGAAAAAATGTAGACAGGCACCCAAAGAAAATGGTGGGGTGGGGGGGGAATAGGGGCAGGGGCACAGTCCCACAGGCAGAAGGTATTAGTGGATACAGAAGGGAGGAGGATGGAGAGGGAAGAGGATGGAGAGCTGGAGGAAAGGCAACAAAGAGAAAGGGAAGGGAAGGGAGGGAGAATGGAGAGTAGGGTAGCAGAAACCGGAGAAGTCGATGTGAATGCCATCCAGTTGGAGAATGCCCAGATGGAAAATCAAGTGTTATTCCTCCGATTTATGGATGATCTTGGTGGGATAGTGTACGAGTCCCTGGACAAATGTGAGCATGGGAATGGGGCGCAGAATTGAAGTTGTGGGAATGAATGGCCAGACAGAACCATGGTGGTTCTTTTCTTTTTAAACTTTTATTTGTAATTTTACTGACTCAAACGTTACAAACATCATAGAGGGATTACTCCTCCTCTTTTACAGATCAGTTTCTATCGAGTCCTTATTTTTCCTCCCTTCCCTTCCTCCCCCCATCTTTCATCCCCCTCTCCCATCTCAACATTAACAAAGAGAGACATATATTAGTTACTAAAAAAAGGGGGAGGGGTGCTGGCCAGGCCTCTGAATTATTTCCTCATTTTTGACATTCCCAGACTTGTGTGAGCCTATTGTGTGGACTTATCGTTCCCTATTTCCTTTTGAGAGAGGCATTGGGAAGGTTAATCACAGTTGCGCCTCAATGTATCGAAAGTACAGCTGCCACTCTTTAATGAACATGTCACATCTCCCTCTCAAGTTATAGATAATTTTCTCCAGGGGGACACAGCTCTGCACCTCTGTGTTCCATCATGTTGTGCTTAGCTGAGAGTTTAATTTCCATGTAGCCATTATTCATCTCCTGGCCATCGTCAAGGCAACTTATACAAATTGAATTTGGTGTTTGGACAACCTCGGAGTCAAGTCCATAATATCTCCAAACAGGAACAGTGTTTGATCCTGTGGATACTCCCCCTCTGTAATTTTTTCCAGGATGTCCCCCAATTTTACCCAAAAGGGTCTCAATTTGGTGCATAGCCAGGTTGAATGCATAAAGGTTCCTGTCACTAAAGCACAATTCTGAGATTTCTGGTTCAACCTTATGCATTTTTTATGGCGTAAGGTATAACTGGTGCGAGAAATTGTATTGCACCAGCCTATATCTGGTGTTAATAACTGCCATCATGCTGTCCTGACAGTAGTCAGACCAGCATTGCTCAAGAATTGTTGTTCCTATATCTGACTCCCATCTTTTCCTCGATTTATGGAGACCTGGTTTTGGGCTCTCGCTCTGGAATAGGAGATACATAGCAGAGATGAACTGACATGTGATTCCCACTTCGAATTAGAGCCTCCGGGCCACTACACAACTGCAGGACCATCGATGGGCCTAGTTTGTCCCTCAAAAAAGGTCTTAACTGAAAATAGCAGAAGGTCACATTTGATAAATCAAATTTGTTTTTAATTGGCAAATGACATGAGTTGCCTCTTCTCATAACAGCCCTGATATACCCGATCCCTTTCTGGCACCAGGGGTCCAGGATCTTATTATCCATGGTCATAGTAATTAATTTATTCTGGCTTAGGGGCACTTTGGAGGACACCCCTGCTTTTAACCCAATAATCTGGTTTATCTTTTGCCATGTTTGAATTATGTGCTTTAATATAGGGCTGTCTGTTTTTTGAGTTATTAATTTAGTATCCCATTTATATATAATTTCTCCTGCTATCTTCTCCCCCTACTTTCCTATCCTTTTTTTAGAATTATCACAATTATTGCCATTGAAATAGTTTCTGGAAGAGTATGGGTCTCAGCTGCTTGTTCTACCATGTCCATGAACATTGGTATCAACAGGTCCTTAAATTCTGTGTAGAATTCTGGGGGGATCCCATCCTCTCCTGGTGATTTATTGGTCTGGAGTGAGCTTAGTTCTTTTACTATTTCTTCCTTGGAGAAGGGAATATCAAATCCTTCCCACTCCTTGGGCTCTAACTTTGATAATTCCAAATTAGAAATTCCTCCATTTTATCAAAATCGCCCGTTGATTCAGATTTAGATAATTGCATGTAGCACTGTCTAAATGCTTCTTTTATTTCTTTTGGTTTATAAGATATTCTCTCTGCCTCTTTTTGGATTGCATTAAATGTCCTTGTGGTTTCCTCCGCCCTCAACTGCTAAGACAATACCTTATGGGCTCTTTCCCCTATGTTTGCATATACTTGAGCTTTTTATTTATTAGCGATCTATATTCTTTTTCAGAGCCTGATTTTTGATAATCCTTTTCCAATTGAGTTATCTTCTGTTCCAATTCATTGGCCTCCCTCGTAAACTCTTTTTTAATGCCTTTAGTGTATCCAATTATTTGTCCTTTTAGATAAGCTTTTAATGTATCCCATAACAGAAATTTGTTGGCAGTAGAGGTACAATTTGCCTCGCAAAATATTTCTATTTGAGCTCGAATTAAAAAATTCTGTTTTTTTTTCAATAGCAATGGATTAAGGTGCCACCTGTATGCTGTAGATTGTTTGTCTGGCATGTCAATAGTTAAAGTCAAAGGCAAATGATCTGATAATAGCCTTGCCGTGCACTCAGTTTCTACAATTCTATCCTCTAGCTGGGCTAAGGCTAGAAACAGGTAAATTCTGGTGTAAGAATCATATTGTTTCATGTTGAAGAAGTAATCCCTTTCCCTCAGATGCCAATGTCTTCAAGCGGCTACCAGATTTAACTCTTTCATGAGGGCTAGAGTTGTTTTTGTCACCCTGGTTCTTGTTACCTTTTTGCAGATTTATCCAATGCTGGATCCAGGAAAAAATGAAAATCCCCTCCAATTAAAACATTTCCTTCCCTTCTGCCAAGTGTAGAGAAACATTTTGGATAAAATCTTCACTGTCAAAATTGTGGGGTATATATTCATTAGTATCCAATGTTCAGAATATATTTGACAGTGTACCATTATGAATCTTCCCACTGGGTCAATGACTGTGTCTTCCACCCATACTGGAACATTTTTCCCTATTAAAATGGCTACTCCCTGAGCCTTGGATTTAAAGGAAGCCACTATCACATGTCCTACCCAACCCCTTTTTAATTTTTGATGCTTGATGTTTGTACGATGGGACTCTTGAAAAAAGGCCACATCCACTAGCAATATTTTTTGAACATGTGCCAAGACTTCTTCCTCTTCACCGTTCCATTTAAGCCATTGACATTTAAACTCAAGAACTTAACTGTTTCCTCCATTGCCTAGGTACTCTTCCTCCAGATTCCCTCCCTTTATCTTTCTCTCTCTCAAAACATTTTTCCTTCACCTGGTCCATGATGTTCATCCTTTTGGCTCTGCCGACCACATTCAAAATAAATCCTGGAAAACTAAAATGAGGTAAAAAAACAAACAAACAAATTACATTATTTATACATCCAGCCCCTATTCTTCCTTTCCCCCTGGCACCAGCCTGAAAACTTTTGGCACCACCTTCCTTCTCATCTTGGAGCATGCACATTGCACCCTCTCAATCACTCCAGAGCCCACAACATATGTTTTTTTTTAATATAAAAGAAACCTTTTTGATAAACAAAGTATAGTACTTATTTCTGGAGTATTTACATTATTTACAACTAATTATTTACAAGATCATTTTCCTTTAATTCTTTCTCTTGCCATCTCCCTTAGGGGTTTTTGGGGGAATCGTCATCATCATGGCCCATCCTTTCGCGAGCGAAGATGAACACGGTGCCTTATAGCTCTTCTGCCCTCACAGAACTTTTTTTAGTTGTTGGCACATTGTGATATGCCACTGTGAAGCGTGGAACGCCATGCAGTGCGATTTTTTGCAGGGCCCTCCCAGTCAATATGGTTGACATGGAATGACTGGAGATTACGCTTGATTACGTCTTTGTAGCGAAGATGTGGGTGGTCAACAGGGCGGGGAGCATCTGGTAGCCCACCGTAGGGGATATCGTTGGGCAATCGGCCGTCCTCCATACAGACAATCTGGCCAGCCCACTGCAGGCAGCGAGCGCGGATGATTGAGTAGAGGTCCGTACTTCCAGTCTTCTCCAGGACTTGGACATTTGTGACTCTGTCGCGCCTAGGATGAATCTGACGCAGCAGAAATGGAATGCCTTAAGGTGGCGTTCTTGCTTTCTGTATGTGACCCAGGATTCACAGCCATAGAGAAGAGTACTCAGCACGTGGACCTCATAGACTCAGATCTTCAACTTGGTGGAGAGGAGGCAGTTATCCCACATGCTAGCATGGAGACGCCCAAAGGTAGTGGATGCTTTTCCCAAGCGTGTCCAGTTCTGCGTCGAGTGAGTTCATTGTTGTCATGGTGGAGCCCAAGTAGCAGAATTTCTCTATGTTGGTGAGCACTGACTCATTGATGGTAATTGATGGAGTGTCGTGGGTTTGTTGGCTAAGACGACTGTCTTGCCTAGGGTAATTTTCAGACCAAATTCAGTGCCGGCAGATGCAAATGCATCACACAATGTTTGCAGCTCTGGCTTGGAGTGAACTACAAAGGCAGCATCATCTGCATAGAGCAGATCTTAAATCATAACTCTTCTGATTTTTGTCTTGGCCCAGAGCCGTGACAGATTAAAAAGTTTTCTGGAGCTCCCCTTGTGTGCAAGGCTATGCCTGAAGCTTCTGGAAAGGGATGGCGCAGAAGTCAGACTATTTACACATTTTAGGGCCTTTTTGGCCTCCGTAAAATATTTCCTTCCAACCCCTAGATAAAAATATCTTTAGGGTTGCTGGGTATAATAAAGTAGACCCAATTCCCTTGTTTCTTAGGGCTCTTTTAACTGGGTCAAATGCTTCGTGCTTTTTTAAGAGCGCTGTACTTAAATCTGGGTAAAAGAGGATTTTACCCCCTTCAAATTCTGCAGGACCACCCCTCTCTCTAGCCCCTGGAGCTGATGCATGCAGATTCTTTTCTCTGTCTTTATATTTCATGAGCCTAATCAAAACAGGGAGAGGTCTCTGTCCTGGACCTGGCTTTGGAAGAGGAGATCGACGAGATCCCTCTATCTGAAAGTTCCCCCCCCCACACTCTCTTTCCCCAATATCTCCGGGATCCAATTCCTAAAAAATGTTATTGGGTCTCTTCCTTCTACTTCCTCTTTTACCCCTTCTGTTTTTATATTATTTCTTTTGCTTACATCTTCTAGTACATCTAACTTTTCTCATTTTTTCTTGCTCCATTACCCAGGCATCTCTATCATTTTCCAGTCTTTCCATGTTACCTTCCACTCTTTCAACCCTTCTTCGACCATAGTCACCCTCCCTGATAATTCTCCAACAGCTGCCTGTGACAGAGACAATGTTCAGTGGAGCTCAGAAGTCAGTCCTTGGACTCACCAAGTTAAATATGGTGCCCAAGTTAAACTGAAACTGAAACTGAAACTCTGTGGCTTGCACATGATGCATTCTCTGCATTTCATGTCTATCTTGAAGCTTCTTCAATGCTACTATTTTATCTGCTACCACCACCGGTGCTGGCAGCCCGTTCCAGGCACCCACCATTCTCCATGTAAAGAACCTGCCTCCGCATACCTTCTCTAAACTCCTAGCTCCTCACACCGTAAATTCATGTTCTCTAGTACCTGACATTTTTACCCAGGTAAAAAAAAAGATTTTGACATCTGCTATACCTTTTATGACGTTACTGTACACACTTAGATCAGGTCTCCCCTCAGACTCTGGTGCTCCAGTGAAAAGAAATTTGTTCAATTTCTCCCCATAACTCATACCCTCTAATCTGGGCAGCATCCTGGTAATCTCTTCGATAGCCTTTCCGAATCCCCCACACGCTTCCTTTCATGGGCGGTTGATTATAATTAACAGCATTAAATGTGCATTCCCTGTCTGAGTATTGAGTTGGAACTACAAACGTATTGAGTTGGAGCACTGCAAGAAATCATCCATTGTGGAGTTTGGCTGCCCTAATTTGATGCCCCTAAATTTGTGCAGGCCACTAATGAGGAAAAAGAGTACGTGATATTTTAACAGCATGCTGATTTTTTAGGGGAGACCTATTAAAATTTCATCTGGGATCATATTATTACCACCCTGCAATTTAGCACTCACTTTCCCCACGGAATAGGCCATCTGTGGCCAACATAAGAGAGCTCATTCAGAACTCCGTTCTCGGCAGGAGTCCAGCTTCCAGGTTTGTCCATGGATCTGCCTCCAGCAGTCCCGTAGCCTTTCCGACCTATTGGCAATCCAAGCTCCAGATCCAAAATAGCGATACAATCAGGAAGCGTTCAGCAGCCGAGGTTCTTCAGGAGCCCTTCTTGCCCTCAGAATCCTCTCAAATCCTGGTTCTGATACCTGGTTCCCATGACCCATTCTCGAGCGACCTGTGTGGACCCTTTACCTGATGAACCCCTTGCTGATGTCGTCACCGTCCTGTTGGGTTGTCTCCTCTGCTTCTCCTTCCTCAGCCGTGCTCCGGTCCACCGCTCCCCTGGAGTCCGCAACCCTCGTGGCTGCCGCAGAGCACGGGTGCCAGTATCTTGGACACAGACCCCATTTTTTCAAGAATTTGTTAAAAACACCTTTGGCTCCCTTTACTGGCAGTTTAAATTCTGTACAGAGCCATCAGCACTGGGCAGGTGGACCCTGCAGAGCAGCACTATTCTCCTCTCCCCACTCTTCAGGGTTCAGATCAGTGGCAACACTGGTATTACACCAGCTCTGGCAGAGCCATTTATTTTAATATTAATTATATTTTTATTAACGCTTCCACCAGCGTTGTCTCCGCTCCATCCTCAACATTCATTGGAGCGCTTTCATCCCTAACGTCGAAGTACTCGAGATGGCAGAGGCCGACAGCATCGAGTTCACGCTGCTGAAGATCCAGCTGCGCTGGGTGGGTCACGTCTCCAGAATGGAGGACCATCGCCTTCCCAAGATCGTGTTATATGGCGAGCTCTCCACTGGCCACCGTGACAGAGGTGCACCAAAGAAAAGGTACAAGGACTGCCTAAAGAAATCTCTTGGTGCCTGCCACATTGACCACCGCCAGTGGGCTGATATCGCCTCAAACCGTGCATCTTGGCGCCTCACAGTTTGGCGGGCAGCAACCTCCTTTGAAGAAGACTGCAGAGCCCACCTCACTGACAAAAGACAAAGGAGGAAAAACCCAACACCCAACCCCAACCAACCAATTTTCCCCTGCAACCGCTGCAACCGTGTCTGCCTGTCCCGCATCGGACTTGTCAGCCACAAACGAGCCTGCAGCTGACGTGGACATTTACCCCCTCCATAAATCTTCGTCCGCGAAGCCAAGCCAAAGAAAGAATTTAGATCATCAGCCAGTCCTCTTTGAGAGGGATGAGCAATGGAGGGGGTTAAAAAGCTCCCAATTCCTGGGAGTCAACATCTCTGAAGATCTACCCCGGAGCTTCCATGTCGATGAAGGCCTCAGCATTTGATGCGATTTGTTATTCCACCAAATTTCTACAGGTGAAGCCATGAAGAGCATTCTGACTGGTTGCTTCACTGTCTGGTATGAAGGTGCCAGTGTACAGGAAAGGAAAAGGCTGCAGAGAGTTGGGAACTCAGGCAGCACCAACATGAGCATCAGCCTTCACTCCACCAAGGACATCTGCAAGTTGCGGGGTATCAAGAAAGCAGCCTCTATCCTCAAGGACACTCATCACCCAGGCCGTGTCCTCTTCTCACGGCTACCATCAGGAAGGAGGTCCAGGAGCCTGAAGATGAACACCCAGCGGTACAGAAACAGCTTTTTTCCCGCCTGACATCAGGTTTCTGAATCCACAATGAACCACTTTTTTTTCTCCTCCTTCACATTCATTTATTTTTTTAGAGGAAAAACCCAACACCCAACCCCAACCAACCAATTTTCCCCTGCAACCGTGTCTGCCTGTCCCGCATCGGACTTGTCAGCCACAAACGAGCCTGCAGCTGACGTGGACATTTACCCCCTCCATAAATCTTCGTCCGCGAAGCCAAGCCAAAGAAAAGAAGAAATTTATAGCAATTTTTTGCACCTGTAATGCTCCAAACTGCTGTCGCTAATCCACAAATTTCATAACACATGTTCATTGACAATAAAATTAATTCTGATTTTGATTTAATTTTAGTTCAGGCAGAAGCCGTCTCTATTGGGTGGAGCTGGACCATTGCTGGGATCGCCACAGCTGAAATGACCCCCACAGCTGGCAAAGTGATTTCATACTGAACGTGATGCATCATTCCAAACGATCACATCATCCGTCAGGTGACCTGGAGACTGTTGATTGATGTCCTCCTCCAAGAGAAGCTGCATGTTCAATCTACTGGGAGTTGAACTACACAAGACGAGTCATGGCATGAGGTAATGAACAGAACCCTTGTGTGAATTTGCCTAGTAACTATAATGCATTTAAGATGTCATCTGCTCCTATAAACCCCTCCCTGGAACAAAGATAGTCATTGACTGATCTCTGTGAACTCTCACTAGGCCTCAAGAAATTAATAGTCCCCCTCTCTGTTTAGAATGAGGGATAGAATCTATTTTCCCACCAGATTGTGAGGAATAACACTTTTTTTTCGAAAGGTTTGCTTCCCGAAAATAATTTGGGGATCATGGTTGACGACTTCAAGTGAAAACACAAAGATAATTTCAGATTTGCTATATAACAGACGAAGTTGGAGGAACAGCACATTAACTTTTATGAATTTAACATGTTTAATCACATAATGATGTCAACACATTACATGAGTTCAACTGACCTAAAAATGTTTTGCCGCTGATTTACATTTGTACTCAGCATCTGTTGCCTCTCATGTCAGTGTCGAACAATAGTCGGCCAGCAATGATGGATTCCAGTTGCCTTGATACTGCTTTTCCAAGGTCACAATGTCCTGGTGAAACCTTTCACCGTGTTTGAGGCCCAAGTGCGAATGCAGAGAATTAATTTTCAATGACATGTTTGTTATATGTGGATCGTGGAGGAACACATGGCCTCTCTGTCTGGAATATTGTGGATTCAGGAGGGTCATGTGACTTCCCTGTCTGAAACTTATTCAGAAGATGTATCACCTGCCAATCAAAATTGGACTCCGCCTACGCATTAGTGCACACCTTACCACTGGCTCATTTAAATGACTTGGTGGCCAGAAGCCCAGCTCAGAATAGTATAAAACATCAATGCCTACCACATTTCTCTCTCTCTATCTCATGGTCCAAGCCCTGGACATCGCTCTGCACCAGGTCGCTACTGTGGACATTGCTGGAGGAGTCACGAGTAAGTTGTGGGCTACACTTAAGTTGAGCTGTAGTACTGCGATAGCTTGCAGAGAGTCACACCCCCCATTGGTTCAGGGAATTGGGAGTGTGTTTGAAAGTCCCTTTCTGTGAAGTGTGTACATGTGTGGGAGCTTGTAGAAGACAGGCAACCATTGATATCAGAGTCCAAGCTGGGTCCAATGGCAATGTCTATATAGTTGTTTAGTAATATGGCGAGCTCTCCACTGGTCACCGAGACAGAGAAGAGGTACAAGGACTGCCTAAAGAAATCTCTTGGTGCCTGCCACATTGACCACCGCCAGTGGGCTGATATCGCCTCAAACCGTGCATCTTGGCGCCTCACAGTTCGGCGGGCAGCAACCTCCTTTGAAGAAGACCACAGAGCCCACCTCACTGTCAAAAGACAAAGGAGGAAAAACCCAACACCCAACCCCAACCAACCAATTTTCCCCTGCAACCGCTGCAACCGTGCCTGCCTGTCCCGCATCGGACTTGTCAGCCACAACGAGCCTGCAGCTGACGTGGACATTTACCCCTCCATAAATCTTCGACGTGAAGCCAAGCCAAAGAAAGAATTAAGTATCGTTTGACATTTTCCTGTTTGTCTCTCGTGTGTTCAATAAAGTTACCTTTGATTGTGACACTTGTGTCCAGACTTGCTTCTCTGTGAACCCACCAAACCTGATGCTCTCCAAACTCAACAATGTTGCACTTTATGGTTTTGTACTCTTGAAGTCAACATAAAATATGACAGGAAATCACAAAATTGGTTACATGTAAAAAAATAGGTACATGATAGGAAATTTTAAGGTGATTTTCATGATCAACAACTCCAAACCCATAAAATACACCCAAACGTGTTCAGGAAGCAAATTTTTGTTGTCCCGTGTAAATGGATTGAATAAAAGTTTTTCTCAAAACCAACCATGCACCTGATGATATTATTGTTTCAGACCCAGTTTCCTGGCCGATGCCCCAGACCAGTTGGACCAAGGCTTGAGATTTGGACTATGCCATGACTGGCTCTGGTGGGTTCCATCTCAGCAGGAGTTGCTGCCTCTGTCCCTGCCTCAGTTCCACCTAATGCTTAGTGCCTTATCCTTTGTTGCCTTTAGACTGTTGATTGCAGCAAATGCCTTTCATTCGTATGGTGCCTTTAATATAACAAACCTATAAGCTTCATGGGAGCAACAGCTGGCACCAATTTGTAGAAGGTCACAGTGTTATACATTTGGGAGCCCAGGCTCTGGCGTCACTAGGGTTGGTGTAACCCAATGCGGAAACACAAGGTGTCACCCTACCCACCCCCCTCCCATTGACCTCCTCCCATACCAGTCCATATGGAATCCTTAGTAATGTTTTTTCTACACATGTTGGTTGTAAATCATAATTTCCATACATCAATGAATGTAATGGCAATAGTGGTGAGATAGTGGTTCCTCAGCTATGGGCAAATAGCACATGTCAGTCTGGCAGCAGGGGTTGGCAGCTGTGACAGAGCATGGAAAACAGTTCCCCTATAGCAGTCTGCAGCAGAAAATGCGGTGGGTGAAGGATCCGTAAGGACATTGGCCAGCAAGCACAGTCTTGGAATAGACCACTGCGGGGCAATCCCGCATCACTCTGGCTGTCGTGCCTCTCACTCCGCCAGGCCCTGTGGTGTGGGACCCAGAGGGAGGCGTTTGTCCTGGACAAGCACTCGCCTCCAAGTCTTTGCCCCGGCACATGGTGCGTAAAACTCCATGGAAAACAGAACAAAAGTTCTCTGAGGACAGAAGAGCTACAGGGCACCGTGTTTATCTTCGCTTGTGAAGAGATGGGCCGTGATGATGGTGAGTAGTGAGATAAACAACTAGCAAAATTAAAATTACACCTTGAAATTACAATAACATACGCACAGCAGCAATGAAAACTACAGCTCGTGTTTGTGGCGCGTGCAGACGAAACCACGTGATGCAACGCATCATTGAAATTGGGTAATAATGACAGCTCTGACCAGAACACATTAGAAGGTTCAAAACATAAATGAGTACCGGGTTTTAGCCTTAGGTATATTGATACATAGAAGCTGGGTTTATGAAAAATGTTTCTGTTCTTATAACTTACGACAGTGATATTGTAAGTGAAACACTGCACAAAAATTTTATAGGCAGTCATTTTGGTGTCACCCCCTTCTGATGGTGCCACCCGGTGTGGTCCGCACCCCCCAGTGATATCAGTGAGCCCAGGTCCATACAGACTATGGACACTAATCTCATTCTATTCTCCTCACGTTCCCTTGGACTCCTCCCCCCATCAGATTCTACCACTCATCTACATACGATGGACTAATTGACCTGTTGACTCGCCTACCCCTAGGGATGTGGGAGGAAACCCATGCAGACACGGAGAGAACGTGCAAGCTCCGCACAGACATCGCCGGAGGCAAAGACTGAAGCTGAGTTGCTGTCACTCTGGTCCTGCCCCACTGTGACACACAAAGATCCTGGTTTCAAGGAATCCTCGAAAGAGGTGTAAATTTATAAATCTTAAAAAATTTAGACATACAGCTCTTCTGGCTCACGAGCCTGTGCCACTCAAACACACCCAATTAACCTACTTCTTATAGACAGTGGAGGAGGGTAGGGAGTGAACAGCAGAGCTTTGGTTGAATGATCTTGACAACCGCCACCTTGAATTGGAAATATATCACTATCCCTTCACCAGCATTGAGTCAACATCCTAGAATTCCCTCCCTGATGGCTTATAACCATATAACCATATACAGCAGAGAACAGGCCAGTTTGGCCCTACTAGTCCATGCTGGAACAAATCCCCACCCTCCTAGTCCCACTGACCAGCACCTGGTCCATACACCTCCAATCCTCTCCCCTCCATAAAATTATCCAGTCTTTCCTTAAATGTAAATAACGTTCCTGCTTCAGCCACCTCCACCGGAAGCTTATTCCACATCCAAACCACCCTTTGTATGAAGAAATTTCCCCTCATGTACCCCTTATAATTTTCCCCTTTCAATCTCAAACCATGGCCTCTGGTTTGAATATCCCCCACTCTTAATTGAAAAAGCCTATCCACGTTGACTCTCTCTGTCCCTTTTAAAATCTTGAACACTTCCATCTAATCCCCCTCAATCTTCTACGCTCCAAAGAAAAAAGCCCCAGGCTGCTCAACCTTTCTCTGTAACTCAAACCCTGACATCCTGTCAACATTCTCATGAACCTTCTCTGCACTCTCTCTATTTTGTTTATATCCTTCCTATAATTCGGTGACCAAAACTGCACACAGTATTCCAAACTTGGCCTCACCAATGCTTTGTACAATTTCATCATAACATCCTAACTCTTGAATTCAATACTCCGATTTATGAAGGCCAACATTCCAAATGCCTTCTTCACCACACCATCTACCTGAGTATCAACTTTGAGGGTACTATTTACCATAACTCCTAAATCCCTTTCTTGCTCTGCAATCCTCAATTGTCTACCATTCAATATATATGACCTATTTAGATTTGCCTTTCCAAAATGCAACACTTCACACTTATCCGTATTAAATTCCATCAGCCATTTCTCAGCCCACTCCTCTAGCTTTCCTATATCTCTTTTTAAGCTACGGTAATCTTCCTCACTGTCCACAATACCACCAATCTTTGTATCATCTGCAAACTTACTTATCCAATTCACCACCCTTTCTTCCAGATCGTTAATATATATAACAAACAATAGTGGACCCAGGACTGATCCCTGAGGAACTCCACTAGTCACCGGCCTCCAATTTGACAATTTTCTACCACTACTCTCTGACACCTCCCATCCAACCATTGCTGAATCCATTTCACTACTTCCTTATTTATACCTAATGCCTCTATCTTTTTTCCTAACCTCCTGTGGGGAACTTTGTCAAAAGCTTTACTAAAGTCTAAATAGACAACATCCACAGCCTTCCCTTCTTACCACCTCGAAAAACTCTATAAGGTTTGTTGAGCATGATCTAGCCCTGACAAAACCATGCTGACTCCTACCTATCAATCCCTGTTCATCCAAATATTTGTAAATGCCATCTCTCAGAACACTTTCCATCAACTTACCCACCACAGACGTCAGACTCACAGGTCTATAATTTCCAGGCTTACATTTGGACCCTTTCTTAAACAGCGGAACAACATGAGCCACCCTCCAATCCTCTGGCACTACCCCCATGACCAGTGACATCCTAAATATCTCTGTTAATGGCCCCACTATCTGTACACTAGTCTCCCTGAGTGTCCTTGGGAATACATTGTCCGGATCTGGAGATTTGTCCACCTTAATCTTTTTTAACATTGCCATCACTACCTCCTCAGTTATCCTTAAATGATTCATGACCTCCCCACTATTTTCTTTACTTCAACTGGTACAATATTTTTTTCCCTAGTGAATACCGAGGTAAATTTAAAATGTCCCCATTTCCTCTGACTTCTCACTCAGCCTACCCTCCCTATCTACAAGGGGTCCAATTCTATCCCTCACTAATCTTTTACTTTTAATGTACCTATAGAAACCCTTTGGATTTATTCTAACTCTGTCTGCCAAAGCCTCTTCGTGCCTCTTTTTGGCCTTTCTAATTTCTTCCTTAAGATTTTTTCTATACTCCTTGTAGTCCTCTTTTAATTTCTCAGCACCCTGCTGTTTATATCTCTTGTACACCTCCCTCTTTCTCCTAACCAAATTTCTAATATTCCTCGAAAACCAAGGCTCCCTATGACTTCCAGCCTTTTCTTTGATCCTCAATGGGACGTATCTACTCTGTACTCTCAAAATTTCTTCTTTGAATATTCTCCATTTTTCATTTACATCCTTTCCTGAAAATATCCTGTCCCACTCAATACTCCACAAATCCATTCTTATTCCTTCGAAATTAGCTTTTCTCCAATCCAGAACCTCAATTTTAGGCCCTTCTTTGCTCTTTCCTAAAGCTACCCTAAAACTAATAGAGTTGTGATCACTAGACCCAATTTGTTCTCCAACATTAACCTCAGACACCTGACCTATCTCGTTCCCTAACAGGAGATCCAGTATTAAACCGACCCGAGTCGGTTCCTCTACGTATTGATTAAGAAAACTATCTTATACACATTTGACAAACTCTAGCCCATCCAGCCCTCTTACTGTATGAGTATCCCAATCAATGTGAAGGAAGTTAAAATCTCCCATGATCACTACCTTACGTTTATTACACATATATGCTATCTCCTTACAAATTTGTTCCTCCAATTTTCTTGGCCCATTTGGTGGTCTATAATACACTCCTATTAGTGCCCTCATGCCTCCTCCACCCCTCAATTCCACCCAAACAGCCTCACTGGATGATCCCTCCAAACCATCCTGCCACCTCACGGCAGTAATGTCCTCCTTAACAAGCAGTGCAACTCCTCCCCCTTTTTTACCCCCTGTTCTATCACATCGAAAACATTTGTATTCTGGAATATTTAGTTGCCAGTCCTGACCCTCCTGTAACCAGGTCTCACTAAGTGCCACAACATCATGATTCCAAGTGCCAATCCATGCTCTGAGCTAATCTACCATGTTCACTATGCTTCTTGCATTAAAGTACATGTATTTCAGAGAATGACTCTCACATATATTCCCTTTTCTACCTTTTACCTTAACCTCCATCCTTCCTTTGTTATCTTTATCATTCTTAACTAGGTGGCCATGCACTCTAGATACTGCTCACAAACTCTGCTCCCCACCCCCCTGCCAAACTAGTTTAAACCCTCCCCCAAAGCTCTAGCAAATCTGCTTGCCAGGATATTGGTCCCTCTCCAGTTCAAGTGGAGTCCATCCCTTTTGTACAGGTCTGACCTTCCCCAGAAGAGATCCCAATGATCCAAAAATCTTATCCCCTGCCCCCTGTACCAACTCTTTAGCCACGCATTCATCCTCCACATTCTCCTATTACTACCCTCTCTAGCGCGTGGTACCGGCAGCAATCCAGAGATTACTACCTTAGAGGTCCTGTTTTTTTAACTTCCTGCCTAATTCTATGTATTCCTGTTTCAGGACCTCATTCCCACTTCTAACTAAGTCATTGGTCCCCACATTGGACCATGACTTCTGGCTGCTCACCTTCCCCTCGCAGAATTCTGTGAACTCGATCAGAGACATCCTGGACTCTAGCACCAGGGAGACAACAGACTAACCTGGATCCCCAATCTCATCCAACAAACCTCCTATCTGTCCTTCTGACAAGTGAGTCCCCAATCACAATTACCCTGTTCTTATCCCTCCTTCTGAGCCTCAGGGGCAGCCCCTGTGCCAGAGACCTGACCCCCACAACTCGTCCCTGGTAGGCTATTCCCCCCAGCAGTATCCAATGCCGAATACATGTTGCTGAGGGGCACTTCCACAGGGGTACTCTGCACTGGCGCTCTCCCTCCTTTCCTCACAGTCACCCAATTCCCTGACTCCTGCCTTCTCTATCATTGCCTCTGCTTCCCTTATGATCCTCAGTTCATCCAATTGCAGCTCAAGCTCCCTAACACGGTCACTCATTATATATGCAATTGGATGCACCTTTTGCAGGTGCAGTCGTGAGGAACAGCTGCGGTGTCTCTGACATCCCACATCCCACAATTGGAGCACTTAACTACCCCAGCAGACTCCATTTCCTCCTTTCTTAATATATATAGGGTGCACACACCCCTTGAAGGACAGCAGCTGTTTGAGATGGCGGCTCATCACCACCTCCTCAAGAGAAATTAAATCAGGCTCAATCCTCAAAGCTCACATCCCTTGAATGAATTATTCCACAGATAACTATTGTTTGTAGGAACTCTACTTCCAGCACACTGAAGGACAATCTTCTTTGAACTTGAGACCATCCAGATGTTTGTTACCCATGACCCATTGTTCTTCCTGCACTCACTGTCTGTATTGACTCCGCGTAAAGCAAACATGAGAACATCAGGAGCAGGTGTCAGCCATCTGACCCATCGAGCCTGCTCCATCATTTAATAAAGTCATGGCTGATCTTGGCGTGGACTCAGCTCCACCTACTTGCCTTTTCCCCATCGCCCTTAATTCCCCTATAATGCAAAAATATAATCAACTGTGCCTTAAATGTATTTAATGAGGCAGCCTCTTTTACCTCCTTGGTCAGAGAATTCCACAGAATCACTAGTCTCTGGGAAAAGCAGTTTCTCCTCAACACCCTTTTTCCATCAGAGAGACATCTCTACCCGCTCCCCTATAGTCTCCACTCTTCCTTCCCCCCTATATCTACCTCTTATCTGTTAGACTGTGCTCCTCCTCTTGCTCCTTCCTCCCTCCTCTCCTCTCCTCCTTCCTCCTCCCCCCCCCCCCCCACCTTTGGGTCCAGGCCCAAAACGTTGGCTATCCCTTGTAGGTGCAAAATAGAATTATCACACTGAGTTGATGTTTGAAACAATGGGCAATTTATTAAAATTGATGCACATCAGGAGGCCAGTCAAAGCTGATCTGAGTATGATTTTGGTACAGATTTTATACACTCAATGAACACAATGACAGAAATGATTTAGTTTTACTGTTTTGATTACAGAATGGGAGTTACAAATATCTAGTTACAGGCAAGATAAAAGTTGATTACAGAATAGGATGCTTATTTATCCATAACTTTACCGTAGTTAACAATGGGTCTAAGTTTCAAGTCGTCAAATTTATTGACATCTGATTGTACAAGTATCCTTGGTGCAAAGCACACAGACACTCAACGAGACATAATACACGTTCAGGCAAAGAATACATATGCAGGACAAGTATTGATAATATACAATAAATAAATAAATAGATATTGTGAGGGTCTCGGACGGTTAGTGTGAGCAGTTCCTTTGGTCGTTCAGCATTCTCACTGCCCGTGGGAAGAAGCTGTTCGTCAGCCTGGTGGGGCTGGCTCTGATCCTCCTGTATCTCTTCCCCAACGGGAGCAGCTGAGTGCAAGGAGGAAGGGGTCCTCGATGATTTTGTGCACCCTCTTCAGACAACGATCCCAGTAGGTCATGTCGATGGGGTGGGAAGGGACACTCAAGTGATCCTCTCTTCCGCTCTTATGGTCCTGTGGATTAACCTCTGATAGAAAGTTGACATAATATAACCCAAAATTACACAATTACAGTATGGAAACAGGCCATCATGGCCCTTGTTGTCCGTGCTGAAACACATACTCTCCTAGTCCCACTGACCTGCATTCTGCCCATAACCCTCCATACCTTTTACATCCATATACTTATCCAAATTTTTCTTAAAAGGTAATATTTGTACCTGCCTCCACCAAAAGTTCATTCCACACAGACCCCATTCTCTGAGTAAAGAAGTTTCCCCTTGTGCTGCACCTAAACTGTTGCCCCCTAACTTTCAGCTCATGTCCTTGTGTTCGAATCTCCCCTATCCTCCATTGAGGATAGGGGAGATTTACTCTATCCACCCCCCTTAAAATTTCAAAGACCTCTATCAAATCCCTCCTCAGCCTTCTACACTCCAAGGAATAAAGACCTTCCTTGTTTAACCTTTCTCTGTAACTTAGGTGCTGAAACCCAGGAATCGTTCTGATGAATCTTCTCTGTTCTCTTCCTATTTTTTGTTCATATTCTTCCTATAATTTGGTGACTAGAACTGAACATAATATTCCATGCCTTGTATAATTTTAACATTACTTCCCAACCCTTACACATTATTTCTTTCTTTGGCTTGGCTTCGTGGACGAAGATTTATGGAGGAGTAAATGTCCACGTCAGCTGCAGGCTCGTTTGTGGCTGACAAGTCCGATGCGGGACAGGCAGACACGGTTGCAGGGGAAAATTGGTGGGTTGGGGTTGGGTGTTGGGTTTTTCCTCCTTTGTCTTTTGTCAGTGAGGTGAGCTCTGCGGTCTTCTTCAAAGGAGGTTGCTGCCCGCCAAACTGTGAGGCGCCAAGATGCTCGGTTTGAGGCGATATCAGCCCACTGGCGGTGGTCAATGTGGCAGGCACCAAGAGATTTCTTTAGGCAGTCCTTGTACCTCTTCTTTGGTGCACCTCTGTCACGGTGGCCAGTGGAGAGCTCGCCATATAACATGATCTTGGGAAGGCGATGGTCCTCCATTCTGGAGACGTGACCCACCCAGCGCAGCTGGATCTTCAGCAGCGTGGACTCGATGCTGTCGACCCTTACACACTATACTCTGATTTATAAAGGCCAGAACTCAAAAGGCCTTCTTCACAACCCTATCCACTTTTAGGAAGCTGTGTACCATTATTCCTAGATCTCACTGTTCAATTGCAATCTTTAATACCCTACCATTCACCATGTATGTCCTAATTTGATTAGTCTGACCAAAATGTAGGACTTCACGCTTGTCAGCCATTAAATCCATTTGCCAACTTTCAGCCCACACTTCTAACTTGCCCAAATCTCTCTGCAAGATTTGAAAACCTTCCTCACTACCCACAATGCCACCCATCTTAGTATCATCTGCATACTTACTCATTCAATTCATTTGGATCATTAATATATATTAAAAGCAACAATGGACCCAGTACAGATCCTTGAGGAACACCACTAGCCACTGACCTCCAACCTGAAACTTATCCACTCTCTGTCATCTCCCATCTAGCCACTGTTGAATTAATTTTACTACTTCCATATTCACACCTAACAATTGAACCTTCCTAACTAATCTTTCGTGTGGAACCTTGTCAAAGGCCTTAGTGAAGTCCACAAAGACAACATCCACTGTAAAGGTTAAAATCTTGTGTTTTTTAATTCTTAGATAATTTTGTGCCTGTCTCTTTAAGATAACTACTGTTTGTAGTGTTACCATAGTGATGATGTTGAGGAACTTTGGGGGACATCCGATGCGCTCTAGTATTTGCCAAAGCCCTTGTCCAACTGCACGAAAACCAACAAGGTCGGGTCAGATACAGCAATGAGCTCTCTGAACCCTTCTCCATTAACAATGGCGTGAAGCAAGGCTGTGTTCTCGCACCAACCCTCTTTTCAATCTTCTTCAGCATGATGCTGAACCAAGCCATGAAAGACCCCAACAATGAAGACGCTGTTTACATCCGGTACCGCACGGATGGCAGTCTCTTCAATCTGAGGCGCCTGCAAGCTCACACCAAGACACAAGAGAAACTTGTCCGTGAACTACTCTTTGCAGATGATGCCGCTTTAGTTGCCCATTCAGAGCCAGCTCTTCAGCGCTTGACGTCCTGCTTTGCGGAAACTGCCAAAATGTTTGGCCTGGAAGTCAGCCTGAAGAAAACTGAGGTCCTCCATCAGCCAGCTCCCCACCATGACTACCAGCCCCCCCACATCTCCATCGGGCACACAAAACTCAAAACGGTCAACCAGTTTACCTATCTCGGCTGCACCATTTCATCAGATGCAAGGATCGACAATGAGATAGACAACAGACTCGCCAAGGCAAATAGCGCCTTTGGAAGACTACACAAAAGAGTCTGGAAAAACAACCAACTGAAAAACCTCACAAAGATAAGCGTATACAGAGCCGTTGTCATACCCACACTCCTGTTCGGCTCCGAATCATGGGTCCTCTACCGGCACCACCTACGGCTCCTAGAACGCTTCCACCAGCGTTGTCTCCGCTCCATCCTCAACATCCATTGGAGCGCTCACACCCCTAACGTCGAGGTACTCGAGATGGCAGAGGTCGACAGCATCGAGTCCACGCTGCTGAAGATCCAGCTGCGCTGGATGGGTCACGTCTCCAGAATGGAGGACCATCGCCTTCCCAAGATCGTATTATATGGCGAGCTCTCCACTGGCCACCGTGACAGAGGTGCACCAAAGAAAAGGTACAAGGACTGCCTAAAGAAATCTCTTGGTGCCTGCCACATTGACCACCGCCAGTGGGCTGATAACGCCTCAAACCGTGCATCTTGGCGCCTCACAGTTTGGCGGGCAGCAACCTCCTTTGAAGAAGACCGCAGAGCCCACCTCACTGACAAAAGGCAAAGGAGGAAAAACCCAACACCCAACCCCAACCAACCAATTTTCCCTTGCAACCGCTGCAATCGTGTCTGCCTGTCCCGCATCGGACTTGTCAGCCACAAACGAGCCTGCAGCTGACGTGGACTTTTTACCCCCTCCACAAATCTTCGTCCGCGAAGCCAAGCCAAAGAAGACAGTGATGATAATAGATGACACTTTCCAAGTGCTTGAATTTCCCAATTTCTAAACATATCACCTTCACCTGTCCTCCAGGTAATACAGACAATCTTTTGCGTTTTTAGTATTACTTTCAATGTGATGTTCAAAGGATTTCACGATCGTCAGATATTGTAATGGATCTCCATTAATAACTGGAATTTCCTTCTTAGGTAAACCATATGAACCTTGTTGCTGTGCTAACATAGCAGAAATTTCATTTTGTTTCATTATGATTGATAATGTATTGTCTTGTCCACCATGGTTTACAACTAGTTGTCTTGTTGTGCATGGTGCTGGCTGAACTAGAACTGGTGCCAGAGGTGTTGGACCTTGATATGCAAGTGTCGCTTTTTCTTCAGCAACATGAAGAGACATCAGTTGTTGAGTCTGATCAACTTTCATGGTTGAACCTGGTTGAAATGTTCTTCTTTTGGGAAGATTCATAAATTGTGCACTCGGAAGAGATTGAATGTCGCGAGCCCTTTCCACAGGGTTAGTCATTGAGTTTCGACCAGTAGCAGCACCACTCATGGCTCCTTGCTCGACTATATCGGTTCTTGTGGCTACTGACCTACTGGAAAGTTAGGTGCTAGCCCTTTGGGTATTTCACTTTGAGTGATAGATCTTGCAGAGCCTGAGCTAATGTTTTTACTCTGGCCATCTTCAATAGCATATTGTTCCTCAAGATCTAGTCTTTTCTTTTATCTATTCAATAATCTTTTTTGTTCTTCATTCTGGAATTGCTGATTCTTCATTTCAGCTTCTTTATATCTTCCAGAGCAAGTCTTTTCTCCAACTACACACGTTGGGTCTCGATAGTAGCCAAGTCTGCTTCCACTTAGCTTGTATAGCTGATATGTTTGAAGCACGCAAAGCTGTACTTGCTCTAAATGCCTTTGAAAACTTTGAAGCTCTTCCTATGCTCATCACCTTGGAAATACTATCACCAGGATTCACATCAGAACATTTAGATACCACTGATTGGGTCTCGATCTTCAGCATTTCGCTCAGTACAGCACCAGTGGGGCTTTGCAATGTACATTCATCTGTTCCAGTTCCACTAACCTCTAAGTCAGTGCATGGTCTGCAGTGCCTTAACAGAGTCTTCTTCTTGCTTGGTAGTTGAAGCTGCTTCTTCAGTGGTGGCTGGCTCCAACCTCCTGCCAAGCATTCTCGGCCTGCCTTGCTGGCCCAACTCCCGATCAACAGTTCTTTGAGAGGAGCTGCTTGCTTGAGTTCTCTAGTCTGATGAGATTTCTACTTCTCCATCTTGGATTCTTCACACTGCAGCCTGTCTTCACCTAACCTATTCTGGTTCCTAGGAACTGTAAACAAACTTGTATCTTTAAGAGGATTTCTCTGGCAGTCTTAAATCTGTGTTCAGGAAACAGGCTGGCTTATCAGGTGTTCATAGAACACAGAATCAGGGCTTCCTGCCAATTCTGGCTGCTAGCAATTCTTTATCTCCTTTCCAAGTTTACAGGTGTCTTTCAGTCAGACAGATTTCTGAAGGAAGGGGTGAATGCAGTGAACTGGAATTCACTGTCTTGTGTGTTCTCCAGATGGCTGACTCCACCCTCACCTACCCCAATATAAACCCTGGTTTTCCCACCTTCCCTCAGATTCACCTGAGGACTATTGAGTCTACCGGCCATTGATTGTAAGCTATTAAAAGCCTGTTTGTACTCTTCACTTGCTTTTGAGTGCAATCAGTCGCATTACACCTGCGTTTATGTACTATTATGAATATAACCATATCACAATTATAGCACAGAAGCAGGCTAACTCAGCCCTTCTAGTCCACACCGAACCAAGTCCATCCTCCCCTCCTCTAGTCTGATCTACCTGCACCCTGCCCATAACCCTCCATTCCTCTCCCATCTATATATCTAATTAATTTTCCCTTAAATGAAAGAAACATTTCCTTTTCATCTTTCTGAAGCATCAATGAGAGACCACGCTGATAGTCTGTGTTAATAACCCTGATTAAAGGTGATAATTGGCTAAAATCTCTCACCATTCACAGTTTGCAATTTTACCTCAGTCTATGGGTGTGTTGTATCTCACAGCCACTGCACAATAGTCTGATTGAAGGTGATAAAAGGCTAAAATCACTAATCTTAAAGTGGGGGGGGGGGCACCACCGACCTCGCCTCACCCCACCGCCCCTCTCCTAGCCCGGCTGCCTGCCCAACATCCCCTCCCCTGGTGACAGTCTATCCTCTCCGCCTGTCCATTCCCCCCACCTCCCCACCCCATCAGCCATCCACCTGCCTGCCCCCATCCTCATCTAACAGAGTTCACCAGAGGACCGCTCCAGCATCTGATCAGGTCATTTTGGGGCCATCCCAGCGACCGCTCAATGCAGGAACAGTGGCCATTTTCGCTACCCATAATCCCCCAGGCAGCTGGAACTGCTCTGCCAGCACCAGAGCGGTTCCAGCTTCCTGGGGGATCTGGGGGATTATGGGTAGTGAAAACAGCCATTGATCCCACATTGAGCCAGCCACCAGCCACCGCCACTGTAAGTAAGTTTTGTTTTAACAGGGTAGGGGGAGTGCAAGGTCAGTGCTTGCCATAAGCACTTCATGCTCTGCTGTGACACTTCCCCGTTCACTAAGCATGCACCAGCTGGCACAATTTAGGGTCCTAAGATAAATGGTACAGGCCCAGCACTATTTTAATCCAGCTCTGTGAGAAGGTAACTGATGAGAGGGAGTGGAAAAGTCAAGACATTAGGGCAAGGGTTGGATGTGAGAGATGAAAGGAAGTGGAGGAAGGGAATGTGTCAAGGACAAAAAGGGAGAGAGGGATGGGAAAGAGAGAGTGGTATGTTGGTGAAGAGAGGACGCGGGTGGAATGTCAGGGTAATAGATCGGATTGGGGAAAAGTAGGATATTCGGAGAAGGAAGGGCTAGGATCGAAAGGGAAAGGGTAAGAAGGGGTGGGGTACTGAGGGTGTAGGATTCCAGGGGAGGGGATGTGAAAGGAAAAGGTAAGACATCAGCAAAGGAAGAAAATGGAAAGAGAGAGGATGGGGAATGGGCATGGGACGAGGGAAGGTGATGGGAGGTGGAGGAAGGGAGAGAATAAAGTCAACTAACGAATGACTTTAAGGACATGTTCAATGTCTTACAGACATCTACAGCAGTCCATGGTCCGTGCAGGCTTCAAGACAGCCACCATTACTCTGGTACCAAAGAGGATAATAGTGATCGGTCTCCATGACTACGAACTCTCGGCACTGACCTCCACCATTATGAAATAGTTCAAGCATCTGGTGATGGAACGCATCTCCCAGAGACACTGGGCCCATTTCAATTCACCTACAAACAGAAAAGTTCTACTGATGATATTGTAGCCTCATCCCTTCACTCTGTCTGACCCACATGGGTAATGACGCCTCATAGGCCAGGCTGCCATTCCACGACTTCAGCTCATCGTTTAAAATGATCATTCCCCAGGGCCTGGCAAAGAAGCTGTCCTCGCTGGGTCTCTGTAAATGCCCAATCTATACCATATTTCCTATTTTTTTCTCATTATTTCTTAAACCTTCCATGATTGATGTAACTTTTAAAGAATAATTATAAGGCAATAGTGAGACCTCACTTGGAGAATTGTGAGCAGTTTTGGGCTCCTCAGTTAAGAAAGGATTGGAGAGAGTTCAGAGGAGGTTCACAAGGATGAATTCAGGAATGAGGAACACTTTACGGCTCTTGGCCTGTACTCGTTGCCATTTAAGAGAATGGGGGTGGGGATGGGAGGGGGGAATCTCCTTGAAACATTTTGCATGTGGGCAGAGTAGATGTAGAAAAGTGGGAGAGTCTAGGACAAGAGGGCACAACTTTGGATTGAAGGGTGTCCATTCAGAATAGAGATGTGGAGAAATTTCTTTAGGCAGAGCATGGTGAATCTATGGAATTTGTTGCCTCAGGCAGTTGTGGAGGCCGTCATCAGGGGTATTTAAGGTAGAGATTGGTAGGTTCTTGATTAGCCAGGGCATCAATGGTCATGGGGAGAAAGCAGGGCAGTGGGGCTGAGTTGGAAAATGGATCAGCTCATGATTGACTGCTTGGGCAGACTCGATGGGCTGAATGGCCTATTTCTGCTCCTACTATGGTCGTATTCTCTGTGCCCCTTCCATCCTTCCACCTGACTAAGACTCCAGAGGCTTCTGCATGGAGTGTTCCAAAAGTCATTGATCTGAACCATCAACACACTCTGAAGATGCCCTGTTGAGAACCTTCTGACTTCTCTGTTTTTATTTCAGGTTTACAGCATCTGCAGGTCTTTTGGGGTTTTTTTTCATCTGCGTAATCACATCACACATCAGCTTGAAAGGTTAACTCAGTTTCTCACAAATGCTGCTGAACTTCTGCTTTTAATTCAAATTTCCATCACCTGCAGTTTATAGATTAATGCAAACTTGATCATCAAATCTCTGGGATACAGAAGGATCCCATGCATTAAAAACAATTCTTCCTGTCCTGATTTATTTTGCAGAATTCACAGGTTTACAGGAACTTCATGCATTTTCCCATCCTCACTGGGTCTATCTCTACACTAGGTGCCTCATGAATTAACAGTTCTCAGGATTACCCCACAGAAAACATCCAATTTGGATTGAAGGCCGTGTGGCTGCAGAGGCTATGGGAGCTCTGGAGATGAATCCTTGGACACTCAGTGACACTGGGTGGACTCTCTTTTGTTTCCTTTCTCTGATTATAAGGAACCCCGGACAATTTCTGCCAATGCCGAATCTTCGTCTGCCTTACGGTAGACTAAAGGAAATGCTGTGTAATATTACATTTTCTGTTTTATCACATGACAATAAAATAATCTTGAGTAACTAGCACATAATGTGCCATTAAATAAGAGCTTATTGATCAGACTCCCCTGAACTGGCTGCTCAGCCATCTTCCCATCTAATTTAGCAGCCTCATCGTTGGCCCTTGTAGAAGGAATGTTGGTTATTCAGTATATCTTTACCTCTCATGGACCCTGCGTGACTTGCTGAGTCCCTCCAGCATTTTTGTGCTTTTACAAGATTATGGGGTTCAGGATCAGAAACTTAACTGGTCCAGCAACGAAACTCCAAGGGCTCCAATGGTCAGGCCAGAGACAGACCCTACTTCATCACTAATACCATGCCTTCAGCTGCCAAGTTCCTAAGTTACGGAATTCTCACCCTAACCCTTTCCACTTCTTTACTCTACTTCATCCCTCAATCCTAACTCATTGGTCACATTTCCTCTAATGACACAGGCCATTCAGTCCATCTAATCAAAAACAGCCCAGGCTATGACAATACTGTTTCCCCTCCCCCTCACTCAGTATCTTGTCATCCCTTCTCGCCCCTCTGCTTCATCACACAAGGGATGCTTTAATGTGGCCAATCCACCTACCAATCAGCGCAAATGGAGCACCCAGAGGCAACTCATTCCGTTACAGGAAGTACGTGCAAACTCCACCCAGACAGCACGAGAGGTCAGGATCGAACCTGGGGCTCCGAAGGTGTGTGGCAGCCAGGCTAACTCATGTACCTAAACATCCCCGGTCCATTTTTGTAGGTAACTTTCCTCCTGGGTATTTTAAGAGCCTTTGCTTCTGTTAAGGCACAAAGGAAGTGCAACTTGTTGTTGGGAATACTTGCGTTGATGAATATAAGGTATATCAGTCCCTTGAACCTCACCGTACTACCAAACCCCAACCTTAAGCTACCCCAGGACTACCAAAAAAATATGTCTGCTTTACTGAAATGTCACATTTTTTCTAGCACTAACAGAAGCTGTGAATATTTATTTATCTATCCAGCAGGCTGAGAAACAACTTCTTCCTGAGAATGTTGAACAACTGGATGAACTGCTCACACTCACCCTCTGAGACTCGACTATGTATTGAACAATATTTATTTATGTTTCTACATGGACACTATTTGTGTACCGCATTCGTATCGCTTGTCTGGATGTGTGTTATGTCTGGAATTGTGTTTGCTTGGTTTTACACCAAGAATTGAAGAACACAGTTTTGTCAGGTTGCACTTGTACAATGGATGATAATAAGCTTGCACTTGAACATGAACTTCTATCCTTGCCACAAACAGGTGTGGAGACCAAGTCATTGGGTATAGTTAAGTCAGAGGTAGATGGGTCCTTGATTAGGAAGGGAATCAAAGGAGCAGGCAGGAGAATGGGGTGAAAGGAAAGTAAATCGGCCATGGAGTGGCAGGTTGGATTCGATGGGCTGAAGGGCCGAATGCCGCTCCTGAGTCACGGTCTTACCTTTAGTATCTGCTTTTCTGTCTTGCATTTGCAAACATTTAATTTTTTTTAACCTTTGCGTACGTAGAACATAGAACAATGCAGCACAGTACAGGCCCTTCAGCCCTCAATGTTGTGCTGACCTATATATACCTGCTTTTCTGCAGCAAGAGTTGGTGCATCTGCATATTGTACTGATGTGTATGACAATAAACTGATCGAACATTCAGGCAAATGAGAAAACTTAAACTTGCTCATCACAGCAGGCATAGTATTTTAAACAATTGCAATACTTGTGTGTTAACCTCACCAGGCTAGCGGATTATTGCAAATACTTGCAGATGTTGATGAAAAAGATACTTCTTGACATGCTTCATATTTCCTTCCCGTTGATTCCATGATCCGAATCTACCAGCTAACTTGTTGACTTAGGCTCAGTTGTTTGACAGGAACATCAGCCTTTGATCACCACTGCTAAAGCCGTGCCGAACAATCAGCCACCGGTGCCTCTCAGCTCTTGGTTCTATTGAAGTCAGTGTTCAATACTCATGCGGTGCTGGTGTTTAAGGATAAATTCCTCCATTGAGAGTACAAACCTCACACATGCGCTTGAGCACATAATCCAAATCAAAACTTCAGGGCAGTCCTGAGGGAATGCTGTATCGCCATTGCTCAGACAAAATGAGAAACAGACATCTGTTTCCAGGTATCTCTTGAAGAGTAACAGCAAAGTTTAAAGGACCATAAGATATAGAAGTGGAATTAGGTCATTTGGCCCATCGAGTCCACCCCGCCATTCTATCATGGCTGATTTACAATCCTTGTCAACCCCTCATTCCCTTCCTGATCAAGAATCTATCTACCTCCATCTTAAATACAACCAATGACTTGGCCTCCACTGCCACCTACAGCAATAAATTCCATCGATTTGCCACACTCTGGGTAAAGAGTAGCTGAGAATTAAATTGAAGCTGAATTTCATGATTTCAGTAACATTCCAAACATTGGTAGGTCAATTGGCCACTGTAAATAGCCTCTCAGGTTTAGGTGAGTGGTAGACTGTGAGGCAGTTGATGGAAAGAATTGAAGAATACATGGTGTGCATGGGCATTCCCTGGTTAGTATGGATGGGCCCAAATCCCTTTCACCCTTTCCATTTCACAAACCTGTCCAAATGTCTCTTCAGCACAGTAATTGTCCCCACCTCCGCCTGCCACTCGACTGCGTGAAAAGCGGAGCCAGTTCGCCCTGAGTGAGTGCGACGTCACAGAGCCTTTTAAAGACTCTCAGATAGGCATATAGATACAGAAAAATAGAGGGTTATGGTTTGAGGTAAGAAAGGCCGACACAACATCATGGGTCGAAGAGCTGTGCTGTTCCCTGCTCTATGTTCTACTGAATGATTTCCCTGAAGTGAATCTCATAGACATTTATAAAATTATGATCGGCAGAGATAAGATCACGGCATTGTTCCCCCTGAGTAGGGGAGTCCAAAACTAGAAGGTGTGAGGTGAAAGGTTGAGAGGGGTCCTGAGGGACAGGCTTTTCACGCAGTCGAGTGGCAGGAGGAGGTGGGGACAATTACTGTGCTGAAGAGACATTTGGACAGGTTTGTGAAATGGAAAGGGTGAAAGGGATATGGGCCCATCCATACTAACCAGGGAATGCCCATGCACACCATGTATTCTTCAATTCTTTCCATCAACTCACAGTCTACCACTCACCTAAACCTGAGAGCCTATTTACAGTGGCCAACTGACCTACCAATGTTTGGAATGTGACTGAAATCACGAAATTCAGCTTCAATTTAACGGGCCGTCCAAAGCCTGTGTGGAGCTGATGGCTGTTCTCTGGGTGGTTGGACCCCACAGGAGCACTGTATCTCTCTCTGCTCCTTGCTCTCCATGGGTCTGCACCAATGGTAGCGCACACTCAGAGGAAACCAACGCAGCCAACTGGGAGCATGTGTGCACAGTCCAATCCCGAGTCACGGGCAGCTGTGAGATGGCCCCTCTACTATCTCCCCTCTTTAACACCTTAACCCCTCGTCAGGGACCCCTGTACACTCCACTGGGGGGGGGGGGGGGGGGGGCGTCTACAGCATATTGAAGTAAAAGCCTTGTTTTCTTTTTGCCTCAATATGCTTTATGTTTTTTTTTATGTAATTGGTAGGAGAGAAGTACGGAAGAATGTAAAACTTGACTGCTTCTCAGGGAAGGGGTCCCATAAACTTTGAGCAGAATCCTAAGGGGGCCACAGCCGAAAAAAAAAGGTTGAGAATGGCTGCCTTAAACTCTTAAGCTGTTTCACATGCAGCAGGACAAATGAATCTCAGCCAGATCACTATATCTCATAGCCCCACTGAAAACCTTTTGCTTCTAGCTCGCCAACATGATTATTTTTAAAAGGAATATTTTGGCTTTATAGTGCATGACTTTTCCAACAAGTATTGCAAGCTGGAGATGTGGTACCGGGTGGCTGCTTGTAATATTGACTCGAAACAAATAAAATCTCAGGCTTCCTTCCAGATTTCCAAACAAACCTTAGCTGTACCAATCTATTGAGCGATTTCTTGTCCTGAGTGTTGATTAAATGGAACTCCCACATTAAATAACAAGTCTTACAGATAATTAAGGAATCTGGTAACACAGCTCCATTCATATCACAGGAGAAGTAATACTTGTCAAGTTTATTGACATCTGACAGTACAACCCGACGAAACAGCGGTCTCCGACCCATGGTGCAAAACACGCAGACGCACAACTACATAGATAACACACACACAGACAAGCAATATATATGCAGACAAGTATTTTATCTATCCAAATAAATGAAATAAATAAACATTGTTTTGGACCCATGAGAGTCTCGGATGGTGAGTCGTTCAGCATTCTCACTGTCTGTGGGAAGAATTGATGTCAATGGTATTAAAGTTATTTCTTTTCAGAAGGCGCTTTTTTTAATTAATAGTGTTCATGAGATTGATGTTGAAAACCCAAGCCAAAAAACTTGATCCTATCTCTTAACCCACTTACATCCACATGTCTCTTATGCTTGTACACAGTTCAAACCAGTAGAGGACACAGAGAACACAGAACACTAAAGCACAGTATAGGGCTGTCAACCCAACGATGTTGTGCCGACCTATTTAAACCTACTCCACAACAATGTAATCATTCTCTACCTCACACCCATAACCCATTTACATCCACATGTCTATCTTAGAGTATTTTGAATGTACCAGCCTCCACCCCCACCCCAGGCAATCCATTCCAGGCTCCCAGCACTCTCTGAGTAAAAGACCTACCTCTGACATCTCGCCTAATTTTCCTCCCCTCACCTTGAATAGATACCTTCTGGTATTTGCTTTTGTCACTCCGGGGATTGGATGCTGGCTGTCCACCAAATCCATATCCCTCATAAACTTGTCTTCTTCTTTGGCTTGGCTTCGCGGACGAAGATTTATGGAGGGGGTAAATGTCCACGTCAGCTGCAGGCTCGTTTGTGGCTGACAAGTCCGATGTGGGACAGGCAGACACGGTTGCAGCGGCTGCAGGAGAAAATTGGTTGGTTGGGGTTGGGTGTTGGGTTTTTCCTCCTTTGCCTTTTGTCAGTGAGGTGGGCTCTGCGGTCTTCTTCAAAGGAGGTTGCTGCCCGCCGAACTGTGAGGCGCCAAGATGCACGGTTTGAGGCGATATCAGCCCACTGGCGGTGGGCTTGTAGAGCTCTATAAAATCACCTCTGTCGCACCAAAGAGAAAACTCCAAGCTCTGTTAACCTTACTCCAGAAGACATTCTCGATCCAGGCAACATCCTGGAAAATCTCCTCTACACCCTCTCTAAAGCATCTACATCCTTCTTGTAATGAGCTGACTAGAACTGAACACAATACTCCAAGCGTCTTATTCAAGGTTCTGCAAACGTGAAGGAGGCTCGGCTAGCAGCTATACTTCGTGAGGAGTTTGAGGAGATTTGGTACGTCATCAAGGACTCTTGCAAATTTCTACAGGTGAACCGTGGAGTGCATTCTGACTGGTTGCATCACTCTCTGGTATGGAGGCTCCAATGCACAGGACAGGAAAAGACTACAGAATTGTGAACTCGGCCAGCGCCATCATGGGCATCAGACTTCACTCCATCCTATGGTATGGCAAGAAAGCAGCCTCTATTCTCAAGGACCCTGGCCATGCCTTCTTCACGCTGCTACCATCAGGATTGATATGGGCACCTGAAGACAAACACCCAAATGTACAAAATCAGCTTCTTCCCCACTGCCATCTGAATGGTCAATGAACTACAGACACAACCTCACTTTCTCTTCTTTGCACTAATTTATTTAATTTTAAAACATATAATTTAAAGTAATTTTGCACCTGTGCTGCTGCCATAAAGCAACAAACTTTGTGACATGTCTTGACAATAAATTTTGATTAATTCTTGAACTCAATTCTCTGACTAATGAAGGCCAGCATACCCTTAACTGCCCTATCAATTTAAGTGGCAACTTTGAGGGATCTATGGACCCGGACCCCAAGATCCTGTTGTTCCTCCACATGATTAAGAATCCTGTACTGTATAAGGATTTCAGTAAGGCCTTTGACAAGGTCCTCCATGTTAGGCTCATTCAGAAAGTCATAAGGCAGGGGATCCAAGGAACCTTGGCTGCTTGGATTCGGAATTGAATTGCCTTCAGAGAGCAGAGGGTAGGAGTTGATGGAATGTAATCTGCTTTGAGGTCAGTGACTAGTGGTGTTCAAGTTTGACCTTCCAAAGTCCATCATTTCACACTTAACTGCTTTGAACTTTGTTATCCACTTTTCCACCCACTTCTGCATCCTGTCTGTAACTTATAATTCCACATATGAGGCTACTTAACAAGATAAGAGCCCATGATATAACAGGAAACATAGAGCATTGCCTAACTGGCAGAGACGGAATACTTGGCTTCCAGTCACTAGTGGTGCTACATGGATGTCAGTGTTGGAGCCATTTCTTTTTATGTTGTATATTAATGATTTAGATTATGGAATGAATGTCTTTGTGGCCAAGTTTGCAAATGATATAGAGGTAGGTGGAGGAGCAGGCAGGGTTGAGGAAACAGAAAGGCTGCAGAAGGACTTTGATTCGGAGAATGGGCAGAGAAGTAGCAAATGAAATATAATGTCAAAAAGTGTACAGTCATGCATCTTTGGTAGAAAAAAAATAAACGGACAGACTATTTTCTAAATGGGGAGAAAATTACAAACACCCAGATGCAAAGGGGCCTGGCAATCTTCATGCAGGGTAGTCTGAAGGCAGTCTTGCACGTCGAGTCGGTGGTGAAGAAAGCAAAGGTAATGCTGCTGTTCATTTCACGAGGAATTGAAAATAAGAGCAGGGATGTGATGATGAGGCTTTTTAAGGCACCAGTGAGACCTCACTTGGAGGATTGTGTGCAGATTTGGGCTCTCATTTAAGAAAGAATGTGCTGATGTTGGAGAGAGTTCAAAAGAGGTTTAAGAGGATGATTCCAGGAATGAAAGGGCTATCATGTGAAGAGCATTAGACAGGTCTTAGCCTGCACTCACTAGAATTTAGGAGAATGAGTGGTGCCATCTTATTGAAATATTTTGAATGTTGAAAGGCATAGACAGAGTAAATGTAGAAAAGTTGTTTCCTATGGTGGACAAGAGGGCACAACTTCAGGATCAAAGGGTGTCTGCTTATAACAGAGGTATTTCTTTGGCCAAGTGGCAAATCAGTGGAATTTGTTGCCACAGGCAGCTGTGGAGGTCAGGTCATCGGGTGCATTTAAGATAGAGATTGATAGGTTCTTTATTAGCTAGGGCATCAAAGATTATGGGGAGAAAGCCAGGCAGTGGGGCTGAGTGGGAAAATGGATCAGCTCATGATTAAGTGGCAACGCAGGACTCAATAGGTTGAATAGCCTATTTCTGCTCCTATGGTCTTAAGACAACCTTCTACACTATCCACAGCGCTTCCTAACTTCATGCCATCTGCAAACTTACTGACCCGTCCTTCCACTTCTTTGTCCCAGAACAAATCCCTGTGAACACCACTAGTCACTGACCTCAAGGCAGATTAAATTCCATCTACTACTACCCTCTGCTCTCTGAAGTCAATTCAATTCCGAACCCAAGCAGCCAAGGTTCCTTGGATCCTATGCCTTATGACTTTCTGAATGAGCCTACCATGGGGAACCTTGTCAAAGGCCTTACTGAAATCCTTATACAGTATGTGCACTGCCTTACCTTCTCAATCTCTTTTGTCACTTCCTTGAAACCTCAATTAGACTTGATAAGGGAAGGGATAAAAAGTGCCTGGGACGCAGAGGCTTGGAATAAAAAGTGAGTCACTTCTGGCAAAGATAAGTAAGTCTTTGGAGTTCTCAGTTCTCCAGAAATTTCAATTATTGGAGCTTGAGAGAACCTGGGTGTAAGATATCGGATGGCAAAGTACTGATGTCACAGCCTCATGACCATGCGTGTTTAGCATAAAACCTGTCACTACTGGTGATTCACTAGAGGCCATGCTTGGGTGTCCAGACAAGCCTGCACAAGCCAACCAAATGGGAACAACTTCAAGGTCAGACACAAGATACTGGACAGCAAAGATGCAAACATCAGGATGCTCTCTATTGATTACAGTTTGGCATTTAACACCATCATCCACTCAAAACTGAGCAGCAAACTCCAAGATCTGGGAGATAACACCCCACTGTGTAATTGGATCATGGATTTCCTCACCTGCAGACCACAATCAGTGAAGATTGGTAAGGATTTCTCCTCCACAATCTCTATCAGTACCGGAACACTGCAGGGCTGTGTTCTTAACCCCCTGATCTACTCACTTTACACCTATGACTGTAGCTCGGTACAACAATAACACCATCTGCAAATTTGCTGAAGATACCACAGTAGTGGGTTGTATAAAGGAAGGGGATGAGTCAGTATACAGGATGGAGATTGAAAACTTGGCTGAATGGTGCACCAACAACAACCTCGCACTCAATGTCACCAAAACTGATTGTTGACTTCAGGAAAGGAAAGCCAGAGATATACAATCCAGTGATCAGTGGGGGATCAGAGGTGGGGAGAGTGAGCACATTTAAGTTCTTGGGAGTCACTATCTCGGAGGATCTTTCCTGGACCCAACACACCAATGGTGAAGAAACCATGTCAGCGCCTTTATTTCCCAAGGAGTTTGCAGAGGTTTGGTATGACACCAGAAACCCTGGTAAATTTCTAGAGGTGTGGTGGAAAGTGTGCTGACCCATTGCATCATGGTCAGGCATAGGAACACCAACACCCCTGAGTGTAAATCCCTCGAAAAGATAATGGACCCAGCCCAAGACATCATAGGCAAAACCTAGATCTGCAGGGAACGCTGCCGTCAGAGGGCAGCAGCAAATATCAAAGACCCACACCACCCAGCACACGCTCTGTTCTCACAGCTGCCACAAGACTCGCATCACCAGGTTCAGGAAAAGCTGCTACCCCTCCACCATCAGACTCAATCAGGGACTCATTTAAGGACTCTGACTTGTGCACTTTATTGATTTTCTTTTTGTTCACAATCAGTTTGTTTACAGTTCTTTGTTAGTTTACATGTTTACGCTGTGTATCGTTTATTTTTTGCTATATCAATTAAGGTAGTGGCATTCTGCCACACCCACAGGAAAAAGGAAACTCATGTGATGTCATGTATGTACTCTGACAATAAATCTGAAAATCTGAAAGATGCAGCCAATGGCTGACACGGGTTTTGATTGGTTAGTATGGATTGTAAGGGAGGGCCTCCTAATAGCTAAGGAGATAATGTGTCTTGCTCAGCTTAACATGGTTTGTTCTTTGTTCCATTGAGGGACTCAGTAATCCCCTAAACTGACATGGAAGGAATGGCGTCCATGAGAGATGTCCCTACTCTTTGTTCCATCTTCCATTGAGGGACTCAGTAATTCCCTAAACTGACATAGAAGGAATGGCGTCCATGAGAGATGTCCCTACGCTTTGTTCCATGTTCCATTGAGGGACTCAGTAATCCCCTAAACTGACATGGATGGAATGGCGTCCATGAGAGACGCTTCTTCCTGTTCCTTCATCAAAATATTCATGATACCCTGGACATCTAGAAAGATCATGAACTAGATCTGGAAAGATCTAAACATGATCTAGAAAGATCTAATTTTAAATTTAGGCATTCAGCACCTTCTGGTCCTTGAGCCCGTGCCACCCAATTACAACATTTTGAAAGATGGGAGGAAACTGGAGCACCTGGAGGAAACCCATGCAGACACGGGGAGAATGTACAAAATCCTTGCTGACAGTGCCGGATTCAAAGCCGGACCACTGGTGTTGTAACAGCATTATGCTGCTACGCTAACCAAGCTGTCCCTCGCTAACCATGCCATCCCACACTAACCATGCCACCCCACGCTAACCGTGCCACCCCACGCTAACCGTGCCACCCCGCGCTAACCGTGCCACCCCACGCTAACTGTGCCACCCCAATGATAACCGTGCCGCCCCAACACTAATCGTGTGGCCGGCTCCATTGTTAACTCAGTTTGGTCTGCAGTGTACAGACCCATCTAGGAGCCCATTGCAAAATCCTGATCTCCTGACACGAACCTGATTGGAGGGCCACAAATGAATAAGTTAGCTGGAAAACATAAACTAGAACCATACAACAGGAATTGGAAAGGGAAAGAATCTTTGATGTTTGGGGAAACTGACCACAGTTCAATGTAGCTAATTCACTGCTTCCAACTTTCGGTTCTTCCCCCAGACTCTTATATCACATTTTCTTCCAAGGCTTCTCTCCCAGGAGCAATCCAGACAGCCTTAAACTAGGCAATCCACATGAAATAATCATTTCCAGATAAGCCTGCTCAACTAAGTACTGTAGCTCCACTGATAGTGTTTCAAAGGAAATTTCCGACTAATAGATTCAGTATTAATTTGAGCAATCAAATCTCTAATCATTATTAGAAACAAAAAGCTCAAATCGACGACTGTGTACAAAACCCTTGACACCATTGACACTAACAAGACACGGATCAGGTAAAAAGGACTGGAAATATTGAGGCCAAAATGACGAAATATTTTCAATTCATCCACAAAGGTTCCTAAAAACAACAAATCTGCTTGATTGAAGGACTTGCTAGAGTGTTTACCCCACAGTTTGCTCTGGGAACAATGCTGCTAGCTAACCGAGCGCGGGCTTCATTCTGACTTATGCTTTCAGTTTAGTCCCTAATGAGGGATTTACATCTCACTGCATCAGAGCAGCAAAACTCAGGCAGACTGTCAGAAAATTGCAACATCGCTCAAAGGCTTCCCGCTTTCTTGTATTGCCTTTGGAGTCAATGAGGACGGTTAACGCGATGGTTAGCGCAATGTTATTGCAGCGCCAGCAACTTGGGTTCGGATCCAACACTGTCTGGAAGGAGTTTGTCATGTTCTCTCCATGTTGCATTGGGTTTTCCCTGGGTGCTCCAGTTTCCTCCCACCCTTCAAAACGTACAGGGGTTAGAGGTTAATTGGGTAAAGGCCCTGTTGCCGAGCCGTATGTCTAAATTTAAATTTAAAAAAAATACTGCAGGTGCTGTAAATCTGAAATAAAAGTGAATCCTGAAGGTCATCACATCAGTGGAAAGAGCTCAATGACCTTTCAATAGATGAAACTTTGGAATCTGTGGTGGTTCATTCAGGACACAGACTGGTGGATTTCCGGTCATTCAGGAAATCTAAGGATATGGGGATGGTGTTGGAAAATGATGGTGAATGGTGGAGCAGGCTCAAAGGTCAGGATGACCCTACTCCTGCTCCTCAAGCTAATGCTCTTCTATTCTTCTCGACCTGCAACCCTGACGTGGTGTCTCCTCTGAAACTTGGCAACTGCCATTGAGCGGCTGTCCCGCAGCACTGCTCAGAAACTGTTCACCCAAGAGGCTAGGAGAAACTTTAAGGAAGTGCTCAGAATAACCAGGACAGTTGAGAGATTCACTGGAGGATGATGCAGGTTTGAGATCATCTGCAACAGATCCAGATGGAAGATGAGCTCATGTCAATCTATTCCAGTGGTTCCCAACCTTTTTTGTTCCACTCACATCCCACTTTAAGTAATCCTTATGCCATCGGTGCTCTGTGATTAGTAAGGGATTGCTTAAGGTGGGATGTGGGTGGGAAGAAAAAGTTTGAAAACCACTGTTTTAATCGTACCTAATTGACTCGTTATGTGCACGGTTTCAGAACTTGAAAGGAAATGGGCCGATAACAATTTTTCACAAGCAAAATATTTCACTAACAAATTGGGTCTAGAGCAGTGGTTCTCAACATTTCTTTTAACCCCACTCACATCCCACCTTAAGCAATCCTTTATTAATCACAGAGCACCGATGGCATTGGGAATACTTAAAATGGGAAGTGAGTGGAAAGAAAAGTTTGAAAACCATTGATATCTATCCTGGCCTAGCAATAATCCACAGAAGCAATGATTAACCCCAACCTCTTGAGTTTATTTTGGGAGAAAGGTCAAACGTTGAAGGTAGAACATAGAACATTACAGCACAGGCCCTTTGGCCCACTATGTTGTGCTGGCCTATATAAATCCATTCCACAACCAATCTAACCCTTCCCTCCTTCACAGTCCATAACACTTCCATTTTTCTTACCTCCATGTGCCTATCTAAATCTTTTAAATGTTCCTGTTGTACCAGCCTCCACCAGCATTCATTCCTAGAAGAATAGCATACAAAAGCAGAGATGTAATGATGGGACTCTATAGGGTACTGGTGAGATCTTACTTGGAGTATTGTGTACAGTTTTGGGCATCCTATTTGAGAAAGGATGTGCTGGCATTGGAGAGGGTTCAGAAAAAAAATTACTAGAATGAGACCAGGAATGAAAGGCCTAGCATAAGAGGAACATTTGTTGGCTCTTGGACTGTACTTGTTGGAACACAGAAAGACGAGGGGGGATCTCATAGAGACACATTGAATTCTGAAAGGCCTGGCAGAGTAGATGTGGCAAGGTTGTTTCTCATGGTAGGGGAGTCTATGACAAGAAGGAACAACTTCAGGATAAAAGACCATCAATTTGAAACAGAGATGCAGAATGGGGAAGTGCAGAGACCTAGGGGTACTTGTACATTAGTCTCTGAAGGTGAGCATGCAGGTACAGCAGGTGGTTAAAAAGGCAAATGGTATGTTGGCCTTCATATCAAGAGGGTTTGAGTATAGGAACAAGGATACCTTACTGAGCTGTACAGGGCCTTGGTGAGACCCCACCTGGAGTATTGTGTGCAGTTTTGGTCACCTTATCTAAGGAAGGATGTTCTTGCAATGGAGGGAGTGCAGAGGCGATTCACCAGGCTGATACCTGGAATGGCAGGAATGACTTAGGAGGAAAGATTGCGCAAATTGGGATTGTACTCGCTGGAGTTTGGAAGATTGAGAGGGGATCTCATAGAGACATATAAAATTCTGGCAGGACTGGACAGAATGGATGCAGATGGGATGTTTCCATTGATGGGAAAATCCAGAACCCGGGGCCATGGCTTGAGGATAATAGGCAAACCATTTAGGACCGAGATGAGGAGGAATTTCTTGACCCAGAGGGTGGTGAATCTGTGGAATTCATTGCCACAGAGGGCAGTAGAGGCAGGTTCATTAAATCTATTTAAGAGGGAATTAGATCTATTTCTTCAGTATAAGGGTATTAAAGGTTACGGAGAGAAGGCGGGGACGGGGTACTGAACTTTAAGATCAGCCATGATCTCGTTGAATGGCGGAGCAGGTTCGAAGGGTCGAATGACCTACTCCTGCTCCTATCTTCTTTGTTTCTATGTTTCTATGTAAACATTTCTTTAACCAGAGGGTTGTGAGTCTGTGGAACTTGTTGCTACAGCTGGCCATGGAAGTGAAGTCATTGGGTGTATTTAAGGCAGAGAATGATTAGTCAGAACATCAAGGGTTACGGGGAGAAGGCCAGGGAATGGGGCTGAGTGGGAGGATGGATCAGCTCATGATAGAATGGCAGAGCATGCTCAATGGGCCTACTTCTGCTCCTATATTTTATGATCCCGGCAATGCATTCCAGATGTTCACCACTTTCTATGTAGAACTAACTTTAACATCTCCACTGAACCTTCCTCCACTCACCTTAAACAGATGTCCTCTAGTGTTGTCCATTGCTGCCCTGTGAGAAAGGTACTAGCTATACCCCTCATTATATTATACACCTCTATTGACATCTCTCATTCTCCATTGCTCCAAAGAGAATAGCCCCCTCACTCACTCAGCCTTTTCTCATTCGAGATATATGATCAATAAAGGAAAATGGCGTACAGCAAAAGAAAGTTTGCCAAGCATTTATTAGACTCTGATTATGCCTCAGCTGTGTGGAATTTTGGGAAAGTGCCTCCAGGCGGGAGGTCAGAGTCTGACGATATTGGAGGAGTGGTGCCAGGGCAGTGGGAATTTCGCACACCTGGAGACACTAAACCAGATGGAGTTGTTCTCCACAGAAGAGATCAACGAAGATTTGCAAGATTTCTTCTGCACTATTGAGAACCTTTGAATCCTGATAGAAAGGTTTTGATAATATAAAAGCAGATGAAATAGTAGCAGGAGCAGATCAAATGGCCCCTCGAGCCTGCTTCACCACTCAATAAAGCCATGGCTGATCTAATCTTGGCCCCTGTTCTAATTTCCTCACAGTTTCTCTTAACCCTTGGTTCCCTGTAGACCAAACATCTGACCATCTCAATATAACCACCAGGACAATGAGGGGAGTTTAGTTCTGATTGAACAGTAGATTTCAAAAGCTAATTGGGCACATCATTACAATATGGGAGTGAGCAGGGTGGAAGGAGAAGAGAGGTGCGACCGGGTAGAATGGTAACTTGGTCAATCAGTGTAGACACAATGAATCAAAAGGACTCTCTCTGCCCCACCTCTAATCCAGGGGGTTGTTCCTGAAGTCATTGGTGGTCGGGCTGGTTACAATGAGGAAGGAGCCCCTTATTTATGTGGGAACTTCCATCAGAGGCCTCTTTGATGAAAAGTGACTGACCACATTATAAATGCTTGCCAAATATTGTGCACCAGCCGTTTAGCTCTGCTTTTATTCTGTCCCTCTCCATAGAAATAGATTTACACACTTCTCATCTGAAACCCACTGAAGAGCTTATCTCTCTTTGACACTCAATGGTCTTACTATCACTGGGTCCCCATCATCAATCTGACCAGAAAGTATGTTGGAACTACAATGGCTACAAGAATAGGATGGAGATGGGAACATGCAGAGAGACTTGCCTTATTGACGGGCTGGTGGTGGAGAGGGTTGCAATAACACCTCAGGTACCTTTCTTCATTGACGGGATGGAGGTGGAGAAGGTTACAACGACATCCCACGTACATGTCTCCATTGATGGCAACATGCTGGAGACAAAAACCCTTCCATCCTGTGTTCATTGATGGGACAGTGGTGGAGAGGGTTAACTCTTTCCTGGGACTCCACGTATCACAGGTCTACTCTCTTTACACCCATGACTGCGTGGCCAGGCACAATTCAAATGCTGTCTATAAGTTTGGTAATTTCACAATGGTTGTCGGCAGAATCACAGATGGCAATGAGGAAGTGTACAGGAGGGAGACAGATCAGTTGGTTGAGTGGTGCTACAACAACTATCTTGCACTCAACGTTATCAAACCTAAGTAATTGATTGTGGATTTCAGGAGGGGGAAATCAGGAGAAAACAAACCAGTCCTTATCGAGGGGTCAGCAGTGGAGAGGGTAAAGAGCTTCAAACTCCTAGGTGTAAACATCTCAGAAGGATAATAGATATCTACAAGAGAGGCATAGATAAGGTGGGCAGCCAGCACCTTTTTCCCAGGGCAGGGATAGCAAACTCTTGAGGAAATCTGAACAAAGTGAAGGGAGGGAAGTTTAGGGGAGACCTCATACGTTTTTTACACAGAGAATTGTGGGTGCCTAGAATGCCTTGCAAGGTGGAGGCTGAAACATTAGACAGGCACATGGGGAGTTATGAGGTAGGAAGGGTTTAGTTTATTTTAGTAGGAATATAGAGGATTAGGGTTAGGCTGACACTGGGGGAAGCCCACTCCTGAATGGTCAGGTTTGAAACTGCACTCACTGGAGTGGTGAGGCAGCAGTACTAACTGCTGCAACACTGTGCTGCCAACAAAATTGAGTCTGTGAAGAAAAAGAAATAAAAAGCACAATAAAATCACAGGCTTTTTGTTTCATTTACTAGAGAGTGCAGGATAATTAATTATGCAGGAGAATGAAGATTTTTCTTCCTGAACACTTTTGGGTGAATTTGATAGGTTTTGGGCTGCTGGTCATGAAAATCACCTGATAACTTTCTGTCATGTCCCGTTTTTTAGATATAACCAATTTTTGTGATTTCCTGTCATACTTTTAAGATGCTTCAAGCAGACAAAACCATGAAGAGCAACATGTCATTGATAATTCATTTTCTGCATTCGCACTCGGACGTCTTCCCCGCTGATCCTGGTGCAGTCAGTGACGAACATGGTGAAAGGTTTCACCAGGACATTGCAACCATGGAAAGGGGGGTACCAGGGCAACTGGAATCCATCAATGCAGCCGACTTTTGTTGAACACTGACACGGGAGGCATCAGATGCTGAGTACAAATGAAAATCAGCGGCAAAACATTTTTAGGTCAGTTAAACTAACACAATGTGTCAGCATTAATATGCGATTAAACGTGCTAAATTCAATAAAAGTTAATTTAATGCTTCTGCACACCAGATCAGAAATCATCTTTGTGTTCAGCTTGAAGTTGTCTATCATAATCCCCCACTTTTTTTGGGAAGGAAACCTTTTGAAAAAAATTGTTGTCCAGTGTTATTAAAGATTGATACATGTTTGGTTGATTGAAGAATGAAAGGTGAAATTAAAACGTCCTCACATTGGGCAATCAAATCAATGCCTGTCGAGATGCTGTCAACCTTAAGACAACACACTAAATAAAATTAATCTCTGGCCACTTTCCTTTTTGTTTTACTGTAAAGAAACAAGGTTGATCTTTTTAAAACAGTCCTCACCATCTATTCCCTGTATTTGAATTTCTGGCACGAGATTTTGAAGGAGGAGAATAAATCTTTCAGGAAAAGAATATTTCCTAGTCTGAGGCATCCTTCCAGAGCCTCCTCCAGGTACTGTAAATGGTTTTCTAAAATAGATTTGTGGAGATTTAGTGCTGATGGGTCTGCAGCCAAACCCCAAATCATTGATTGAACAAGGTAGGAGACCCCCTCGGTGCAGTACAGGATGTGTGATATAAAAGAAGTAGTCACTTTTTCCATTGAGGTTCATTGGCTATACACAGCCACAAAATATCTGCACAACCGATTTAAGGATGACATCAAATATACCCCATGAATGTTAAATGTACCAAACGGACAGTTAAAATCTTTTAACACAATGATGAATCGCACTCTCATAATCAGGGGTCCTACACCCCCAAATGGAGAACAAATTAATGTATGGCTTGAGGTAGCACTGGCCGGCAGACAGAGGTCCCAAAAGCTGAACTATTCAGCCTAAAACCGGACATCTGCCTACCCTACCCATTGCCTTCTGTGCAGGCTCCCCCCATCCAGCCCCCCTCCCCGTTCAGCCGCCCCCCCCAGTCCAGCCCCCCTGTCCAATACCCCCTACATAGCCCCCACCAACCCCCCCCCCCCCCACCGGTCAGTACTGGGATTTGATGCCTGGTGTTCAATGAGGGGCCGCATAGTCCCTGAAGGGATTGGTGGTCTAGAAAATTTGGGGACCCCGGAGTTAGATGATGGAGTAGGTCTATATAGGTCAGCACAACATTGTGGGCTGAAGGGTCTGTATTATGATGTTCTTTTCTTTGTTTTATGTTTAGGTCGAGACCCTGCATCAGCACTGAGAGTGGAGAGGGAAGACAGCCAGTATAAAAAGGAGATGGGGAAAGGTGATAGATGGACCATGGAGGGGTGTTGGATGACGGGCAGACAGAAGTGGGTGGGGGGGGGTGGATTTGATAATGAAGGAAGGTTATGAAGAGAACCATGAGGGGAGAGATGAAGGGCAGATCCGATGGATGAAATGTAGGGTAGGTTGCTGGGTCCAGGTGGGATGAAGGTGAAAATGGGTGTTGGGGGGGGGGGAGAAAATGGAATTTTAATTCAAATTCATCAAACTGAAATGCTGTAGCTGTTACTGTAGTGCTATCAATTAGACCTGACAGACCAGAAGTCAAGATTAATAGGCTTTAATTACTATAAACTTACAGTCATATCATACATGCTGTTGGCCTGAATCCAAGGCAAATCCGAGGAAGGGGATTGGGCGATACCGCCTTTATTTAGGAATCCTGGAGGGGGAGGAGTTACAGAATCAGGGGCGGGCCAACCAGTTTTATACAGTGTTCCACCACATTCACCACTTCTTTTGAAACAAAGTTCCATGGGGTGAAGTGTCAGAGTCAATTCAGAGTTCATTCAGAGTCTATCTACAGGCCCATCCTGTCCGGTGGTTTTGTCTGTCGAACTGACCATCACAGTGCCAGCTGTGGTGTTGCTGTAGGTTCCTGGCCAGTGCTCTGTGTGTTGGGCTGCAATTCAGGCTTAACGGAATCAGTTAAGGCTGGTTCGGCGGAGGTGGGGGGAGGTGTGTGGGTTGGGGCTGGGGTGGTGTAGTTGGTGCAGATGGTGGGGTCAGATCCTCAGCCTTGACTCTGCTAGTCGCGGGGAAGGGGAGGGGCGCTGGTTGATCGACTATGGTCAGTTCAGTGAGAGCCTCATTTGTGGGGGCCTCTGCATAACCCAGGATCCGGACAGAGACAGTGTCTCTCCACCCATCCTAATACTGCACATAGGCATACTGGGGGTTTTGATGGAGAAGGTGGACCTTCTCAACCAGCGGCTCTGCTTTGTGGGTTCTGGTGTACCTTCAGAGTAGCTCAGGTCCTGGGTTCATCAGCCAGACTGATGCCAACTTTCTGTGGAAGGAGAACATTTTTTCATGCAGGGTTGCATTTTTCGCCTTACAGAGGAGGGACCTGGTGGCATGGAGTGCCTCTGGTAGGACCTCTTGCCACTGGGAGATGGGCAGCCCTTTTGACGAGGGCCAGGAGAATGACCCTCCAAATGATGCCGTTCTCCCTTTCCACCTGGCCATTCCCTCAGGGGTTATTGCTAGTGGTCCTACTTGTGGCTATGCCTTTGGCCAGCAGGTATTGGCACAACTCCTCGCTCATAAATGAGGACCCCCAGCTACTGTGAATGTAACGCGGGTATCTGAAGAGCGTGAAGAGGTTACACAGGGACTTAATGTCAGTGGCCGAAAGTCATATCTGGGCAGGGGATTGTGAACAGGAATCGTGAGTATTCATTAACATGAGCAATTTAAAATTGTTGTACTTGGTTAGTATTAATGTGCAGGTCCCTTGGATTTCAGTCGAATGGGTCTTGGAGGCCAATGAGATTTTACACTTGACTGGGGTCACTATGAGGGATCAGTGCTGTACAGTAACTGGGTGTATAAGCTCTCGGTGATTCCCTTGTCAAACAAGCAGTTCGTAATGCAGTCATTTACCTCAATGTCCATGGTAGACCTTGATAATTGATGTAAGCTGCTCTGATCCAGAACAATGGATCCCAGCGTCAGTTCGTTGTCTGACTCGCTGCTACTGTATGTGTGTGTCAGTGGCTTTCAAGATATCCGACTTGAAGATGGCTGGCCCTGTGGTTCATACACGGTCGCGACCGGAAATGAAGCTGGAAGTGACATTGACTCTGGCTGTCATGCTGTGCTTTTTTTCGTGACTGGAAGTGGGGCTGGAAGTGATGTGGTCCAAGATGGCGACGGTCGCTGTTTGCACGCGGTGCTGCAAGGGGACAGTCTGGACCTACATAACTGTGTGTGGTGCCCTTTTCTTCTGTAGCTGGAACAGGTGGTACTTCTAGCAGGGCAATTCTTCTCCAGGTGCTTTGGCTGCATTAATAGCACTTCGGGTTCTCAGTGATAACAGCTGCAGTTTGGGACCCTGCGTCCCAAGATGGCAGCACCCAAACTCCCCAAGTGGTGGCCGTGCTGCCGGTGCGTTCTGTTTGGCTGTCTCCAGTGCCTTTGCAAGATCGGCCACATCCTGCAGGGTCCGATTGCCCTTCTCCAGGAGCCTTTGTCTGATGTGATCAGACCTGAGGCCGGCTACAAGTTGCTCCTGGTAGACAGTTGCTGTAATGTCGGTGCAGCCACAAGCTCTCCACAGTTCCCGCAAGGCTCAAATATATTCTTCTACAGGTCCTTGTCGAAGGCTGCCCAGGAGGCATCTGGCATAGATCACATTCTTTGGGGCCAGATCCTGCGTCTGCAGGAGCCCCCAGAGCGGCTGAGTAAGTCTTGCAGTTCTAATCATCTGAAAGATGCAGTGGACGACCTGTGCAAAAGGTAGGTCTCTTCTATCAACCTTATTCTAGATATCATGTTGCCTAATGAAGGCGTTCAGGCAGTGCAGCCACTGATTGAATTTTACAGAGGCCTTTGGATTCTTGGGGTCAGTGTCCAGCTTCTTGGCTTGAATAGCCTAGTCCATGGCATGAAGGTATAATGATTAAATTGTAGCGCTATCAATTAGACCCGACAGACCAGAAGTCGAGATTAATAGGCTTTTTAATCACTATAAACTTACAGTCATATTATACATGCTGTTGGCCCGATTCCAAAGCAGTACTGAGGGAAGGGATTGGGCGATACCGCTTATTAGGGATCCTGGAGGGGGAGGAGTTACAGTACCGGGGTGGGCCAACCAGTACAATGACTCCAATATGGTGTTCCACCACAATTACTAAAGGATTTGAACTCATGTCTTTTAAAGGTGAGATTTGGAGGGTACAAAATCTTTATGTTCCTGTTAGGTTAAAAGGTAGGGTCAAAGTTTGAGAGAGCCATGGTTTTCAAGGGATATTGGAAACTTGGTTCGAAAAAAGAGGGAGACCTACAATAAATAGGGATTAGTAAAGCGAGAGTTTTGGAGCTTCTAGGGTCAATTAAGGTGGATAAGTCTCCTGGATCTGATGGGATTTTTCCCAGGACTTTAAGGGAGGTCAAGGAACAAATAGCGGGGGCACTGAGTGATTTTTAAAAGATCACTGAAGGAGGGGGTGGTACCACAGGATTAGAGGGTTGCAAATGTTCCATTTTTCAAAAAAGGCAGTAGGTGTAGGCCAAGCAATTATGGGCCAGTAAGTTTGACTTCGGTGGTGGGGAAGGCTATGGAGGGTATTCTTTGAGATAGTATATATGCATATCTGGATAGGCAGGGATTGATTAGGATCACCAAGCATGGGTTTGTAAAAGGAAAGTCATGTTTGACAAACCTTGTTGAATTTTTTGAGCAAGTGACAAAAAAGGTGGATGAAGGAGGAGCGGTTGATGAGATCTGTTTGGAGTTTAGTAAGGCTTTTGATAAGGTTCCGCATGGAAGGTTAATAAGGAAGGTTCAGTCACTAGGAATTAGTAGAGAGATTGTGACATGGGTTCAGAGGTGGCTGGGAGATAGACAGCAGAAAATCATGGTGGACAACTGTCTGTCAGGTTGGAAGGTTATGACAAGCAGGGTGCCTCAGGGATCGGTGCTGGATCCCTTGTTTATCATTTATATTAATGATTTAGAGGAGGGTGTGGTTAACTGGGTAAGCAAATATGCAGATGATACGAAAATAGGGGGAGTGGTGGATAGTGAAGTAGATTTTCTTGGATTACAGAAGGATTGGTTTGCTTGGAAGAGTGGGCTGAAAGATGGCAGATGGAATTCAATGTAGACAAGTGCGAGGTGTTGCATTTCGGTAAAAGTAACCAGAATAGGACATGTGTAGTTAAGAGGAGGGCACTGAGGATGCAGAGGAGGACGCAGGGGTCATGGTACAAAGTTCACTGAAGGTGGATTCCCATGTAGACAGGGTGGTTAAGAAGGCCTTCATAAATCATAGGAGCTGGGAGGTGATGCTGCAGCTGGTTAAGGCATTGGTGAGGCCAGGTTTGGAGTATTGTACTCAGTTCTGGTCTCCAAATTGTAGAAAGGATATAGATAAGGTGGAGAGGGTGCATAAATGTTTCCTGGCTTACAGTATCTGGATTACAGGGAGAGATTAAGGAGACTGGGACTTTATTAAATGGTATGTAGACGACTGAGAGGGGACTTGATAGAGGTATTTAAAATGATGAAAGGAATAGATAGACTAGACATAAACAGACTCCTCTTTCCTCTGAGGGCAGGGAAGGTTGGAACAAGAGGCCATGAGTTAAGGGTAAGGGGGGCAACACTTTAGGAGAAATATTAGAAGTGGCTTTTTCACTCACCGAGTGGTGGCAGAATGGAATGAACTTCCGAATGAGATAGTTGAGGCAGGGTCCCTTCTGTCATTTAAGAGAAGGCTGGATGTGTACATGGAGGTGAGGGTGTTGGAGGGTTATTGACGGTGAGCGGGAGGTTTGAGTTAGTGGAGTTGTTCTAGTGAACTGGTGCGGACTCGAAAGGCTGACATGGCCTCTTTCTGCTCTGTAAATGGTTATATAGTTATAAATATAAGAAACAAGGAAAAAAGATGTTCGCAGAATACATTGAAGGTAAAAAGGACCTTAAGAAAAAAATTAGAAAAGCTAAAAGAAGGTACGAGGTGGCTATAGCAAAGAGGGTGAAAATAAATTCAAAAGGTTTCTATAAATATGTTAATAGCAAAAGGAGAGTGAGGGATAAAATTGGTCCCATAGAGAATTGGAGTGGACAACTGTGTGTGGAGCCGAATGAGATGGAGGAGATCTTGAACAATTTCTTTTCTTCAGTATTTACTAAGGATATTGAATTGTGCAGGGTAAAGGAAGCAAAGAGGGTAATTATGGAGACTCCAGTGATCAAGAAAGAGGAAGTACTAGAACTTTTGAAGTATATAAAAGTGGATAAGTCTCCAGGTCCTGATGGGATTTTCCCCAGGTCCTTGAGAGAAGTTAGTGAGGGAATAGCAGAGGCTCTGACAGTGATTTTTCAAATGTCATTCGAGACGGGTATCGTGTCGGAGGATTGGCGTGTTGCTCACATGTGGGACCTTTGTTTAAAAAGGATTTGAGGAGCAAGCCTAGCATTTATCGGCCTGCAAGTTTGACGTCTGTGGTAGGTAAGTTAATGGAAAACATTCTTGGAGTATATGGAGTATACATATAAGTATATGGAGGGACAGGGACACTCAACACGGGTTTGTGCATGGAAGGTCATGTTTGACCAATCTTGGTGAATTTTTTGAAGAGGTGACTAGGAATGTTGATGAGGGGAAAGCAGTGGATGTTGTCTATATGGACTTCAGTAAGGCCTTCGATAAGGTTCTGCATGGAAGGTTAGTTAGGAAGGTTCATGCACTAGGTATTAACTTTGAGATAGTTAAATGGATTCAACAGTGGCTGGAAGGGCGATGCCCTTTATTTTCCATTATGTCAGGCTGGAGGTTGGTGACAAGTGGGGTGCCTCAGGGGTTGGTATTGGGTCCCTTGCTGTTTGTCATTTACATTAATGATCTGGATGAAAGGGTGGTAAACTGGATTAACAAATATGTGGATGATGCTAAAATAGGTGGGATTGTGGATAATGAAGGTTTTCATGGACTGCAGAAAGATTTGGACGGCTTAGAAGAGTGGGCTGATAGGTGGCAGATGGAGTTTAATGCTGATAAGTGTGAGGTGCTTCATATTAGTAGGAATAATCAAAACAGGACATACGTATTAAATGCAAGGGCATTGAGGAATGCAGTGGGGCAGAAAGATCTAGTTCCCTGAAGGTAGAATCTCATGTGGATTGGGTGGTGAAGAAAGCTTTTAGTATGCTGGCCTTTATAAATCAATGCATAGAATACAGGAGTTGGGAAGGTTATCAAGCCATTGGTGAGGCCAAATTTGGAATACTGTGTGCAGTTCTGGTCACCGAATTATAGGAAGGATATTAACAAGGTAGAGAGAGAGCAGAGAAGATTTACTAAAATATTACCTGGGTTCAGCATCTATATTACAAAGAAAGATTGAGCAGATAAGGTCTTTATTCTTTGGAGTGTAGAAGGTTGACGGGGGATTTAATAGAGATGTTTAAGATTATGAGGGGGATGGATAGAGTTGATGTGGATAGCTTTTTCCATTGAGATTAGGAGAGTTTGAAACAAGAGGTCATGACTTAAAGAGTTAAGGGGCAAAAATTTAGAAGCAGCATGAGGGGGAACTTCTTTACTCAGAAAGTGATGGCTGTGTGGAATGAGCTTCTGGGAGAAGTAATGGCGGCAGGGTCCATTTTGTCATTTAAGGAAAAATTGGATAGGTGTATGGATGGGAGGGAAATGGAGGGTTATGGGCAGGATGCAGGTAGGTGGGACTAGAGGAGAGGACTTGGTTCAGTGTGGACTAGAAGGGCTGAGATGGCCTGTTTCCGTGCTGTAATTGTTATATGGTTATATATGCGGGGAGAGAGAGAAATAAAGTTTCATCAGAACATTTTAGCTCCATTCAGGTCATTAACTCCATTGTTCCTATACGGACACTGACTGACCTGATGTTCCAATATTCACTGTTTGAGTTCATATTTCCAGCATTTATATTTCTGTTTATTTTCTTCTTTTTTTTTAAACTTTATTTAAGATTTTATAACATGAATAACATATAGGATTACATTTAAAAAAATTAAGAATAAAATAATAAAATTACAATACAATATCAGTAATCTAAATAAACTATACCCTCCCCAATAATTATTACACATTAATAACCCAACTCAAATTAGTCCAACCCCCACCTTTCCCCCCCAAAATAAAGAGTGAAGAATTAATAAAGTTAATAATATATGTGAGAAAAAAAACCCACTTACAAAAAAAAACAAAAACATAACCGATTAAAATACTAACAAAAAGAAAAGTAATTAATACTAAAATTTTCTGTTTATTTTCCATTATATCTGGTCTTACTAGATTGTATGCCTGAATGTAGGACTGTATGTCATCAAAAAAAAACCTTGGCAAACATCTACAGGTGTGTAGTGGAATGTATGCTGCATCATAGCTTAGTTTGGGGACACAAATACTTCTGACCTGCAGAAGGTAGTGGGCACAGCCCAGTATGTCACAGGCAAAACTCTGCCCATATTGAGAACATCTACCGGGGACACTGCCGTCGGAGAACAGCAGCAACCAGCAAGGCTCCACACCACCCAGCGCAAGCTCTGTTCTCGGTGCTGCCATCAGGAAAGAGGTCTAGGTGCCACAAGACTCACACCACCAGGTTCAGGAACCAGAACCCCCGGGATCTTAGGGTTGTGTGATGTCATGTGTATTCTCTAATAATAAATCTGAGCTTTGAACTTTGTTTATATCATAAGGGGCATGGATAAAATGAACACTCACTGTCTTATTCTCAGGGTAGATGATTCTAGGACTAGAGGGCATAGGTTTAAGGGGAGAGGGGGGAGGGACCTGAGAGGCAGCATTTTCAGTCAGAGGGTGGTCTGTGTCTGGATCAAGTTGCCAGAAGAAACTACAAAAGCCCATACTCAGAATACCTTCTCTCCCAGGCCAAATATATTGTCCTCAAAGGTTATGGGGAGAAGGCTGGGCAGTGGGGCTGAGTGGGAAAATGGATCAGCTCATGATTAAAGGATGGGGCAGACTCGATAGGCTGAAATAGCTTATTTCTGATCCTTCGCCTTATGCTCTTATGGTCTCAATGCCTTGATGCACAAATATTGCCTTCTTTCACTTTCACAAAAAAAGTCCCAGGCTCCTTCTGAGTTTCCTGCGAGGGGGCTTGAAGGGTTAGCCTTGTAGTATGGGCCATTTGGCCCATCCTCTCTTTAATGGCTCTTTGGAAGCATTGTCCGGATTTCCCCCCACCCTCTGCCCCATTCACTTGTTGCAGGCCTGAGATATTTGTTTTCCAAGTGTGTATCTCAGTGAATCGGTTTCAACCCCTTCCACATCACAAGCTGGTGAATGAACTACACAGTCTCAGTTCCCCCAAGCCTTGCCTGCAGGATGCACCTTCTGACAGCACAGTTTCCCCTATTATTTGTACATTTATGTGTATTCAGATTACTTGGCCTTTGTTTTACTTGTGTTTCTAACTTTCTGCCTGTGAAGTAAAACACAATGACAGCAATCAACTGTATGTATGGCCTTACATGGGAGCAGAATTAGGCCATTCAGCCCATCTCCATTTTGATCATGGCTGATATATTTTTCCTCTCAACCTCGTTCTCCTGCCTTCCATGACCTTTAATACCCTTACTATCTGCTTTAAATCTGAGCAATGACATGGCCTCTGCGGCCATCTGTGGCAATGGATTCTCCAGATTCGCCACCCACCGGCTGAAGAAACTTCTCCTCACCTCTGCTCTAAAGGGACAGCCCTTTATTCTGAGACTGTGCCCTCTGGTCCTGGACTTTCCCACTACTGGAATCATCTTCTCCACATCCACTCTATCCACATTCGGTCAGGTTACTCTGCAGTTGTGATGGCTGACGTTGTCCTTGGGATGTATGATGCAGAAAGACCCACTTGGTTTAACGTGTCCAGACGAGGGTCTTTGCTTAAGGATGACTTGTCCATCCACCTCCTCACTGAACACCTTCGGGATCCAAGGACTCAGATATAAAGACACAAAATGTTTTTCTCTCTGTATTGCACACTCAGTGTGTTTACATTTCTTTACATGTGTATGTTGAGTCAGTTTTATTTTGCACTACCAATTAGTGGTAATTCTGCCTCACCTGCTGGAAAAAAGAATCTCAGGGTTGTATATGATGTCACGTATGTTCTCTGACAAAGAACTTTGGAATAAGGACACTACACACCCAGCGGCAGAGCCGCAGAATTATGTGGAGTGAGATAGCATGGAAGTAAATATGAGGTCAAAAAACAGCGTGCTTCATGATATTGAACAGAGAAAGGATTAAGGGAGAGGGTGAGATGAACAACCTGCTTTCCAGACTTAATATTTTTCAAGCAGCATCGGTGGGTAGAGAAACCAGATAATGTTGCAGGTAACGGAGTTCTCCTCAGAACCCATCTTGAGAAAGGATCCCTGCACTAAAGAATCGTTGGAATTCTGAGGAAACAATGAGCTGCTGGGGGGCTGGGTGGTACTCAGTGAGTCAGGCAGCGACCATGGGTAAAAATGGGCAATCGACATTTCAAGCCTGGGCTCTTCATCCAGACTATTGCTGATTGACTGGCTGTAATCTTCTGGCATTTCTGTCTGCCTTTCAATGACATGCTTACTGTGTGAGCACAACTTGTGTGGGGTGGTGGGGGGTGTGGAGGTGGGGAAGGCAGCATCGTTGAAGGACTGTGTCTGCCTCTGCGAGAAACATGGTTCTGAGTCCGGAGACTGTGGGTTAATATCCGACTCCTGGGACATCAAAGTATGATCTGGGCTGATGCCGAGATAGTCTGACATCCAGCTCTGTGGGTGGGTTTAAGGGATTTCGTGGAGCTGCTTCAATGAATAGTGGAGTGAAACACGAAAGTCTGCATACACTGTGATTGTAGTAAAAACACAGAAATGATGGAGGAGCTCAGCAGGTCTCGCAGCGTTCACAGGAGGTAAAGATATATAAAGAACAGTGCGACAGTTCTCCTGACATCCTGCCTACTGAACTCACTCATGGATTTCCTGGTCATTGTGGCATTGTTGCTTGTAAGATTATGAATGAATTGGAGAAGCTCCCATACTACGTTCCTATGGAAGCCGTGAAGCTGCTGGAAGGACAGGTTCTTGCTCCCCAACACTGTCTAAGGACGGCCCACAGATCACACTCTGTAGTCTGGAGCAGCACATGACTGTGTAAATGCAAAGGTGCAGGTCTGGGGGTGGGAACAATGTCTTTATTACAGGCCCTGCTACACAGCGGAGAGTCCTGGAAAATCATTTCTGGCAGACGCAAGCTCCAACTCCAATACAAGAATACTTTATTATGTGCTTCAGTAACAATCCGCACCCTTTGGCTATATACAGTTAGTTACTCTGTACGTGATATATATCCAAAAGAAACCAAACATGACAAGCTTTTAAAACCTGACAAAAGGAAACAAATGATCTTGAAACAATACAAAGTGAATTCATGCACTGATACAAGAAGATTGACTTTAGCAAAACCAATATCCTCTGCTCTAACTCTGTTCGCTCACTGTGAAATGTTTGAGATAGCAGAATGCCATGAGGGACGAATGGAAAAAGTTGAGAATGGGCAATCAGCGGGAGAAGTTGATGGGATTACGGGCTGTGTGGGGGGTATGCTGTCCAAACCAAGTCCCTCCTGCTTGCAGTCTGTCAGAATAAGTGATCTGGTCCAATAAATCTCTCATTAGCGTCATAGAATTTTATAAGCATAGAAACTGGCCATTCAGCCCAACTTGCCCATGCCGACCAAGGTGTCCCATTTGCCTGCATTCAGCCCATCTCCCTCTAAGCCTTTCCTATCCATGTCACTGACTATAAACAAAAAAGACACCGAAGATGCTGGAATTCGGAACAAAACACTGAACTCAGTGGGTCAAGCAGCACCTGAGGAGGCAAAAGGTGTGAGTTGAAGTCTCGGCTCGAGATCCTGTATGCAGGATCTTGACACATAGTGTCAACAGGCACTTTTTGCCTCCGCAGATGCCGACTGACCTGCTGAGACTCCCGTTTTTAGTTACTGGCTGAATTGTCCAGCCAAGGACAGCAAACTGCTCCGAGGTTTGGAAAACCCTTGTTCAGATACTGAATCAGAGTTGCCTAAACTCTTGTGTCAACTTCTTGAGCGGATTAACAGGATGTCAGTTAACTGCTAGGTTTGGACTTAGGGACCTCAGTTAGAGAATCAAAAAGCCAACAAAAAGAAGCCTGCTTTACATGAACCGTTGCTATTTACAGCCTAAGCGAACAAAGTTCAGCAAGTTTCTTTACCTAATGAAGACGGAGTATGAACATAGATCCGTTTAACTCACAGAACACTGTTTGAGCCTTTTTGATAGTTTATTTGCCTAAAATTAATCATAAAATAAAGACTAGGGTTTGTTGGCCAAGTTTTGCTTTCAAATTTCGATATCAGTGTAAACAAATAAATAAATTATTTACAGTTTTTTGGCAAAATTCACTGCTTCCCACAAACATTTTTGTTAAAGAACGTGTGAGAGAAAGAGAGAGAGGCAGAGAAAAAGGAAAAAGTAAAACCATAAATAAATTAAATAGGAAAATATGATACAATCTAAATATTCACATCTTTTCCCCCCCCTCACCCCCAATTGAAAGTGCCATTTCTATTATCCTTGAAAGGTGACCTGTGTATCTGGTGGGGGTGGTCTTCAACCAGCATTAGGTGGTGGGGAAGGAACGCATCATGAGAGAGGAGGAGGAAGGTGACAGGAAGGAGTCAGTTGATTCTGGTCGCTGAAAGTTTCTTGATAGATGTCGCTAAATACTGAAGGAGCTCACATTGTGGGTAATATCCAGAGCAAAATGGTGGTTAAGAAGGTGTACAGGGTGCTGGCCTTCATTAGATGGGAGTTAGAGTTCAAGAGGTGTGAGGTAATGAAGCAGCTCCTTAAAACTCTGGTTGGATCACACTTGGAGCATTGCGTTCAGTTCTGGTCACCTCGTTCATGGAAGGATGTCGTTGCTTTGGAGAGGGATCAGAGGAGATTTTCCAAGAGGTTGTTTGGTTTGGAGAATGTGTCTTAAGAAGCAAGGTTAACAGACCTAGAGATTTTCTCTTTGGAGCACAAACTGATGAGCGGTGACCTAATAGACCATGAGGAGGTTAGATAGGAGAGACAGCCAGCCAGGCAAGCACCAGAGGACATTGTTTTAAGGTGAGTGGAAGGTGAGGGAAGAGATCCGAGACAAGTTTGTTTTCACTCACAGAGTAGTGCCTGGAACTCATTGCTGGGAGTTGGTATGGAGGCTAGGACAATAGGGACCCTTAGATAAAAAGGCAGCATGGCTGGCAGAGCGGTCAGCGCAATACCTTTACAGAACCAGAGACTGGGCCCAGGGTTCGAATCCCGCGTTGTCTGTAAGGAGTCTGTACGTTCTCCCCGTGTCTGTGTGGGTTTCCCCCGGGGGTTCTGGTTTCTTCCCAGCATTTGAAAAGTACAGGGGGGTGTAGTTTAATTGGGTGTAAATTGGGCGGCACGGACTCGTTATCATGCTGTATGTCTAAATTAAAAAGAAATAAACTAGGCACATGGATGTAAGAAAAATAGAGGTTAATGGTGTGAGGTAGGGAAAAAATAGATTGTTGTGGAGTAGGTTTCCATAGATTGGCACAACATTGTGGGCCGAAGGGCCTGTACTGTGTTGTTATGTTCCATGTAAAATGATTTTCAAACATGGTATGTGATATGTAGAATATATCTCTCCCCAAATATATGTTTAGACTAAGCAGATATATTATTGGCTGTTACTTGCTTTGCCCCGATCCTCTTATTACCAGTGGTAGCCTTGATTAAGTTAGTATTGACCATCTGACAAAGCAACTAACAAGTCAGCTAAAAGGTTAAATAGTCAAGATAGAATACCTGCTGGATACAAACACAACGGTGGTCATGCCAATATCTGGTGGCTTCCATGTACAGACAGTAAAATGTGAGAGAAAAAGTTATAAACAAAGTGGTTTTAAAACTTTTTTTTTGTAATTCATTCTTGTTTCCCAAAAAAATGTCATTTTAAACATTGTTAAATCAGATTATTTTCTTTAAAAGAGAAACAGTCCACTATTTGGTTTCCATGACATCAGAAAAACAAATGGGTCAGACTTGTATCTTAGCAGTATAAGTTTGTTAAATGATCACTAATTCCTCTGTCTAGATACGGTCACGGTGCGAGGCTTGTTGAGATACGGTCAGCTTCCAGCCGGAGCGGTCACAGTCACTGTGGCCGGGCCATCCATCCAGAGAGCCAGCGTGCATGGAGCAAGATTAGGTCACCACAGTCAACTGGAGGGGCGGTGGCGTGAAGATGAGGGGTGTCAGAGGTTACACTCAGGGTGAGGCGGGGTGGGGAGGGTAGAGGTTCGGAGGGCGAGGATAGAGTGGGCAGGAGTCGGGGCGGCCAGTCTGATTGAGGTGACGAGGCTGCGCAGCATGTTCAAGGTTCCACGACTCTCACTGCAGGCAGTACTCAGTTATCTGGGGAGACAGGACATCACGTCACTTATACACACACAGTGAAGGGCCCATTCAGCCCATTGAGTAGATGCTTGAGCATTCCCAACAGTCCCACTCTCCTGCTTGTTTGACGGTAATGCATTCCCTTCCAGAACATCATCATTAGTTCTCTTTCATTGCTCAGCAAGTGGCAGCCTGTCATGAGTGAGGCTTGACGAGAAGTGAATGCCTGGTGCTCAATGACTGCAGGCATTTTCAAGGCCAAATCATCCTTCACTGGGAGCTACGTCAGGTTTTCTAGCGGCCATTTGACAGGCAACCCCTTATTCCAGTGGAAATCTGTAGCACCCAGTGACGCCAGCGGACAATGTCTCTGGAGATGAGAATGCGACTGGGTTTGATCGCTGCTTTCAATCATGGGATGCGTGTTGAGATATGGTCGGAGCGGTCTCAATTGTTGCATTCGGACCAGGTCACCCATCCAGAGAATCAGTGTGTATGGAGCGGGACAGGGTGATTGGGTGAAGCTGAGGGGCATTAGAGGTTGCACTCAGGGAGAGGGAGCGAGAAAAGCATGCAGGAGCTGAAATGGAAGTAAAGATCACCGAGATCCCATTCCTATAGATTGCATACATTCGCAGCACACACTGAGGCCATGTTAGCCCACATAATCATTGTAATTAATTCCACTTTGCAGCCTTCAGGAGTTTGTCAAGACACTTACTAAATGTAATGAGGGTTCTCCCTCCAACAAATGGCAAGCCCCAGACTCCCTGGCATCCTCTGGGTGAATGTATTATTTAAAGTTTAAATATACGGCATGTCACCCCCCCCTCCCACCCCCCACCCCCCACCCAGGGGTAGCGGTGGCACTGCTGACCTTTGATGACACCACATGATTCATTTTGGTGTCACCCCCCCCTCACTTGATGGTGTCTCCTTGTGGGGTCCGCACTGCCCTAGTGACGCCAGTGATGTTACAGGTCCTTGCCCCAAATGCCCAAATAGAATCCCTATCCATGTTTGAAGGGCGGGAGGAAACCAGAGCACCTGGTTTCCATGCAGACACATGGAGAACGTACAAACTCCTTCCACACAGCGCTGGATTCGAACTTGGATCACTGGCTCTGTAATAGTGGAGCTCTAACCGCTGCGCTAACCGTGCCAACGCTCTTGGGAAACGTTTTTCCCAACTTTCACTTTTGGGATAAACCGTTGCAGGGAGAGAGGATTGTATTTGACACTCAGACTGAATTCTGAACATGCAGTAATGAGTTGAGGTGTGCGGACATACAGGGGCTATAATAGACTTACCTCTACACTCATATTTGAGATCAGAGAAGTAGACACCCTCTTGGGAGAAGACAAAGAGTCCTAGTCGTCCACCAGCTAACGTCTTATCATAGATGGGACCAGAGTCGGACATTATTTGCTTCCCTTCATAGACCACTACCCTGCGGAAGTAGAGACATCTTTATTGTTTACTGCAGAAAATGTAAGAGCTAACGTTGGGGATAAAACATTCTTTAATGGAGGCCATTGCTAACAACCAGCAGTACGGCCTGGTGCTAAAAGCCATAATTGCATGTTGCTCTTAATAGTACACTAATACTGTAACATCAGATCCCTCTGAATAAATCTGGGCTGACCTTACAGATGGCATTCACAACACCAGTCAGATTTCAGCTATTTACACCAGATATTCACAGGATTTGAATGGATGTTGAGAATTGGTCAACACAGAGCTAGCGTAGGTAAACTCAATATTCATGTCCCTCCATTTAGCTCAAAAAAGACATTGAATAATATAAAAATATAGGCAGTTTATATGTAAATCTCAGGATATATACTGAACGATCACAATACCTGCACAGCAAACATTTTGTTTAAATATGTGTGTGTGTGTGTGTGTGTGTGTGTGTGTGTGTGTGAGAGTGTGAGTGTGAGTGTGTGTGTGTGTGTGTGTGTGTGTGTATCGACAAATGGAATTTTTAATGACTATTTCAGATGTTATTCCAGAGAAAACCAAATTATATTATAACTAATGATCATAAAACATAAAACAATGCAGCACAAGAAACAGGCCTTTCAGCCACGATGTCTGAGCTAAACATGATGACAATTTGAGCTAATCCCACCTGTTTGCAAATGCTCCATCCATATCCTTCCATTCCCTACCGTTCCTGAGCCTGCTCCTTCAATGTGCTTTCATATCTGCTTCTGCCTCCTCCTCTGGCATTACAGCCATTGAAACTCATCCCACCCCACAAACCGACAACCCCGGTACATTTTGAACGGTGGGAGGAAACCGGAGCTCCCGGAGGAAACCCCCGCAGACGTGGGGAGAATGTACAAACTCCTCACAGGCAGCGTAAAATTCGAACCCAGGTCACTGGCGCTGTAACAACGTTGCGCTAACCGCTGCACTAATCGCACTGCCCACAGTTTTCTTCAGAATTATTTACACATATCACAAACAACATGGGTCCCACCAATGATCCCTGCAGATCACCACTCGTCACAGACCTCCAGTCAGGACAACACCCCTCCACCACCAATTCTGAATTCAATCCACCAAGTTTCCATGGATCCCATATTCCTTAATCTTCCGTATCAGTTTACCATGACAGACTTCCATTGCTTTGTCAGGGTTGGTAATCTTTTACTCTAGAATGGCAGTATTTCTTCTGTGGGTCCTGAATTGATTTGATGGGCTCATGAGCAGTGGGTGTAGAACCACAGCACAGCATAGACTATAGATAATAGGAGCAGGGTTTGGCCATTCATCCTTCGAGCCTGCTCCACCACTCAATACGACCTCGGCCCCCTATTCCTGTTTTCTCTCCATAACCCTTCATCCCTTGAGCTATTCCCAGATCAGAATGGCATAATTTCCCAATCCTTAATTCCCACCCTTCACTCCTCCCAGCTCCGCTGGTGGATTCCCCCAAACAAAGAACTGGCATGATTGCAGGTGGTCATTTGTCTTAATTGATGTGAGCTGTGAGTCAATTTGCTCCTGTGTCTGTGCCCAGTTACCTGATGAAACCTGTTCTGGGCCGATGGATCAGGTGCCACCTGTAGGCAGTATAATCCTTCCAGCCAATATTCTTGGGATCGTGCCATAGAGTCCGCACCTGAAGCATAAAAAGATCCATGTTCACTTGGAGGGATCCTCCAACGTACTCACCGGCAGCAAATAAGTTTACATACGCAGAACAGTGTGGCAATGCCTGGCACCAGACTGGAACAGGCCATTCGGCCCTATGATCCCATGCCATCGTTCAATTACACCAAGGCCAGTCTGCACCTTTATTTATTCATAGAGAACCACACAATATTGGAGGTGATGGAATCTTGCATGTACAGTAAGAAGCTGGAAGGACTCAGTCAAGCCCTTTACTTGGTGCTGATCGATCTTTGATTTTTGTTGTAACCCTTTATTCTATTCTGTAAACTGTGCTCTTTACATGACAATTTGAATGTTTGAGATAACCTGTTAGTCTGCTCACCAGAGAACCATAGAACAATTACAGCAAAGAAACAGGCCACCTCAGGCCCTCTAGTCTGTGTCAAACCATCTCTTTCCCTAGTCTCACTGACCTGCATCCAGTCCAGAGCCCTCCATACCTCTCCCCTCCATGTTCCTCTCCAAATTCTTCTGAAATGTTAAAATTGAGCCTGCATTCACCACTTCAGCTGGAAGCTTGTTCCACACTCCCACCGCTCTCTGTGTGAAGAAGAACTTTTCTCCTTTCACTCTTAACCCAAGTCCTCCGGTTTGTTTCTCACCTACGCTCAGTGGACCTCATAATTTAAAATACTTCTATCAAATCTCCCCTCATTCTTCTATGCTCCAGGGAATAAAGTCTTAACCTATTTACCCTTTCCCTGTAACTCAGTTCCTGAAGTTGGGGCAACATCCTAGTAAATCTTCTCTGAACACTTCCCATCTTTATGATATCTTTCCTGTAGTTAGGTGACCAAAAACTGCACACAAGACTCCAAATTTGGCCTCACCAATGTCTCATACAACTTTAACATAACATCTAAACTCCTATATTTAATACTTCTCTTTATGAAGGCCAATATTCCAAAAAACTCTTTTACAACCACTTTCAGGGAATTACATATCTGTATTCCCAGATCCCTCTGTTCTACCACTACTGCTCAGTGCCTTACTGTGTATGATCTTCTTTCTTGGTTTGTCCTTCCAAAATGCAACACCTCACACTTGTCTGCATTAAGCTGCATCTGCCATTTTTTAGTCCATTTGACCAGCTGGTAAAATACAACCTCTGCAAACTTTGAAAACTTTCTTTGTTGTCCACAACACCTCCAATCTTTGTGTTATCAGCAAACTTGCTGATCCAATTTACCACATTATCATCCAGATCATTGATATAGCTGACAAACAACAATGGTCCCAGTACCGATCCTTGAGGCATACCACTAGTCACAGGCCTCCAGTCTGAGAAGCAATCTTCCATCACTACTCTCTGGCTTCTCCAGTCCAGCCATTGTCAAATCCAGTTCACTACCTCACCATGAATACCTAGCATCTGAATCTTCCTGACTAATCTCCCAGATGGGATCATGTCAAAGGCCTGACTAAAGTCCATGTAGACAACATCCACAGCCTTCCCTTTGTCAACTTTCCTGGCAACCTCCTCGAAAAACTCTATCAAATTGGTTAAACATGATCAGCCACACACAAAACCATGTTGGCTATCCCTAATCAGTCCATGGCTATCCAAATAATCATATATCTGATCCCTTAGAACACCTTCCAATAATTTACCTACCACTGACATCAGGCTCACCAGCCTATAATTTCCAGAGTTACTTTTGGAACTCTTTTTAAACAATGGAACAACATGAGCTACCCTCCAGTCCTCCAACACCACATATTTTAAATATTTCTGCCACACCCCCTGCAATTTCTGTACCAGTCTCCCTCAAGATCTGAGGGAATATCTTGACAGGCCCTGGGGATTTATCCACTCTTATTTGCTTTAAGGCAGCAAGCACTTCCTCCTCTTTAATCTGTGTAGGTTCCATGACTTCACTGCTTTTTTTTCCCTTACTTCCTATGACTCTGTGCCCTCTTCCTGAATGAATACAGATGAAAAAAAAATCCATTTAAGATCTCCCCCATCTCTTTTAGCTCCATAGAAAGCCAACCACTCTGATCGTCAAGGGGACAATTTTTATTCCTTACTATCCTTTTGCTCTTAATACACCTGTAGAAACCCTTAGGATTTTCCTTCACATTGTCTGTCAAAGCAAACTCATTTCTTTTAGCCTCCTCATTTCTTTCTTGAGTTTTTTCTTGCAATTTTTATACTCCTCAAGTACTTCATTTGCTCCATGTGGCCTATACCTTCTCACTGAAATATGCATTTTGTAGTTAATAAACAACCATAGAGAGAATTGGTCAGTCAAGAACCATAGAACACTACAGCACAGAAAACAGGACATTTGGCCCTCTTAGTCTTCACCGAAACATCATTCCGCTAGTCCACCTGCACCCATTCCATAACCCTCCAATCCTCTCTCATCCATGTATCTTTCCAATTTTGTCTTACTTTAGGGTGAGCCACATTTACCACATCAAATGGCAGCTCGTTCCAAATTCCCACCACTCTCTGAGTGAAGAAGTTCCCCTTAATGTTCCCCTAAACCTTTCACCTTTCACCCTAAAATCATGCCCTCTCATATTTATCTCTCTGTATCTAAGTGGAAAGAGCCTCCTCGCATTTACTCTGTCTATTCCCCTCACAATTTTGTAAACCTCGATCAAATCTCCCCTCATTCTTCTACATTCCAAGGAATAAAGTCCTAACCTGTTCAACCTTTCCGTTCCTGAAGACCTGGCAGCATCTTAGCAAATGTTATGAGGAACAATAGGGGCATTTAAAAGACTCCGAGACAGAAAGGAAAATAGAGGGTTATGAGCTAGGGAGGATGCCTTTGGTGCTCTAAGGTTAGTAAGGGATACTTAAGGTGCTGTGTGAGTAGAAAACAAAAAGGTTGAGAACCACTGCTTTAAGCCCCTCTATCCATAATTCTGTCCAAATATTAAATTAAATTAGATATACAGCATGATAGCAGGGCATTCGGCCCTATGAGTCTGTGCCGCCCATTTTACATCCAATTAACCTGCAATCCAGTACATTTTTGAACAGTGGGAGGAAACCGGAGCCCTTGGGGAAACCCACGCAGACACAGGGAGAATGTACAAACTCCTTAGAGACAGAGTGGAATTTGAACGCAGGTCTGGTTCCGATTGCTGGTTCTGTAGAGGCGTTGTGCTAACTGCTTCGCCAGCCGCCCTGCTTCTACAGCTTCCTTTGGAAACTCAATCCAGACATGAACCACTCTCTGAGTATAAAAATTGACTCTCAGGTCCCTCCAAAATCTCTCCCCTTTCTCGTTAAACCAATGGCCATGAATTATCTACCTTGGAAAAAAGACTGAGCATTCACTTTATTCATACCCCTCTTCACTCCTCATCCTCCTGTGCTCTAAGGAATAAAGTATCCAACCTCTCCGTGTAACACAATCCTTCCAGTCCTGGCAAATCTCCTCTGCACCCACTTCCCACATTGATGTAAATGGGGTGGTGGAGACTAAATTGGGAGAAACTTTAAAGCAGAGATAGTTATGTTTTAGAAAGATCAGGGGATTGAGGAGAGAAGCCTGAGGTTGATATAGCATACTGAATGGTGGGATAGTCTTGATGGGCCAAGTGGCCTCCTCTTACTCCCCCCCCCCCCCATTTTCCCGTGTTCTTGTGACATTGACAGTATTAGTTCTTGAACTGTGGCTTGCTGAGATGTACCAGTTAAATCAACCATGTTAGTGGGAAAGGAGTCACATAGAAGCAGATTTCCTTCCCCGGATAACACTTCTCTGGAGCCAACACGGACATGATCGACTGAAAAGCCTCTGATCATGAGTAGTGCACAGACTGCTTGCAGTCCTTGAGGTCATCCTGTAACATGGTGGTGCAGTGTAACCCCATGGACTCTGGGGCTTGGAGATAGACCAGTTGACTGTGCCTCCGTTCCTCTTACCTGTCCGGGAGTGTTGCCCGTGTGCCAGAGTGCATTGCGCAGGTGCTCTCCCCGGCCCGTAGTGGAGTTGACCACCTTGAGGGAAACACCAGCGTAGCCGTGGGCTTTGGACGGCTTCTCCTCCCAGTAGGTTTGCGTGACCTGCTTCCACATCACCACATAGAAACGGCTGCTGGACTGATAGCCAAAGACGAAGCCAGCGTAATCATCATCACGGTCCGTGTTGACATAAAAGGTGCCACTGAAGTCAATGGCGTTGAACTCGTCGAAGCCTGTGGATTAGAGCAAAGGACACGTTTCCTCTCAAGGAATTCTCAACATTTAGGGCCTTCTGTTTCAGGAAGGATGAAGCTTCATTAACAGGGCCTCACCAGCAGCATCAGTAGTTAATGCTTTGGACACCATGTCCTGGTTTTATGGGACTACCAACTAGCGCATTTACTCTGTGTCCCTGTTTTTCTGGACTGGTTTTATACCCAACCACCAGCTGGTTCGGACTGTACTTCACCCGTGGAGCCAGTCCGGTGTGTATAATATGAAAAGTTAAAAATGGCCAGAGTCCAAAGGTTAATGCTCATCCCTGATGCCTGGGCTGTTTCGGAGCACACCATCTGGCTGGGGTCTGGAGTCACATACATTCTAGACAGGGTCAGTGGGTCAGATCTGTTCCTCTGGAGGACAGTTTCTTTCCCACCATTATTGGACTTCTGGATGGACCTCAGATGAGTGAAATAATGTTGTCTTTGCTTTGTTTGAACTGACCTCTCTCTGTAACTCTCACTTCACTGTGTTTTTACTGCTGTACTATGTATGGGTTAGCTAACTATCTGCCTGCAAAATCAACATTTTCACTGTACCTTGGTACATATGACAATAAACTTGAATTTGGACCAAAGAACACTACCAACCAGATGGAATTTAACAATTCAGATGTCCATCTATCTGAATTAACTAATTGCCCAGATGCTGTGGTGATTCTTGAACCCAAGGGTCCTGATCAAGCCAGACCTCTGGATTGTTAGTCTGGTGACATATCCACCGGGTGGTGGTGCATCTCTGAGAACCACTTGGTGAGGATGATTCCACAGTGCTGTGAGGTTGGTAATGGAGCAGATGGAAGGGAATGATGGTGGGATGTCACCCAGCAGTGGGTCGGGAGCTCCCTAGCCAATGGGGAAACCAACACTGCCTGCCAGGTTGCCTTGCCTCAGCTGCTATTCAATGGCCCACAATCCAAGGGTTACTCCACTGAGATTCAGTGTCCACAGTGAGCAACCTGCACTGGGATCACCAAATTGGGCTTTTCCACATTGGATTGGCCAGATTTGAGACCATAAGATAGAGAAGCCTTAAATACACCAAGGACTTGCCCTCCACAGCTGCCCATGGTGGCAAATTCCAGAGGTTCATCACTCTCTGGCTCAAGAAATTCCTCTGCATCTCTGTTTAAAATGGGTGCTCTTCAATCCTGAGTTGTGCTTTCTTTACCTAGACTTCCCTACATGGGAAACAACTTTGCTACATCTAGGCCTTTCAATATTTGAAATGCTTCCATGAGGGCTCCTCTCATTCTTCTGAACTCCAGAAGAACAGTCCAAAATCTATCAAACATTCCTCATATGCTACTCCCTTCATTCCAGGATTCATTCTTGTGAATCTTCTCTGAACCCTCTCCAAAGTCAGCATATCCTTCCTTCAATAAGGAGCCAAAAACTGTACCCTGTACTCTAAATGAGGCCTCATCAGTGCCTTATAAAGCCTCGACATCACATCCCTGCTCTTATAAAGTTAAAAATGTAGGTGGGTGGAAAATTAATTGGAGCATTTGGGTGGCATCGGCTCATGGGCCAGAAGGACCTGTTACCGTCCTGTATGTTTAAATTAAAAAAAAATCATATTCCTCTAGGTATGAATGCCAACATTGCATAGAATAGAAAGGTCCCTGGAAAATGCTAAGATTGAAGCAGAAGGATAGATGGTTTCAGATGGGCTGGTTTGGGGGTTGGGTGGAGATGGTGAGGGGGTAACCGGAAGAGCCAGAGTACGCAGGCCAAGCTGGACCTCACTCTTATTGGGCCCCTTCCTTGTCACCTGTTGTTGGTTGAGGGACACTGGCTCAGCAGACCATGACTTTTCCCAGACCCCATGTGGGCACAGGCCCACTAACGTGGGCACAGGCCCACTGACATACCCTGTACCAGCCCCACAACCACCTACCGACGGCAAGGCCAGGGTCAGAATTGGCGGTCTGCAGCAGCTCTCTGCCCTGGTTGCGCACCACCCAGTTGGGGTCGATCTGCGTTGTCCCCTTTGGATCCAAGTGGACCATCTGGAACTTCCTCAGGTCAGTCTCGCTGATCCCGCTGTTCTCGGGGCACACGTCGTAGATGTCCGGGATGTTGTCATTATCAAAATCGTCCTTGCAGATGTCCCCTCTGCCATCACCTACAGGGCACAGGTAGATGTGGTTAATACCCACATGAACATCAAGCACTGGGGAAGAGACAGGGAGAGCAAGTGCAATGCAGCACGGTTGGCGTAGCAACGCTGTTACAGCACCAGCGATTGGAACTGGGCTTCAAATCCGCACTGTCTACAAGGAGTTTTTACGTTCTCCCTGTGTCTGTGTGGGTTTCCACTGTGGGCTCTGGTTTCCTCCCACTGTCCAAAACATATAGGCAGCATGGTCTCGTGGACCAAAAGGTTACTGAGCTGTATCTCTAAATTTAATTATGACATCAACTTTGAACCTCTGGAGGGGACACTGACATATCGACCTCTGATTGGGACCAGGGAGAGATCGTCAGCCAAGTCAGTAACTAGTGGACAGCAGGCATCAACCATATGCAATGAGTTGTACGCACTTTGGAAGCAAATTCCAAAACAACATGTATGAAGTGATGAGAGGCATTGTTGGGGTGGATAATAAGAATCTTTCTCCTCGGGCCATAAAAGGCCGCACACTGGAGGGCTGTGCATTTAAGGCGGGGGGGGGGGGGGTGGTATGTGGAAAGTTTAACAGATATGTGGAGCAAATGTTTTTTTTTAAACATCGAAAACTGGGTGTCTGGAACGGGCTGCCAGGCATTTAGGTGGAAGCAGATACAACACTAGTGTTGAAAAGACCTTCACCTGGATAGATGGGAGATCTGTCAGTGCAAGTATTGTTTACCTTGGGCATCATGTTTGGCACAGACCCTTGGGTCGAAGGGCCTGTTACTGTGCTGTACTATTCCACGTTCTGTGTATCGTGATGTAGATGCCTCCTGTCTGCACTCCATCACACCTTCTTGACCCCTTGTCCCAATTCCCCCAAAACACATGGAGTATTTGGCAGATGAGTGCAGTGTTTAACTTATCACTCGGCTCAGAACATTCCAAAGCCCTTCTCCGAGACTGCGACGGGACCCTCCCACGAGTGCACTCACTGTCATCGTCAACCTGGTCAGGGTTGGGGACAAGGCGGCAATTGTCCCTCTCATCAGGGACCCCGTCATTGTCATCGTCGGGGTCGCAGGCGTCCCCCAATCCGTCCTTGTCGTGGTCGGCCTGGTTGGAGTTGGCAATGTATGGGCAGTTGTCCAGGTTGTTCTGGTGGCCATCCTCATCGATGTCCTGGTTGTCATCACACTGGTCGCCCACCAGGTCTGAGTCAGAGTCCTCCTGCAGGACAAGGAAGCACCACAAGCTGAACCTCCATCACCCAGAGAATAGGACTGGCATTCTGAGGCTTCACTGCCTGTGAGTTAACAAAGAGAAGCTGGAGGGACTCGGGCAGTCAGGCTGCACCCATGGATAGATGTGGTCGGTCAATGCTTCAGGTCAGGCTCCTTTACTGAAGATATATTGCCCATTAATTAACTGGACGAGTCACTATTGGAAACTGGAAGGTACATGGCAAGATCCAATGTACAACAGATTATTGGGAGGACTTTTATCGAGAAGATTTTTCAAGATGGTTATCAGGAACATTGACGAAGGAAAGGCTGTGGATGCTGTCCACATGGACTTTAGTAAGATCTTTGACAAGTTTCCATACATGAGGTTAGTCAGGAAGGTTCAGGCATTCGGTTTTCAAGGTGAGGTAGTAAACTGGATTTAGCATTGGCTATAAGGGAGAAGCCAGGTAGTAGATGACTGCTTCTCAGACTGGCCAGTGGTGTGCCTCAGGGATCAGTGCTGGTACCATAATTGTTTGTCACCCACATCAATGATCTGGATGATTATGTAGTAAGTGGGATCAGCAAGTTTTCAGATGACACAAAGATTGGAGGTGTAGAGCGGAGTGAGGAAGGCTTTGAAACCTTACAGAGGGATCTGAACCAGCTCAAAAAATGGGCTGAAAAATGGTAAATGGCATTCAATGCAGACAAGTGTGAGGTGTTGCACTTTGGAAGGACAAACCACTTGCTCGTGGGCTGGAAGGGCCAGTAACCATGCTGTATGTCTAAATTTAAAATGTAAACATTTAAATTTAAATAGAAAACAACATGCTGGAGAAACTCAGGAGGTTATGCAGAGGAAGTAAAGGGCGACCGACGTTTCGGGCCTGGGCCTTTAGTCAGTATGTGCCTGACGATAACACAACCATTCTGGGTAGAGCAACAGAAGACATCATTGTTACCTGGTCAGGGTTATGCATGAGTGGACAGTTGTCACACATGTCTCCCACCCCATCTTGGTCCGTGTCCCTCTGGTCAGTGTTGTAAACATATGGACAGTTGTCGCCGTCATTCAGGATGCCTATGGATAGGAGAATAAGATTTTTACAGAACAAGGATTACAAATTAGTTGAAAATAAAGATTAAATCAACAGGTTTTATTTTAACTTTTGAGCTAGATTGGATCATTGCTTTCCTATTTCTATTCGCCAATACTCACCTACACTATGCAAATATATCTGAAAGGAGTTGTCACCTGAACCAATTTTGCAGTGATGGGAAAGGTTCAGAACAATATGGGCAGAGAGGATCAATGGAGTCTCCCTCTCCCCCCACCCCACCATCGACGTGATCTATCAGGATCATTGTCTGAAGAGGGTGCACAAAATCATTGCGGACCCCTTCCTCCCTTCGTACAGCATCTTCTAGCTGCTCCCATTGGGGAAGAGATACAGGAGGATCAGAGCCAGGCTGAGGAACAGCTCTTTCCCCCGGGCAGTGAGAATGTGGATGGCCAAAGGAACAGCTCACATTAACCATCCGAGACTCTCATATTTATGAACCAATATTTATTTGTTTTTATACACGAATACATGTCCTGCAAATGTATTGTTTGTCTGTATGTGTATTATGTCTGGTTGTGTCTCTGTGTATTTTGCACCAAGGACTGGAGAACGCTGCACTCTTCTTGTACCTCACGCCAGACTGCAAGCCCATCAGGTTGTACAATCAGATGACAATGACCTTGATTTGACTTGAATGTGGGCAAATGGGTCTGCTTGGTCAGCATGGACAAGCTGAGCTGAAGGGCCTCATGCTGTAGAACTCCATGGCTGGCTATCCATTCCAAGACTGAATTGTTCCTTGTCAGGTATATCTGGGTGGTGATACTGTGGTGCTGTGGGGAATGCAGCACACTATAGGGGGTTTGATGAGAACATCGGACCACGCTGAGTGCAATGTGATCCAGACGCCACTGGCTGCACTCCCTCCCTCTCCCTGCATGGTGCATTTCTGGCAGGCCATTTGGCCCATCTGCTCCTTACTTCACATATCAGTACATCCTATCTTACCCATGAACTAACCTTTCCTTTAAATGGCCTTCACCCCCAACTGTGGGACCACATTCCACATTCTAACCACTCTCAGAATGACAAATTTTCCTGAACTGCTTGAATGGATTGAAATTATATTCTCGTCTTAACATAAAAAGACCTCAGGAAATGCCTGTCAACGGAGGGTTGAAGACTGAAATGTTAACTCTGTGTCTATCTCCAAGCATGCTGCCTGATATGCGGAGTATTTCCACTAATTTCTGTTTCTATTTAAAAAAAACAGCTTTAGTAATGTGGTGGTACACCACCGGCCTACTGCAGGAGGCAACTTCTGTACCTGCAGGAGTATGGGGGACAGGACAACACCTGGCTGGCTGTCAATCAGCCGATCTGAATGGATCAAGCCCCACCCGGTCGGGAGTCAATCATCCTCCGGGATATAAGCCTGAGCCGGCCCTCCAAAGGCTCATTCAGAGCTTACAGCAGTGCAGCCCTGCTCTGTGGATGTCTTTGTCGATTAAAGCCTGTTGTACAGTCTCTTCGGTTTTGTGTATTTGCTTCTGTCTAACAGCACGCCACAATTTAATCGGCAAAGACATTTTTCCAAGGCTGCTATGGAAAGACTCCTGAGTGCCGGGAGCCTCGAAATCGACCCACACAACCCGGAAACCCAAATACGCTTCAAGATCTGGAGGCACATGGTTGAAGCAATCATCGAGGAGCACACAGACGGCATTTGGGACTCCGATCGAAAGAAGCTCGTCTTACTCCGATCCAAGCTGGGTCCTCATGCCTTCCAAACAACCAAAGGCTGCTCCAAGTACAAAGAGGCAATGGACACTCTCGAGACCTTGTACAAACCCCCAGGAATGCGGTCTTAGCAAGGTACCTCCTGAATACGCAACCCCAGCAACCCAGGGAGACGGCTGAGTCTTACCTGGGACGCCTGCGTGAGTTGGCCCAACCGTGTCTGGCTGAACCCGGGGTAAATGAACAGGAGGTCAAGAGACTGATCTGGGACGCCTTCGTCTGATGGCTATGCTCAAGGGCCATCCGGCAGAAGCTGCTGGAAGAAAATATCTATCCCCTGGCCAAGACAGTGGAAGTAGTCCAAACCCTAGAAGCTGCAGCCCTGCACACAGAAGTCTTCGATTCCAGGCTCCCCCAGGCCTCCTCGTGGTCGCCTCACACTGCTGCTGTGGCCTTAGACCAAGCTGAGGAAGGAAACATTGCTGCGGTGGGTGCCCAGCGCCCCTGTAAGTATTGTGGGTCCCGGTGTGGGTCAGATCGTAGATCGTGACAAAACTGCCCGGCTAGGAACCAATACTACTCCCGATGTGGCAAGAAAGGCCACTTTGCTAAAGTGTGCCTTTGAAAGCCAGCTGGCAGCTCAGTGGCCCTCTACGACCTCCCCACCTCCCCTGTGGACCCTATCATATGCGTGCACCGGGCGATGCCACTGCCTCCGCTACCACTTCCGGCATCCCTGACCCCACCGGTACAACCCCCAGCTTCTCTGGCAACGATCGCCGCGTGTGTCCCTCACACCCGGACCAGCCCCCACCCTCGCCAGCGCTGCCCGCCGAAGACTACAGTGACATCACTTCAGGCTTACAGCGTGACATCACTTCTGCAGACCACAATGATGTTACTTCCCCTGGCGCGACGAACGCAGCCGGGGAAGGAGGCCAGTCATGCCTTGGCCTCCCATATGGTGCTGCCAGCTTGGGCCAGGCAGAGGCCGACACCAGGGCCCTCTGACGACAACGTGGTCAACATGGGCAATGACCAGGCCGCCGTACCGATGCTCCCCACACCTCCGGATGCCATTAATTGCTGCACACTGCACCCCACGACCGATGACGATGTGGTCAACATGGGCGATGACCAGGCCGCCCTACCAATGCTCCCCACGCCTCCAGACACCATTAATCGCCGCCCACCGCACCCCACGACCTCGGAGGGCACCACCAGTCGATACCCACCTTGCACGCTGCCTGCAGAGGACACCCACAACCATGACTCCCCTCCACAGCTGGAGAACAACAATTCGGACCCCGAGATGGTCCTAGCAACCACCACTCTGACTAGGAATATTCCCCACGACCTCGGGCGGTCCATGATGGATGTGAAAATCAACGGGCAGGTAACAAAGTTCCTGTTCGACAGTGGCAGCACTGAGAGTTTCATTTACCTGAGCATGGCTCACTCCCTTAAGCTGAAAATCAACCCCACCACCTTCTCTATTGCTCTCGCTGCTAAGGACCAGACTGTTGGTACCCTCGGGCACTGCTCAACCGATGTAACTGTGGGGGGGGGGGGGGGGGGGAGGACATACACGGGGTTCAGGCTCCTGGTAATCCCCAAACTCTGTGCCACCGTCCTCCTGGGCCTAGATTTCTAGTGCCACCTGCAGAGCGTCACCCTTGCCTTCACGCTACACAGCGCACCAACCTACCAGCCCTGGCCAACCTGTGGCCTCTCCACATTATTGATCACCCCCCACCCTGCACTCTCCTCACACTTCACGCCAGACTGCAAACTAATCACCACCAGAAGTAGGCGTTATTGCGCCAAAGACAGAGATTTTATCAAGGCAGAGGTGCAGTGGCTTCTGGCAGAAGGTGTCATAGAGCCCAGCAACAGCCCTTGGAGAGTCCAAGTCCTGGTGGTCAAAAGGGGAAGTAAACTGGGGATAGTCGTGGATTACAGCCAGACCATAAACCAGTACACCAACTAGATGCCTACCCTCTGCTGAGGATAGCCGACATGGTCAATGAGAGAGCCCGCTACTGGGTTTTCTCCATAATTGATCTGAAGTCGGCCTATCACCAAATCCCCATCCACCCGCGGGATAAACCCTACACCACCTTCGAGGTGGACGGGCGCCTGTACCAGTTCCACTGAGTTCCCTTTGGGATCACGAATGGAGTCTCCATCTTCCAATGGAAGATGGACTGTATGGTAGACCGGCACAAGCCTGGATAATGTTACCATCTGCAGCAGGACCACGATGCCAACCTGGAGAAATTCCTCCAGATGGCTGAGGATCTGAACCTCACTTACAACAAGGAGAATTGTGTGTTCAGCACCACCCACCTCACCATCCTGGGGTACATCGTGGCTCATGGGGTCATCGGCCCAGATCCAGAGCAGATGTGCCCATTAATGGAGCTACCCCTCATCCCCACACTAAAGACACTCTGCAGATGCCTTGGCTTATTCTCCTACTATTCGCAGTGGGTTTCCCGCTTCTCGGACAAGTCCGCCCACTGACCCAGGCTACAACTTTTCCCCTCCCACCCGAGGCACAGGCAGCTTTCACGCGTATCAGGCAGGACATCGCAGATGCCACGATGCAGGCCGTGGATGAGGACTCCCCTTTCCAGGTGGAGAGCAATGCCTCTGATGTAGCCCTTGCCGCTACTCTCAACCAAGGTCCTTCTTCTCCAGAACCCTCCATGGCTCCGAGATAGGGCATTCCACTATTGAAAAGGAGGCCCAGGCGATTGTGGAAGTGGTCCGCCACTGTTGTCATTACTGGGCGGCAGGAGATTCACCCTCCTCACCGACCAACAGGCCGAGGCGTTCATGTTCAACACCGCTCACAAGAGCAAGATCAAGAATGACAAGATCTTGCGCTGGAGAGTCGAGCTGGCAACCTAGAGCTACGACATCCAGTACCATCTGGGGAAGTTTAACGACTTCCCCAATGCCCTCTCCGGGACCTGCGCGTCTCTCCATGATGACAAATTGCAGGTAATGCATAAGTTCCTCTGCCACCTGGGAGTTACCCGGTTGTACTATTTTATTAAGTCCCAGAACCTTCCGCCCGCCTCAGGCTCATGTCATAAAGAGCACTCGGCCCTTTGAGCACCTTGGCATGGATTTCAAGGGGCCCCTGCCTTCCATGAACCAAACTGTTTACTTCCTCACGGTAGTGGACAAGTATTCCCGTTTCCCGTTCTCTATCCCTTGCCTGGACACTTCCACAGCCACCATCATCAGGGCCCTGATGCAGATCTTTACCATGTTTGGCTACCCTGCATTTATCCACAGCGACAGGGGTCTAGTTTTATGAGTGAGGAACTGTGCCAGTACTTGACTGCAAGGGGCATCGCGATTAGTCACACGACTAGTTACAATCCGAGAGGCAATGGGCAAGTTGAAAGCAAAAACGGGGTGATCTGGAAGGCAGTCCTCCTGGCCCTCAAGTCAAAAGGGTGGTCTGTAGAATACTGGGAGGACTCCCTGCCTGAAGCGCTCCACGCCATTAGGTCACTCCTGTGCAAGGCTACCAACGAAACCCCTCATGAATGCCTGTTTTCATTCCCCAGAAAATCGGCGACTGGAATGTCCCTCCCAGCATGGCTTGCGTCCCCGGGACCAGTGCTCCTGTGTAAACACATAAGGGCACGCAAGGCTGAACCCCTGGTCAAGCAGGTTTCCCTCCTACACGCTATCCACAGCAGGACCCTGTTTTAAGTCTGCTCTTGAGAAAGGGTCCTGACCCAAAATGTTGACTGATTATTTCTGTTCATGGATGCTGCCCGACTGCTGCGTCCCTCCTGCTTCTCATTGTTTGCTCAAGGTTCCAGCATCTGCAGTTTCAGGGGGTGACAATGTTATTTCTGTCCCAGCAACCCAGATTCAAATCCGGTTCTGCCTGTAAGTAGCTTGTACATTCTTCCCATGTCAGGGTACTCCGGCTTCCTCCCATCCTTCAAAATATTGGTGTATTGCGTGCCATTGGGCGACATGGGCTAGTGGGCCAGAAGGGCCTGTTACTGTGCTATATGTCTAAATTTAAATTAAAGAAAAATTACAAGTGCCAAAAAGGCAAACACTCTGGGGCCCCTGAAAACAAACCAGATAGACAGGGAGAATGGGCTGATAGGATTGGTATATAGGATTCAGCATGGATTGATGGGCTGAATGGCCTCTTTTTGGTCAGGGTGATGTCTACTGTCACACTCACCATCCCCATCAATGTCAACCGAGCAGGCGTCGCCTTCTCCATCCCCGTCCGTGTCGATCTGTGCCGGGTTGTGGTCGTACGGGCAGTTGTCACATCTGTCTCCCACGTCGTCTTTATCATAGTCAAACTGCCGGGGATTGTAGAGCAGAGGGCAGTTGTCCTGGAAGAGAAGGCACCCCCATGTTACCCGTATCAGTGGGGACAACTGATGGCTACATGCAGCAGAACCTGGGGAAATCCTAATGGATTTCACCTTGACCTGTTTCCCCATAATCCTTTTAACCTCTCCAAGGCCTCATTATCTACCTTCCTTTTAAACACATCAGGTCCCCATTCCCACCTTCCCTTTAACTTACCAGGGCTTCATTACCTACCTCCCCTTTAAACCCACCAGACCCTCATTACTATCTTCCCTTTAAACTCACCGGGGCCTCAATTTCCACCTTCCCTTTAAATTCACTGGGTCCCCATTCCAACTTTTCCTTTAAACTCACCGGGTCCCCATTCCAACCTTCCCTTACCATGTCCCCATTCCAACCTTCCCTTTAAACTTTCCAGGACCTCATTCCAACCTTCCCTTTAAACTTACTCGGTCCCCATTCCAACTTTCCCTTTAAACTCACTGGGTCCCCATTCCAACTTTCCCTTTAAACTCACTGGGTTTCCAATCCCACCTTCCCTTCCTTTTTCAATCTTTTTATTGATTTTAGTATTAAACATAAAATAGACAATGCAAGGAGAGAATAAGGATGCATGATTGAAAAGATTACAATATACAACAATCAATAAATAATAAGTGACTTCATCTCCCCATACTCAATCAAAGAAAAAAAAATGAATACACTTTATGGTAAAACCCCCTACACTAATCTAAACTAAAACAAACAAAAACTGGGAAGCCTTGAATCAGCGTTCATCCAACATAAGAAGTCTGATCCTCACCCAAAAGAGAAACCTATTGGTATCAGGAAGGGACAATAAGTCAGAAGAACATTAGAAATTGTATCATATGAAAATATTGTATGAATGGGCGCCAAATTTCTTCAAATGTAGCTCTTCTAATTCTCTCTAAGTTCAAACAGACCGTGGTTTGAACTCTCGGAGGTGGAGTGTAAGAAGAATTGCTCTCCTAGCCATCAGGGTGGTAAAAGCAATCACTTGATAAGCAGAAGCCGGATAACGACCTGCATCTGTTCCTAAAACTCCAAAAAGAGCATTTAAGGGATTTGGTTGTAAATCAATTGAGGGAATTATTGAAAAAGGACCAAAGATATCTTTCCAAAACCGGACCAAAACATAGGGGTCAATGAAGCCACTTGCAAATTATACTTTTCACAGATTTGGGTTAAAATTAGGAAAATTACTGGCAAACTCGTCCTTAGACAAATGTCCTATGCTCTACCTTCAATTGAACAAGTGTGTGTCGAGCACACATTGATGAAGTATTAACTAGTTTAAGAATCTTTTCCTGCATCTCTGCAGGCACAGACTTCTGGACCTCCTGCTCCCATGCCCTTTTAAATTTATCCCTTGAGACTGGTCTCAATTTTAATAACATCATATATGATTGTTATTAAACCCCCTCTGAGAGGGGTTCAAACAAAAAGGAGCATCAACCATATCTGACTGATACTGCAGGGGAAAATTACATAATTATCTAATTTGAAAATATCTAAACAAATGCAAATTGGTCAGACGATATTTGTTTGAACGTTGTTCAAAGGGTATAAGATAACCTTCTGTGAACAAATCCCCCAAACATATGATAGCCTTAACCTTCCAAAAAGAAAAATCTCAGTCATTCACAAATGGATGAAAAAAAAGTTAGATAAAATAAAACCAGATCAAGTAAACATTTTTAAAATCAAAAAAACCTCTGGAACTGAAACCATATCCGTAATGTGTGCTTGGGTATTGGATTAATTATCAGTTTACTAACCTTGGTAAATGCAAAAGGAAGGGCAGCTCCCAATAGGGAAACTATCGAAAATTTCTCGCCCGATTTCAATTCCAGATTTACCCATAGCAGACCATATAACCATATAACAATTACAGTACGGAAACACGCCAGCCGGCCCCTCTAGTCCGCACCAATTTAAATGATCTCCTCCAGTCCCACTTCCCTGCACCCTCCCCATAACCCTCCAATCCCTTCACATCCATGCACCTATCCAACTTTTTCTTAAATGACAAAATTGGAGCAGGAGTAGGCCATTCGGCCCTTCGAGCCTGCTCCGCCATTCAACGAGATCATGGCTGATCTTAAAGTTCAGTACCCCGTCCCCGCCTTCTCTCCGTAATCTTTAATACCCTTATACTGAAGAAATAGATCTAATTCCCTCTTAAGTATATTTAATGAACCTGCCTCTACTGCCCTCTGTGGCAATGAATTCCACAGATTTACCACCCTCTGGGTAAAGAAATTCCTCCTCATCTCGGTCCTAAATGGTTTGCCTATTATCCTCAAACCATGGCCCCGGGTTCTGGATTTTCCCATCCTTGGAAACATCCCATCTGCATCCATTCTGTCCAGTCCTGCCAGAATTTTATAGGTCTCTATGAGATCTCCTCTCAATCTTCTAAACTCCAGCGAGTACAATCCCAATTTGCGCAATCTTTCCTCATAAGTCATTCCTGCCATTCCAGGTATCAGCCTGGTGAATCGCCTCTGCACTCCCTCCATTGCAAGAACATCCTTCCTTAGATAAGGTGACCAAAACTGCACACAATACTCCAGGTGGGGTCTCACCAAGACCCTGTACAGCTGCAGTAAGGTATCCTTGTTCCTAGACTCAAACCCTCTTGATATGAAGGCCAACATACCATTTGCCTTTTTAACCGCCTGCTGTACCTGCATGCTCGCCTTCAGAGACTGGTGTACAAGTACCCCTAGGTCTCTCTGCACTTCCCCATCTCTTAATCTATTGCCGTTCAAATAGTAATCTGCCCTCTGGTTTGTATTAACAAAGTGGATAACCTCACATTTATCCACATTGTAGTGCATTTGCCATGTATCTGCCCAGTCCCTCGATTTATCCAAATCACACTGGAGCTTCCTGACCCCCTCTTCCGTGCACACAACCGCTCCTAGCTTAGTGTCATCAGCAAATTTGGAGATATTCCATCCAATCCCCTCATCCAGATCATTAATGTAAATTGTGAACAGCTGGGGTCCCAGTTCAGATCCCTGTGGCACCCCACTGGTCACCGCCTGCCACTCAGAAAATGAGCCATTTATCCCAACTCTCTGTCTTCTACCTGCCAGCCAGTTCTCAATCCACATCAATACTTTGCCCCCAATCCCATGAGCCTTGATTTTGTAAGCCTGTCGTTTATGCGGGACCTTATCGAAGGCCTTTTGGAAGTCCAGGTACACCACATCCACTGAACTCATTCAATATCTCCCCAATCTCATTCAGCTCCACACACAGTTGTCCGCTCTGATTCTCTAAGGGATCAATTTTATCCTACATTCTCTTTTTGCAATATACATATTTTTTGAAGAGGTGACTAGGAATGTGGATGAGGGTAGCGCAGTGGATGTTGTCTATATGGACTTCAGTAAGGCCTTCGATAATGTACCACATGGAAGGTTAGTTAGGAAGGTGCAGTCTTTAGGTATAAATTTTAAGATAGTCAAATGGATTGAACATTGGCTGAAAGGGAGAGGCCAGAGAGTGGTAGTGGATAATTGTCTGTCAGGTTGGAGGCCGGTGACCAGTGGTGTGCCTCAAGGATCTGTATTGGGCCCATTGTTGTTCGTTATATACATTAATGATCTAGATGAGGGGGTGGTGAATTGGATTAGTAAATATGCAGACGATACTAAGATAGGTGGAATAGTGGATAATGAAGAAGGTTTTCAAGGATTGCAGAGGGATTTGGGCTGCTTAGAAAAATGGGCTGAAAAATGGCAGATGGAATTTAATGCTGATAAGTGTGAGGTGCTTCATTTTGGTAAGAAGAATCAGAATAGGACATATGTGGTAAATGGGAGAGCATTGAGGAATACAGAAGAGCAGAAAGATTTAGGAGCGACGGTACATCGTTCCCTGAAGGTAGAAACTCACGTGAATAGGGTGGTGAAGAAGGCTTTTAATATGCTGGCCTTTATCAATCATTGCATGGAATATAGGAGTTGGGAGGTGATGTTGAGATTGTATAAGACGTTGGTGCGGCCTCATTTGGAGTTCTGTGTGCAGTTCTGGTCGCCTAATTATAGGAAGGATATAAACAGAGTGGAGAGAGTGCAGAGAAGGTTTACCAGAATGTTACCTGGGTTTAAGCATCTAGAGTATAGGGAGAGAATGGACAGATTAGGTCTTTATTCTTTGGAGCGTAGAAGGTTGAGAGGGGATTTGATAGAAGTATTTAAGATTATGAAAGGGATAGACAGAGTGGATGTGGATAGACTATTTCCATTAAGAGGAGGAAAGATTAAAACAAGAGGACATGAGTTAAGAATTAAGGGGCAGAGGTTTAGAGGTAACATGAGGAGGAACTTCTTTACTCAGAGAGTGGTAGCCGTGCGGAATGATCTTCCGGGAGAAATAGTGGCGGCGGAGTCAATTGTATTATTTAAGAAAAGGTTGGACAGGTCTATGGATGAGAAGAAGATGGAGGGTTATGGGCATTGTGCAGGGAGGTGGGACTAGAAAGGGGTGTTTGGTTCGGTGCGGACTAGAAGGGCCTAATGGCCTGTTTCCGTGCTGTAATTGTTATGTTATGTTAAAAACCTTTTGGATTTACTTTCACCCTGTTCGCTATAGCCACCTCGTACCTTCTTTTTGCTATCCTAATTTCTTTCTTAAGGTTCTTTTTACAATCCACGTATTTTCCAAACATCTCATCTATTCCTTATTCCTTATATTTAATGTAGGCCTCCCTTTTAATTCGAACCAAATTTCTAATCTCCCTTGAAAACCACGGTTCTCTCAAACTTTTGGCTCTGCCTTTTATCTTAACAGGAACATAAAGATTCTGGACCCTCAAAATCTGACCTTTAAATGACCTCCAATTATCCTCTACCTTCTTCCCATAAAACAAATCACTCCAAACCACTCCCTGCAATTCTTTTCTCATCTCTTCAAATCTGACTTTCCCCCACTCAAAAACCTTAATCTTTGGACCAGACCTATCCGTTTCCATAATTATATTGAAACTAATGGTACCGGGATCACTGGATCTGAAATGCTCCCCAACACACACCTCAGTCACCTGCCCAACATTAGATCCAACACTGCCCCTTCTCTAGTGGGTACCTCAACGTATTGCTGCAAAAAACTATCCTGCACACATTTTACAAATTCTAATCCATCCAGCCCCTTCACAGAATGTGTTTCCTAATCTATATTAGGAAAATTAAAATCCCCCACTAACACAACCCTGTGCTTATTACAAATCTCAACTATTTCCTTACACATTTGCTCCTCTATTTCTCGCTCCCCACTAGGTGGTCTATAATACACCCCTATAATTGTAACTTCTCCTTTTGCATTTTTTAATTCCACCCATACCGCCTCCCAGGACGAGCCCTCCAATCTATCTTGCATCAGCTCTGCTGTAATATTTTCCCTGACAAGCAATGCTACACCACCCCCCCTTACCCCTCCAATTCTATCATATCTAAAGCAGCAAAATCTCAGAATATTTAGCTGCCAGTCACAATCTTCCTGCAACCATGTCACTAATCGCCACCATGTCATACTGCCAAGTGTCTATCCACACCTTCAGCTCGTCCCACCTTCTTTACAACAATCACAGCATTAAAGTAAATGCGTTTCAGAGATTTCCCATATCTTTCCCTCTGTTCGTCCCTGTCTTTACGGTCAACTATTATTTATTACCATCATCCCCCCTCCATTACTGCACTGATCATTTTCCTTCTCGATCACCTGCCTTTCCACCCCCAAACTTTATCTACAAACCTTCTCTATTTGTGGACAAACCTTCTCTTTGCCGTTCTCCTTTATATGGACCCCTTCCCCTAACTGTACTAGTTTAAAGCCCCCTTAGTAGCCCTAGCAAATGCCCCCACCAGAATTCTGGTCCCTCTGGGATTCTGATGCAACCCGTCCATTCAGTACAGGTCCCACCTCCCCCAAAAAGTGTCCCAGTGATCCGAGAACTTGAATCCCTGCCCCTTACTCCACCCCTTCAGCCACCTATTCATCCTCCACCTGATACTATTCCTGCCCTCACAATCACGTGGCACAGGAAGTAATCCTGAGATTACCCCTTTTGCCGTCCTTCTTTTTAGCTTCCTACCTAACTCCCTATATTCATTTTTTAGGACCACTTCACTCTTCCTCCCTAGGCCGTTGGTACCAGACGTTCAAGTTTATCAGAATAATCAATCCAGATATGATGTACTGAATATTAATGGCCTAATAGTAGAATCTAATCTCCCATCCTTTTTCAACTTCTGTAATTGAGCTTTATTTAGCCTAGCATTTTTATTCTGGCAAATATAGGAAGATATTCTGGAATCTATAATATCAAAATATGATTTTGCAATGAAAATTGGAATGGCTTGAAATAAATACAGAAATGTAGGTAAAATCGTCATCTTGATTGCATTAATACGACCTACTAGTGATAATGTGGACCATATAAAAAGGAATTGTTTCACATGATCAATCAAAAAGAAAATTCAACGTATAAATCTTTAAATTTTTTAAGGCATTTTAACACCTAGATAAGTAAAATGATCCCTAACAACCTTAAATGGCATATGCGCATAAATGGGTACCTGAATATTCAGGGGAAGTAATTCACTCCCGTGAAGGTTTAATTTCTAGCCAGAAAAAAACTAAATAGCGACAGCAAAGAAAACAAAGAAGAAACTGAAAGAAGGGTCTGAAACATAGAGCAACAAATCATTCCACAAATCAAGGTACTTTATGAATACTATCTCCCCTAGAACCTCGAAACGCAATTGCTAAAGGTTCCAAAGCTAAATCAAACAGTAAGGTGCTAAGAGAGCAGCCCTGTCTAATTCCATGCTGGAGCCTAAACAGGGAGGATCTTTGATTGTTAGTAACAACAGATGCAGACCCACCTTCCTTTTAAACACACGGGGTCCCCATTCCCACCTTCCCTTTAAACATACTGGTCTCCATTCCCACCTTCCCTTTAAACATACTGGTCCCCATTCCCACCTTCCCTTTAAAGATACTGGTCCCCATTCCCACCTTCCCTTTAAACATACTGGTCCCCATTCCCACCTTCCTTTTAAACGTACTGGTCTCCATTCCCACCTTCCTTTTAAACATACTGCTCTCCATTCCCACCTTCCCTTTAAACATACTGGTCCCCATTCCCACCTTCCTTTTAAACATACTGCTCTCCATTCCCACCTTCCCTTTAAACATACTGGTCCCCATTCCCACCTTCCTTTTAAACATACTGGTCTCCATTCCCACCTTCCTTTTAAACATACTGGTCCCCATTCCCACCTTCCCTTTAAAGATACTGGTCCCCATTCCCACCTTCCCTTTAAACATACTGGTCCCCATTCCCACCTTCCCTTTAAACATACTGGTCCCCATTCCCACCTTCCTTTTAAACATACTGGTCCCCATTCCCACCTTCCCTTTAAACATACTGATCTCCATTCCCACCTTCCCTTTAAACATACTGGTCCCCATTCCCACCTTCCCTTTAAACATACTGGTCCCCATTCCCACCTTCCCTTTAAACATACTGGTCCCCATTCCCACCTTCCCTTTAAACATATTGGTCCCCATTCCCACGTTCCCTTTAAACATACTGGTCCCCATTTCCACCTTCCCTTTAAACATACTGGTCCCCATTCCCCATACTTTGTTTAAAATCAGTGGAGCTATGTTTCCAGTGTCTCTTTAATCTCACCAGGACCCCATTTTCCATGTTCCTTTATAGTCAGCATATTCACTGGAAAATGTATTTATACTGTTAAATAAAGTGAATTAAATGTGTGCTTGGGTATTAACATCCAATAGTCTGGGAAATCTTTGAGTCCAGCACCAGCAATGAGGAGATTAGATTATCGACGGCTATTGTGCTATTGAGTGATGAGTGAATCCCACAGGAAGATTCCAGAACTCACTCGCTCGTCATTTCTCCCATCATTGTCATCATCTTTGTCGCAGGCGTCTCCCACTCCATCCCGGTCGAAGTCCTCTTGTCCGGAATTAGGCAGGTGAGGGCAGTTATCCTGGTGAAGGAACAACAGAATTACTGGTACGTTGTTGTAGGCATTGGGCGGTACCCAAGCACACTTACACCCCACATACGATTGCCCAGATCCTGCCACATTTGCCCTCCCCACTGTTGTACCAGTTACCCAGATCCTCTCCTTTCCTTCTCATACCTGCAGTGAGCAGAATATCCAGCCTTTGGGTTCTTGCGCTGTGAGGGTGGGAATGTACCACCCTGGTTCTACAGCTTGGAACCTAGTGCGGGAGGACGAGTTTAACAGTCGCAGGGATCACAAGATATAGGAATGGAATTAGGCCTATTGGCCCATTTTATCATGAGCTGATCCACCCCCACTCCATGGCCTTCTCCCTGTAACCCTTGGTGCCCTGACTAATCAAATCCATAGGAAGTAAAAGGTAACCAAAATTACGAGCCTGAGTCCTTCGTCAGTTCCTCCTCAGCTCCATCCTAAATCTACTCCCTTATATCTTAAGGCTTGTCGAGTCCTTCGTCAGTTCCTCCTCAGCTCCATCCTAAATCTACTCCCTTATATCTTGAGGCTATGTCCCCTTGTTCTAGTCCCACCTACCAGTGTAAACAACTTTTCTGCCTCCATCTTATCTATCTCTTCCGAAAGTTACACACTGACAGGTGCTGCACCGTTCAGATCAGGCAGGCCAATTGAGGGCAGTGGAACATGAGGCTGTAGTGACTTCCACACCCATCTCCTGCACATCCATCTAGGATTTGGTCCGGTTGTTACAGACAATTTCTCCCTGAAGAGTGAGATGCCGAGAATCCAAGAACCATCACTGTAACCTGGAATGGTTACAGTCTATCTTGTGTTCAAGATTCAATTTAATCTCTCGTACACAAGATACCCAAAAACTCTTTCCCTTGTTTACCTGGCAAAGGTAAAGAAAGAGTCACTAAGTAATCCAGCACCATTGTTAAAACAAGGAAAAGAAGTAAGAGAGTTCCATCAGAAGCATCTAGTGGCTGTGGACCTCACCGTCTGCTCCTGCATAACCACCTCTGTCACCGCATGGCTACCAATAACACAAGGCAGGCTTGGGTGTGCTTAGTGCAAGACTTAACTTACTGGTTGGGTATAATGGTCAGTGGGGAAGGGTGAGGAGGGGAGGGATCAAGACCTCAATGATGCATTGGTGGGGAAGGGGTATCCTATCTGCTGTTAGATGCACCTCTACTTCCTTCCCTTTCTTTGGATATAGAACTTCACAGCATAGTACAGATCCTTCAGCCTAAGATATTGTGCTAACCATAGAAACAAACTAAATGTTTTCCTACGTTACCCACCATAACCTTCTATTTTCCTTGCATCCATGTGCCAGTCTGAGTCTTTAGAATGTCCCTCATACCAGCCTCCACCACCACTTCTGGCAATGTGTTCCAGGCACCCTCTACTCTCTGAATAAAAAAATCTATCTCCCCAAAACCTAACTCCGTGCACCTTAAACAGATATCTTCTGGTATTTGCTATTGCTGTCCCAAGGGAAAGATGTTGGCTGTACACCTTATCTGTGTCTCATAATTATGCCCACCTCCATTAAGTCACCTCTGAACCTGGGTGGCTCCAAAGAGAAAAGCCGCAGCTTGGGGAGGGGGGAATGAAACTATGGTGGAGCATTGAGGGGAAACCTATAACTCAGGGCAAGTTATAAACAAAACATCCCTGTAGAGCGCATCGAAAGAACCAAAGACTTGTTGATCCAAACCAAGGTTTTTATTAACTAAAAGACTGGAGCATATCACAAGTAGGTCGGCCAGTCCAGAATGACCTGGTCTGGCTAGGAGCAATCCTTTAAGACCTGCCAGTAGGTGTGGCTATACTCTCAGCCAATCACAGTCATCCTACACTGCCATCTGTACATATACACATTGGTGATAGAATCTATACTATCACAATCCCCTAAGCGCAGCTTGCCCCAGGGGGCTCAGATAGACTTATGGAGGTCTCTCAGGACAGTGCTGAAGCAGGTCTTGTACACATTGATATGAGCTCCAGTATTGGGCACCATCGTGTCTACCTCATACCTCTGTGTACTGGCACATCACACCCAGGCAGTCTGGAAGTAACTGCAAACTGCAAAGTTTGTAAATGACACAACTTGAGTGCAGATCCTGCCAGACTTGGGCTTCCTGTCAAAATTCTACTGCTCAGTTAGGCCATGTTAGAGAATTTCTGGACCATAATCATTAACAGGAGGTTTAAACAAAGCGGGGAGGATTTTGAAATCTTGAGCTGCTACAGACTTCTGCTTTTCCTGATGCAAGTGGTGGGAGTCTGATTTCTGCCTGGAGGAAGCCTTGGGAGTTGACGGAGATCAGGATTGAGGTCAAAGCACTTCATTCAAATTAGGAACATATTTAAACCCATTCCTGCCCCGTGAAATCACAGAATGATTAGGGACTTTCCTATAATTTTTCAAGCGATGAAGTAAACATTTTTCATCAAATTACTTGCATATTATTTTAGTTTTATTAATGACCTTCTTTGGAATTCAACCAAATGTAGGAGATAGAGAGAAAGTAAGTGAGAGAGAGAGAGAGAGAGAGAGAGAGAGAGAGAGAGAGAGAGAGAGAGAGAGTTTGTGTGTTTGTGTCTGAGAGAGAGAGAGAGAGAGAGAGAGAGAGACACACACACACACACACTTCAGTGAACAAGCTTCACCATGAAGACTAGGAGAGTTCCAGGGGAGGTGCTTGGGGTCATTGTTAATCTGTCGCTGTAATTTGATCGACACAGCTTCTGATAGCTGTTGTAACAGGTGCAGTCCCCACTGTTGGAGATCGGTTCACCCCTCTGCCTTCCTGAGGTGCATTCCATGGGAGCCTTTCACCATCCTGTTCCCAACCTCCCCTCCTCACCTTCTTGCAGTGGTAGGTGGCATTGGCTGAGCATGACAGATGCTCATTGGGCCAACCGTCCAGGTCTGAGTCCTCTCCGCAAATGATGCCATCCCCGGCATATCCAATCTGACAGTTGCACTTATACATGGGCTCGCTGAAAATGCCCAGGTAGATGCACCTGGCGTACTTGTGGCAGTTGTGAGAGCCATCTTTACATGGATTGTGGGGTTCACACACCTGCAGGAAGAAACAGCAGAGGGTCACACCAAGAACAAGGGCTGCGTCACAGGGACACAACCCCCAGGAATTTCACAGGGACATGTCCACCAGACCTTTCACAGAGACATAACCCCCCCAGGAATTTCACAGTGATACGTCCACCAGACCTTTCACAGAGACATGACCCCCAAGGAATTTCACAGGGACATGTCCACCAGACCTTTCACAGAGACATGACCCTCCCAGGAATTTCACAGGGACATGTCCACCAGACCTTTCACAGAGACATGACCCCCAGGAATTTCACAGACACATGTCCACCAGACCTTTCACAGAGACACCATCCTCAGACCTTTCACAGAGACATAACCCCCCAGGAATTTCACAGGGTTAATTCCACCAGACCTTTCACAGAGACATGACCCCCAGGAATTTCACAGGGACATGTCCACCAGACCTTTCACAGGTTACCATCCCCCAACAAGGACATGTCCACCAGACCTTTCACAGGTTACCATCCCCCAGGTATTTCACAGGACAAGAGTAGGAAACAGCAGGATAAGGAGAACCATAGAACATCAAACAGGTACAAGCCATTTGGCCCTTGATGTCTATGCTGAACACGGTGCCAAATTAAACTAAATTTCTATTTAATTTTAATGATACTCAGCGATAGAAGGTCCTTCCAGCCCATGAAACCTGTGCTGCTCAATTACACCCCAATTAACCAACCAAGCCCAAGGGGTTGGCCTATGAGGAGAGATCGAGTCATCTGGGACTGTACTTGCAAGCATTTAGACGAATGAGAGGGGACCTTATAGAAACATATAACATTATGAAAGGCATAAATAAGATAGAGGGAGGTAAATTGTTTCATTGGTGGGGGAGACTAGAACTAGGGGACATAGCCTCAGGTTTCAGGGTGGTAGATTTAGGACGGAGATGAGGAGGATCTGCTTTTCCCAGAGAGTGGTAAATCTGTGGAATTTGCTGCCCAAGGAACCAGTGGGAGTGACCTCAGTAAATATATTTAAGTCAAGGTTGAATAGAATTTTACATAGTAATGGATTTAAGGGATATGGGGAAAAGGCAGATAGGTAGAGATGAACCGATCATCAGATCAGCCATGAATGGTGGAATGGTGGAGCAGGTTTGACGGGCCAGATGGCCGACTCCTGCTCCTATTTCTTATATTCTTACGTTCTAACACTAAACCGAAAGCTGACGTTAGGTGCTCTTACTTGCTTGTCCGTCTGGGCTGCTTCAACGCCAAGGCCAAAAGGTTGGTTGCCTCTGTAGCGTGAAGGGCAGGACAGGCAGTGGAATCCAGGCTCAGTGTTCACACATCTCTGGACACCATTCACTTGGTAACAGACGTCAGGGACTTCCTCACACTGAAAGCAAATAAAAGAGATCGGCAAAAGTCCACAGGGTGTCAGATCTGTACGGCTGGGCAGTGCCACTTTCGCTTTCCCATACCTCATTAATGTCCTTGCAGAATGTGCCGTTGCCTCGGTAACCGGCAGGACATGGGCCACACTCCCAGGATCCATCAGGGGAGCTGCTGCACTCCGACCCAGCGAAGCAAGGATTGGACAGGCACCCATCTAGCAAAAGATAGAGAAAGAGGCATCAGAAACAGGGCAGGGATGGGAATGAGCAGCGCAGATGATGCACAAACGTCCCACAAATCTAAAGGAGCTGTCTTAAGAAGGCAGCCAGCATCATAAAGGATCCCTGTCAACCTTGGTCACAATCTCTTCTCGCTGCTACCTTCAGGCAGAAAGTACAGAAACCTGAAGTCCAGCACCTCCAGGTTCAAGAACAGCTTTAATCTAACTGTTATCAGGCTCTTAAATTTCCCCATACTACCCTGACCTCAATCATACATGACACAAGGACCACCAAAAGATGTGTCTGCATTATTTAAACATCATCTCTTTCCTTGCATTAACTGTAAATATAGAATATTAAAGCATAGTACAGACCCTCAGCCCTCGATGTTGTGCTGACCTATATATACCTCCAAAAAAAAGGAGCCTTTCTTACCTTGTAACGCTCCATTTTTCTTTCATCCATGTGCCTGTCTCTAAAATGTCTCTTAAGTGCCCCTTCTTCTACTACCCCTGGCAAGGCATTCCAAGCACCCACAACACTTTGTGCTGTGACAGAGTATTTAGAGGTGGTTTGAGATGATTGTTAGAGCAGGTTGCACACAGACATTTTAAAACAGAATTTTTGCAGGACTTTGGCAGAGTGCTATTTGGCAAAAGGCAATAAAGTACCAATATATGGCAGCAGCTTGTCTGTAAGAGCATGCGATCTTTGCAGGAAGAGGAGAACAGCTTTGCCCTCAGAGAGGGAGGGAATGAGAGAGAGGAGACACAGAGGGACAAGCTGGCAAACTTTGGAAGACTGCCTGGTCAAAGGAGGACTGGCTGTCTGAAAGGAACTCTGTGGTGACCTGAAAGAGGATCATCTGGATAACACTGAAGGGGGAAAGTTTCATCACCAAGACTGATTAAAAAGGAATCAGGTGCGGATGTCCTGGAACAAAAGGAATCTCCCTCTTAAAACCAACAAGAACCCTCCTGAGTGGTAACCATTTGCCTGGTGAACTTTATTAATGCTAACTTCTGTGCACAGTACAAGAATTACCTGCAACCAGTGACATTGGACTGTGAACCAAAGAACTTTTCTACACTTATAAACACATTACACACACGTGCGCTTCGAATTAGAGGGGGTGTTAAGTAGGTTAAGTTGATAGTAATAAGTTAAAGTTTGATTCTGTTTTCATGTGCAAAGATAATTAAAAGCAACTTTTGTTTAAGTAACCCTTTGTCATGGTGCTTATGCATCGCTGCTGGGTTTTGGAGTCCTCTGGACTCCGTAACAGTGCAAAAAACTTACCCCTGATGTCTCCCCTAAACTTTCCTCCTTTTCCTTTGTACAGATGTCCTCTGTTGTTTGCTACTCTCCACCTGGGAAAAAGGTGCACCTTAACTCTGCCACTCAGAATCATGTAGACCTCAATTAAATCACCTCTAATCCTTCTTCGTTCCAGAGATAAATGCTAACCTTGCCTCGTAAGACTTATTTTCCAATCCATGCAACATCCTGGTAAATTTCTTCTGCACCCTCATCATAGCTTCCACACCCTTCCTTTCATCATGTGATCAGAACAGAACACAATACTGGTCTCACCAGAGATTTGTAGAGCTGCAACATGACCTCTCAATCCCATGACTAATGAAGCCCAGCATCCCATAGGTCTTCTGAACTATCCTATCAACCTGTTCGGCAACCTTGAGAGATCTATGGATTTGGACCCCCAAGGTCCCTCCGTTCCTCCTCACTGTTAAGTATCCAACCATTAACCCTGTACTCACCCTTCAGGTTGGACCTTCCAAAATGCAGCACCTCACATTTATATATATTTTTCAATCCTTTTTCTGTCATGGAGCATTATGGTAATTTATTTTATACTATTGTTGTTGGTGTAGCTAACATCCCTGCTTGACTGCAGCGAGTAAGAATTGCAGCACATCTACATATTGCATTTATCCATATCTCATCATTATCGTCAAATCCTTTTCTTTTCCTCCACCCACCTTCGGCGGACTGTCGTGAGGACCCAACAGTTCCGCAAGCAGAGATATCCTGCAGTTACACACTACAGCATTCCACTTCACTGGGCTTGGAGACAAGAGTGAGTCGGACCATGAGGAGACAGCAGAGAAGGCTTTGTGTTGAACCATATGGAAGGGGCAAAGACGGCGATGACAGATGACACCCACAATGTACAGCGCAGGCTTGAATTACATTGTGTATGTTTTAAAAGCATATTTACCGTATATCCTGATGGAAGAGATAGCTCGTGTATAAGACGACTCCAGAATTTCCACCTAAGAGTATAGGTTTTGACCAATGCTCACTGTATAAGACTACCCTGTCTGGCTAGAGGAGTGATGCTGCTTGGCACATTTAATATGCTAATTTAAAAGCAAATTACCCAGTATATTTTATGAGCATTTTTCAAAATAAATCACCATCGGTTCCTTTTACAGGCCATTTAAAGCAGACAATAGTCAGACTGGGTTGGCAAACTCCATGGAGAAGTCCTGCCACTTCGCTGTTAAGGTTTGGATTTTACACTTGGTGTATAAGACGATGCGTGGTTTTGGGGTGACATTTTAAAAGTTCGAGTCCTGCCTTATTTTTAGTGACTTTCTTCTCAGAGAACGATCAGTTTAATTTCATTTATTTTCATGTCGGATGGCGGGATATACTGTGGACGTTAAGCAGTGCGATAATCCCTGTGTTGTTTAAAAAGGCCCTAAATTCAAAACGGTCAAGAATATTGCAGGTTTACCTTACAGAAAATACTGGATATAGTTAAAAGCACCAAAGCTCATCTCACACTTACTGCAGCTGAGTGGAGGTCTCCACCTACCTATGGGGCAGGGCTCCTTGTTACATAATTTGCTGTCCTTGGTGTCTCCCAGGCACTTCTTGCCACCGTACTTGGGAACGGGGCTGTTGCAGTTCCGTTTCCGCTCATGCAGTCCACCGCCACATGTGGCCGTGCAGGTTGACCATGGGGACCAGGGGCTCCAGTTGCCATCGACTAGGGGTGAGGAGGAGGAGAAGGAGGGGAGAGTCAGTCAGGCAGTGGGAGAGAGAATGGTGCCGGCCTACCCTTAGGCGGTGGTGAGGGTTGTCAGGAGGAGCTGGCACCACACACCCCTCCAACCACCACCCACTGTCAGGTGTCCAATTCCAGGGTCCTGGTCGGTTGGGGGGGAAACCATCAAGAAGGTAGGGGTCTGGGCCGAGGACTGAAACAGGATGGAGAATCCGGGAAGCTGAGCCTGCGGTAGGACAAGTCAATTGTCTCTTTGCTTCCTCAGTAGAGTCAGTTCCTCATCCCATCTGGAACTGGGTCCTCTGACCTGGTACTGGGACCTATGGCTTGGCACTGGGCCTGGCACTGTGAGGTTGGGTCCCGGCAGGATTTAGAACTCTTAGCTGGGATGCTTGGCCCACAAGACAACTTCTACCACCTCGATTTTACCTCTGTACTCTACTACAACATCTTTCACAAAGTCTTCTAACATTTTACCTGTGGCAGAATCACTCCCTGTGTATACAAATCATTATTTTGACCACAGAAACAGGGCATTCAGCCCATCTCATTCATGCAACATCTATTTACACCAGTAGTTCTCAACCTTTTTTTCCCTCACTCATATGCCACCTTAAGTAATCCCTTGGTCCACAGCTTCTTGTGAGATAGTTCTTAAATACCGTCAAGATCTCTTTCTTACTTTTGAGGGCGGCATGGTTAGCTTAGCGGTTAGCTCATTGCCAGCCACCAGGGTTCGAATCCAGCACTGTCTGTAAGGAGTTTGTATGTTCTCCCTGTGTCTGCCTGGGTTTACTCTGGCTGCTCCAGTTTCCTCCCACCCTTCAAAACCTACGGGGGATGTAGGTTAATTGGTGTATTTGGGCGGCAAGGGGTCATGGGCTGGAACGGCCTGTTCCCATTGCTGTATGTCTAAATTTAAATTTGCCGCCAGAAGCTAACTATCCCAAGGTGAAAAGTTCCCCCTCAGATCCCCTCTGCGCCCCTGAGTCCAAACCAATACCCTCTAGTTTTAGGATTCATCCCCTTCATAACTTTGTTTTGATCTGTGACCCCAGTTCGTGAATCCTTCAAGAACCGGAACAGATTTCCTTGATCAAACTGATCTAACCAACTCATGCTCTGGCACACGGCCTTCAAATCTCTTCTCAGCCTTCCTTTCTGCTTGCTTCGCCAGTCTAAGGTTGTGCTCTGTAAAGCTTCTGACTCAATGTGCTCACCTCCCATTCCTCCGAGCTCCAGAGATCATAGGATAATCTCCTCTACCCCCCCCCCCCCCACTTAGTGGGAAAGCCCTGGTTCCTCATGGATGGGAAGATCCAAGACCCAAATGTCACATCGCATTGGGATTAGTTTCAGGCCACTCCACATGCCAGACTTGTGCAGAGATGGGAAGAGTGACGGGTCGGGGGTGGGGTGGACACTTACTGGGGCACGGGGCCTTCATGCATTGTTTCGTCTCCCGACCGTTGCCTTGGCAGTCCTTTCCATCCAACTGCGGCACTGGGGAGTTGCAGAGGCGGATGCGAGTGGTAATGCCATCTCCGCAGGTCACAGAGCAGGGAGACCACGGCGACCAGTGGCTCCAGCCACCATTCTGGCGAACTGAAGGCAAAGGAGCTCACGGTCAGCACACTGGAACAGGGTGGCAAGCACATTCAACAACAACCTGCATTTCCATAGTATCTTCAACAAAGCAAAGCTTCCTGGCAGGAGAGGCCAGACACAAAGTCAAGGTCGGGAGAAGTCAGTGGTCCAAGTGCAGAGTGTAATGGGAGGTTCAAGGTCAGAGGCTGAAGGCACGGCTCTAGCAGAGCAACTAAGTTCAAGGATGCTTAAGGACATAATTACAGGAGTGCAGAGATTTCACTGGTTTATCAGACAGAAGAGGTGGCAGAGATGGGCCTTGGGGTGACGCAGGTTTAGCAAGCCCACCTTCATCAGACCAGGCACTGGATACAGGAGTAAAACATAAAAGTGTACAGACAACATGATTGAAGTAAAAAAAACTCAGCAGGTCAAACAGGGCACTTTATACAGCAAAGATAAAGGTGCATAACCAACATTTCAGGCTTGAGCCCTTCATCAAATGAAGGCAGGCACCCGAACAAAATGGTAGGTGGAGAGGGGCAGAGGGGGGACCTATGGGACTGTGCTCCTCCTCCTGCCCCTCCCCCCACCATTTTATTCAGGCAGGAATGGGGTGCAGAATTGAAGTGGTTGAGATCCCCATCATTGGTGCGGACAGAGTGAAGGCACTCAGCAAAGCAATTTCCCTGTCTACATCCAGCCTCTCCGATCTAGAGAAGGCCAGAATGGGACTGCTCCCCATTCTCCCTCTCTTCCTTCCCCCAGTTCTCCACCCCCTTCATTCACAGAGCCACCCCCCTCCCCTCCCCACCGCCCTCCCTCCATTATCCACCTATTACCTCCTGCTTGAGGGTCTGTGCTCCTCCCCCTGCTTCCCCCACAATTTTGTTCAGGCACCTGCCTTGATCTTTATCGTTGAGGTATAAAATCCACTGTTTGACCCGCTGAATTTATCCAGCTTTGTGCTTTTACTGGGTACAAGAGCATAAAAGTCGCGCTACAACTGTACAGAACATTGGTGAGCCCGCACTTGGAAGGTTGTGAAGAGTTTTGATCACCCAGCTAAAGAAAATATATTAAGGTGGAAAGGGTGCCAGAAAGATTCGCGAGAATGCTGCTTGAATTATTACGAGAGGCTGGAACTTTTCTTCTTGAACCATGGGATCCAGAATCACGAGGGGCATTGATAAAGTCATCGCCTTTTCCCTTGAGAAGGCGCTGGGTTTAAATGGAACAAACTGTCAGAGGAATTGCTAGAAGATGGAACATTGGTGACGTTCAAAATGTATTTAGACAGGAACGTGGTTTAGAGGTTTAGAGCAGCCATTCTCAACAGGGGCCTGACGACCCCATCTGGGAGCCACAGCACATTTAAGTAAAAACCTTATTTTCTTTTCACTTCACAAAACACAATTTTTTTTATATGGTCAGTAGGAGAGAAGTGCGGAAGAAACCAATACAACTGCTTCACAGGGAAGGGGGCCCATAAACTTTGATTAGAGTCCCGGGGTGGGGCGGGGGGGGGGGGGCCATAGGTGAAAAAAAGTTAATCAGACTAGCTCATCCATTGTGCATTGAATGGGTTTAAGTGCCTGTTTATGTGCTCTAGAAATCTGACTGTGTGGAAAATAGGTGTAGGAATTTTAAACTTGAGAATTTTAATCCAGACCAAAACAGAACAGAAGGAGGTGGGCTCTGGATGAGGTGTAGACTGAGTCAGGGTTAACCATCTGGCACCATTCTACACCCCTCCCCAAGACAATTTTAAGAAGGGGGTGATCTCTATACGTGCAGACCACTTAAGAGGCTGACTCCACCTGGGCGGCTGTCAATCAGCCGACATGAATATAGACCTGAGCTGGCCCCTTCTGAGCCAGTCACATGGTGAACCACCAAGGCTTGAACTGGTGTTCAGACTTTTACTGGAATGAAACCTGTTGTACAATCTTTTGAGTTTTGTGCTTGCTCGGTGCTACCTCAGCATGCCACAATTAGACAGATCAAGAAGAAACAAATGTGGGCTCGCAAACAGAGAGGGAACTAGGTCAGGCTACAGAGGTGGGAGGCAGCGATGATGTTGTCCAAGGTGTGAGGTACTGGGGTGCAACATTTAAGTTATGGGAGTAGCAATCCAGAGACCTGATATCAAATCCCACCAAGGCAGCCGTGAAATCTAAACTCCGTTCATAGGGAGAAGTGGCTGATCTCTGAAATGACAGCCACAAGCAAGCAGGTTGTTGTACAAACCCCATTCAGTTCACTAATGCCCTTAAGGAGAGGACGTCTCCCAACCCTACCTATGTTTTAGACGGCCTGGAGGGGAACCTGAGAATATCAAGCAGGAGATAATAAAATACGGATGTTTCCTGTCTGTTAAAGATAAATAGACCCCAATGGCTCAGTCTGCAATGCATCTTGGGAAAATTCAGGTGAAGAAAGAGGTCATTCAGCCACTCAAACCTGACTGCAGGTAAAACCATGGCTCCTGTCTTGTTACACCAAGGGAAGGTTTGCTGTACATTTTTGATCATGTGCATTGTCAAACAGGTCACTCTCCAACCTCATAGTTAGAACAACCTACAGACATCCTATCCATTCAGAAATCGCCAGGGGGATGGGAGCTTCGGGAGGGTTTCTGATACTCTCTAAATCAGGGCTTTCTCCCAAACTCTGCTCAGAAGCAGCTGTTGAGCTTGCCTGTGGCTTCAAGCGCTCCACACCTATCCCCAGGTCAGGCCCATGCTACTCGTCAAATTCCCTGATTAAATCTAACAGGGGAGGTTTTTCTGAATCAGAGGAGACAGGGATGATCGTGGTCTGTGGAGAAGGAAGAAGAGCAGGTGGTGATTGATCAGTAACTTCAGTTTGAATGTCAATGAACAAGGGAGTAAGAGAGGTGCAGAACTGTGCTTGGCTCGACATTCTCAACTGCAGGATCCACACTCTCTCGCAATTCTTAAATTCATTATTTTGGTACTGACATCACCAGCAAGGTTATAGGCAATACTTAATTGCCTCTGAGTGAGTAGTTCTTAGACCCCTGTTGTGGCCATATCAGCGGGCAGTTAAAACCATTGCATTGTTGTGGGACTGGAGTCACATAGGGGCCAGACAAGGGAAGAACAGTAGTCCTCCTCCTTTAAATGAAATTGTGGGTCTTCACAACAATCCTTTGATTTTTGGGCCACTGCTACTTTAGTGTTATTCCAGAATACAATAAAGTACCAATAACCCTCCAGATTCAATCCTCGTGTGGTGCTGAACTGTGGGTTCCTGGATTGTTAGATGCAATTAATTAATACCCCAAAATATTCCATTCACATCTTTCATTTTCCAGTGAAGCTAATATTTAAAGAGAGTATGAGAACCAGGGATCCAGTGAGCTAGAGGGGATTGTGGGAACTAGGGCCCCGGTGAGCTGGAGGGAATTGTAGAAATTGGGGCCATGCAGGAGGGGATTGTGGGAATTGGGGCCCTGGTAAGCTGAAGGGGATTGTGGAAGCTGGGGTTCCGGTGAGCTGAAACAGATTGTGGGAACTGGGGTACCAGTGAGCAGAAGGGAAGTTCAGCAGACATCACCTTGTGAGCCAGATGCTGAACCATCAGGATTTCTGAATCAAAACACACACTGCTGGAGAACCTCAGAAGGTCAAGCAGCATTGGTGGAGGCACCGGAATGGCCGATATTTCTGGTTGAGATCCTGCATTTGTCGGGATGCCAAATGGTCGAATAACAGATAGTCAAAATTTTTGATATTTATAAATGGAACTTAAATTCCTCAGCTGGTGTTAGGGGGAATTGGCACTGAAATCTGCACATGATCTTTTGTTACCACTGTACAGGGTACTGGTGAGCCTGCATCTGGAGCACTGCGTACAGTTCTGGCCTCCTTACTTGAGGAAGGATGTACTGACTTTGGAGGCTGTTCAGAGGGGGTTCACCACGTTGATTCCAGGGATGAAGGGGTTGGCCTATGAGGAGAGATTGAGTCATCTAGGACTGTACTCATTAAAATTTAAATGAGAGGGCATCCTATAGAAACATAAAAGTCATAGATAAAATAGAGGGAGGTAAGTTGTTTCCATTGGTGGGGGAGACGAGAACTAGGGGACATAGCCTCAGGATTCAGGGTGGTAGATTTAGGACAGAGATGAGGAGGAACTGCTTTTCCCAGAGGGTGGTGAATCTATGGCATTCATTGCCCATAAAAGCAGTGGAGGTGACCTTAGTAAATATATTTAAGATGAGTTTAGATAGATTTCTACAAAGTAGGGAATTAAGGGATATGGGGAAATTGCATTTAGGTGGAGATGAACCCATCATCAGATCAGCCATTGAATGGTGGAGCAGGCTCGATGGGCCTGATGGCCGACTCCCGCTCCTATTTCTTATATTCTTATGTGATGACTGGGCTCAGTCTCGAGATTAAAGATCACAGATTTGGAAAAATCCTATCTGAGCCATAACCTATAGGTTGTTCACTGATCCACTTCCAATTTCCCTTTTGAAACCTGATCAGAGCTCCATTGGCATTCATTCCGCCCACACTCTTGATGTTGCCCCTCCCTCAGGGTCAATAATAGAGGAACTGACCTACCGGCCAAGAGACAACTCACACTTCTACCCTTCCATGGAGACTTACTGCGAATGTCGCACTCGGCCGGCTGGCAGGATTTTGTCTGGATGGATGGACCCTCGCACCGGCTGCTGGTGGGATCGCACGACCTGCCCCGCTGCTGAGTCCCTGTGCCGCAGGTCACCGAGCACTCCGTCCACTCTGACCAGGGCGACCAGCCATCCTCTCTGTCTGTAAGGGTTAGAATGACTTAAAATCATTTGTGTACTTGTGTTGCCAGCCTGTGGCAGCCCGCAATTTGTTTTGCATTCCTTTGAGTGCTTTCTGTGGTTACAGCCTGCAAGACCAAGGTCGCTCCCCGTGGTTTCAGAGAAGAGAGCCAGTTTTGAATTGTCCTGATCTCTGAAAAGATGGAAGGTTTTGGAATAGACCTGAAACTTTAATGACCATTTCAAGTAATGTGTCAAGTAACGTATTAAGCATCATGTTAATCTTATATCAAAGTTGATAAGCAATAATCCTCTATTCAACCTTAGTCACGGATCCTTTTTGATGAATGAGTCATAAACAAGGATGTCCCAGGCTCTCCAGGTGACTATATAGGAATATAGTCATTATTCTGTCCTTAACTGAAACCAGAGCAGAACCACAGAGTCAGGAGATTAGAGACAATGGGACAGTGCAATTTAAATTTAAATTTAGACATACAGTACAGTAACAGGCCCTTTTGGCCCATGAGCCCCTGCCGCCCAATTGCACCCAATTAACCTACAACCCCTGGTTCGTTTTGAACGGTGGGAGGAGCACCTGGAGGAAACTCAAACAGATATAGGGAGAACATACAAACTCCTTATAGACAGTATGGGATACATCACAGAAAACAAGACATTCGGCTCTTATACTCTGTGCTGACCGCTATTTCACTAGTCCGATTGACCTGCTCCCATTCTATAACCCTCCAGGCCTCTTCCATATCCAATTTATTCTTAAAACACAAAATCAAGCCCACATTCACCACATCACATGGCAGCTCTTTCCACACTCCCACCAACTCTCTGAGTGAAGAACTTTCCCCTAAAGTTCCCCCTAAACCTTTCCCCTTTCAGCTCTCATATTTATCTCCCCCAATCTAAGTGGAAAAGCCCTACCCACATACACTCTGTCTCATGATTTTGAAAACTTCTCTCAAATCTCCCCTTATTCTTCTTTGTTCCAATGAATAAAGTCCTTTCCTGTTTAATCTTTCCCTGCAACTCAACTCCTGAAGACCCGGCAACATCCTAGTAAATCTTCTCTGTACTCTTTCAATCTTACTGATATCCTTCCAGTAGTTAGGTGATCAGAAATGCACACAATATTCCAAATTTGTTTTCACCAATGTCTTATACAACTTCAGCATTATATCTCAACTCCTGTACTCAATACTGTGATTTATGAAGGCCAAGATGCCAAAAGCTTTCTTTACAACCCTGACCACATGCGATGCCAACTTCAGGGAACAATGTATTTGTATTCTCAGATCTCTCTGTTCCTCTGCACTCCTCAGTGTCCCCTATCATTTACGGTGTATATCCTACCTTGGTTTTCCCTTCCAAAATGCATCACCGCACACTTGTCTGCATTAAACTCCATCTGCCATTTTTTGGCCCATTCTCCCAGTTGTCCAGATCTCTGAAAGCTTTGAAAATCTTCTTCACTGTCCACAACAACTCCTAACTTTGTGACATCAGCAAACTTGCTAATCCAATTTACCACATTATCATCCAGATCATTGTTAACTGCAACAAACAACAATGGTCACAACATGGATTCCTGAGGCATACCACTAGACACAGGCCTACTGTCTGAGAAGCAACCATCCACTACCACCCTCTATTTTCTCCCACACGGCCAATTTCAAATCCAGTTTACAACCTCTCCATGGATACCTGGTGTCTTAACCTTCTGAACTAACCTCCTTTGTGGGACCTTGTCAAAGGCTTTAATAAAGTCCATGTAGACAACATCTATAACCTTCCCTTCATCTACCTTCTTGGTAACTTCCTCTACAATATTCAATAAACATGACCTTAATCAGCCCATGACTGTTCAAATACCTATATTTCCTATCTCTCAGAACATTTTCCAATAATTTACTTATTAATGACGTCAGGCTCACTGGCCTATAATTATCTGGTTAATTTTTGGAGCCTTTTTTTAACCAACGGGACAACATGAGCTACCTTCCAATCTTCTGGTACCTCACTGGTGGTTAAGAACATTTTGAATATATTAGCCAGGGCCCCTGCAATTTCTATACCAGTCTCCCTGAAGGTCTGAGGGAATATCATATCCGGCTCTAAATATGCTGTCCTTGGGGTTGAAGCTTAAAGAGAAAGCAAAGACTGGCTTCCCCAGTTTGGAAAGTTTGTGAAAATAATTAATTAAAGTGGGAGGAAGTACTCTTCCTACATTCAGAATGGCACTGAGGAGACCATTCAGCCCATTAATTCTACATACCTCAACCCATTCATTCAAAATACTCTGCTCTTTCTCTTTTAGTCAAGTTTATTGTTATCTGATTGAACTAGTACAACCCGACAAAACAGTGTTTTCCAGTCCTCGGTACAAAGCATGCAGACACTCAACCAGACATAACACACATACAGACAAATAATACATATGCAGGACAAGTATTCATAGACACAAATAAATAAATAAATATTGTTTTGTAAATAGGAGATTTTTGGATGGTCAGTGTGAGCAGATCCTTTGGTCATTCAGCATTCTCACTGCCCGTGGGAAGAAGCTGCTCCTCAGCCTGGTGGTGCTGGCTCTGATCCTCCTGGATCTGAAAGATGCTGTGCAGTGTGGAAGGGCTCCTCAATTATTTTGCACGCCCACTTCAGACGTTTCCGGTAGATCACATCGATTGGGGGCTGGGGGCGGGGGGGGAAGGAAGAATCTCTGTCCCCTTTATCCATTCAATTCCTTTCGAGGCTTTCCACCATATTGCTGTGGATCATCAGGCTCTCCTCACAGCACTCCATCAACAATAGCTTTTGCATCATGACCTTGTCCAACTCCATCAGGTCTCCTCTCCATCTTCTCTTCTCCAATGAAAACGCTCTCAGCTTCTCCAGTCTAACTGAGAAACTGAAGTCCTTTATCCTTGGAGCCATTATGCAGCTCTGTTGGAACCTCATACCCTTCCTCAAATGCAGCAACCAGACGTGATGCAGTATTCCAGCAGATCAGAGGAGGGATACATGTTTGAGGGAGAAACTGATGGGACAATAAGACCCTGGTCAGCAAGGACCAGATCAATGCACATTACACAAACGTGCTGGAGAAGCTCAGCAGGTCACACATCTAAAGCAGTGGTTCTCAACCTTTTTCATTCCACTGACATACCACTTTAATTAATCCCTATGCTATAGGTGCCCTGTGATTAATAAGGGATTGCTTAAGGTGGTATGTGGGTAGAAAGAATAAATTTGAAAACCACTGTTTTAATCGTACCTAATTGACTCGTTATGTGCACGGTTTCAGAACTCCAAAGGAAATGGGCCAATGGCAATTTTTCTCACGCAGAGTATTTCAGTAACAATTGGGTCAGTGATTCTCAACCTTCCCTTCCCACTCACATGCCAGCTTAAACAATCCCTTACTAATCACAGAGCATCAATGGAAAAGGAATTACTTAAAGTGGTGCGTGAGAGGAAAGAAAAAGGTTAAGAACCACTGATTTAAAGGGTAATATTTTGGGCCTGAGCCCTTCATCAAGATGAGGCAAAAACAGGAAGAGAGCCCAAATAGAAAGGTAGGGTGAGGGGAGGGAAGGAGAGGAGGGAAGACAAGGCTGGGGGGGTGGGGGGGGGGGAGTGCACAGGCAAACAGGTAAGATGTAGATACTGGTGGGAGGGTAGAAGAGCAACAATCTGAGGTGATAAAGGGGAAGGGATAGGAGAGGGAAGGGAAGTGGGGAGCTGGAGGAAAGAGGTCAGGTAGAGAAAGAGAGAGACTAGAGGGAGGAGTTTAACAGACACTGGAAAAGTCGATGTTAATGCTGTCTGGTTAAAGAGTTCCTGAAATATGAAGTTTTGTTCCTCCAATTTGTGGTTAGCTTCAGTTTGGCAGCACATGAGGTAGTGGTGGTGGTGGGGGGGGGGGGGGGGGGGGTGGGGGGGGGTGGGTTGTGGGGGAGAATGCTTCTCTCGTCATTTTACTCCTGGTGACTTTTCCACTGATCTGGCCTTGAGCCCCATGGCTTTAATTCAATTAAATTTACTATTTTTCTTTTTTATTACAAGCACTTATTTGGCTGCTGGAAGAATTTTGGTGGAATTGTACATTGTACAATGTGTACAACAATAAATAAACCCATTATCATTAAATGCTCCATTTGGCCATCGCACAACCCTTCGCTGATGTAGTCTCATGAATATATTAGCCAGGGCCCCTGCAATTTCTACACCAGTCTCCCTGAAGGTCTGAGGGACCTCAGACATGGATTACAGACATGGATTGGTATGACAGTTGCAAAGGTTAGCACAGGCATGGTAGACTGTGTGCTGAATTACCTGATTATTCTCAGTGCCAAGTACATGAGCACCAATAGAAGCTCAGCTGACTTAGATTTCAGACCCAGGTTGTTGGTTACCTGACGCTCCAGTTAGAATCCATACTGTTCCCAGTGGCATTGGTCACCTGATTTAACAGTGGCAGTTCCGAAACTCACAGGTCAGGCTTGCAACTGCTCATCTCCCGTTGAGAGTTTGGAATTTGGAATGGAATCTCACAAACTTTCCAAGTTTATGCATTTCTCTTTCAAGTCAGCCCCTTATAGTATTGGAAATTAATATTCCATCCAAGTTTCTGAGGCAGTAATTAATGATGGCCTTTTGCTATAAGCCAGGCTTTGAAGTAGGAATCAGCCCATGTATCAATCAGTTCAATTCCTTAATCATTGATTTATTCCTGCAATATCTCAATCCAATCAGCAAATTGCATGGTCGTTAATTATTTCAAGGCACATTATTCTGTAGCTGTTATTTGTGTGTTGTGAATCAATACAGGCATTACTAATGATTACCTGATGTGAGCAGTGTCAGGGCTTGGCCAGAGAGCACAGCACCCTTTTATGGTCATAAACAACACAGATACAACCAGCATAATGGTTCTGCTGAGGGAGTTTGAGCAACTAGGGACTAAATTAAAATGTAGAACCCAAAAGGTAATAATCTTTGAATTGGAAGTCAAGTTTATTGTCATCTGATTGTATAAGGTCAACCTGTCAACACAGCGTTCTCTGGACCTCGGCGCGAAACACGCAGACACACAAGCCAACATAACACACATACAGACGATCAATACAAATACAGGACAAGTATTTCCTCTATACACATAAAAAAATAAATATTGTTTTGCAAATATGAGAGTCTTGGGTGGTCGGAGTGAGCTGCTCCTTTGGTCGCTCAGCATTCTGACTACTCCTGGGGAGAAGCTGATCCCCAGCCTGGTGGTGCTGGCTCTGATCCTCCTGTATTTCTGCTGTGTTACCTGAGCTACGTGCAAATCGGCACAGGGTTGATAAGATTCAGGAGTTAAAACTGGCGCAGGAGAAGTGATTTTGAATTCATGGGATATTGCCACCAGTATTAGGGAAAGAGTGCCACCTCAACCATGCTGGGACCAGAGCCCTGGTGAATCAGTGGATAGGGCTTTACCCAAAATAGCAGGGGGGAATGGGTAGGTTCAATAATTGCAAAAGAATGGATAAAGTGAAAGGGAAGGAGTGTGCAGGAGAGGTGATTGTCGTCTCCACAATAAAAAATAGTTTGGAATGATTAGACAAGGATAAAATGTTAAACCCAGTCAACATAGTTATAAAGGTGAACATGGGACTGAAGATGTTTTTCTTAAATGCACCCAGTGTATAAAACAAAGTAGATGAGCTGACAGCGCAGTTAGAAATGGGCATGTACAACGTTGTGGATGTAACAGAGGAGGATCGCAGCTGGGAGCTAAACATTCAAGGATACACATCCTGTCGAAATGATAGGCAGGTGGGAAGAGGAGTTGGGTGGTTCTGTTGGTAAAAAAAATCATATCAAATCCTTAGTGAGGAGGGAGGTAGGATCAGAGGATGTAGAATCCTGGAGGATAGAGTTCAGAAATTGCAAGGGGACAGAGACCCCGATGGGAGTTACACACAGACCTCCCAATAGTAGCCAGATGTAGGGTGCAAATGACCACAGGACTTAGAGAAGGCATGTAAGAAAAGCAATGTTACAGTCTTTACAGGGGCTTCAATATGCACGTGGAGTGGAAAATTCAGGTTGGCTCTGGATCACAAGAGAAGGAATCGGTGGAATGCCTCCAAGAGAATTGTTGAGTGCCTTGTGGTCGAGCCCACGGAGAGAAAAGGCAGTTCTGTATTAGGTGCTGTGCAATGAATAGAATTTGACGAGGGAGTTTAAGATAAAAGAACCATTCAAAGGTAGTGATCACAATATAATATAATTAATTCTGCTGTTTGAGAGGGAGAAGGAAAAATTGGATATGTCAGTATCACAATGGAGTAAAGGTAACCACGGAGGTATGAGAAAGGAGTTGATTGGAAGGGGAGCCTTGAAGAGAAGATGGTAGAGCAATAATGGCAGGAGTTTCTGGGAATAATGCAAAAGACAGGATCACCTCATCCCAAGAGGCATTCTAAAGGGAGGACGAGGCCACCGTGGCTGATAAGACCGTAAGATAAAGGCCATCGAGACTACGCCACCATTCCATCATGAGCTCATCCATTCTCCTACTCAGCCCCACTCCCCTGCCTTCTCCCCATAACCTTGACTATTCAGTCACCTTTCAATTTCTGCCTTACATACACCCAACGATTTCCTCACTCCTTGGGTAAAGAAATTCCTTCGCATCTCGGTTTTAAGTGCGCGCCCTTCAATCCTGAAATTGTGTCCTCTTGTCCCAGACACCCCCACTTCTGGTAACAACTTTGTCACAGCTACTCTGTCCAGGCCTTTCAACATTCAAAATGCTTCTAAGAGGTCCCCCCTCCCATTTTTCAGAACTCCAAGGAGTACATCCTTTGCCTTAGGTGCTCTACGGTTACTATGGGATTATTTAAGGTGGTATGTGAGCGGAGGAAAAAAAAGCTTGAGAACCACTGGCATAAGGGAAAGCAAAAATTAGTGGGAAGACAATTAAGAATCTCAAGGGAGATCATTCAGCAAAATAAAGCGGAGCTGCTGTGGAAATATTATGGGTAGTGGGGACAGAAATCTCAGAGGTATAAGGTAGCACAGAATCTCAGAGAAGGGTATGGAAATCTCAGAAAGAGGGGAAGAGCATGGGAATTAGAAGAGAAAAGTTTCATAGTTTCAAGTATAGAGAGATGGCTTCATTTCTCAAGCAATCCAGCAAGTCAAATCTAACATGCATACAGCAATGCAAAGTAAAAGAGCAAGAGCACATCACAGTGTGTAGTGTTGCAGTGAAAACAAAGGAAGCATGAGAGCACTGTTGTGACAAGGAATATTGGGGAGGATACAGGCATGACAAGGAATATCATAGAGGATACAGGTGTAATGGAATTATGTTAATAATCTTTAGTCATTTTTTAGTAAAGTTATTTTGTAGGTTGGATATAGGGTCACACACAGACACACATAATTCTTTGAGGATGCTTCATTCAATTGCTAGAACAATAAAGTGCTGAGAGATGGCAGCTGTTGAAATAAACATGTTCTTGATTCAATTACCTGCGCAGACAGGACGGAGTCCGTTGGCTCATGATTCATACTTTTGAAGAAGGCATTATGAACTTCAAAGACAGAAATTATGCCACGTGTCATGTGATGAGACATTTCGGAGAAACATATTACTGAACCGGAGGCATTTTGAGGCCAGAAGAAGTTGACCATCCTGTGGGGAAGACAGGATTGAAGATACAGTAGCCAGCAAAGGTACTGTTACATGTTACTCCTGGTCAAAGGAGAACACAGAATAAGTGGCTTTTGAAGGAGGAAGACCACTTCTGCCTGTCTCTTTAAGATAAAGATGGCAGCCTTGTTGTGTCCATGGAAATGGTCACTTTTGATTAAGAAAGCAAAAGTAATCTTGCATTTGAAACATAACCATTTTTAGATGGTTACTTCATTCAGCCCTTGCCTGGGTATGTGAAATCACTGTGGAAGCAAATAGCCACTTCACTGTTTCTTTGAAAAAAGAACAGATTCATCGTGTGGAACACAGATTCCGAAACCTCCATGCAAAAGAGGGGAATTTGTGGAAAATAATTCATACGAAGAAACAATAATCTGAAAACAACTCTTCAAGAAATTTGTGAGTTTTAAAGAAATCTGATGCTTCACATTTACACCATAATCACTTTTGAACAGCACTAAAGACTTTTGAGTTTCAACACAAAAGCTTTCTGAGACTGAACTTTAAAATCATCTCTTCAGAATCAAGCTTAAACTGTAATGGTTTGGGTTCTCACACACACACACACATTTGCGCATAGTGGGGTTAAGTAAGAAGTGTTATATTATTAATAATTAATAATAAAAATCCTTGTCTGTGGTGAATTCCCATTGTTGTTGGTTTAGTATGTAATAACGGGAATGTAGGAGAGAAGGTGCTGGAAACAGGAAGAGGAAGTATCAGGAGTAGGGAATCTCAGGGGAAGATGGTACAGGAATCTCAAGGAAGAGACTACTGCAATTTTAGGGTTGGGGAATTTCCGGAGTGTGGGAAAGGCCATCTCAGGTGGAAAAGGTCTGGGTATCTCAGAGATGAAAGCAGAGAAATTTCAGGAGTCAGGATATGAGAATCCCAAAGGGAGAGGCAACGAGAATTTAAGAGGGAAAAACTACAGGAACCAGGGGGAGTCAGTCTGGGGATTTCAGGGATGAGTGTAAAAGAATTTTGGGAGAGAAGATACAGGAATCTCGGAGAGTAGATATGGAAATTTCAGAGGTAAAAGGTATGGGAAATTAAGGTGTGAAGGTAGGGGAATTTCAGGGGGAGAGGATACGCAGGGATCTCAGGATGCTGAGTACAGCAATCTTAGGCAAAACATTTATATTGAGCAGCCAGTCTGATTCTCTGCTGCCAACTGAGTGAAGGGGTTCAGATCCACCTGTGGGACCTGTGCAGCGCGTGGAGCATGTCACAGACATGAAAGCACATACATTACTTTTAACCAATGGTTTCTCTGCAGCCCTGACAGGGGTTTTCCGATTCTGATGCCCACTAGAAAATCTCAAAAACAAACTTCATTATTGCAAACTTCAGCTGAAAATGCTGTTTATATACTCACGGAGACACGAAGGGCAGCATTCGCCTTCAAAGAAAGAGGGGTTGGCACATGATACTGGGGGACAGGTGATCCTGCGGCAGATGATACTGAAATCCTGCACAAAGGCAAAAATAATAATTACCGTCCTGGCAGGGAATGCTGGAAATATATGGGGAGTCTCTGAGCATTGTCCCAGCGGTTCAGACACATTCAGTCTGGTGCTCTCTGGATGTCACAGTTTTGCACTCAGTGCTCACGTCTCACGGGGAGAGGAATGGAAACAGTCTGCAGAAACCTCAGGGGATACAGTGCAAGAATCCAGGATTGGGGAAGGTACAGGTATGGAAGAGAGGATACAGGAATCTTGAGGGAAAAATCTCAAAGTTAAAGAAAGTTGAGAATCTCAGAGGAGAGGATATGGAAATCTCAGGGAAAGAGGATTCAGGAATCTTAGGGAGAGAGGGTACAGGAATCTAGAGGAGAGAGAGTATAGGAATCTCAGAGAATACAGGAATATTGAGGAGAGAAGGTCCAAGAATCTAGGGGAGAGAGGATACAGGAATCGACGGAAGAGAGTACAGGAATCTTGGGAGAGACGGTACAGGAAACTCAGGATAGTAGAAATCCTAAGAGGCCACAGGATAGCTGTGCTTTGATGGAAAGTTGGGCAGGGCGATGGTGGATGGAATTTAATCACAACATGCATGAGGTAATGGATTTAAGGAAGTCAAATAGGGCGAGAACATAAACAGTGATTGTTAGGGTGCTCAGAGAAATTAAGGTACAAGTCCATAGTTCTCTGAAAGAAACAATGTGGGTCAATAGGGTGGTGAAGAAGGCAGATGGCAGGCTTGCATTTCCCCCAATGGATGCTCCCTGACCTGCTGAGCTCCTGCAGGGGTTTGATTTTCACCAGGACGTTGCAGTCAGACAAGATTGGCTGGGCATGTCTTCCCTGAAATTCCGAGTGAGGGTTGACCTGATAGAGATATCTAACATTATAAGAACAGATGGGGTAGATAGTCAGAATCTTTTCTCCAGGGTAGGGATATCAAAAACAAGAGAAGAAGGAGTTTTGAAGGAGAAAGGCCATTTTTAAATCCCCACACAGAGAGGTTGTGATCCAGAACTTGTTGCCAAAGGAGGTGATGGAGTCAGAAACAATGACTACTTTTCATTTAACAGATATTTAAATAGGAAAAGCATAGAAAGATAAGGAGCTAATGTAGGCAAACAAGAGAAGAATTGGTGAGGAAAGAAACCAGCGTTGGTCTGGTAGGTTGAAGCACCTGCCTTTGTGCTGTCCAATTTACTGCATTGAACATCCAAGCAGCAACAATATCTGACCGATCTCTGAAGCGAGGCCATTGCAAAATCGTGAACCCTTTTTGAAAAGTTTGCAAGGTGCACTTCCCACACAGATGTGCCCTAACACAGGTCTGACTCCAGCAGATGATGGGCTTTCAGGGAAACTTTGAATGGGACTATCATTCTCTTCACTTCTTGTAACATCTTTCAATCCCTGCACCCAAAATAGTCCTCCACCCAAAAGAACATCTAAAAAATAAGATGGCAGCACTCCCCCACAGGTCCAACCACCCAGTCCAACTGCCATCAGCTCTATACAGGGTTTAGATAGCCTGTTAAAGGAACCGATGGTGGTTTATTTTAAAATCCTGTGACTGCAGGCTCTGGGCCCAAGAGAGTGGCACCTGTAATAGACCATCAGGGGTTGCAGTCTCCAAGGAAGCAGGAGGACTGGCACAGGGCACCAGAAAGTGGAGAGACCACCCCCACCCACCCCATTTGAGAAGGTAAAGCAGAGGAGACGATCCACAGGAAGGTGGCCTTGGCAGTGGGCCAGCAATGGGCCCTGAGGCTGGAGATCACACAAGGGTCGGGCTTCTGGTGACTCGAGGTGAGGAACTCGTGCAGGCTGCGGGCTGCTGGAGACTGAAGTCAAAGGACTAACACCAGGCTGGAGTCTGGCTCGAGACTGGCAGAGGGGATACAAGGTCTCGGAACGGGAATGCAAGAGGGTGCTGGAGACTACCTGATAGCGTCAGAGGTGGGCATTTGGCGCTTGGGTTGCCCATGGCTTGGACTAAAGGCCGTGCAGATCCAGAGGCTGCATGAGTGCTGGAAGCGAATCCACAGGCACTCAATGAATCTAGGGATAGTCGCTTTTGCTTCTCTTTCTCTGGCAGGGCAATTTTTATTCAGATAGAGAATCTTTGTCTGCCTTAATGGTAGACTAAAGGAAATTTTGTGTAATATCACATTTTCTGTTTTATTACATGACAATAAGATAATCTTGAATCTTCAAAGCTACAGACTTCCCCGCACAAGTTTCCTGTGGGTGTGAAAAGCTTGCTCCAATTCTCAGGCTCGGCCGCGAGGACCGTCACAACTATTGTTTGCTTTTAGCCTTAGGTCTGCTCCCAATTATCTGTCTCTCTGAATGAATTTTATGGCATCAATATGAGTCACATTAAACAATGAAGATCTTCCCTGATTCTTAACATGTGGTGTTGAATAAGTATGACTAATAGTTGCAAGAATTAAATCCTAATGTGTATACCTAAAGGAAATGCTGTTTGAATGGAGACTTTATTTATTTATATGTAGTAGCACCCAATTCTACACTTTAGTGTAAGATGATTAGATTGACAACGTGCTCAAGGATTGGAAAATGAAGGACAGGAAAGATTGCATATTTCCAAACTATCCTATGGAAGACTTTGCTCGGCTCTCTCTTGCCAACGGATGTACAACAGCTATCTCATGTTAAAAGGATTCATACTCTGGCATCATCCACTCTATATCATAGTTTAAACAAGTCATCCAAAGGACTATCTCAGTGGAAGAGAAGTCCTGGGACGAATCTTGGTGAAGCTAATGTAAAGGCTTTGTGGGGAAGGAGCACAGTCTAGGGTCCTTCCACTGCTGGACATCGAGGGGGCTGGGACAGGTTGGGGAAGCCATTTGGACAATGGATGGGTGTATCACTCCAGGGAGTTCCCTGTGGCTATATGGCACTATATCTAAGATAAATGCATCCACACAGCAGCATACTGGATCAGTGAGACAGACCATGCGGACAGAAGGACACGAACAATGTAGAATTTTTCACTGTTTCTTCCTTTGTAAGAATCAGTGGTGCATTGAATTGTTTGCCAGAAATGGGGCGGCGCAGTTAGAGTGCCATTGACTGGGACCAGGGTTCAAATCTCGCGCTAGAACATAGACGTGGAACATTACCGCACAGTACAGGCCCTTCAGCTGTCAATGTTATGCCAACAGATATATTCCTTAAAAAAAAAGAACTAAACCCTCCCATAAACCTCTATTTTTCTTCCACCCATGTCCAAGGAACTCGTAAATGCCCCTAATGTTTCAGCCTCCACCACCATTCCTGGCAAGGCATTCCACAACACTTTGTGTAAAAAAATCTTACTTCAGATGCCACTCCTAAACTTCCCTCATATTTTCCCTATATCCTCTGGTGTTTGCTGTTCCTGCCCTGGGAAACAGGCACCAGATGTCCACCTGATCTATGCCTCTCATAATCTTGTGGACCTCCATCAAGTCCCCTCTCATCCTTCTATGCTCCAAAGAGAAAAGTCCCAGCTCTGCTAACTTTGCTTCATTATGCTTACTGTCCAATCCAGGCAATGTCCTGGTAAATCTTCTCTGCACCCTCTCCATAGTTTCCTCATCCTTCCTATAATGAGGTGACCAGAACTGAACACATCAGGAGTTTCTACCTTCTCCCCATGTCTGTGTAGGTTAGCCCCAGGCACTCTTGTTTCCTCCCATCATTGTATGGGGGTTGAAGGTCGATTGGGTGTAATTGGACGGTACAGGCTGGTGGGCCAAAAGGGCCTGTTACCATGCTGTATGTCTGTCTTCCCTCCAAAGTTGGGCTGAGGGAAAACCTAGATGAATGAGTGAAAGAGGCTTCCATGTTTCCCCACCCGTGGTGGTACCACATTTCACTCAGGGGTGTAGGGAGTGCGATACTTAACACCTCAGCTGATTCGGGCACCGAGCTTGATTTAGCTCAGACAGAAGAGAGAGGGCTGTGGATTGTCCCTTAGAGAGATACCTCAGCTGAGAAATCCTGGGCAGGGATTTGAGCCTGAGAATAGAGAATCACCTGTTTTCTTGATCTGAATACAGATGGGTAGTATGTGATGCAGGCTTCCTACTCACACACAGGCCAAGGGTCATGGCATGCTAGTTGGGCAGTAAGACCTGTTTTGTGCGCCCTCCTTCAGATAATTTCTACATGTAAACAGACTCACACAAGCATGTTGGGTTAAATCAGGCAAAATACCTGTGTTACTCTTTCATAAGGAAGGAGCTCAGAGAAAAGGTTGTTAACCTTCAATGTTCTGTCAGGAAGGACAGCAATTCTCAGAAGGAAATTGGATAAATATTTTGCCATACATGCAAGTGTTGGAGAAACTCAGCATCCTTGGGAAGTAAAAAGTAATCAATGTTTTTGGGCCTGAGTTCATTTATGCTGCGTGACCTGCTGGTTTTCTCCATTTGTGCATTGTATCTGCTGATTTCCTTGTTTAATTGCAAGAGAGGGGTCATAGGACTGATGGAAGAACTCGTTGGAACAGAGGGCAGATGAGCCTCCTTCTGTGCTTTGTCCTTCTATGAAGAGACTGAAACTTGAAAGTCTGTAGACTTGAAAGTCTGTGATTGTAGTAAAAACACACAGAAATGCTGGAGGATCTCAGCCGGTCTCACGTGGTCTATAGGAGGTAAAAATATATTAGCGACGCTTCAGGCCTGAACCCTTCCAAAAACTCACAGGGACTTTTGAAAGTGGCACCACAGTAGAGAACAGATTGTTTTTGGTTCTCTCCAGGACCCAGAAGAGGGGTGAATGGGTGGGTGATGGGCAGAGAGGCTTGATCTTTTGGAGGGGGGGGGGGGGGCAATGAGATGAACCTTGTTCATTTTGACTCTCACTGACGTTGGGATGATGCCACGATGCTTTGACAGCCCTACAAGTGGGACATGAGGAAACTTGGCAGGTGATCAGTGAGTTCCCACAGATGCCAATGAGATAAATGACCAGATTATCAGGCTGTGTTAGTGATGTCAGCTCGTGGACAAATCGTGATCAGAAGCAGATGGCTTTGACACATCTGGCCCAGAAATACCATATATGCCGGCATTTAAGATGACTTTAAATTTTCACCTAAAAAGGTGGTTTTGAGCTATACTCGCTGTAAAAGATGAACCCAAGTCTGACACTAACCACTGGTCAGCGGAGTGATGCAGCTAGGCCCATTAGGTATCAATCCAAAATATTTTAAAAGCAAATTACCCTGTAAATATTTACATTTCGTTAGCATATTTTAAAATAAACCACCGTCGGCTCCTTTAACAGGTCTGTAAAGAGGTGATGTAAGTCGACGGGCAGATGGACCCCACGGGGGAGCGCTGAAATTTCACTGTCAAGATTTGGATTTTACATTTGGCATATAAGGGGTGAAATTTTTAAAGTTTAAGGACCATCTTATATGCTGGCATATACAATAATTAAAGACACATTCAGGTGGTCTATGTTTCTGCCAGACGCGTGGAAATGGTTTTCACGGATTGAAACCATTGAAGATTGCAATTCCATCTGTAACAAATCTGATTTAAGAGTCATTATTCACCCTTTGCTGTGGTTTCCTCTGCAGCCTGGAAAGGTGACTGTGTGTCCATTACTTTGCCCACCAGCTGCAGGTTCCCCAGCTCCACGGAGCCCAGCCTCGCACTCAGAAAAAAGTAATTACTGCCTCTTGACTGGGCCTCAGTCACTTGGAAGCAAGCTGCCTTGGGCAGGGCAAAACGTGGAAAGGTCTGACGATTAGTCAGGATGGTCACAAGCCATTCAGGTCAGTGCAGTCATTCTAACCCCGGCCCCAGTTGCCCGCAGGCCCAAGCCCCCAAAACCTCCAGAAATGATCCTCCTCCCTTTACTCAAGCTACCATTAATTGCTCCACAATCCCCTCAAACCCCCTCTTCACCACCATCTTTCATTGTGGCTATCCAGCTTCATCCAAAATCCATCTCCACTGCAGTCGGCCTGAAGAATTTCCTCCTGAATTCATAATAAAAACATAAGAAATACTAACAGAAATAGGCCCTTCCATCAGCCTGGTCTGCTCTGCCATTAGACAGGATCAAGGTCGATCTTTTACCACAGCAGTCCTCTTCTGTACTAATCCATAACCTTTAATTTCCAAAGATGCATCATTCTCTGTTCTGAAGATAGTCAGTGATTTAATATCCACAACCTCTTGGGTAGAGAATCCCAAAAGATTCATAGATTCAAAGACAGGTAGATGCATAGGAAAGGTTTAGAGGGATATTGGCCAAATGTAAGACAGCTCAGATAGACAACATGGTCAGCAAGGACGAGTTGGGCCAAAGGGTTTGTTTCCATGCTGTATAGTTCAGTGACTCCTGGATGCAGCTATGTTTTCTTGTCTCATTCCCGTATGGCGGACCCCTTACCCTGGAAATCTCAACCCTACATCTACACGGCCCAGACTGTGGAAATATCGTATCCATTTTCCTTTCAGTTCTCATCAAGCATCTTTTCAGCTTCCTTCTCTATGAAGCCTTCAGATTGTTTGTAATAACTGTGGAGTCAGGGTACAGTGAGTGGGCCACACTGGAGTCAGAGATATGGACCATTGATCCAATGGCACAAGTTTGAATTCCACCTCAGAGGGGTAACCTGATGATAGGGTTCGATGGAAGAGGTGGTCCAACATCTGAGGCAGTAACTTTAAGGTGGGCATTCACCAGTCCATGAGGAAAGTCAGGACATATTCACCCCCAGAGCACCAATTCATCTGGTGCTCTTAGTTCCCTGCTCTGAACATTCACATGTACAAATCCCCTTATATTTAAAAAAAATGAGAAGTCTCATCACCACACATCTTAGTGGAACAAACCCCATCACCCCCGAGATTGCATGTGGAAGCAACCAGCAAGGGTTAGTGTTGGCCAGACAGAGACACCGAAGGTTAGAGTTGGCCAGGCAGACTCACCGAGGGTTTGTGTTGGCCAGGCAGAGATACCGAGGGTTAGTGTTAGCCACACAGAGACACTGAATGCTAGAGTTGGCCAGGCAGAGACAACGAGGGTTAGTGTTGGCCACACAGAGACACTGAATATTAGAGTTGGCCAGGCAGACACACCGAGGGTTAGTGTTGGCCAGGCAGAGACACCGAAGGTTAGAGTTGGCCAGGCAGACACACCGAGGATTAGTGTTGGCCACACAGAGACACTGAATGTTAGAGTTGGCCAGGCAGAGATAGGGAACCCCTCTTCTACAGAAAACATGTTTGTTCAGTCTTTCCTGATTGAAATAATATTTTATTTTTGGCATCACTTGAGTCAATCTTTCTTGCACCTTCTCTAGTTCCTTTGTGCAGACTAACCAATATTAAAGTTTAGCTTGAAATTTATTGCATTGCTTTTAACTTTTTTCCCTTTAGAAACTGAAAGGTTTCCTTGTTTTCTGCGTCACTACCTTTACAGATATGTCGAACTTCTCACTACCCCGCTGCTTAGAGAGGCGGGGATTGCAGTCCGTCCCTCATGTTGAGTGAGCACGGTAAACTGCTTGTACTTTGTGCTCTGCTACTGAAAAGCTGCTCCATTCTCTCTGGAAACCAAAGTCAGCTGAATGGAGGCGGTATAGCATATCACTTGGTTGTGCACCTTCACTCTGCCTGCTGCAACAGTGGGGAATTCCCAGAGGCAACTCATTTCAATTCCCTGCTCCCTTGTCCATGGTCTCATGCACTACCAGACTGAGACCACTTGCAAATTGGAGGAACAATGCTCATCTGGCCACATAGAGTGGACACAGAGCTCGGAGCTGAAGACCTGCCAGCACAGTGAGTGATGGACACAGTTGGGAACCAATAGCATCTACTGCTTATGCTGAGGCACATCGCGGAGTCTCTAACCACTGCACCACCTCCTGTTAGAACTGATGGAAGTTGTTCTCTCCCTTTCTCTGTTTCGCAAGATCACAAGACCAAGGAGCAGAAGGCGGCCACTAGGCCCATCGGGTCTGTGCCGTAAATCTACACTAGTTCCAATTCCCAGCCTTTTCCCCATATCCCTTGATGCTCTCACTCATGAGATACTTGTCTATTTCTTGTTTAAATACTGCCAGTGATCTGGCTTCCACTACTGTATGAGGCAGTGAGTTCCACAGATCCATGACCCTCTGGCTAAAGAAGTTCTTCCTAATCTCTGTTCTATAAAGATAGCCTCTAATTTTCAGAATTTGACCCCTTGCCCTAGATTCACCCACCAAGGGAAACATCTTACCCACATCCACCCTGTTGTTTACACATCTTAAGGCATTATAATGTTTAAGGGGGTGGTTCGATAACTCTTTGAAGGGGAATATTAGTCCCTAAGAATTCTACCAAAGGAGCTGGTTGTGGGCTTAAATGACAGGCTGGGTTGCCTTGACTGATACAGAGTCACTGTCCAGATATTCTTAGTCAGTCATACAGCATGGGCACCAGCCATGCTGGTGAGTCTACGCGAGTCTATGCCAACCAAGGCGCATTCCTGAGTCTCACTTGCCCATATCCCTCTGTTCCTTTCCTATCCATGTCCCTGTCCAAATGATTTTCAAATCCTGTGCTTGTACACTTGCTCTAGCAGTTTGTTCCATATCGGAAAGGTTTACTGGTTTTATTTTCCCTCATTTTAATTAATATAAATTAACACAAACTAGGTCCATTTAAATCAGTTTAGTATTTTTGGTTAATTCTCTGTAATATTTAAAAGCTGTTGCTAGTATCTGGAACATGTGGAGACATTACTGAGACTTTTGACAGTGCAGGCTGTCGGTCATCCGTCAGGCCGTGCCAATTTGATGTATAATACTGTGAAATTGAGAGGTGGTTATGATTACTGCTTCTCGTGGTTTTTAGTTGTAGCCCAGTGTGTGTTTACTGTTTTGCAGTATTGTAGTTTTAAATAATGTTATTAAAAAAGGAGAGGGGTCTCAGGTTCCACCATCTGAGGTCTGGCTGTCAATTATTGACTGACCCACCACAAAGTACTTCAGCACCTAAATCTCCAGGACACTTGAGGTTGTTACAGCGACCACAAGAGTGGCGTGCCAGGCTGTACTACAGAATACAATCCCAGACCTGGGAATGGCACTGCTATTGTTTCTTTAACATCAACTGACCCAAGGATCATGGTGTATTTTAGATAATTTTACACATATATGGTCATAAGCACAAAATAGGCCCTTCAGCCCAGCGCATCCATGGTGACCAAGTTGGTATTCTGGACTAGTCCTATTTGCCTGCCTTTGGCTCAGATCTTTCTAAAGGCAGGATGGTTAGCACAGCGGTTAGCACAATGCTGCTACAGCACCTGCAATCAGGACCGGGTTCTAATCTAGCGTTGCCTGCAAGGAGTTTGCTCGTTCTCCCCGTGTCTGCGTGGTTTTCCCCCCCGGATGCTCCGGTTTCCTCCCACCATTCAAAAACGTACCGGGGGTTGTAGTCAATTGGGTGCAATTGGCCAGCATGGGTTTGTGGGCCGAAAGGAGCTGTTACTGTGCTGCATGTCTAAAGTAAACATTAAAATTAAACCCTCCCTAGCCAGTTAACTGAATTCTGAAGATCAAAATTGTGCCTGGTTCTCGTGTCAGATACGGACCACCCTCTGAATGAAACAGCTGCCCTCAGATTCCTCAACTCTCCCCCTTCTTATTTTACACCTTTACTATCTACTCTAAAATAGCCTACTCTGGAAAAAAAGGAATGCGAGCACTCACTTTATCCATAGCCTCATGTTTTACTGTGGCTCTATAAGATTACCCCTCAACCTTGTATCTCTAGGGAATAAAGATGCAGCCTATGGAACCTCTCCTTTTAATTCAGGCCCTCTATCCTCAGCAACATCCTGGCAAATCTCAATGCAACACTTCCAACTTATTGACGTCCTTCCTATAGCTGGGTGACCAGAACTAGACACAGTGTGGTCTCACCAACACTTTGTTCAGCTGTAATATGAGATCCTAACCTTTGCACTCAATACTTACCCACGAGAACCAAATATCTTCTTCACCACCCTGTTGACCCGAATTATCACTTTCAAGGAATTAAGCACAGAGGCCTCTTCATTCTACAACACTCATCAGGGCCCTTTCATTCAGCGTCCAAGTCCTTCCCTGGTCTGACAATACTTGGCAGACGTCGAGTAAGATATCTAAAGGGCAGATTCCTTCGTGTCTGCAATCACCTTCCACGTTATCAGTTTAAGCATCAAATTTAGACAAATTTCCAACTAGGGATCTGGATTTACCATCAACCATTGCCGCTGCGGGGTACAAAGGGTGTTAAAGACCCAGAGATATGCCCCATCTCACCTGACAGGTGCACTTGGTACAACTGTCCACAGTCCACTCCTCCTTGTTGTCAAAGAGCCGCCCGCTGTGCCAGCATTGGTCTGGATGCACTTTCTTCAGCGAGTTGTCCAGGATGTCACGAATTATTACGTTTTCTTCGGTCTGTCAAAGATATTCCAGATGCAGCAAGATTTATTGGGTCATCTGCATTTTGTCACACTTATTTGTTTTTGTATATTCCTGTGATCCCCCTGTACACAGTGTGAGGTGTATTCCTGATGGCCTGTGTTTCCCATGTAAACAGTGAGAGGTATATTCCTGGCTGCCTGGGTTTTGCAGGTACACATCGTGTGGCATATTCCTAACTCTACTATACACCGCATGAGGGGTGCTCTCTTCGACAGGCGGATAGTTCTGAGATATGATGCATGCAGTACATACCACTTTAACCAGTCGATCGGCCAGATTGCTGACAAGAACTCTAAGTCCATTAAGTTCCTTGAACATGTTTCCAATATCATTGCAGGAGTGGTCACAGAAATCCACCACTTTGTTGGTTTTGTGGCCAATCAAGTCGTTCTTGAGAGCTGGGCTGACAACTACAAACCCTTGGCTTACAAGGCTGCTTGTGGGTTCGGCTGTGTGGGAGGAATGAGAGAACAGGAGCTGTAACTTGTGGCTTTACATTAAAAGGGAGTGCAAGGTATCAAAATGGTTGCCCATCTGCAGTCTCATTCCAGTCCTAAATAATGTTGAAATCATCCAACTACTAAACTTATTGTGATGAATCCGTGTCAACGGTCTTGCTGGCGACCCAAACCAGCAAATTCTCAAATAAAATTCTCACATTAGAAGCAGAGCACTGTTAGGGAACAGATTCCAGAAACAACATGTAGCCAAAATAATCACCGCTCAGGACTGCGGAGTTCAATAATTGCAGAAAGTCGATGGGAAAATGCTTTTCCAGAAGCAAGGCCCAGATGTGGAAGCCGTTGCCCTGCCAACAACTGGAAATCCACCCTGTCGACACCTCCGTCCACTCACCTGACATTGGTGCTGACACAAACTGAAGCTGAGCCCCTCGGGCGGTCGGATTCCCTCTCCCCATCACAGAATGTTTGTTGGGACATTTTCCTTCATTGTTTTTTCTTGCTTAATGGGTGTAGAAGGGCTCACCTTTGGTTTTAATTCTGAGCTGTGTACCTGCCCTGGTTTTAAAACACTCACAGAAATGCTGGAGGAACTCAGTCGATCTGCAGTGTCCATAGGAGGTAAAGCTATATTACCGACATTTCAGGCCTGAGCAAAAAGCAGGAAGGTGTCAGAATAAAGACTGAAGAATGGGCAGGGGGAGGAGTCCAGACCAACAGCCAAAAGGGGTTAATTGGATAAGAGGAAAGGTGAGAATTGATTTTGGCTCTGTGCAAGGAGAGGGAGAGGGGGAGAAGGAGAGACAGACAGAGAGAGAGAGAGAGAGAGAGAGAGAGAGAGAGAGAGAGAGAGAGGAGAGAGAGAGAGAGAGAGAGAGAGAGAACTGGGAGAAAGGTGATGAAGAAGAAAAAGGTGGGGTGGTTTAAGTGAAAATGGAGAAGTCGACGTTAATGCCATCTGGTTGGAAGGTGCCCAGACGGAAGATGAGGTGTTGTTCCTCCAATTTGTGGGTAGTCTCAGCAGCGGCGTGTCGACGCAAAATAGTGCCTATGGCAGGGGTGGGCAATGCTTCAAAATTAATGGCGACAAAGAGGTCTCACAAGACCTGGCCTTGGTGGCCGCCATGTTGTATTTGGCATTGTATAATTGAGTGTGAGCGCTAAGACAAGGAAGGAAGATAAATGTACTGGTCGTGGAAGAAACAGGTGTGTGTTCCTTGGATAATGCTCTGGGGTGGGTGGGAGAGGGAGGGTAGGCTTCCAACCAGCGGTGGCTCCACCCTTCAAGTGGTGCCCTGGGCACGTGCCATGTCTGTCATTCTCTAGCTACATCCCTGGGTCTCAGTCTGACAGTGCATGAGACCATGGACGAACACGTCAGCAAGGGAATGGGATGGGGAATTGAAATGGTGGCCACTGAGAGATCCACGCTATTGCGGTGGACAGAGCAGACATGCTCAACAAAATGATCCTGGTTGGTCCACCTGCTTCTCCGCAATTCCCTCCGGCATCTTCACATATTAATTAAGCGATTCACTGACCCTCAGTACCACATCCCATGAAGCACTTCCTGATGAGGGCCAGGTTGTAAGAACAACCTTGTGCAAGGGGGTAATTTAATTTATTCTACTGATGCTGGTACTGTGCACCTCACCTGTTCGGCTGCAGCAAGTGAGAATTTCAGTGCATCTGTACATTGTACTTAAATATATATGACAATAAACTTATATTATATATAAGCCTTGCTGGAGAAACTTGATAAGAATGTGTCCTTGTGAAGAAAACAGAGTTCAAGGTGTAAAAGGGTATTATAAGGGCATTCTACTCACTCCAGCGGGAATGTTGCACGACTCGCCAGTCCTTTCTGTCCAGTTCTCCCCACATAATGTTCCTCAGTCTAGATCACTTCTCCCCCCCAACCCTCAACCTTTTCTCCATGTCAGTCTTCCAGTGGTTAGGTTCTGTCACCTGCATATTATTTTACTGGGTTTTTGGATCTTTATTAGATCACCTGTGCACTTTCTCTAGTGTTCTGCCGTCAATTTTCACTCCAGCCTTTTGGTTCTCTGCTCGTTTCCGAGGTTGCTTTCTCCTCTCGCCCTTATTTCGTGAATCTCCTCCTGCCCTCTGCTGAGCCATAAAACCTTCCTCCCTTTCCAGCTCGCTCCTGTTGTAAGAAGCAAGGACCATTCTGCCCCTCGAAGTGATGCTGGCACTTTGCAGTTACTCCCACTCCCCAACTCTCTGATCAGAGCCCTGCTGTTTGCACACTAAGCATTTATCCGTTAAAGAAGGACGTGGACGTTCTCAGGGAGGGAGCAGAGGGGTTCACTAGGATGGTTGGAGTGATGGAGTTTGCAGTTGCAGGGTTGAACTGCATAGGTTTCTCCCATTGCGGGGAAATATACAACCAGGGACAAAGTTTTAAAGTGAGCAGTAGGAGGAAAGGCCTAACCACAAGAACATAGGAACATAGGAAGTAGGAACAGGAGTAGGCCAAAAATGGCCCCTCGAGCCTGCTCCGCCATTCAATACGATCATGCCTGATCTAATTTATGACCTAACTCCACCTACCTGCCTTCTCCCCATATCCCCTAATTCCTCTATCATGTATAATGGTTGGAAACTGGGAAGCTAAGCCTATGAAGGTAAAAGCAGGCACCCTGATAACATTTAATACTTGGGTCACCGAGCCATTCATAAACAGGTACTTGATGAATGAAGGGTGGATTCCTCCTCAAGTTCTGGCTGCATTTCACTCTTGATCTTTGGGCACCTGGTATGGAGGAGGGAGGGTCAGTCGAAGGTTGTCTTCATCGGTCTGGTACTGGACCTGGACAAGATGACTATCTCTGAATCCAAGCAAGGTCAAGGTCTCAGCTTGGGCTGACTGCCTTCCCCTCTTCTGAGGACACCTGTGTACCCATGTATCCCTGGAGAAGGAGCACTCAGTGGTCACGGGAAGTTTGGAGGGTGTCTGGGAACAGTTCCCCCTGCCCCCACAAGGGTTTGACAGTATTGATGGAGATAAATTGTTTCAATTGTAACTTATGTTTTGTGTGAATAGCTTGAATTGTCAACTTATGTAGTACCTTGTAACTTTTGGATGAAGAATAATAAAGGGGAGGTTTTGATTTACCACCAAAAAGATCCAAAGGGCCTATTTCCATACTGCATGACTCCAAGTTGGGGGTTGTCGTCTTCAGAAGAAAAGGTTTGGTGGGGCTGTACCAGAACATGACTGGTTTAGATTGAGTTGATACAGAGAAGTTTGTCTCACTTCTCTTTAGTGGCAGATCAAGCACTAAGAGTCAAAGAGTTTGGGGGAAAGATAGCAGGAGGATCTGAGCCAAAGCCTTACAACACAGAGAGTAGTTATAGCAGTTGCAACTCGCTGCCTAGAGGTGATGGAAATACTATTCTCATAAGGGAACAGAGAGAGGACAATTCATGGGCTATATGGGAAATAGGATTAATGAGATTGGTCTGCTGGGAGGCAGCAGAAGCTTAATGGAGCAAATAGCCTATTCCTATAATGTTATAATGTGGCCTCCTTCATTCCACATTGGTTCTATCCCTCTCTGGATCTACAGCCATCACCCTTCCAGGCAGTTTCATTCCGCCTACAGTAACCCGTCACAGAAGCAAAAAACTCCTGTTTGGCCTTTGGCAAATTCTATCAATGATCATAAATCTGACTCCCTGGGTAACCAATCCTTTCGGAATAATGGAAATACTCATCAAGTTGGGCATTATCTGTGGAGAGAGCAACAGGGTGAACATTTCATGTCAGGGATTTTTTCTACAGAAGTGCTCTGATAACATGTTAACTCTGCTTCACTCGTTGCCGATGCTAGTAACTTCCCCCAGAATAGAGAACTCTCTACTCCTAGAAAGGAGCTAGGAGTGCAGCACTTGTTGGTCCCTGACTGTCTAGACCAATCATTCTCAAAGTGGCTGGTAGAAGGATCCAAGGGGGCGGTGAGGAAAAAGGGGGCGATCCAAACGTTTCTGGCAAACTCAGCCCCCTTGTGGGGGTGGGGGCAACTGTTCCCAGGCACCCACCAAACTTCCCGTGAGCACTGAGTGCTCCTCCTCCAGCGATACATGGGTACATAGGTGTCCTCAGAAGAGGGGCAGGCAGTCAGCCCAAGTTGAGACCTTGACCTTGCTTGGACTCAGAGATGGTCATCTTGTCCAGGTTCAGTACCAGACCAATGAGGACAACCCTCGACTGACCCTCCCTCCTCCATACCAGGTGCCCAAAGATCAAGAGTGAAATGCAGCCAGAACTTGAGGAGGAATCCACCCTTCATTCATCAAGTATCTGTTTATCTATGGCTCGGTGACCCAAGTATTAAATGTTGTCAGGGTGCCCGCTTTTACCTTCACAGGCTTAGCTTCCCAGTTTCCAACCATGTTCTTGTGGTTAAGCCTTTCCTCCTACTGCTCACTTTAAAGCCCTTTGTGTGCTATCACTTAGGTGAGGAAGGGGTGGGGGTGACTGCCCATGACGGTGAAGGCCAGGGATGATAACTGGCTGGGGATGGTGACTGGCCAGGACAGGAGCGCTCGGGAAGGGACCGCTCAGAACAGGTCTGCTTGGAATGGGACCGCTCAGGGCGACGACTGACTGCCGGGGACAGTGACTGCCTAGCATGGTGACGGCGAATGCCTGGCACAGTAATGGCCGAGGATGCTGACCCCCCGGGGACGGTGAGAGACGGGGATGGTGATGGCCGGCGATGTGGACTGGCTGGGATGGGACCACTCGGGATGGCGACAGACCACCTGGGACAGTAACTGCCTGGGATAGTGACTGCCTGAGATGGAGATCGACCATGTTATATTAAAACCCACGCTGTTCTAAACCGTGTTATTACAAGATATACTTGTACTTGCGTCAAACTGTAACTTCTAATGTTAAGTAGTTCTTAAGTATTTGATTTTTTTTAGATTCTCAACTGTACTTGTACTTTTCCTAGAAATTGTATTTGTTATTATATTTCCTTGTTTGTTGTGATTGGTTTTATTTTTACAAAAAAAACTATTTTTTGTTGCAGAGTAAAATATGGCCACAGCTCAGCAAACAAAATAGAAGTGTAGGCAATATAGTGTGGAAACTGTGAAGACAATGTAGTTAGAGGTGAGATATAAATTTACCCTTTCATACTATAAGTTTCAATTGTGAAATACATACACTTGTTTATAGTATTAGATTAGTTGTTTGAAATTTGCAGATCTAATACCAAGAAGAAGGTGTGTGTGTGTGTGTGTGTGTGTGTGTGTGTGTGTGTGTGTGTGTGTGTGTGTGTGTGTGTGTGTGTGTGTGTGTGTGTGTGTGTGCGTGCGCGCGCGCACGCAGAGCTAGGATGTGAACTGGCTGTACACAAGGGGGTGGAAGCCCGAAAAGGTTTGAGAACCACTGGTCTAGATCAATTAATAGCCCCGATGGATTTATACCGCCGGGGTTTTGGGACTAAATAGGATGCGCTTTTGTGCTGTTTCCCAGATTCCATTGCTGGAATGTGAATGATTGAAATTGAAAACTTGGGGATGCCTGAAGCAACACAATATCGAACGAGTCTCCATGTCCAGAAGGCAATGGGAGATCACACATCTCCAAATAGCCTCTGTGGCTGTGATGGTAAAAGGTGAAATGCAAATGATATTCCAGGCGTTCAATAAATGCCACAGTGATACCGAGGGTATTGATGCTGACAAATTAAACTGGAGGAATTGGCATTAATATAAAGACATCAAGAGAATTGATACTAATACAATGACAGAGGGAAATTGAAATGAACTGAATGATTGCAGGCAATTTCTGCCTGTGTCCTCAGAAAACCCTTATTAAATCTATCCAATGATTTTACTTCAGGAATCCATGTTGACAGGGAAAATCTATGATTTTCTCAGTGCCCTGCTACCAGTTCCATGAATTTAAGAGCAGGGAGATTCTGCTGCAACTGTGTCGGGTACTGGTGATGCCGCACCTGAGGAATTGCGTTCTCCTCTCCTTGAGAAAGGATGTACGGGCTTCGGAGGCGATGCAGAAGATGTTCATCAGGTTGATTCAGAGGAGAGATTGAATAGCCTGGGACAAAACTCAATGGGGTTTAGAAGGTTGGGGGAGGGTGGGGGGGAAATCTTGTAGAGGCCTATAAATTATAAAATAATTAATATTAAATTATTAAGAGAAGCAGGGAGGTTGTTTCCACTGTAGGGTGAGATGAGAACTAGGGGCATAGCCTAAAGGTTCAGGGGAGTAAATTTAATATTAAGGAGGAAGTGCTGCTCGCAGAGAGTAGGGAATTCTCTGGCCAAGGAATATGTAGAGGTTGCCTCATTGAATCTATTTAAGATGCACATAGACAGATTTTTGAAGATGGGGAATTAAGGGTGATGGGAAACAGGTGGAGCTGAGTCCATGGCCAGATCAACCATGATCTTATTGACAGATCTTATGGAATAGATTGCCAACTCCTGCTCCTATTTCTCATGTTCTTGTGCAATAGATCCAGTGCCAATCTGCTCCCATTGCACCACACTCCTCTCCAAAAATAAGTATTCACAGCAAGACCATAGAAACTATGCACCATTGAGGATACATCGATCAGCTGGAAATTTGAGCTGAGAAGTGGCACATAGAATTTAATTCAGACGAATGTGAGGAAATGCACTTTGGGAGGTCAAATTTTGTAGGAACACAGAGAATAATTATCAGGGACTTCAGCAGTGCAGATATACAGATAGATCTTTGGTGCAAGTCCATACCCCACTGAAAGTGTTGACACAGGTAGATAGGATAATAAAGAAGGCATTTGTTATGCTGGCCTTCGTAGGCTGCGGCATTGAAAACATGAGTTTGGACATTGTGTGGCAAATGTAAAAAACATTAGTTAGACTACACTAATACAGTTCTGGTCTCCATACTATAGTTCTGGATGTGGTAGTAATAGAGAGACTGCAGAAGAGATTCTCCAGGATGGTGATTGGAATGGCAGGCTGTGATTATAAGGAAAGATTGGACAGACTAGGTTGACTTTAGGAAGCTGACAGGTGACATTTTAGAGACTTATAAAATTATGAGGGGCATAGATAATGAGGTCTCCTTGGTCAGGAGAGTCTAGCATTAGAAGAGAGATTTAAGGTGAATGGGGAAATTTAAGAGGGGGGGGGGGCCACAGGTTATTCTCACAGAGGCTGATAAATATTTGGAATGAGCTACCAGAGGAGGTGGTGGAAGTAGATGCAATTACAATGTTTGAACTGGAACTTGGATAAGAGGGGCCTAATGTGGTCAAGTGGGATTAGCGTGAAAATACATAATTGTCAGCATGGATGAAGTGGACTGAAAGTGCCCCATTCTGCACTGTACTTGATCCTATGATATTTCGGCAACCACCTCCTGGCAAAGGGATTCATTTATAATGAAATGCAATGTGCCTGCACAGCCTCTGGCCGAATGGGGAGAAGGCTGTTTCTCAGATGTGACGCAACATTCATGGCCTACTGGGCAGCTGTGATGCTTCTGAGACGTGGACTACCCACAGTGGGCAACTCAAAGCAGTGGAAACTGACAAGCAATGTCTACCTGTCAGGAACTACCTGCTCTGTCTGCACGAGACAGATTGTCACGTCAGATCCATTAGAACATAGAATATAATCAGTACAACATGAAACAGGCCATTCGGCCACCAATGATCCAATCTAAACTAATCCCATGTATCTGCATATGGTCCTTATCCCTCTATTTCCTGAATGTTCATCTGCCTGTTTAAATCCCTTATGAACACTGCTAGCATATTTGCTTCTACATTTCCTCTGGTTTTCCAGGCACCCACCATTCTCTGTGTGGAAAAAAAACTAGCCTCACACATCTCCTTAAAACCTTTTCCCTTCTCATCTTAAATCTACATCCTCTAGTATTTGGAAATAAAATGCAAAAGTCTACAGACCTGTGGTTGAAGTAAAAACACAATGCTGGAAAAATAATGTCCTTTATAGAACAGAGATAGAGATACATAACCAATGTTTCGGGCTTAAGCCCTTCATTAAGTTATGAAAAAATGTAGGCAGGTGTTCAAACAAAATGGTGTGGGGGGAGGTGCACAGTCCCACAGCTAGGAGTAAAGATAGACCAGTGGTTTTCGAACTCCCCCCACAAACTCTTAGTCCACCTTAAGAAAATCCCATGCCATTGGTGCTCTGTGATTAGCAAGGGATTGCTTGAGGTGGGATGTGAGTGGGAAGGGAAGGTTGAGAATCATTGACCCAACTGTTACTGAAATATTTTGCTTGAGAAAAATTGTCATTGGCCCATTTCCTTTGGAGTTCTGAAACCGTGCACATAACGAGTCAATTATGGACGATTAAAACAGTGGGTTTCAACCTTTTTCTTTCCACTCACACGCCACCTTAAGCAATCCCTTACTAATCACAGAGCACGTATGGAATAAGGATTACTTAAGGTAGAATACGAGTTTAGGGGGCGTTTGAAAACCATTGATTTAGATGTACAGCATGGTAACCATTTCGTCTCATGAGTTTGTGCCGCCCAATTTACACCCAATTAACCTACATCCCCAGTACGTTTTGAATGGTGGGAGGAAACCGAAGCCCCCAGAGGAAACCCAAGCAGACACGGGGAGACATGTATAAACTCCTTACATTCAGCAGAGGATTCAAACATGGATCCAATCGCTGGCACTGGAAAGGCATGGTGCTAACCCCTACATCAGATGTGCTACCTCCAAACCAACTGTGCCACCCCGATGGATGGATAAAGGAGGGAGGGAGGGCACAGCAGCAAACAGGGGAAGGAGGGATGGCTCTGTGAGTGGAGAGGGAAAGGGATGGAGAGCTGGAGAAAAGAAGACAAGGGAAAGGAGGGAGAACAGAGAGTAGGGAAGCAGAAACCAGAGATGTCGACATTAATGCCATCCGGTTGGAGAGTGCTTCGCCGGAAAATTAAGTGTGGCTCCTCCAATTTACGGGTGGTCTTGGTGGGACAGAACATGAGGTCGTGGACAGACATGTCATCAGAATAGGAGTGGGATGCAGAATTGAAGTTGTTGATCTCCCAGTTTGCAACCAGCCTCTCCAATGTAGAGAAGGCCACAATGTGAGCACCGGATGCTGTAGCTAACTCCTGTGGAAACACACTTCACTTGAAAGGACTGTTTAAGGCCTCCAATAGTGGTGAGGGAGGAGGTGTGGCTTGGGTGTGACATAAGGGAGTGAGCCAAGGGGACGATTGGTGGGAATTGGTGGTCCCTCGTCCACTCACCCCTTTCCACCAATCGCCTCCCCAGGCTGTAATGGGTGATACACGCCAATCCAGCTTCCGCAGAATACCAAAGTAGGCATAAACCATCCGCAATCCCAATGGAATGTGTAAGGTTAGACTTTAGCATATTCCCTGCTATTGATGTCATACTCACTGCTCTTCTGAGGAAGGAAAAGCAGTTCCCTATTTTCTCTCTCCCTTTTTCTTAAATAATGGCATGGGATCTATGCAATTCTGGAAGATGACAATCAACTATCTCTCAAGCCTCCTCTTTGGATTCTCTCTGTGCAAGATATCAGGTTGAGGAGAATTACTGCCTTTTAGTCCATTACTCATTTTACTAATTCTAATTTCTTTCAGTTCCCCATTAACTCCAGAGCCTTTGTTGTGCACTTTTTCCATATGGCTTGCTGTGTCTTCTTCCTTGAAGACAGATGTTTAGATTCTGCACCTTTTCCTTATTAACCAGAATAATTTATCCCCTTTGGGATTTACTGCTCTTTTGGCATCATTAGGAACTGTTTTTCTTTGATTTAATAGTATCTTTAGCTTTCCTTGTTATCCACAGCTGGGCAAATATTTCTCATTGCATGTTGTGCCTTAGAGGAATATATGTTTGCTGTAAATTATGAATAACTGCTCGCCAATACCTGTTCAAAGTCAGACATTTTAATGTGGTTGCCCAATCTGCCATTGCCAACTCACACCTCATACCTTCAGAATTTGTTCTGGTTAGATTTAAGACCATGGTTTCAGATTGGCATTGACTTCTCCAGTTTACGTTAGGCCTCATCTCTCTCTTCTCTCTCCCATCTCTTTCCCCCCTCTCTCTCCCTTTCCCTATCCATCAGACTCCTTTCCTCCAGTTCTCCACCCCCTTCCCCCTCCATTCAGAGAGCTACACCCCTCCTCCTACGAACTGCCAGCTTTTTTCTCTTCTGCCCTCCCACCCATGACTTCTGGCCTCCGGGCCTGCGCTCTCCCCCACCCCCCTCCACCACCATTTTATTCAGGTGCCAACCTGCTTTCTGTTCATACCCTTTCAGAGACCTCAGGCCCGAAACGTTGATTATGTGTATTTGCTACGTAAAGAACACTGCGTGACCTAAAGTTGAGTTTCTCCAGCACTTCTGAGCATTACACCAACAATCTCAGCAACTGCAGATTTTCTTGTTTAACTCTCCAGTTCTGGTTATGCGATTTGTTAGGATATTCGTCCCAGCCCAATTCGAGTGGTCTATCCAGTGAAACACAGAACATAGAACATTACAGCACAATACAGACCCTTCGGCCCATTATGATGTGCTGACCTATAAATACTGACCTCAAAAAAAACCTAAATCTTCCCTTCCTCATAACCCTCTATTCTTCTTTCATCCGTTTGCCTGTTGCAAGGTCTCTTAAATTACTTTATTGTACTAGCTTCCACCAATACCTTTCCCGCCCCGTCCCCCTGCTGATGCATTCCAGGCACCCACAACCCTCCGTGTAAAATACTTCCCCCTGATGTCTCCCTGAAGCAACTTACTCTTTCTTTTGAGAAATGATGATAATGCAATGAGAGTAAAATCTCCAGGTATCGGACTTGGGGAAATTGTTATTAATTCACTCAGGGGGAAATGATAATAACATTATGATAGTGGGTAGAATTACCAATAACATAATCATATTTATGGGACATTAATACAACCCAATAAAAATATGGATAATAACCCAAGGACATTGGGTGATAATAGCAAACTAATGTTGGAGAAAATTACTAATAACATAATGAGACCGTGCCACCCAAATTAACCTACAACCCCAGTACATTTTGAAGGGTGGGAGGAAACAGGAGCAACCGGAGGAAACCCATGCAGTCATGGCGAGAACACGCAAACTCCTTACACAAAGCTTTGGATTTGAACCTGGGTTACTGGCTCTGTAATAGCGTTCCGCTGACCAAAATGAATGATACTATAGGAAACATAATGACATGCGGAGGAATTTGTTACACCATAATTATACTTCAGGGGATTGTCAGCCAATGGCAATGTAACACTAAAACTGTATTCAACTATATCTCCGTAATATTCTTGGATGGTGATAATATTATAATCATTTCCTGAAGAAATAAAATTACAACAACTGTATTCTAGAAGTTGTAATTGGCATTGCACACACACTGAAAGGGTTCAGACCGACGCACCACTGACATTTATGACATCAGATAACTCGGCAGTAACATTGCTTCACAGACCACAATAGCTTGGGATTCCACAACATCCAGTGGTATGGCAATCTCACTGAAATGAAATAATACTTTGGCAGAACATTATCTCTCATTTTATTTGACATTAAATGATAAACTAGTTGCAAAGGTTTTGCACTACAATTTATTATTAAAAAAACCTTCCATTGATGTAGCATCAAGAGATTCCAAAGCACTTTACGAAAGAGATGTCTGGAATGCAGTAACTAGTGTACGGGAATTGTTGTCACATGGTAAGATCCTGCAACCAGCAAAGTGATGAAGACAGCTGACAGAAATGAATGCAGACGCTGGAATCTGGAGCAAAAAGACAAACTGGCGGGGGAACTCAAGTGGGTCAAACAGCATCTGTAGGGCAAAACCAAGACTGAAGAAAGGTTTCAACCCAGTTGCTGTTCAAACTGTCGAACTCCTGCGACAGATTGCTTTTTGATGGTTTGCAGAGCACATGGACCAATTTATTATGTCCCAGGTCTTGGGTACTACAGCTGGGACACAAACGGAAAACAAACTACTGCTGACATCCACAGAGAATTATACTGAGTAATTGTTGGCAGCAAAGGGTGTCTGTTTCAATTGATTGTGTGCCTGATGGGTTTTCTGGCAACAACACTCAGGCAGAACAGTAGTGGCTGCCAGGACTCTGCTTCCCAAAGTCAAGCCACCTGCTGCCTACAAAACAAGGACAGCATGGCACCAATAACCCCTCTGAATCACTGAGCTTCATGGCTCATGAAATGTGTCACTGATCCCTTTAAAGGCAGAGGAGATCGACTTAATTTGACATCATGTTCAGCAAGGACACATGGGCCAAAGTGGCAGTGCCTTGTGCTGTACTGTTTTACATTCTATGTTCTGTTAAGAACAATCTTCTCCCTAGTTCAATTCCCCTGACACTTGGCAAACATTGACTGAGGTTAGTTTGGCTAACAAGGGGAACACAGGCACAGGTGCCTGACAGATCCGGTGTGGTTTTAGAAGGCATTCTTTCAACACAAAGAGCGCCTCAGAGAATTATGAATGATTCAACTGTCATCTTTAGAAGCTGTGTGAGATGCAGTGTCAATCATGCAAACTATGATACCTGGTGTGATCTGGGATTAGGTTATGTAAGAAAGGAATCTGGGATTTCATGGAAAAACATGGACCAGGATGTCAAAGCAAAGATTATCGTCTAGAACTTCCTCAAACATTGCTCCTTCTCTGTGTAATGATAGAGTGCCAATGATAATTCTGATCACTAGAGGGAGTTGGAGATGATTTGTTGCAGCTAGGGGTAGATTCAAAATGGATGCCTCCATGAGGTCATGAGTGAGTACTTCAGCTAATAAAGTATAGTTGTTATAAAAGAACTCAAGTTTCTTTATGACAAGAAAAGAAACATCACATTTGTCCGGTAACAACTTATTTAGGTACATTGATTTGGAAAACAGGTTTGTTATGAATTTACCAATGAATTGGATCATTTCCAACACTGTCAATATGCCTTTTTTGTCAGTGGGTCTTAGCATCTCTAAATTTGCTTTCACCTTGCTCTTTTCTGGCTCCACACCTGCCTAGAGACAGCTTATTTACCAGAAAGGTGATTTCCTTCACATCAAACTGACATTTTTCTCTATTCTTGTCTGGGTCTGCAGAGTAGGGAAGTGCGGTGGGTAGTCCACGTCCCCTCAGAAGCTCAGGTATTACTCAGGATTACCAAGGAAATGTGTCAGGATCTTTTCTTCAGGCAGAGTTACACCAAGTATCACAAGGAGAATGTTTGGGCCTGAAATACTCTTCAGGGCAGATCTGTACCTTACACATCCTGGTTCTTCACTTCTTACTCTTTCTTTCTGACAGGAATTCTTCAATCTTAGAATCAATTTAGTTAATTGATCCCCAGTGTCTATATGTTTTGCCTCAGCAATTTGTGGAGAGAATTACTTTCCAACATCATCAGTAAAAAATCTTGCTCAACCCGACTGCGGACATTCCGAATGTCTGCCTGACTAAACCACATGAATATTTGCATCCTTCTTCTAAGTGTCTGTTCCAATCCCAACCAAGACAATACATTCTTCAGGTGGTCTAGTGTAAGGGAATTATGAATGGATAAAGCATGGCAAAAACAACGTTCAAACCAACAAGTTCACACATATATACATAGACATACATATATATGGTAACTTATAACTATGTCCTCCTTTTGGAATGGCCACCTAGTGGGGAGTGATATAGAAATGGAGTACCCAGTAGTCTGGATGGGGTGTAGTAGGAACTTTGGATATTGGTCACCATTGTACTGGATAGACTGCAGGTAGCCATCTGGATAGGCCAAAGCCAGCACACTGGATGAAATGCAGCCAGCACACTGGATGAAATGTAAACAACTCTCCAGATTAGGTGCTGCCAAAACTTGGGAAACCATGTAGCCATTTATCTCTAGGGCCCAAGACGTTGCTCCAGGTGGATTACAGTCGAGGCTCTAGAACCGATCTCTAAACAGGTGTATCTACATCTCTGATGAGTTGTAGCCAAACCAGCACCATAAATAGAGAATGACCAATGCACTGGATGGGGCGTGATCACATTTCTGGACGGGGCATGACTAATGTTCCAGATGGGGCATGGCTGATGTTCTGGACTGGGGGGGAGTGACCAATGTTCCAGATGGGGCGTGGCTGATGTTCTGGATGGGGGTGGGGTGACCAACATTCTGGACTGGGTGGGGGGGGGGGGGGGCGGCACCAGCATTCCAGACTGGGTGAAATTGATATTCCAGATGGGGGATGACCAACATTTCGGATTGGGAGTGACCACCTCCTTGATGGGGTATGTCCACAGACTATAGCCTGTGCTCTGGGCAGACTGCACGCATACTATGCTCCGGGCAGATTACATGCACACTGTGCTCCAGGCAGACTGCACGCACTCTGTGCTCCGGACAGACTGCATCCTGTGCTCCCGACAGACTATACGATGTGTTCTTGACCTGGAATAACCAGAGCTTTGGAAAAGATGTCTTTAGGGTTCCTGGTGGAGAGTAGTTAGTCCTCTGGATGGAGTGCAGTCAATATTCAGGGTGGGGTGTACCCAGTGTATCACATGAGCATGTTTGGAAAATATTGTTCTGGCATTACCATTTTCTGGCCCTGAATGAACTCTGGAAATTCAGATTGATGAGAGGGAAGTGATATCTCAGGCAATCATTCTTCTTGCTTTTCCATCCATTGTCTGTTCCTTTACAGGACCATTTCCTGCAGGGTGGAGCCTGGTTAATGGTAACAAATCAAATTCTTGCTGTTTTGGAGATTTGGTGAAACAAGGATGTTCAGCTGTGCCATTAACATCCGTACAACCATCTCTATGTTAGCTTGTTCTCCTCGTAGACCCTTAAGAACCATCCCTGCATGTTGGAGCATTCTGTACTACTTGGAGAGGAAGGGTGCAGGAGAAGGTCTTCCACGCTCTCAAGTGTTAGGACTCTGAGCATTTTTGTTGGTCCTTTATTCAATGTGACATTTCAGTAGTTAGTGCAAGTCTGCCACAATGCACACCCTTGAGGGTAAATGAGACTTTTAATAAGAAGACCTAGTACAGCAATCCCATCATAGCCATCTCCTAGACCTTGTCCTGTTTTATCCTCTCTCAAGTGCCGACAAATATCCTTTTGAAGACCAAATGTAAACTTGAGGAACAACACATTATATTCTGCTTGGGTAGCTTTAAACCTGACAGCATGAACATTGAATTTTTCAATATTACGTAACCTCCACCATTTCCACGGTTTCCACCTGTTCCCATTCTACTTTTCTCTCATACTTCCCTCCCACCTCCACCCCCCCCCCCCCTAGACTCCATGGTTCAAATCAATCAACCCATGAGCTCTTCTCTGTCATTCAAATCATGGCTGATATATTTTTCCTTTCAAGCCCATTCTCCTGTCTTCTCCCCATAACCTTTGATACCCTTACCAATTGAGAGCACATTAACCCTATGGTCTCCTCCACCTCTCCCAGTATCCTATCACCTCTTGCCCACCACTTCTTAATCAAGCTCTCCCCCTTTCGGTGAAAGGTTCCGACCCCATTCATTAACTGACCACTTCCCTCCATGGATGCTGCTTGACCTGTTGGGTTCCTCTCATTGCTTTCCCTTGCAATGCCGCTCATTGATCCTGTTTGTTCCATTCTCCAGTACAAACTGGGCCAACAAGTGCCTTCAAAAGGCTAAAGAGGAATTCACCACTTTAAGGAGGAAGACCTTCCAGTAGTAGGTGAGTCAAGGAGCAGAGGGCACACTCAGAATAAAAGGACATAATTTCTTCAGTCAGAGGGTTGCGAATCTGCCACCGACGGCTGTCGAGTCCAAGTCTTTGGGCACAGTTAAAGTAGAGGTTGACGGGCTCTTGATTAGCTAGGGCATCAAAGGTTATGGGGAGAAGGCAGGGTTTGAAAGGAATGAGAAGAACCCAACAGGTCAAGCAGCATCCATGGAGGGAAGTGGTCACTTAATGAATGGGGGCGGAACCTTTCACCGAAAGGGGAGAGCTTGATTAAGAAGTGGTGAACAAGAGGTGATTGGATACTGGGAGAGGTGGAGGAGACCATAGGGTTAATGTGCTCTCTATTGGTAAGAGTATCAAAGGTTATGGGGAGAAGACAGAATAGGTTTGAAAGGAAAAATACATCGGCCAAAATTCAAATGACAGAGCAGACTCGATGGGTTCAATGGCCTAAGTCTTATGGTCTAATCCTCAACAAAGGCCTCAAAAGTGGCAAAGCGATTTTAGACCACAGCAGAGCACCCTCTTAAAAAAGCAGCCTCTATTCTAAAAGACCCCCACCACCCAGGCCACTCCCTCTTCACTCTGCTACCATCAGGAGAAAGGTAGAGGAGCCTAAAGGCGAGCCCTCAGCGGCACAAGGACAGCTTCTTTCCCGCTGCCATCAGATTCCTGAATAATCAATGAACCAAAGTCACTGCCTTACTTTTCATACACTATTATTTTATAGTAATGTCATAAGATGGCCATAATATGAACGTTTGCCCTATGACGCTACCGCAAAACACCAAATTTCATGACTTGTTCGCGACAATACATTCTGATTCTGAGAAGTGGTGCAAACTGAACAGTTGGTACAGTACAATGGGCTGAATGTCATCCTTCTCGGGAGACGTGGACAAGTCCATGTTGAAGAAATCCTTCATAGAAACATTGTGGGGGTGGGAGTTTGCTGAAAGGATAATCACTCAGGCAATGTAACAGGGCTTCAGAGGAATGAAAGGGTCATTCTTAAGATTAAGTCCAGCCACTTGGCATTCGGAATCGATGGAACAAAAGCAGAAAATGCTGGAAAAATTCAGCAGTATTGCCGGAGTAAGATGCAGAGACAATGCTCGCACAGGAATGATGTGAAAAGTTAAACCCTTCCTGAATTCTCTCCCCAGCTGTCGGCTGCCTCTTCCTCCAGTCTCCCAACATCTGCACCTACAGCTGTGCCCACGGAGTGGTCTGACCCCTAGTGACCGAAAAATTAAACCAGCTTAAAAAAAAGGACATGTTACAACAAGTAAAAACGATGCTGAAAATCTGCAGTGAAACAGGAGGTGCTTGGGGAGGATGAGCAGCAGGTTCGGTAGAAAATGTGCGTGACTGCAACTTCTGCTCTGAATCTCCCCCTGCTGATGGGACCCGGTCTGCTGGGGCGATTCAAGCAGTTTCTGTCTTCATTCCAAAAATTAGCTCAGTTCCTGAGCCAGTGGAAACACTGAGCTCTTCGCTATTTGTCGAACACAGACACAATAAATCTGGGCTAGGTCCTGAACCACGCGAGCTCAGTGAATTTATACCCCTTATCTTCGCATCTCGAGGGACCATCCTGCCATTCATGACTTCAGATCCTAACAGATCCTCTGTCTGGTCATTGTGTCGGTGGAGATTGCTACACTGCAGTGGTATCAGCTGCAATTCTCCACAACACATTCGTTACATTTTGCTGATGGCTACTGTTCTGTAGGCAGCCCTAATATTTTGACATACCTTTCAAAATTTTTAATGTAAGTGATCCAGTTTTCCCAAACACTATTCCAATCAGCAGGGATCTTTTTTGTTGTTGAAGTAACTCATGATCTGCCCATGAGAGGAATCTTAAACGCAATACTTCAGCATTAAGGTAAACCGCTCTGAAATCAATGCCAATTCCACTTGCATTCAGAATATCTCCTCAAGGAACCTAAAGCTGTCAACAACGTTCTTCCAACTTTGACATTGAGTCTACAATGTTTCTCAAAATAAAGCAGTTCCCACTCCCCTTGTTCACGAATAAGAAAGGATTGAAGTGACACCATTCACAATGTCCAAAGCATTTTTTACAGGCTTGATAAAGGGGGTTGCCTCGAAACATCGATCAGTCTTTTTCTCCCACTGAGATCCTCCAGCAGATTGTCTTTAGCTTCAGATTCCAGCATCTGGAGCCTGCTGTGTGTCTCCTGCACTTTACAGCCCATGGGATACCTGTTGGAAGTGGTTCCATCTGCAGCCACTCCATGCACAGCAAGTACCAGCAGAGCATCACGCCCTAACAACCAGAGAAGCTGCTCTTTTTAAATGGCATTGGCAAGGACCCCACAGACGTTGGAAGAAACCCCCCCACCTGCACATTTTGCATCACTTGAGGGTAAAGCCTCCCCACTATTCCCCAGAGAACCAGCTCTAATGCTAATGCTCCCGTCTCCAGTACGGGAATATGAAGCCACAACCTTCTGGAACAAGAAACAAACAGTGCAACTCGCTAAGCCAAGACTCGGGTCTCCTGCTGTTGTTTTGCTTTGCCCGGTGGATCCATCCAATATGTTCTATCAAACAGTCTCTATCCTCAAGGACTCCCAGCACCCAGGCTATGCCCTCTTCACAGCTACCATCTGGGTGAAAGAAAGGGTACAGGAGCCTGAAGGTGAGGACTCAGCGACACAAGGACGGATTCTACCCCTCTGCCATCAGATTCCTGAATGGGTAATGAGACACTGCCTCACTTCGACTTTTTCTTTTTATTGCACTCTTTTTGTTAATGTTGAAGATGGTCGGTATCAATGTTTGCAGTGATCCTGCCACAAAACAACGAATTTCACGACACATTCATGACAATAAATTCTGCAGGATAAAAACATTCCAACATGACAACAGCCTATTCAACCTATTGTCTGCAGACATGTCACAGAAACAGTGGGCAGGTCCTTCTGCGAGTATCCAGCCTCCCTGATGTACTTCAGAGCAGAAGGAAACAATTCAAGACATCTTCAACAACGGGCTGTGAGAATTCAACCTTACCTGGCCGAAGGCATCCCCTACTCTGGAGGACTTCCGCCACAGGAGTGCCAAAAATAAATTGAACGTTTTGCAGGAAACCCTGTGGACAAGAGAGCAACATCATTAGCTCCTTACAGGGCAACCATTCACAAACAAATAAGTACATCACCTTAAGAGAGATGGGGGTGTTTATCTTGGATGGCAGTTACTAAGTGATTTAAAGCATTCAAGCTGTTGGCGAGAATATGCCAATACATACCTTGAAGTTCTTGTCTGGTGTGAGTCCTTTGGCAACATACAGCCTACTGTTGGTTGAGGTCAGCTCTTCATAAAAAGGGTCATCGAGGATGAAGCTGTCGGCAAGTTCACAGCCTATATACAGGTAGGCATTCTCCCCATTCACGTGAATGGTGATGTTCTTCCACTGGGAGTCAGCGATGTCCACGTCCTGGAAGGAGACCAGGTTCTGCGACTTCTCCACCGAGTACTGGAAATCCAAGGTGTTGGCCAGTCCGTTGGAGATGATCTCCAGCTGGCGTTTGTAACCTGGGCCCGCGATGGCCAGCAACGTTCCCTGGCTCCTCCTGTCCTGCCTCACATTGGCAACCAGGACGAAGCCCTCTTGGTATTGCATGAGCCTCACGATGTCCTGGAACTTGTCGCCGGACGCTGGAGGGATCTGGTCGAACCTGCTGAACCTGAAAGCGGGAGTGTGGCGGTCGGGACCTCGAAACAGCTTCACTCCAACCGTGTGCCTGTTCACGCCGCTGATCGCGAACAGATCGAAGGTGACCTCCTCCTCTTCGGGACCAACATCTACGGGGCACGTTGAGGAAACAAAAAGACCAGAGTTATCCAACAGCAAGCCCACCTCGGGAGGAAGATCGGGTTCAGTCATCCAAAGATAGTGTTGAGTACTTACCGATAGACTGAGTCCTTGCTCCTATCGCCAGAATGAGAGGCAGAAGCCAACGCAGTTCTTCTCCCCGCACCATCAGCCCTAACACACAGGACAAGAAGTCATCTTCAAAGCTTCAACGCCGCTTTCCCCCCAGTGAAGCGAGCACCCCCCCCCCCCCACCATCTCCCTCCCGGGACAGTACAGGCTCTCGATGCTGTGCCGACCTAAAAACAAATTCTAAGCCCTTCCATCCTGTCGAAGTCTCTTAAATGCCCCTAACGTTTCAGCCTCGACCACCACCCCTAGGCAAGGCATTCCAGGCACCCACAGCTCTCTGTGAAAAACTTACCCCTGGTGTTTGACACGGACTTGGGAATAATTTCCCCAATAAAGGAAACAAAAGGTTAGCAAATCCCCCCCCCCCCAACATTGCAAGTTATTTTCATCCAATCCACAAACGTGTTCTCACCCGGTGTTTGATGCAGCGAGTCTGTTGTCGGTCGGGGGATATTGTAGGTGCTTGTGTGAGATGGGGGTGATCTGGAGTCCTGCACTCGCCCTCTGCCCAGCAGCCGCGAGTAGCCGGGCTTCACTTCGCTCCGCACTTTATATACCCTCTGTAGGGGCTGTCAATCAGCCGAGGGGAAGTGGTGAACACTCATTGCCTCCAGAGAAGTTACATAATCCTCGCACCCGCCCGCCTCGTTCGCAACCGAGAGCTTCCCTCACAAATCGGGCTGAGGGACCTGCCTGACTCTCTGGCAGCTTCGCACCGCTCCCTCCCATTGTAGGGAAGCAGCCAGCATCCAACCCCTCGCGTGTGAACCGGCAGGAATGTGACCAGTGTGAATGGGGAATAAGGCGCACCGGATCGTGCGGAATTCAGGGAGTTTCACCCCGTGGAAAGGAGGGGGGGGGGGGGGGGGAATCAAAGAGTGAAATAAAACCCGCCCCTTCAATCCGCAATGTTTAATGCATATATCACATCTAAAGAAGCAAGATTAATGAGAGGGCTCGTCGCAGCGGTTTGAACGCAGAACTCATTCCAAGTTGTCACGGTTCCAAGTTAACTTCGTGCGGGGCTAAAGTTGGGAGTGAATTGTTTAGAAGATGTGTGCCTTTTAAACCGTATTCGCAGCCGCGACTTGTCAATAATATTAGAGCAGATTTGGGAATCTATATGGACCCCCCCACCACCACCACCCCCCGAAACCAGATGAAGACTAAAGGGGAAGGACGGCTCGGTAAACCACCCCCGGGGTCTCTGCAATGCACGGCACTCCGGCAGGATGCTTTAACCCTGATGTTAAAATGTTCAGCGAAGTGGCCTGTGGGCAGTTCACCTCCGACCAGCTTTCAACTGGGAAACTGGCTGCACGAAATGAGAAATTCCTCGTCCACAATCCTGGAGAAACTCAGCAGGTCAAACCGAGTCAACCGGCGATTCGGGCTTGAGACCTTCATCATGGGACCCCAAACCTCATTTGTCTTTGCTTTATATGAAGTTCTCTGTTTGACCTGCTGAGTTTATACTTCAACCACGGTGTCTGCAGACTTTGTGCTTAACTCGTCCGAGATCAGTGTCCATGCGGCGCAATTGCTCAGGTAAAGGAGGTGCAAGGCGCTCCTTCCCTCTGCAAGTTTACGGGTCACCCTTGAGCAGGGTGTAGGACCTCCCCATCAGGGTCCCGTGAAGCCAAGGATTGCAGATGGTGGATGGTTTTACAGGCAGAGTCTACAAAGTGGAATTTATGGTTGTAAAGCTCAAAACGCTGGGCAGGGATACGCGCCCAGTATGGACACTGAAGAAGGCAACGGGAAACCACCAGTATTTTCTCCTTGTATAATCCTGAACTCAACATCGACCACGATCTCAGCTCAAAGACTGAAGCCTTTGTCGAAGGAGGAGAGGGAACAACGAGAATTCGGAGGGTCAGAGATTGCGATGGATGGAGTAAGATCAGTATCCCTCCGCTCAGTCCCGAAAAGTGCTTCAGTAAATTCACATCTCTATAGGATGAATTTCTCCCTGGACTATTATACATATGTTTAACATACAACTCCCTCCCCATCTCTCTCTCTCTCTCCCCCTGTCCCTCGGTCTCCTATTCTCCAGCTCCCCTTCCCTTCCTTCTCTGATTAGAGCTACCCTCTGCCCTTTGCCCCATCATTTCTCAGCTTTTTTTCTTCTCCTTCCCACCTGTATTCACCTATGACCTCACCTGTTAGCCTGTGCTCCCTCCCCTTCCCCTTTCCCTTTCCTCCATCCTCCTCCTCCTCCCTTTCCCCTTAACCCCATCCCCCACCTCCCCTTCCCCTTCTCCTCCTCCTCAACCCCCACCATCTTTTTTATTTTGACACCTGGCTTTATATATTTACCCAAAAAAGGGCCCAAGCCTGAAACTTGGTTACCATGTACTTCCTATGGACACAGCATGACCTGTTGAGTTTCTCCAGCATGTGTGTGTCCTGGTTAATTTTGCTGCTGAGTTATCTCTTTCACTGGATTACCACCTGGTGGGTTGATTGAACGAATCCTTCACTGGATTATCCCATCATTAACATTCATGGATTAACATCCACTGGATAAAAAATACAGTGAATTAACATCACTTTAACTAACCCCCCTCCAATGGACTAACATCAACACTGAAGTAACATCCACTGGATAAGATTCATTCACTAGTTCTAACTCCACTGGGTCAAACACTTTGGTGAATGAATGTCTCCTCTGGATTAACAACACCACTGGATTAACAACTCGACTAGGTCAACATTGCAACTGAATCCCCATCATTAACCAGGTTAATGACTGCGGTAGATCACATCACGCTTGGTTCAACATTGCTACTAGATTAACAGCCACTGGTTTAATGCCTTCTCTGAATTAAGGACCAATGAATTCACAGATACACTGGGGTTATCCCATCCACTAGATTAATATCCACTCGAATAATTCAAGCATTCATGCCATATATTTACTGAGTTAATATTTCCAGTATATTAACATTGGTATTGTATTAATATCCATGTAATATCATCTTCTGGAGAAACTCAGCAGGTCAAACCGAGTCAACCGGCGATTCGGGCTTGAGACCTTCATCATGGGATCCCAAACCTCATTTGTCTTTGCTTTATATGAAGTTCTCTGTTTGACCTGCTGAGTTTATACTTCAACCACGGTGTCTGCAGACTTTGTGCTTAACTCGTCCGAGATCAGTGTCCATGCGGCGCAATTGCTCAGGTGAAGGAGGTGCAAGGCGCTCCTTCCCTCTGCAAGTTTACGGGTCACCCTTGGGCAGGGTGTAGGACCTTCATTTATTGTACGAAACATCTCCACTAGATTAACATGACTGGATTGACAACTACTGGATTAGCATCTCTACCAAACACAAATAAAGGAATGTTCCAGGGAAGCAGTAAACATCATTCCAGCTCTTGTTCCAAATAGGAGTGCCCCTATTCTATTCTCCCATTCCACATTCTTGCTGAATCACAAGGGATCCCCATCACCCTGGTCTTCATCCCTCCCTTCGGGTGGAAGTAACAGATGACTGAAATCTAGGGTCAAGAACAGGTTGTTTTCAACAGGTCTGAAGATCTCACAATCCCTCCCCACATTACCCTATCCCTGACCATAAACTAGCCTGGGACCAGCAAAAGAGCTAACAGCTCTATTGAAACAAAATCTTTCTTCCCCACTAACTGCAGCTGTGAATATTCATTTATCTACCCTTTTATAGTAGTTACCTTTTTTCTGACCCTTGAAATATTGTGGTAATTTTATCTTGTACTGTTGTAGCTCATGCATCATGTGTGTGCAACAAGTAAGAATGGTTGTGCATCTGACTATGTATATGACAATAAAGTCAAACCCATTCTGAATTATTCAGACCCATTTGGAAGATATGCAAGTAATATGGCAAAGTAAAAATCCAGTGCTACAAATATTGCTTGAACATATAATTTGAAAGAAGCAATGTTAATTTACGAGATTCGATGTTCGAGATCAACATTGCCTCTTTGTGTGGAGTAAGATTTGAAATGAATATTTCTCAAGTCTTTACAGAGGTTTATAAAATCATGAGGGGCATAGATAAAAGTGAATGCTCAGTCTTTTTCCCAGAGTAGATAATTCTTGAACAAGACGGCGTAGCTTCAGGAGGGGGAAGGAAGAGATTTGAGGGGAAACTTTTTTCACTTTGAAACAGGTGCAATTGCAACATTAAGAGTCATTTGAGCATGTACATAGGAAGGGATTGGAAGGATATGGACCAAACTTGGTTGGGAAACATGAATTGGGCCGTTCTGTGTTAAACAGCACTAAGAAAAGGTAGATGGTGTCATGGGACCATAATATTTCTTTTTCTCTTGTTTGATATCAACTTGTATCTTTCATCCAATGAGTTAATCTCTTGTGTTAGTTGACACACTCTTGTTTTGAAACTAACTCCGACTTCAAATTTAAATTTTAAAATTTAGAGAAGCAGCACAGTTACAGGCTCTTCTGGCCCAATTGCACCCATTTTTGAAAGGTGAGCACTGACCTGGGGAGAACGTCCAAACTCCTTACAGACAGCGCTGGATTCAAACCTGGCGCTGTACTGGTGTCAATGGCGCTGTAATAGCGTCACTGGCGCTGTAATAGCGTTGTGTTAATTGCTACGTTAATCTTGACTTGCCAGACTACAAAATGTAAACTAATCCTTGGACCAATAAATGCCTCTCAGCACCAATAAAATAAAACTTAAGTCCTATGAACAACTGAAGGTGAGCAAACAATTGCCTACAAATGAAATTAAAGTGCTAATTCTGAAAATAGAATCGAAATAGTCAGTAGGTCAGGCAGCATCTGCGGAGAGATGAACAGAGTTAATGTTTCATCAGAAGTTAGAAATTTAAAGAACCTAAGTTTTAGAGAAGGAGAAAGAGCAGAGACAATAAAAGGACTCTCCAGCGACAGAGAGAGACCATCAAGTAATGGTGCAGAGAGAGGTGACAGGGAAGGCTTGTTAATCCCTGCTGATCCGTCTACTGAGGGCATGTAAACAGAAGGAAATAAATGAGAACACTAGGGGAGAGTAAACCAAACAATGCCGGAATTTGAGAGCTATGAAACAGCACAAATGCTAGCTATCTAAATTCAAGCAGAAAGCTGGAAATATACAGCTGCAGGTGCATTTGAGAGAAAACTGGAGTTAACGTTACAAGTTGATGATCTGGTGACAGAGTTAAACAGTAATGAATCAAGCTCGTTTCCCTTCATTCGTTCCTTTTGGTCCCTAACCCTGAAATTTCAAGTGCACATCAAAATACTCCTTAAACGTCGTGAGACAACCTGTCTCTGTCACTCCCTCAGCATTGTGTTCCAGATTTCAACCAATTAAGAGTGAAAAAAGAACTTTCTTCAAATCCCCTCTAAATCTCTTACCCCTCTATCTTCATCTGTGAGTAGAAGTTAAATTGGAATTGGGTGGCACGGTTGGCATAGCAGTTTGTGCAACGCCTTTACATCACCAGTGATCAGGACGAGGGTTTGAATTCTGCGCAGTCCGTAAGGAGTTTGTACATTCTTTCCGTGTCTGCGTGGATTTTCCCCGGGGGCTTCAGTTTCATCCCATGTTTGATACATACCGGGGGTGTAGGTTAATTGGGTGTAAATTGGGTGGCAGGGCTCGTGGGTCGAAATGGCCTGTTACCGTGCTGTATTTGTTTAAATCTAAATAAATAAATCTAAAAGGGAAGGCTTGCGGGAGAAGATGGAGATGTGGTTATCTTGATGGGGTGAGATGAAGAAGTTTGAGGGATGACTGGACTGTTTCCGTCCTGTTACCATCTATCTATTTATATATTTATTTAGACATACAACACAATAACAGGCTATTTTGGCCCACGAGTCCATTCCACCCACTTTACCCACACACCCAGTACATTTTTTTTGAACAGTGGGAAGAAACCGGAGCCCCTGGGGAAAACTCATGCAGATACGGGAAGAACATACCAACTCCCTACAGACAGTGCGGGATTTGAACCTCAGTCTCTCACACAGCGTTGGCGCCAGAACAAATGTTAGAGGGGGGTGGGCATTAGTGTGTTAGGGAGGAGTGCACGGTGCAACACTGATAAACTAGCTCAGTTGGGGCGGGGGGGTGGGGGTGCTGCTACCTTCATCAGCCCCTCCGATGTAGGTACCAAGAGCACTGTTTTTATGACATCCAGTGTCATTAGCTGCTAGTGACGCCAGAGGGGGTGGAGGCGGGTCTGACAGTGAGCAATGGCCGTGACCATATGGGAGGAGGATACACAGCACCTCGCTTGGGGTGGCAATGCCCACAGATGCACCCATGGCGCCAACCCTGCCCTCACATCAACCTGCGAGATCCATACAAAATATGTGATTCCACATACCAGAGTTGAATGGGACATTGTTGATTAGAACAAGTGCATCATAAGCTGAAAAGAGAAGCTCACAGTCAATACATCAAGCTTCCTGTCACATTATTCAGGCAATTTAGGTCATTTGGTTTCACAAACAGTTATCAGGGAACAGGTTTAATGGGAACATCGTGTTGATGACGTGTTGTCCAATGAGTTATCTAAAAAATATGAAAATGGGAGCTATCCCATTCTTGACTTAGTTTTCCGATCAATCCAAAGATGATTTATTCCGAGCGTCTGAAATATGCAGTAATAACTTATCAGCTCCAGACAATTATGACTGCCTGAAAAGAACATTCTTCAGGAAGCCACATGAGTCACGCTATCGCAAATGGATTCAAATTTCTTAAATCCTCTGGCTTATAGTTTCCCAATCAGGGGCATTTGTGAGCGTGAAATAAACCTGTCCACATCCTGTTGCAGGGTCCCGGCCCAAGACGACGACTCTCCATTTCCTTCCACGGATGCTGCCCGACCGACCTGTCAAGTTCTTTCAGCGGCTCATTTTTCTGCCCCTGTAGCTAGTCAGCTGTGAAGATCCAAACCGATCAAGATCAAGATTCCATTCATCATCATGTACACAAAATGCAGAAACAAAATCTTTCCTTTGTCCTCTAGCAAAGCCACACAAAGGGGCCCTATTAATACCAGCTCACTCTCAAGGCAAGAACGAAAAGCGAAGGAGAGACCCTCAGAAGGCTGCATGCTGGTGAATTCTGCCACCTCCCCTGATGTGGCCTTCTTCAGTGCCCCAGTAACCTCTGTAGCCGCATTGCCTCCTATCCAATGGTGAATCCAACCTCGAGGTAGTTGGGTCCCATCTCCTTGACCCATAAATTAACAAGTTATTTATAAAGAATGTAATCTTAAAAAAATAAAAATTACTCTGGACTCAAGACTTGAAATTGATAACTTCTGACATAGACAGAAGTCACTTTAGCCCATAAAATCAATGCTTGCTCACAGACCTGTTCCAATTCCCCAGGGCCTATCCCTGTGGCTATTTAACCTCCCAACTCAACACGTTTGAGATGACTGGCAAGTCAAGTTAAGTTAAATTTATTGTCATCTGATTACACAATGGAACAGCGTTCTCTGGTCCTCAGGGCAAAACCAGTCACAACACACATACAGGCAAACAATACATATGCAGGGCAAGTATTTTTATATAAACGAATTAAAAAATTAATATTGTTTTGTACAGATGAGAGTCTCGGATGGTTGTGTGAGTATTCTCACTGCCCAATGGAAGAAAATCAAGAACCCACACCGTCACAGGCAGGTCATGTTTGAACCCAGCTCCCCAGTGCCGTGAGGCAGCAGATCCGTGCCACCCTGAATAGGAGGAAGAGAACTTCAGTGAAGGTCAGTGTTACACTGTGGGGGAGGAGTGGGAGGGGGTTACGACCACATGAAGTAGAAGGGAACAGATGGTGAGGCTGAATAATTGGGAGGGAGAACTGGGATTTGAAGGGGCTTGGGCTGCGCTTAACCTGGTCCAGTTTTAGAAGGCATGAATAAATGGGCTGAAAACTCTCTGTGTCATAAATTTCAACAATTCCACAATTCTATAATATGATGTGCATGTGGAGGTTTAACCCTTCACTAGTGTAGACTGTTGGGCTCAATGGCCTAATCGCGAAATGCTCTGTAATCTCGGTGCTATAGAAAGATTGAATCATTGAGATGCAGGATAAGAACAGGCCATTCAGCCCACAAGTCCATGCTAACTCCCATTTACACTGATCCTACAGTAATCCAATCTTTAAAAAAATCCACCCAACATTCTCGACTCACCCAGATTATACTACTCACCGCACATTAAGGGCATTTAACTTATCAAACCATGTATCTTTGGGATGTGGGAGGAAACCAGAGCACCCAAAGGAAACCCACACAGTCACAGGGAGAACCTGCAAACACCACATAGACAGTGCCCAAGGTGGGAATTGAACCCTCAGGTCTCCAGAGCTCTGAGGCAACAGCTCTACCTTCTGTGCAACTGAACTGCCCAGGCAGAGGCTGTTCACAGCTTGAACAGCTTCTCTGAGGAACCCCCACAGCTTGAAGACTTCCCAGCACAGCTTGTTTCCTTTCAACACAAATGCATTCAAAGCATCCTCAAGATCCACATTGGGCATCAAGTCATGGCTGCCATAGAGTTGTGGGGGTGGAGTTCAATTACAGGACAAGTTTTCAATGAGCAGGGGTGTGATGTGAGGCTCTGTAAGGCACTGGTGAGGCCTCACGGAGCATTGTGAGCAGTTTTGGGCTCCTCATTTAAGAAAGGATGCATTGACATTAGAGAGGGTTCAGAGAAGATTCACTAGGATGATTCTGGGAATGAAAGGTTATCTCATGAGGAACGATTGACAGTTCTTGGACTGTATCTATTGGAAGTTAGGAGAATGAAGGGGATCTCATTGAAACATTTCAGATGTTGAAATGTATGGACAGTGTAGATGTAGAAAGTCTGGTTCCCTTGGTGGGACAGTCTAGGACAAGAGGGCACAACTTCAGGTCTGAAGGGCGTCCACTTAAAAGAGAGATGCTGAGGAATTTCTTCAGCCAGAGGGTGGTAAATCTGTGGAATTTGTTGCCACAGGTAGCTGTGGAGGCTGGATCATTGGGCGTATTAAGGCAGAGATTGAGAGGTTCTTGTTTACCCAGGGCATCAAAGGTTATGGGGAGAAGGCTCGGCAGTGGGGCTGAGTGGGGAAATGGATCAGCTCACGAATGAATGGCAGCGCAGACTCGATGGGCTGAATAGCCTATTTCTGGATCAGTGATCTAGAGAATCATTACCAGCAGCCAACAATCCAAGTTAATGCCAAAGTTTGAGATCTAAAGCTCGTATCAATGAAGGTGTGCGTGTTGAAACTGGAAGAAATCCCAACTAATTCAACAATGTTCCTTTGGGAGGGCTAACTATTGTCTATGAACAACCAGACAATATGAGACTCAAAACCCTTTTCTGTCCTCTGAATCCATTTCAGGGGCAGTGAAAAATGGTGGATAAACATCAGCCTTGCCTGTAACGTCCGCAGGTAAAAACACCTCTTCCTGTCTATATCAGACTTTGCTAAAGGCATTACACCTTCTCCACCTGATTCTGTGACACTGTCTACATTCCAATCACGTTCAAAAGGAGTTCATGCATAATTGCCAAGAGTCCATAGATATAGGATCAGAAGTAGGCCATTTGGCCCATTGAGTCACCTCAACCATTCTTCATGAGCTGATCCATTCTCCAACTCAGCCCAACTCCCCATAACCTATTCAGATCCCTATCAACCTCTGCCTTAAAAACACCCAACGACCTGGCCTCCATATCCGCCCAAGGTTCAACACGCTCTGGGTAAAGAAATTTCTCCGCACTTCTGCTTCAAATGGGTGGCCTTCAATCCTGAGGTTGTGCCCTCTCGTCCCAGACTCCACCACCATGGGAAACAAGTTTGCCAATCACACTCTGTCTCAGGCCTTTCAACATTCAAAATATTTTCTATGAGTTTTCCCCCCGCCCCCCACCATACTTCTAAGCTCCAAGAGGTGCAGTCCAAGAGCAGTCAGATATTCAGCACAAATTAGGATGTGATTTATTATAACGGACACCCTAAAACTAGAGGAAAAAGCAATCTTATTGTGCAGCATTAGTGAGAGGAAAAGAACGGTCAACATTTCGGGTCATAACCCGTCATCGAGAATTGTTTTTTTTTGCCCCACTGATGCTGCTCGACCCACTGAATTTCTCCAGCACATGGTTTTATGTCCCTGGCTCTGGCTGAAAAGGAGGGATATTATCTGGACCACTAGGAGAAACTGATAGGGGACACGCACCTAGGTCTGATCAGCCTTGGCAGAGGGTGTCTTGTGTTTAAAAGGCTGAAACACCCATTAATACCAGGGAATACAACTGAAGATGTGTCCGATACCCAATGATGTTCCCTCGTAGTCATCCTCCAATACTGTAATTGAGGCAACAGACCGTACTAACTCAATGAGAGAAGATCAATCTAACCAATATTGAAACGCCAGGGATTGTAACACTTAGTGCGATAATTCAAATAACATGCTGCAAATTCCAGCATCTTGTGAATGCACCTGAAAACTAGAGCCATGAAACCACCTCATACTAATTAAACGCAAATTGCATTCAAGGGCAGCGTGACGTTGGACGCAGCAGCCTCTCCAGGGCACTGGTAGTTTCGTTTTAGTTTAATTATAGTTAAGCTGTCATATAGTTACACAATTTTCGTTCTTATAGGCATGGCTATCCAATGCTACAGTTTAAAGTATTTAAAGTTATTTAGAAATGTTTCTACTCCTCTTCGGGAAGATCTGGAGGACGAACTACGTGACCAAGGACTGCTATGGTGGGCGGACGCGACTACGAGCGGACTATGTCTAAAAGCCTCAGGATTATGGAGAAGAAAGAAGTGGCGGAAGCGCAGTAAATGAGCAGGGATACATTCCAGGCTGAAGGCGAATCCCTGCAGCCCGGCTCTCCCATCCATTCTGCTCGCCAACATCTGCTCCCTGGGGAACAAAATGGGCGACATCAAATGCCGGAAGTCTTCACAGTGTGAGTACAGGGACCGCTGTGCTTTGGTCTTCAAAGAAACATGGCTCAGCAATGTTTCAGCTGCCATCCAGCTGGACGGGCTCACCTTATTTCGGGCGGACAGAGACGCTGCTCTGTGTGGTAAAGTTCGTGGCAGTGGCCTGTGTATCTAAATCAACACAAAATGATGCAAGGACTCGGAACTAGTCTCCAGTCATTGCTCAAAGCTGGTGGAATTTGTGACGATCAGATGTAAACCATTTAATCTACCGCAAGAATTCACCACAGTCCTCATAGTTAGAGTGTGCATCACCCCCCCCCCCCCCAACCCTCCACTCCACCCCAGCACTGATGCTAAGGAGGTGATCTGGGAACTGCAGACCGCACACCCAGATGGACTTATCATTATCACTGGGGATTTCAACCAGGTGAACCTCAAGTCAGGGCTACCTAAATTCCATCAGTATGTAGACTTTGCTTTGAGAGGGGTGAACACATCGGACCTTGTGTATACGGACATTTTCGATGTGTATAGGGCCTCCACTTCAGATGCTCAAACCACGTCCCTGTAATGCTAATGCCAGAATGCAGACCGCTCGTCAAACACTCCAGACCAGTTCTGAAGCAGGTTAAAACTTGGCCAGCAAGGGCCATTCATGCACTTCAAGGATGCAGCGACCGATGGCGACTGCATCAATCTGGAGTAATATACTGCATCAGTGACCAGCTACATTAGTAAGTGTACTCACGACATCACTGTGCCCAAGTCCATCATTACTCACTCTAATCAAAAGCCATGGACGACTGCGGAGGTGTGTGTGCTGCTCAGGCCATCAGGGAAGCAAAGCGTGCACATAGCCAGCACATTCACAATCACTTCCTGGAAAGCAAGGACACGCGACACATGTGGAAGGGCATCGAAGATATCACCAACCACAAGGCTACACCATCTCCCTGTGCTGTTGATGCTTCCTTCCCAGATGCACTGAACAACTTTTACACGTGTTTTGTGGTTAAAAATGATGTGGCGGCGAAGAAGACCACCTCTCCTCCAAATGAGCAGGTGCTATGTCATGTAGTGGCTGATGTGAAGAGAGGGTAAGGCAAGGTCAACCCACAGAAAACTACTTGACTGAATTACAATCCCGGCAGAGTGCTCAGGGGATGTGCGGCTCAGCTAGCAGATGTTTTCACTGACATCTTTAACATCTCCCTGAGAAGCGTCGTGGTCCCAGCCTGCTTGAAAGCTGCCACCATTGTTCCTGTGCCGAAGAAGTTGTCTGAATCCTGCCTCAATGAGTACCGCCCTGTCGCAATCACATCCATTGCCATGAAGCGCTTCGAGAAGCTCATCATGGGGCACATCAAGATCCTGCTGCCCCTTTCACTGCCCCTGCAGTTCGCATATAGATCCAACCACTTTATGGATGATGCCATCGGCACCGCCCTCCATCTAGTCCTCACCCACTTAGAAAATAAGGACTTGTATGTTTGAATGCTGTTTATTGACCTCATTTCGGCATTTAACACAATCATACCTCAGTACCTGATAGGGAAGTTGAGCCTGCTGGGTCAAAACACTTCCCTTTACAACTGGATTCTCAACTTCCTGTCAGGGAGACCTCAAACAGTCTGGATCGGTAACAGCATTTCCAAGGTCATCACACTGATAAGCATATACAGAGCCGTTGTCATACCCACACTCCTGTTCGGCTCCGAATCATGGGTCCTCTACCGGCATCACCTACGGCTCCTAGAACGCTTCCACCAGCGTTGTCTCCGCTCCATCCTCAACATTCATTGGAGCGACTTCATCCCTAACATCAAAGTACTCGAGATGGCAGAGGTCGACAGCATCGAATCCACGCTGTTGAAGATCCAACTGTGCTGGGTAGGTCACGTCTCCAGAATGGAGGACCATCGCCTTCCCAAGATCGTGTTATATGGCGAGCTCTCCACTGGCCACCGTGACAGAGGTGCACCAAAGAAGAGGTACAAGGACTGCCTAAAGAAATCTCTTGGTGCCTGCCACATTGACCACCGCCAGTGGGCTGATATCGCCTCAAACCGTGCATCTTGGCGCCTCACAGTTCGGCGGGCAGCAACCTCCTTTGAAGAAGACCGCAGAGCCCACCTCACTGACAAAAGACAAAGGAGGAAAAACCCAACACCCAACCCCAACCAACCAATTTTCCCCTGCAACCGCTGCAACCATGTCTGCCTGTCCCGCATCGGACTTGTCAGCCACAAACGAGCCTGCAGCTGACGTGGACATTTACCCCTCCATAAATCTTCGTCCGCGAAGCCAAGCCAAAGAAGAAGACACTGAGCACGAAGGCCCTACAGGGCTACGCGCTTAGTCCTCTGCTGTTCACTCTACTGACCCATGGCTGTGCAGCTAAACATAGCTCAAAGCACATTGTCAAGTTCACTGACAATGCGACCGTGGTGGGCCTGATCAGTAAGAATGAGGGGTCAGTGTACAGAGATGAGCTGCAGTCACTAACGGATTGGTGCAGAGCTAACAACCTGTATCTGAACGTTAATAAAACAAAAGAGATGGTTGTTGACTTCAGGAGGGCCTGGGGGGAACCACACTCCACTGACCATTAATGGCTTGACTGTTGAGGTCGTCAAGAGTATCAACTTCCTTGGAGAGCACCTGGCGGAGAATCTTACCTGGTCCCTTAATACCAGTTCCAAAGCCAAGAAAGCCCAGCAGCGCCTCTACCTGCGAAGGCCGAGGAAGGTTAATCTCCCACCCTCATTCTACAGAGGATGTATTGAGAGCATCCTGTGCAACTGCATCACTGTCTGGTTTGGAAGCTGGATCTCCTCGAACTGATAGAGCCTGGAGAAGATAGTGACGTTAACGGATAAGATGATTGGGGGCTCCTTCCTACCATGAAGCACATCTACACTCAGGGGTGCAGTGCTAAATTTTTAGGTGCAGGAGCTCACCAAAAACAGCCACAAGGAGGTCTCACAAGATCTGGTTGTATTTGGCGTTTTATACTCATCACCCAGGCCATGCCCTCTTCACTCTGTTACCATCGGGAAAAAGGTACAGGAGCCTAAAGACGAGCACTCAGCGGGACAGGGACAGCTTCTTCCCCACTGCCATCAGATTCCTGAATAACCAACAAACCAAAGGCCCTGCCTTACTCTTCATGCACTGTTATTTAAATATTTTTATAGTAATGTCATAAGACGGTTATAATATGAATGTTTGCTCTACGACGCTGCCGCAAAACACCGAATTTCATGACTTGTTCATGACAATACTGATTCGGATAATTGAGAGCGAACGGTAGAATGAGAGAGAAGGAGGAGATCGGTTGTGGAAGAAACAGGCATGTCCAGAATAGCGCTCAGTGGCGGGGGGGAGTGGAGGCCCATGAGGGGCCGGAGCGGTGCTCCAGGGGGCTCCAGCAGCACTATACCCCTGACTACACTCGATGCAGGCGAAAGACAATAAACATTGTGAAGGACTCCACACACCCCTCATGTAAACTGCTCTCCCTTCTGCCATCTGGAAGAAGGTGCCGTAGCACTCGGGTCCTTACGACCAGATTGGGAAATAGTTTTTTCCCACAATCCATCAGACTCCTGAATTCCCAGAACATATGTGGATAGTGTACCATGGGCTTTTACTGTATACATCTTAATTTTTTTAAAATATTTCAATATGTTTAACTTCTATTCTAACTTATATTTATATAAGTATGCTCTGTTATCATGGAGAAAGACTATCTCATCTTGACCATGTGAGCATGGTATGAACGATAAATAAAGGTGACTTAACTTGACTTGGACTTCCCAATAAGTTTACTTATTCTCAGAAATGTCTAAACTTACTTTCTAAGGTGTCAAATATAATCAGGGAATGACTCCTCCCTCACCAACTATCTACCTCCAAGATAGAGCATTGCCCACATACATAAGGACATATGGGTAGGCATCACTGGTAACTAAACTCAAAATATGCACAGATGACTGTACAACTAGTAGTTATTCACTGATATCTATTCCAGACCATATCTCACAACCAAAGTCATCTCACAGCCACTGCTTTCAATACAGCTACTCCCCCTCCCCAACAGGTACTCCTTTGGGACCAAAGGATCAGTCATAATTCGAAATGGACGCAAGTTGGATTATTGCCTGCACGTGTGGAGTAAATAAGTCTTAAATCAAACTTTTTAATCAAAATTTTCAGCATCTGAACTCGAAATTTTCATCATTTACCTTGTTAGTTGCCGCCCCGAGGTCCATAGGCTGGATGCAGCCATGTAGATTCCTGTGAGCATGCGCAAGTCTTCGGTTGGCGCATGCGCGGCAGGTTCACATACTGGAGTTAACTAGTTGGCGCATGCGCGATAGTTAAGCATTCTTCATTCATGTGCCAACTGATCTCCAATATGCGAACTGTACATGCACCAACCAAAGACTCACGCATTTTCACTGGAATCACGATGGCCGCACCTAGCCTATGGACCCCAGGGCGCTGACTAACGAGGCAAGTTCGCACACTTTGGCTCTTACATGCCCTCTATCCCTGTTATAGTTGGTCAAATACAGCATAAACCGCATAAATCTTTTCTTAATTTTTTAAACAAATTTTCAATCGTATGTGCGGACGGACACATAAGTCGCAAGTTGGGGAGTACCTGTATATGACATCCCATTTGTAATTTATACCAGAAGATTGTCTTTCCATTTGGTTAGACAGCACCAGGCCACCTGATCTGATCCTTTTATCTACAATGACAAACTCACATCATTACGTTTTTAATAATATTTCTCAGGAACTCACTGTAAAGACTGAGTCCACTGCTCTTTCCTATACTGCAGATGATATCCCAGATTGGAAAAAAATCTTTTCCTAAATGACTGGCCAATTTTATAAATCACTTTTCTCTTTTTTTCTTTGGCTTGGCTTCGCGGACGAAGATTTATGGAGGGGGTAAAAAGTCCACGTCAGCTGCAGGCTCGTTTGTGGCTGACCAGTCCGATGCGGGACAGGCAGACACGATTGCAGCGGTTGCAAGGGAAAATTGGTTGGTTGGGGTTGGGTGTTGGGTTTTTCCTCCTTTGCCTTTTGTCAGTGAGGTGGGCTCTGCGGTCTTCTTCAAAGGAGGCTGCTGCCCGCCAAACTGTGAGGCGCCAAGATGCACGGTTTGAGGCGTTATCAGCCCACTGGCGGTGGTCAATGTGGCAGGCACCAAGAGATTTCTTTAGGCAGTCCTTGTACCTTTTCTTTGGTGCACCTCTGTCACGGTGGCCAGTGGAGAGCTCGCCATATAATACGATCTTGGGAAGGCGATGGTCCTCCATTCTGGAGACGTGACCCATCCAGCGCAGCTGGATCTTCAGCAGCGTGGACTCGATGCTGTCGACCTCTGCCATCTCCTTTTCGATCAATACCCTGTATGGCTTGGTTATCTCACCAGCCACCTCTAAAGAGGGCCATCCCAGATTTCCTAGTTAAGTCACTGTATCTGTCCACTTCAAGTTCTGGACATTTCTGCCTATTTTACAGTGGGCAAAACTAAGCTTGGAGCTTTAAAGAACACAATATTGAAACTTCTCCATTAACGAGGCTGCCAAAACCCACCAAGAGTGGAACCACAATGTGAAGATCCCAATATAAAGTTAGTAAACATATTAAAAAGTTTATTCATCATTAAAATTGACTCGTGCCTTCTAAAATCTGGTATTTTTGTTTCCTTTTGTTAATTAGCATGCTTTGTCAGTCTAGGACTGCATCTAAGAAGGGACACCAAAATGTCTATCCATGGTCTCATACACTGCCAAACCGAGGCTATACCTATATTGAAGGAACAACACCCTATTCTCCAACCCGAAAGTGTCAATATCGACTTCACTGGTTTCCATTAACCCCCCACCCCCAAGTCTCTCTCTTACCCCAACCTTTCCTTTCCTTCGGCTTCCTACTTCATTCCCTCTCCTATCAGGAGCTATCCTCTTCATCACTTCTCAGCTTTCTTCTCTTTCACCCTCTGACCTCTGACCTGTTAGCCTGTGCTCCCACCTGTTTCTGCTTCTACCTTGTCGAAGGACCCAGGCCCAAAACGTTGGTGATCATTTACTTCCTATGGCTGCTACGTGGCCTGTTGAGTTTCTCCAGCACGTTTGTGTATTGTGTCTAAGAAGGAATCTCAAAGGGCAGCCACTCTGGTCAAGAGCCTGGGTTGGAGACGTCATCATGACAGGTACTAGTGCTGAGGAAGAGTGACCTCCTTGTTAGAAATGCTTGCCATTAAATCAGTACTGGCACCTAGTGGTGGAAAATCAATACTGCAGGAATCTATATTTTGATAAGGTGGAAGGAGAAACCTCTTACGCTGCCAATCTGGAGGAGAAATGGAAATTTGAATCATGGCATGCTCGTAGCAAGCAGGTGGCATCCAAAGGAGTCACGTCATGTTAATAGGCAAGAGCCTTCTTTCATTCTGAAGGAACGACTGCACACAGATTTCTATCAGTTTCCGTGACAGTGTGATAACAATAGTTGATGAGAAAGGTAGTGTCCTTGACGTTTTAAGTCCTGAAGCTGGGTGTATCAATTGTCCTTTGGTGCTTTTCTGAGAACCTAAAGTGAGAAGACGCGTTGTCATTTGGCCATGGGTTCCCAGGAGCACGTGATTATAAATCTCATTGCCAAAATCTGATGTCATCCAATCGATACAAGATATCCACTCTTGTTGCGTCTATTACACGAACCACAGTGCCATGTGGATCTCACTAGTCTGCATTTAAAGAAAGACCATTGCCAAGTTCAAGATGTTGTACAGTTAAAAGCTTAGATTTCTCCACTCCTTTTATTACAGATAATGTCCTTCAGGAACTTCTGTGTATTTTAAATGTAGACCTATAGCACGGTAACAGGCCCTTCTGGCACAGGAGCCCGTGCAGCCCAAATACCCGACTTAACCTGCGAACCCTCTGTTTTTGATGGGTGGGAGGAAACCCGGAAGAAATCCATGCAGACAGTGAGAAAGTACAAACTCTTTACAGACAGCGATATATTCAAACCCAGGTTACTGTGTTGCAATAACCACCACGTGAACTATACTTTGAAAGCAACAAACAAAAAACATTTAGTTATTCAAGAGTGACTTCATAAATATTTTGAAAGTGTTCTTGGATGCCAAGTCTGACTTGTGGATTATTGCTGAATATTTGCGGTGACTTTATAGCCCAGAAGAAACGGATACTCCAGTCTATGACCACAAGCCCACTTAGCACGCCAACTGGGTTCTTTTGTTAGCCACCAAAATTCTTTCACTTTTCACTTTTGCCAAGAGGACTCAAGGGTACTAAATAATGTCATCAGAGAGCTTTGACAATGTCCCTTTATGTGCAGCAAAGCTAAGTTATCCTCTACATTAAATAAATAGCACTTGAGTTTATGTGGTTAATGGTTTATCAGAGTGAATCAACAATTACGGGATCAGTGTAGATGGGTAGATTAGTGTAAACCAAAGAATCACTCTCTATGCTATAAAAACCCAATGCTTGAGGAACTCAGCAGGTCAAACAGAAAATGCATAGGCAACCTTTCAGGCTTGAGCCCTTCATCAAGGTAAGAGATAAGGCAGGAGGAGTGCTTTTATTTCAATCATGGTGTCTGTAGACTTTCGTGTTTTACTCCTGCCTCTGTGCTGTGTGATTTCATGATTCTCTGACCCAATAGCCTGAATACAACAGACTCGCCAAGGCAAATAGCGCCTTTGGAAGACTACACAAAAGAGTCTGGAAAAACAACCAACTGAAAAACCTCACAAAGATGAGCGTATACAGAGCCGTTGTCAAACCCACACTCCTGTTTGGCTCAGAATCGTGGGTCCTCTACCGGCATCACCTATGGCTCCTAGAACGCTTCCACCAGCATTATCTCCGCTCCATCCTCAACATTCATTGGAGCGACTTCATCCCTAACGTCGAAGTACTCGAGATGGCAGAGGCCGACAGCATCGAATCCATGCTGTTGAAGATCCAACTATGCTGGGTAGGTCACGTCTCCAGAATGGAGGACCATCGCCTCCCCAAGATCGTGTTATATGGCGAGCTCTCCACTGGCCATCGTGTCAGAGGTGCACCAAAAAGGAGGTACAAGGACTGCCTAAAGAAATCTCTTGGTGCCTGCCACATTGACCACCGCCAGTGGGCTGATATCACCTCAAACTGTGCATCTTGGTGCCTCACAGTTCGGCGGGCAGCAACCTCCTTTGAAGAAGACCGCAGAGCCCACCTCACTGACAAAAGACAAAGGAGGAAAAACCCAACACCCAACCCCAACCCACCAATTTTCCCCTGCAACCACTGCAACCGTGTCTGCCCGTCCCGCATCGGACTTGTCAGCCACAAACGAGCCTGCAGCTGATGCGAACATTTACCCCTCCATAAATCTTCTTCCGCTAAGCCAAGCCAAAGAAGAATGTAGTTCCCAGGGGAATTCACACGAGTTCAGATTAAATGCGTCAGTGAGTGAGAGAGATGCCATCAAATACTTTGATTATGGACATTCATTACCGGTGCGGGATAGGGACCAGGCTCTGAAATGTGCTTCTCTTGACAAGCATTTGTGCTCTCTCCAGACTGGCCTTACATATTCAAGCTGTTATAATCTCTGCTGCCCAGACAAGAGTAGCTCACCTTTTGTGCTTCTCAACCTCCAGTGGCTTCTAACCTTGCAACACCAACGATATAATTACCTCCACCCAAACACGTCAGTCAACCAACTAGCCCATATCACAATAGTGAAACCCAAAAGCTTGCAGATGCTGCAACTGGAGTATAAACAGAAATGCTGGATGAACTCAGGAGGTCGCGCAGAAAACGTAGGAGGCAAAGATATATAACCGACATTTCGGACTTGAGCCCTTATTCAAGGATGCTGCAAGACCTGCTGAGTTCCTTCAGCATTTCTGTGTTTTTAGCCATATCAAAAGAAATAAGAGCAGAATTAGGCCATTTGGCCCATCGAGTCCTCTATGCTATTCCATCATGGCTGATTTACTATCCCTTTCAACCCCATTTTCCTGCCTTCTCCCTATAACCATTGGTTCTCTTTTTGATCAGGAACGTATCTATCTCTGCCTTAAATATCCCCAATGGTTTGGACTCCACTGCCATCCATAGCAACAAATCTCACAAATTCACCACCCTCTGGATAAAAAAGTTCCACCTCTCCTCTGTCTGAAGGAACGTTTTTGTATTCCAAAACTGTGCCTTCTGGTCCCAGATTCCCCTACCTGTAGCAGCAAGCAGAAAGCAGCCAACAGAGTGAAGGACTCATCCCACCCCGGCCACACTCTTTCCACTCTCCCCAGTGAAGGAGCAGCAAATTACTGGGAAGGTCGCAGAGCCTTCTCCCATTGGGAAGAAGATTCAAGTGTGTGAAATCACACACCATCAGATCTAAGGACAATCTCTTATCCACCACTGTCGGACAATTGAACAAACTCACGCTAATAAAATAATGTGGCCCACACTCAATTCAAACTCTCCTCACTCTCTTGCATTTTATTCTACTGCATTTACGTATGGATAGACTTGCTGGATAGAGTCCATGTGACAATAAATGTGAACTTAAACTTGATTTCACCTGCCACACACTCAGCCTAATCCTCACCCCAACCTACCATATTCATGCAAGCCAGAGCACCCATCTATATTAATCCAGTTTCCAGCACTTGTTCTGCCTTCTCTGCCTTGCCAATTCAAGTGCTCATCTCAAACCAAATCATATAATCCAGGAACAAGATTGATTTCATTCCATTTATCTTGGACCATCATCATTTTAGATCGCTACAAAGTCACCTCTCAGCCTTCTATGGTCCAAGGAAAAAGAAATCCTCTCTGAACCTCCCCTACAACCTAAGTCCATTGCATTGTGAGAACACCTGCCTCGACCACTCTCTCAGGCAGTGCTTTCCAGGGTTTAACCCACCTCTGGGTGTAAAGAATTCTCCTTCACATGCTCTCTAAATCTCCATTTCTTTCATCCTCTAACTCCCATTGAGTCCTGGAGAAACACAGCACAGAAATGGACTCTCCAGCCCACCATCGATCATCAATCACCCCTTTTCACGAATTCTACATTCATCCCATGATGGTTTTACTCTCCCCACATTCCCATCAATACCTCCTGGATTCTACCACTCACCTCTGCACTGGGGACAGTTTAGAGTGGCCAATTAAACCAACCAACCACATGACTTTGGGAATTGGAAGGAATCTGGAGCACCCTCACAGTCACAGGGAGAATGTGCAAACTCCACACAGACAGCACTGGAGGTCAGGACTGAACCAGGGTTCTCTGGCGTGGTGAGGAGGTAACTCTATATAATTGTGCCACATCATTCTCTCCTTTTATATGTGTTGTGAACTGGGATTCACGAGAGATGTCCTGTACTGACGACTGGTCCCGCCTCCTGGCCCCTCCCCCCAGGGGCCTGTATATAACTCTGGTTTCCCGCCTAAACCCAGAACCCCTCTGAAGCCTGTTCCTGTGTGGCAAGCTAATAAAAGCATTAGTTCTCCCTCCAGTCAAGTGTGAGCTTTTATCTACGCTACAATATGTCCTTTGAATTTGACAGAGAATGAATTGCATGCTCAAATTCACCAGATCTACTCAGGGTCGGGGAGTTTATTAAAATAGCTAGAGAACACGGCAAGAGAAACACTGACATTAGACCAGAGAATATTGAGAGTACTCAACAAGCCATTTGTGGAGAAAGAGACAAATCTCCAAGACTTCTCATCAGCAATAGGGAAAAGTGAAGAAATCAAAAAACACACTGAAATGCTGGACGAACTCAGCCGGTCTTTCCAGCATTCATAAAAAGCAAAGGTATATCGCAGATATTTCGGGCTTGAGTCCTTCCCCAAGGAATAAGCAGGAAATCTCAGAAAGTCTCCGAATTCAGACAGTGCCATCTAGGGGGGAGGAATCCAGACCAACAAAGGGTGCTAATTGGACAGGGTAAGGGAGAAGGTAAGAATTCATCATGTTTGTACGAAAGGAGACAGGGAAAGGGGGAGACAGAGCTGGGGGAAGGTGACGGAGGAAGTGAGGTGAGGGGTTGAACCAAAGCCAGTGAAGTTGATATTTAATGCCATCTGGTTGGAGGGTGCCCAGTTGGAAGATGAGGTGTTGTTCCTTCAATTTGCAGATGGTCCCAGTCTGGCAGTGCATGAGACTATGGACAGACATGTCAGCAGGGGAAAAGGATGGGGAATTGAAATCTTCCAGTCTGCATCCAGTCTCGTCGATGTAGAGAAGACCACAACGGGAGCACTGGATGCAGAAGAAAGGTTGCTTCACTTGGAAGGACTGTTTGGGGGTCCCCGAATGGTGGTGAGGAAGGATGTGTGAAAGTCAAACATGGATGATTGAAGCTTTGCAAAGGGTACAGAGGCTGGACAAATTTGGGTTGTCTTCTCTGGAGTGCGGGAGGCTGTGGGGAGACCTGATGGATGTTTATGAAATTAAAGACATTAATAAGCTGGACATTCCAAATCGTTTTTCTTCCCGAGGTAAAAATGCCACAGGGGGAAAGGAAGGGCAAGGTGTTGGCGCACAGGCTAACAGGTAACTGGATGCAAGTGGGAGAGTATACGCTGTGTAGTGATAGAGGGCTAAGAAGGGCAGCTCGTTGATAGAAGGAAGGGAAAGGAATGGAGAGTGAAGGGAAGGGAGACAGAGGGGAGGGAAAGAGAGAGTCAGGGTGTGGGGATAAACAGAAATTGGAGAAATCTGTACTGATGCCATCTGATTGAAGACTGCCGAGAGGTATTGTGGACAGTACAAGGCTGTGGAATGCGGGTCTAATGCAACAAGTGGGGCTGAGGTAGAAGATCAGCGATGATCTGACTGCATGTAGGAGCAAACACAAGAGGCTGAATGGCCTCCTGTCTGCTTCTTACTCTTTCAACCACCAATGCACTGGGCAGAAAGTGAGGAGAAGTCTTGATAGCAAGTGTCGAAAGGAGAATTGAAACAGGGACAATTGGCAGGGGTACAAGGACTTAGCAGAAGTGTGCATTAGTGGTCATGAATCGAACTATTCAAAGATCAAATAAGAACAACTCACTCTTGGAAAGTCTTCAGAATCATGAGAAATCTTTGGTAGGGAGAGTGTGGTGAAGCTTAATCATCGCAGGAATTCTCTCAGCCACGAGTCATCAGAATAAAAGTGGACATAGTTTTCGGACAGTACGATGTTGCCCCGGAGAATCACCGCCCTTCTGGGGGAAAAGAATTTTGTCAAAGTTGATGAGAAACATTGATCTTTTAGCAGGGTGTGTGGGACAAGATGGTGGTGGGTGGGTGGGGGGGGGGGGGGATGCGGGAGGGGACAGTTGATCAAAGGGCAAATGGAGAAAAGGATTTCAAGACAACAATTTGAAATAAGTCAGAAAAACATCAAGGGGGAAATTAGGATAATTCATTTCACTCACTGAGTGGTTATGATCAGGTCGGTGTTGTCTGAGAGGATGGGGTGGAAGGGAAGAAAATATTTGGGACTGGGTAAAAGATTAGACAGCCTTCTTTGTTACATCAAGTTTGCTAAAGGAGTTCTTTTGAGAGCGTCCAGGCCCGGCTACATCACAGTGTGGTACAGTTACTGCAGAGAAATGGATTGGAGGTCAATCCACAGGACCATAAAAGTGGGCAAAGAGGATCGCTGGACTTACCCTCCCCATCATCGACGTGATTTACTGGGATAGTTATCTGAAGAGGGTGCATAAAATCATTGAGGATCCCTTTCACCACACCCCTACCAACCCCCACCCCACACAGCATCTTTCAGCTGCTCTCATCAGGGAATAGATACAGGACTATGAGAGCCAGCACCACCAGGCTGAGGAACAGCTTCTTCCCACGGGCAGTGAGAATGCTGAACGCCCAAAGGAACACTAACCATCTGAGACTCTCGTATTCATGAAACAATCCAATGGTTGTTCATTTATTTATGTGTAATATGATGGAGTATATAGATATGTTTTTGGGAAAGGTTTGTTTGAGTTGGTTCCATACAAACACTTTAAAACAGATCTTATTTGAAATACTGCAGCTCTGCCCCATGATAGACATATCAGCTCCACAGCTTTTGCAAGAGATTTGAAGAGTGCACAAGAGACTTCACTAATGGATTGTTGTTTACAAAAGGCAACGGATGAAAGAGCTTGTTGGAGCCGTTGCTGTCTGGAAGAGAGCTTGCTGTTCTAAGAGGATCATGTGGTTTTGCAAGCAGAGAAAGTCAAACATGCTTATCTGTGTGTGTGTGTGAGAGAGAGAGAGAGAGAGAGAGAGAAAGAGGGGGGGGCGCGCACACACACTCACACACACACACACACACACACACACACACACACACACACACACACACACACACACACACACACACACACACACACACAGATCACTTCTGCAGTGTTTCAGCCGGCAACAACAGCTGGGACTGAAACAGGACAAGCTGGCAAGCTTCTGGAAAGCTCCATTTGGAAGACGAGTTTGTAAGTGCTTTGTTCAGCCTGGTCAAAGTCATTGAAGTTCTTGCAAGAGGAGAGGACTGGCTGTCTAATGTTTCACTTGGAATAAGAGGGGTCTGGAGAACCCCGAGGGGGAACATGTCTTTGGCAAGACACTAACGTGGCTGATTAAAAAGGAATCAGTTGTGGATGTCCAATGTACAACAAATCTCTCTCTGAAAACTGACAAGAACTTTCCTGAGCGGTAACCATTTACCTTTCAAGCACCAAAGCATGGTGAACTTTATGTATGTTAAATTCTGTGCACAGTCTAAGAATTGCCTGCAACCAGTGAACTTGGAGGAATGAGAAGTGAGATTGGACTGTGAACCAAAGAACTTTTCTGAACTTACACACACACACTACAGACACGTGCGCTTAGAATTAGAAGGGGCTTACGTTAAGTAAGTCAATAGTGATAAGTTAAAGATTGATTCTATTTTCATGTTTAAAGATAATTAAAAGCAACTTTTGGTGAATATCTATTGCTACTGGGTTTTGGGGTCCTCTGGGCCCGTAACAGTATCGATGAAATACTTGTCCTGCATTTGTATCGTTTGTCTGTATGTATTTTATGTCTGTTTTTGCACAGGACTGTTTTGTCAGGTTGCACTTGTACAATGAGATGACAAATAAACTTGCTGTTTGAAGGAGCATGGTCGATTGTGTTCTGTAATGGAGAAAAATAAATTGCAATCTTTCTTAAATGACCACTACACTTTCACAGATTTGCTGGGACTCATTCACGTGCTGTTAGTTGTAACATAACCGGTTGAGGAAGTGGTCCTCCTCTTTTTCTGAGGCGATCCCTTGGCATAGAGGATGACTTGCTTCCGCTCCAGTGCTGTGGGTTCTCAGGTGGACCCCTAGACTCCTTCACAGATGGAGGCAGAAGGTGATCGATGAGGCAGGGAGGAGGTGTGCTCCTTCACCCACCAATGAAAGCAGCTGGGGGGACTCAGCAAGACAGGCAGCATCCATGGAGTAAAATAGACGGTCAATTTTTTGGGGTTGGGACCCTATTCAAGGCTCAAAAAGTAGTCTCGACTAGAGTCCTGACCCGAAACATGAACTGTCCTTTTCTCTCCGTGGATGCTACTTGACCTGCAGAGTCCCTCCAGCTTCTCGCTGATTGTCTTTTCCTCGAATCCCATGCCTGAGCACGGCCCAAAGTTTCCCAGTACTGTCTCGGATGCTCATTCTCCACCCCCCGAACAGTCATGGGACCGAGATTTTGAGGAAATCAGCAAGGGTCTGTACTTCTTCAAGAAGGCTTTGAGCCCATCAATTAATTAATTCCCATCACCCTGCGCAGAATAGAGCGTTAATTTCACCAAAGCAATGGACATTCTGAATGGCCAGTACCTGACCCGGGTGAATGAAGTCTGTGGCAGGCACGTCCTGCAGCAACTCGGGGAGTCGATCGAGGATTACCTTCTGGTCCTGCAAGACCTTGGACAGGCCTGCGACTGCAAGGCCGTATCAGTAGAAGAGTACACGGAGGAGCTGATCCGAGATGCCTGTGTAGCAGGCTTCAGATCAGATTACATTTGCCAGCACCTGCTAGAACAAGGTGAGCTGAAGTTTCAGAAAGCCATCGAACCCATTAAAACTCGAAGTAGCCCTCCGGCACGTGGACTCTTTCTTGATCAATAAGGTGGCCGCCACTTGGGGAACACAGGCACCGACATCTTGGGACGTGGGAATGCAGGCCGCCCCACGTCCTAACCTGATTATGGCCACTCCTGCCAGCGAGCACCCAAACTGCTACTTCTGCAGGCAGCAGCAGCACCCCAGGAAGCGCTGCCTGGCGAAGGATGTGGTCTGTTCTGGCTGTGGGAAGAAGGGACACTCCACGAAGGTATGCCAATCCAAGAAGCAATCCACAGGCACTGGGGGGGGGGGGGGTCACTACCCTCTTGGACAATGTCACTTCTGATGAACAACAACAACAGCACCGCATGCGTGCCATGGGGCCGCCATCTTGGATGTCGCCATCTTACCAGACCATGAATCAGTGCAGTGGATCAGACAGCAACGCTATCCTGGCTTCAGTCACGCTCGACCAAAGCATCCCTCATCAGCTCACCAGGTTAATAATGGACATAGATAAGCTTCTTGTTCACTAACGGGAGCACAGAGAGCTTTATCCACCCTGACATGTTGCAATGTTACTCCCTCGTGGTGAGACCAGCGAGTTATAGAGTCTCCATGGCCTCCAAGTCCCTCTCAACAGAGATCTGTGGCACAGAATACAAAAATTTTAAACTCCTTGTGATCCTACAGTTCTGTGTGCCCATACTACTGAGGTTGGACTTTTAGTGCCACCATAAGAGCATCACCATGGAATATGTTCCCCCTCACGGTCTACAACCTGCCCTCCCCTCCAAACATGTCCAACCAGCAACCATATAACCATTTACAGCACAGAAACAGGCCAGTTCGGCCCTTCTGGTCCATACCGATCGATTTCTCCCATCTAATCCCACTGGCCCACATTCAGTCCATATCCCTCCATAACCCTCCCATCCATATACCTATTCCAACAGAGGTGGTGCTTCCACCACTTTTGCCGGAAGTTCATTCCATACCCCCACCACCCTCTGTGTGAAGAAATTCCCTCTTATGTTTCCCCTAAACTTTTCCCCTTTTATTCTCAATCCAAGCCCTCTTTGAATCTCCCCCCACTCTCAATGGAAAAAGCCTGTCCACATTGACTTTATCTGTCCCCCTTACAATTTTAAATACCTCTATCAAGTCACCCCTCAACCTTCTATGCTCCAGGGTATAAAGTCCCAGCCTACTCAACCGTTCCCTGTAACTTAAACCCTGAAACCCCAGAAACATTCTTATAAACCTTCTCTGCACTCTCTCTATTCTGTTTATATCCTTCCTGTAATTCGGTGTCCAAAATTGCACACACAGTATTCCAAATTTGGCCTCACCAATCCCTTATACAACTTCAACATAACATCCCAACTCTTGTATTCTATACTCTGATTTATGAAAGCCAGCATACTAAATGCCTTCTTCACCACCAAGATGGCAGCCAGCGCCTGCATTCCCCAAGTGGTGGCCACGTTATCGATCAAGAAAGAGTCTACATGTGATTCAACTTTCAGGGAATTATGTACCATGACTCCTAAATCCCTTTGTTCCACTACACCCCTCAATTGTCTACCATTTAACATGTATAACCTGTTTTGATTAGTCTTACCAAAACATAGCACCTCACATTTATCAGTATTAATCTCCATCTGCCATGTTCCAGCCCACTCTTCTAACTCTCCTTACATCACCCTGTAAGCTTTGATAATCTTTCTCACTGTCCAACCTTTGTATCATCTACAAATTTACTAATCCAATTTGCCACCCCATCATCTAGACTGTTGATATATTTGACAAACAGCAGTGGATCCAGTACCAATCCCTGAAGCACTCCACTCAACACCAGCCTCCAATTCGACAAACAATTTTCCACCATTACTCTCCCATCCAATCATTGTTGAATCCATTTCACTACTTCATCATTAATATCTAATGCTTCCTTACTAACCTCTTATGGAGAACCTTGTCAAAAGCCTTACTGAATTCCAAATAGACATCCATAGCCTTCCCCTCATCAACCTTTTTAGTAACCTCCTCAAAAAACTCAAAGATACGTTAAACATGATCTGCCCTATACAAAACCATGCTGACTACTCCGAATCAATCCCTGTCCTTCCACATAATTGTATATACCATCTCTAAGAACACTTTCCATTAATTTACGCACCACCGACGTCAGACTTACAGGCCTATAATTACCAGGTTTACTTTTGGATCCTTTTTTGAACAGTGGAACAACATGAGCCACCCTCCAGTCCCCTGCAGCCAGTGACATTTTAAATATTTCCATCAACGCCCCCACTATTTGTACACTAACCTCCCTCAGGGTCCTAGGGAATATTTTGTCAGGATCTGAAGATTTATCCATCCTGATCTTTTTCAATATAGCCAACACTACCTCTTAATTAATCCTTATTCATGAGCTCCCTATCATATTTCTTCACTTCATCTGGCTCAATATTCTTTTCCTTAGTGAATAATGAAGAAAAAAAATCATTTAAAATTTCACCCATCTCCTCTGGCTTCTCACAGAGCCTACCCCCCTCATCTTCATGGGGTCCAATTTTATCCCTCAGTATTCTTTTACTTTTAATGTACCTATAGAAACCATTTAGATTTATTTTCACTTTTCTGCCAAAATAGCTTCCTATCTCCTTTTAGCCTTTCTAATTTCTTTCTTAAAATTTTTTTCACTCCTTATATTCCTCAAGCAGTTCATTCATTCCCTGCTATTTATACCTGTTGTATACATCCCTCTTCCTCCAAACCAAGTTCCGAATATCTTTTGAAAACCAAGGCTCCCTACAGTTTCTAGCCTTTCCTTTAATCCTCATGGGGACATACTGACTTTGTGCTCTCAGAATTTCTCCTTTGAATATCCTCCATTTATCTGCTACATCTTGCCCTGAAAATATCCCAATCTACACCCTCCAAATTTTTTCTCATCCCCTCAAAATTTGCCTTCTTCCAATTAAGAATCTCAACCTTTGGCCCATCTCTATTCTTTTTCATTACCTGTCTAAAACTAATAATATTGTGATCGCTAGACCTAAAGTGTTCCCCTACACAAACCTATTTCACCTGATCTACCTTGTTCGCTAATAGGAGATCCAATACTTCCCCCTCTTGAGTTGGTTCTTCTACGTACTGATTAAGAAAACTTTCCTGAACACACTTAACAAACTCTACCTCATCCAGCTCTCTTACTGGGTGTCCCAGTTAATGCGCAGAAAGTTGAAATTTCCCATAACTACCACTTTATTACACATATATGCAATCTCCTTACAAATTTGCTCCTCTAATTCCCTCAGTCCATTTGGTGGTCTATAATACACTCCCATTAATGTTTTCATGCCTCTGCCATTCCTCAATTCCACCCAAATAGCCTGGCTGGACGATCCCACCAAACCATCCTGCCACAGCACTGCTGTAATGTTCTCTCCAATAAGCAATGCACCTCCTCCACCTTTTATCCCCCATTCTATCATGCCCAAAACAATGGAAACCTGAAATATTTAACTGCCAAACATCCCCTTCCTGGAACCAAGTTTCACTGATGGCTACAATATTGTATTTCCATGTGGCCGTCCGTGCCTTAAGCTCATCCTCCTTATTTACAATGCTCCTTGCATTAAAATATATGCACTTAAGAGAATGTTCTCCACAAACACTCCTTTGGTTACCATCTACTTTTATCTCTTGCCCTCCTTTATTTTTTTTTCACCTTCTGTTTCCTCCAATCCTTCCAGTCTAGGAGTTCTTCCTCCATACTCTCACTCTGATCCCCACCCCCCTGCCAAACTAATTTAAACCCTCTCCAACAGCTCTAGCAAACCTGCCCACCAGGACTGCCCATCAGTCCCCCTCCAATTCAAGTGCAGCCCGTCCCTTTTGTACAGGTCTGACTTGTCCCAGAAGAGATCCCAATGATCCAGAAATCTAAGCCCCTTCCCCCTGCACCAGCTCCTGAGCCATGCATTCATCCTCCACAACTTCCTATTTCTACCCTCACCAGCGTGTGGCACAGGTAGCAATCCCGAGATGGCCCCCCCTTGAGGTCCTTACTTTGAACTTCTTTTCTAACTCTATATAATCCTTCTTCAGGACCTCATCCCCACTTCTAACTATGCCATTGATCCCTACGTGAACCACGACTTCTAGCTGCTCCCCCTTCCCCTCCAGAATCGGGGCTCCTGGGAGGCAACATACCAACCAGGAGCCCCGATCTCATCAAGCAAACCTCCTATCTGCTCCCCTAACCAGCGAGTCCCCAACTACAAGGGCCCCACTCTTTACCCCCCCTTCCCTTCTGAGCCAAGGGTCCAGCCCCTGTGCCAGAGAGCTGACCACTGTGTCTTGTCCCCTGCAGATCATCCCCCAAACAGTATCCAAAGCAGTATATTTGTTGTTGAGGGGAACAGCCACAGGGGTTCTCTGCACTGCCTGTCTCCCCCCTTTCCCTTTCACAGTCACCCAGTTCCCTGACTCCTCTCTGCTGGCAGTGGGGGGGGGGGGGGGTGACTGCCTCCCTGTAACTCCTACCTATCACTGCCTCTGCCTCCCTTATGATCCGCTGTTCATCCAGCTGCAACTCCAGACCCCTAACACAGTCTCCCAGGATTTGCAACTGGATGCACCTTTTGCACGTGTAGCCATCAGGATCATCTGACCTCCTATGCCCCAATCCACTCACACCCCATCTACTCCTTTATTTTACCCTCCTTTTATTGGCCCTCTACCAATTACCTTAATTACTGTCTCCCACAAATCAACTCCCAGCTGTCTCTCTATTAAACTATTCACCAACCACTCACTCCTCCAACTCGGTCTCTGTGACTAGTGGGCTCTCCACCCTCCAGATTCCCCTCCAACTCTTTTTGCGAACCCTTCCCCCCCAACTGTAGGCCCATCGCCACCAAGAGCAGGTGATGTAGGGCAGGGGACAGGGTCTTTATCAAATCAGAGGTGAGACGGCTCCTGATCGAGGGGATCATCAAACCAATTTACAGTGGTGGTTAAGAGTGGGGAAACACACCAAATAGTTATCGACTACAGTCAAACCATTAACAGGCTTACGCAACTGGACGTGTACACCATCCCCTGCATAGCCAACGTGGTAAACCAAATCGCCCAATGTCGGGTGTTTTTCACCATTGACTTAAAGCTGGCATACCACCAGCTCTCCATCCACCCAGAGGATCACCAGTTTACTGCGTTCAAGGTGGATGGCCATGTCTACTACTTCAGGGTCACCAATGGAGTCTCCATCTTCCAGAGAAGACAGACCGAATGGTGGATAAGCACGGGTGCTGGCCACATTCCCCGACCTTGACAATGTCACTATCTGCGGCCGCAATCTACAGGATCATGATACCAACATCCAGAAATTTCTCCTTACAGCCAAAACCCTTAACTCAACTAACATAACATAACATAACAATTACAGCGCAGAAACAGGCCATTAGGCCCTTCTAGTCCGCACCGAACCAAACACCCCTTTCTAGTCCCACCTCCCTGCACAATTCCCATAACCCTCCATCTTCTTCTCATCCATATACCTGTCCAACCTTTTCTTAAATAATACAATTGTCTCCGCTGCCACTATTTCTCCCGGAAGCTCATTCCACACGGCTACCACTCTCTGAGTAAAGAAGTTCCCCCTCATGTTACCTCTAAATCTCTGCCCCTTAATTCTTAACTCATGTCCTCTTGTTTTAATCTTTCACAAAGTTAAATGTGTATTCACACATCACACCTGGCAATACTCAGCTGTGTCATGGAGAATGGAGTTATTTGCCCCCATCTCGACCGCATGCACTCCCTGTTGGATCTCCCACTTCCCCACACCCTCAAGGCCCTGAAAGGTGCCTGGGGTTTTTATCCTATTATGTGCAGTGGGTCCCCAACTATGCTTATAAGGCTGAACCCCCCCTGTAAAAGCCACCTCCTTTCCCCTGTTGGCAGGTGCGATATTGCCAAGCTGCAATGCACACTGTGGACAAATCCTTCCCATTCCAGGTGGATAGCGATGCATCTGACTTTGCCTTGGCCACCACACTTACCCTGGTGGGCAAACCTATAGCATTTTTCTATAGCACCCTCCAAGGCCCCCTGAGATCTGGCCCTCCCTCCATCAAGAAGGAGGCCCAGGCCTTCATTGAGGTGATATGGCACTGGAGGCACTATCTTGCCAGCAAACGATTTACCCTGCTGACTGACCAACGTGCAGATGCTTTCATGTTCATTAACACGCAGAAGGGTAAAATCAAGAATGAGAAGATTCTGAGGTGGAGAATCAAACTCTCCACCTGCAACTATGATATCTTGTTCTGTACCGAGGAACTTGCGCCAGTACGCATATAGACCTTTTACAAGCCTTCCAGACTGACCTCTGCCATCTCAGGGTCACCAGGATCTACTATTTCATCAAAGCCCGCAATCTCTCCTATTCAGTTGAGGACATCAGGACGACAACCAGAAACTGCCAGGTCTGTGTGGAGTGCAAACCACACTTCTACCAGCCAGACAGGTCACACCTGAATAAGGTCACCCGCCCCTTTGAGCATCTGAGCATGGATTTCAAGGGGCCCCTTCCCTCTTCAAACTGCAATGTGTACTTCTCAACATCATTGATGAGTACTCACGTTTCACGTTTACCATTCCCTGCCTGGACATGGCCGCTGCTACTGTCATTAAAGCCTTGTGCAACCTCTTCACCCTGTTTGGATACCCTTGCTATATTCATCGTGACCGGGGTCCCCCTTCATGAGTGATGAACTGTGCCAATATCTGCAGGCCAGAGGAATTGTCACAAGCGGGACCACCAGCTACAATCCCCAATGGAACGACCAGGTGGAAAGGGAGAACACCACCATCTGGAAGGCCATCCTCCTAGCCCTGAGGTCAAAAGGCCTGCCTGTCTCCCACTGGCAAGGTCCTCCCTGAAATGCTCCATGCAATTGGATTCCTCCTGTGCTCCACCACCAATGCCACCCCTCATAAAAAGTTGTTTCCCTTCCCCAGGGGAGAAGTTCTCATCGGGGTCCATGGTGCCATCCTGGTTGAAGTCCCCAGGGCTAGTCCTGCTCTGGAAGCATATGAGATGTCAGTGGGACCTGGTGTGTGTGGGAGACCCTGGGACTCCAGCCGACCAACCAATACATCCTCCACCCCACAACATAGCATGTCAACCTACTCCAGCCCCCCCACTACTGTCTCAGTTCAGTCACCAGACGACCCACCCATCGACAATGACCAGATTGTCCAGGAGTCAATAGCTGAGCCATAGGAACATGAGACGTGCCATCAGTTTATGGTAATAAAGGCCTATCAGTCGGGTAACTTCTCATCTTTGGGTTATTAATAGTGCATCACAGGGCAAATATTTTATCTATATCAGTAAATAAATGAATATTGTTTGGTACAAATGAGGATAGAGAGTGTGAACTGTTCCTTTGGTCGTTCAGCATTCTCACTGCCCGTGGGAAGAACCTGTTCCTCAGCCTGATGGAGCTGGTTCTGATCCTCCTGTATCTCTTCCCTGATGGGAGCAGCTGAAAGATGCTATGTACAGGGTGGAAGTGTCCTCGATGATTTTGTATGCCCTCTTCAGACAACGATCCCGGAAGATCACGTCGATGGCGTGGGGTGGGGGGGTGACGGAAATTCCAGTGATCCTCTCTGCCACCTTATGGTCCTGTGGATTGACCTCAATCCATTTCTCTGCAGCAACATTAGCACACAGTTCTGGATGCTCTCAACAGAGTTCCAATAAAAGGTTGACATAATGGTGGCCGGTGCCTTGACCACTTCTGTCTTTCAGGAAGATATGGAATATGATAAGATATGGAATACTGCAGAGAAAACAATAAATAACTCTGGCAGGAGGTCTAATCCAAATGAACTGTGATCCACCCTTACTAAGAGCAACCTTGTGCCTACCACATACTGTGAAGTTTGAAGAGGTTCCTGCTGGATGACAGCATAGTTACTGGGCCTAATAGTGAATCAGGGGAAAAAAGATAATTAAAAGCAGTTCATGTTTGGGAAGCATCAGTTTCCAGAAAGCCAAAACATTTTAAATACATATCAGGGAATCTGCTGAAGCGAACACATTATTGGAATTCTCTCATCCAAATGTCATCGGAATGGCAGGAAAGCAAATGTCAGTGATATGGCTATGAAGAGCCCTCACTCTTTCACCACACTGTGAGTGTGTCCAGCAGAACAAAATTGGGACAACGTCAGTGACAGGAAAAGAGCACAGCTCCAGCTTCAGGGAACTTAACTCCTAAATACAGAGACACAGCCAGGTCTAGAGAGTTTTTACAGACTACACCAGAACAAAATCCATTGTTGGCATTGAGAAGATATAAACCATCAATGCAAATACCAATTTAAAGTCTGTGCAAAAGGCCAAGTCCAGGAAATATCTTTGCAACCATTTAAACGCATTGTTCCCCTGTCTGCTTCAGCAGACTCCAGGAGACAACAGCTCAGGTCACATATACTTCACCGCTTTCCTCTCCCTCTCAACAATCTGAGACAAAGCCAAAGTAAAGACAAAAGAGAGGGCGCATTGTGATAGAGTATATAGATATGTTTTTGGGAGATAAATTGGGAAAGGTTTGTTGGAGTAGGTTACATACAAACATTTTAAAACAGATCTTATTTAAAATACTGGAGCTCTGCTAATGCTAGACATATCGGCCCAAAAAGTTTTGCAAGAGCTTTGGAGAGTGCACAAGAGACTTCACTAATGGATTGTTGTTTACAAAAAGGCAACAGATGAAAGATCTTGTTGAAGCTGCAGATTGTTTGGAGTAGAGTTTGCTGTTCTAAGAAGGTCATGTGGTTTTGCAAGCAGTGTCAAACAGTATTTCTCTGAGAGAGAGAGAGAGAGAGAGAGAGAGAGAGAGACAGACAGACAGACAGACAGACAGACAGACAGAGACAGAGATCATTCTACAATGTTACAGCCAGCAGAGGCAGCTGGGACTGGAACAGGACAAGCTGGCAAGTTTGTGGAAAACCCAATTTGGAAGATGGGTTAGTTCAGCCTGGTCAAAGCCCTTGTGGTTCATGCAAGAGAAGAAGACAGGCTGTCTGATGTTTCACTTGAAATAAGAGAAACTAAAAGGAACTTGGTGGTGACCTGAAAGAAAGAGGTAATCATCTGGAGAACCCTGAAGGGGCAAGTTTCATCAGCAAGAATCTGGAGTGACTGATTAAAAAGGAATCAGTAAAGGATGTCCTGCAACAATAAATCTCTCTCTGAAAACTGACAAAAACCTTCCTGAGCGGTAACCATTTCAAGCACCAAAGCCTGGTGAACTTTATCAATGTTAAATTTTGTGCACAGTATAAGAATTGCCTGCAACTAGTGAAATTGGAAGAATGAGAAGTGAGATTGGACTGTGAACCAAAGAATTTTTCTGAACATATACACACATTACATACATGTACACTTAGAATTAGAAGAGGGTTAAGTTAGGTTTGTTATGTTAAAGTGTTCTGTTTTCATGTTTAAAGATAATTAAAAGCAACTTTTGTTTAAGTAACCATTTGTCTTGGTGAATATCTAATGCTGCTGGGTTTGGGGGTCGTCCGGGCTTGTAACAATACAAGGAAGCAAAAGTTAGTGGGGAGATAGAGGGCTGAGAAACTTTTAAAAGCGTACAGAAGGCAACTATAAAGGTTATTAGGAAGGAAAAGATGAGCTTGAAAGAAAGCTAGAAAATAATATCAAAAAGGATACAAAAAGCTGTTTTAAGTGTATTAAGAGTAAAAAAGAGGCAAGAGTAGATATAGGACCGATAGAAAATGACGCTGGAGAAATTGTAAAGGGAGACAAGGAACTCCCATAACATTCATTACTCATTCAGTTCCTAATGGCAGAGAAAATGAATGAGTATCTTGAGAATTTTGCATCAGTTTTCACTGTGGAAGATATTAGCAGTATTCTGGACTTTTAACATTGTCGGGGAAGAGAGGTGAGTGCAGTCACAATAACCAGAGAGAAGTTGTTTGGGAAGTTGAATGGTCTCAGGGAAGATAAGTTCCTGGACCAGATGGAATATACCCTTGGGTTCTGAAGGAAGCAGCTATAGAGATTGTGGAGGGATTAGCAATGATCTTCCAAGAATCAATAGATTCTGGCCTGGTTCCAGAGGACTAGGAAATTGAAAAGGTTACTCCGCTATTTAAAAAGAGAGGAAAGCAGCAGAAAGGAAACTGTTAGCATAACTTTAGTGGTTGGGAAGTCGGAGTCAATTGTCAAGGATGAGGTTACAGAGTACCTGGAGATGCAAGATCAGCCAAATTCAGCATGGCTTCCTTGACAAACCTGCTGCAACTTTTTTGAGGATACCACAAGCAGGCTAAGAAAGGAGGTATGTTTGGATTTTGAAAAGGCTTTTGACAAGGTGCCGTACCTGAGGCTGCTTCACAAAATGAGAGCCCACGGAATTACAGGAAAGATACTAGCGTGGGGAGAGCATTGTCTGATCGCCAGGAAACAGAGATTGCGGAGAAAGGAATCTTATTCTGGTCGGCTACTGGTTACTAGTTGTGTTCCATAGGGGTCTGTGGTGGGGCCACTTCTTTTTACTTTGCAGGTTAATTATTTGGATTGAAGAATAAATGGCTTTGTGGCTAAATTTGCAGAGATTACAAAGATAGGTGGAGGGGTAGATAGTAAGGAGGAAATAGAGAGGCTGCAGAGAGATTGATATAGATTAGGAGAATGGGCAGAGAAGTGGCAAATGAAACACAACATTGAAAGTCATGCACTTTGGTAGAAGGAATAAAAAGGAAAATGATTATTTGGATGGGGATAAAATTCAATATTCAAGGTGCAAAAGGTCTTGGGAGCTCCTGTGCAGGATACACTAAAGGTGAGCCTCCAGGTTGAGTCAGTGGTGAAGAAGACGAATGCAATGTTGCTGTTCATATCTAGAGGGATAGGATATCAGAGCAGGGTTGTGATGTTGAGGCTTTTTAAGGCACTGGTGAGACCTCACTTGGAGCACAGGGTACAGTTTGGGGCCCCTTATTTAAGAAAGGATGTGCTAGCATTGGATAGGGTTCAGAGAAGATTCACCAGAATTATTGGAATGAAGGGATCAGCATAACAGGAACGTTTGACAGCTATTGGACTGTACTCTTTGGAGTTCAGAAGAATGAGGGGTTCCTTATAGAAGCATTTCAAATGTTGAGTGGCATGGACAAAGTCGATGTGGTTAAGTTGCCCATGGTAGAGGAGAGTCTGGAACAAGAGAGCACAACTTAGGAATGAAGGGGTCCCATTTAAAACAGATGAATTTCTTTAGCCAGAAAGTGACTGAAAACAAGAAAGAAAACAGCAACTGGATATTGAGATTAAAAGTGAATGACAGATACATTTCAGTTCAATTGGATACTGGAGCATAAATTGATATCATATCAGAGACTGATTTTAAGAAGATTAGACCCAGACCCAAGATATATGGAATGAAAGTGAAGGTGACAGGATATTCAGGTATCGTTATACCAGAGCAAGGAGAATGTAGGGTCAAAGTGAAACACAAGGACAAAGAGCACATACAGTGTGCAATCCATTCATCGTGGTACCAAAGGATGTACAGGCCATACTAGGTTTAACAGCCTGTGAGAAACTGAACCTGGTAAAAAGAGTCCTCGTTGTGGAAAGCGAAGGAGAGACAGTCTATGATGAACTCATGAAAGAGTCCAATGACCTATTTCAGGGTCTAGGCTGCCTTCCAGGCAAACACATGATCAGAGTGGATAAACATGTGCCACCGATAATACATCCATGCAGAAAAGTTCTATTGGCGCTTCAAAAGAAACTAAGGCAGAGTTGGACAGGATGGAAAATCTGAATGTGATTCAGGAGATAGATGAGCCAATGGAGTGGGTGAGTTCACTCATCATTGTGGACAAGAAGAATGGAAAGCTTAGATTTGCCTGGATCCAAGAGATCCGAACAGAGCAATAAAGAGAGATCACTTTATGCTTCATGTCACAGTTTGCAAATGCAAATTTTTTCAGCAAGTTTAGATGCATCAATCGTCCATCCTCTGTCCACCATTCCTCCCCCAAGGACACCATAATCTTCCCTTGACTATGGGATAGGTAGCCAACAAGGAAACTCTGATGCAAGGCTATTGGGAAAGGTAATCCTGTCACCATTAATACCTATACTGTGAGTAAGGAATAGCATTAAATCATCAGAAAGAGGTGACAAAGGATCAGAAGGTGTTGAAATATCGTGAGTTGACTTAAGAAATAGCAAGGTAATAGGACACTGTTGACAGATATAGACAGATCTCCAAACAGTAGCCGGGATGTGAATGACAAATTATAACAGCAAATAGAAAAGGTGTGTCAGAAGGGCAATGTTTTAGTAGCCATGTGGGATTTTAATATGCAAGTAGATTAGGAACACCAAGTTGGGGTTGGATCTCATGTAGAATGCCCATAAGATGGATTTTTAGAGCGGCTTGTTGATGAGCCCACTAGAGTGTCGTTTAATGCACGAGAGGTTATGAGAACTTAGGGTAAATGAACCATTAGGGGGCAGTGATCACAATTTAATTGAGTTGAATTTTAGATTTAACAAGGAGGAACTAAAGTCAGATGTGTCAGTAATTCAGTGGAGTAAAGGGAATACAGCGGCATGAGATAGGAACTGGTCAAAGGAGATCGGAAGGGGGCACTAGTAGGGAAGACGGCAGAACAGCCATGGATGGAGTTTCTGCAAGAAAAGAGGAAGGTGCAGGATAAATATGGACCTAAAAAAGAGGAAATATTCAAATGGAAAAATGTCACAGGGGTGTGAGGGGTGGGGGTGGGGAAGGCCAGTCAGTGGGGTTGAGTGGGAACTAGGATCAGCACATGATTGAATGACTCAAAGGGTTGAATGGCCCTTTTCTGCTCCTATGTCTTATAGTCTTACGGACTTACGATATGAAACAGGCATATTTCTCTTATCCTGTTCCCTGCTTTTGGGCATTATAAAGCAGCATTGTAAATACATATATTGTCATAGAGAATACACAAGATTCCACAGAGCTGAGAGAGGTGTTCACGCCTATTTTTGATTTATTAATTTTCCAGGACCTGGGCATTGCTGGTAAGGCAAGCATTTATTGCCCATCCCTGTTTGCCGCCCCCCCCCCCCCCCCCCACCAAATACATGGTGGTGGTAGCTGAATGAAGCCATTTCACAGTAAACTGCACAGCAGGTATTGATTGAGAGTCACGTCTGGAGTCACATCAGCCAGTTGATGTCAGGACAATGGACCTCCTTCCCTGGATATGGGTGGACCAGATAAGCTCAATATTACTCGTGATATTGTTGTCCTTGAACATAAATCCCTGGCTCCATGGTGGGATTTGGATTGTTCCTTCAGTAAAGTAATGGGTACACTACTCCCATACCATATATTTGACAATACTGCAAAACCAAAGTCTGTGGACACCATGATCGAAATAAAAACACAATGTTGGAGAAACTCAGCAGGTCAAACAGTGTACTTTATACAGCTAAATAAAAATACATAACTAACGTTTCGGGCTTGAGCCCTTCACCACAGTAAGAGCAAAATGTAAGCAGGTCCCCGACAAAATGTTAGGGGAGGTGAGAGGCAGGGAGAGGAGCACAGCCCCTCAAGCAGGAGGTAATAGGTGGATAAGGGAGGGAGGGCACACCAGCAAACAGGGTGAAGGCCCTATGAACGGAGAGGGAAAGGGGTGGAGAGCTGGAGGAAAGAAGACAGAGGGATAGAGAAGAGTGGGAGAGCACGGATTAGGCTGGCAGAAACCAGAGAAGTCGATGTTAATGCCATCCAGTTGGAGAGTGTTTTGAGCAATGTTGGTTGGGTAATGGCCGGGGATGTGAAAATATCCCTTGCTCCTTTTTGAAAGTTCAAAGTCACACTTATTGGCACATGTGGCACAAAGCAGTGTACTGTTTGTCATGCCATGGGGCGCTTCACCTGAGGGAGCAAAAAATGGCCCGAGTTTATTTTCCTACATCCAAGACAGCACCTCTGCGGTGATGCACCATTAGCCTACTGCAGGGGTTGACCTGTGTACCTGCAGGAAGAGCACATTTTACCTGTAGCCGAGCCTGCGCCAGCCCAGCCCAGTCTAAGTGACACTGACTCTCAGGATAATGGACCTGGGTCAAAAGACTACAACACTCTCATGAGAGTAGGACTGGAAAGGATGGACACTGAGCAGTTTCAGGTTGAGGTGCCTCCAGCTGAGCCACCTTCAAACACAACTGAAAATCTGAATAGAACATGCTCAGGTCGTGTTAGTGAACCAAATGCCAAATACAGAGACTGAATCGTGTTTTACAGCATATACATTTATTTGGCTACAGTAATTGAAATTCATTTTGTTTACATGTAGCAGGATGTTTTCTTATGTCCCTCACCTAATATGGTTGTCATTTCAGTTACTGAATGTAAAATATTGGTCATTTTGTGATACTTTGTAAGCACTGAAGATTCACAAGGTCATTTTGTCATGGTATGGAGTATGAGCTAAGGAAAAGGGATGTAGACCAGTCACTGAGTTCATATCCCATTCCTGGCACCGTGTTGCGAGTTTATATACATGAAGTTAATCCACTTGTCTTCATTTATCTAAACTCACAACAGCACCTTCAGCACTGAACTAGGCATGTCAGCCTGAATTTTGCGGTCAAGCTGAGAAGATGGGCTTGAACCCACAACCTTATGACTCAAAGATGAGAGAGCTGCCCACTAAACCACATGCGATGGACAGAGTGAACTCTATGGTTTGACATATGTCTCAGCGTCTGGGAATGAGCCCTTGCGTAAGAGGATCAAATCGTGATAGAATCCCAAATGTTTCACAATAAGTTTCTCGCTCACACACTTCACTTGTAGGTTGGGCATGCCCATAAGCACTACAGATACTTACTGCCACAACACCAGGGATCCTTTCTCAGCACGAAAATCGCTCAGTACATTATCCAGTCATTTCAACAAAAGGATTTCTTTCAATGTGCACTTCCGATGGAGTTATATTAACAGACCTGCACCTCACAGATTCTCAGCATTTTTCAGACACATGGTAACCAAAATACACACAGTAAGGTACCACGACCACAGCAAAATGGTAATGACCCAACCATGATTTTTATTCATGTTGGTTGAGGTATATGTATTGGCCAACAGACCAGCTTTCAATCCCAGGCAAGGCCGTCAAATGAAGTTGAAGATACTTTTCATTTCAAGATGCTAGACAGGTGTGTGGATAAAAGAAAAATAAAGGGTTATGAGGTGGGAAGGGTTTAGTATTTTTTTTGGTAGGAATATGTAGGTCGGCGCAACATCGAGGGCTGAAGAGCCTGGACTGTGGTGCAGTGTTCTATTTCTGCCTCCTTCCACAATGGCTCCTCCACACCATCCCTTGCCGCTGAAGTGCGAGCTGCTCCCAGCAGATCTTCTCCTTTCATCGCTTGACAGCCTCTCTGCCCTCCTTTCCCCTCCACTCACTCTCAAGATAATTAGCATTGCTCAATCAAATTTCTTTCCGGTTTGGTGAAGCTATGATCTGAGTGACCCTCACAATAATGAAAAGGCTCTGTACCAACTGATCTCTCTCTCTCACTCTGCTCTTCTGTACTGTGCTCTAGTATGCCGCATGTCCCACATGCAAGCCAAACTTTATCACCACATAATAAACTTGAACTTTAAACTTTAAAGACGTCTGAACTTTATATTGCATTGCCAACATTTGTAACTGTCAGCTGCCAGCATGGCATCCTGTGTTCGATGTCCTGACTGATGAAGGCAAACACCTTCTTCACCACTCTGTCTAAGAGATTCTCCACTTTCATGGAACTATGTACCTGTACGCCCACATCTCTTGATTCTAACAGTTCCCGGGGCCCTACCGTTCACCATGTAAGGACTGCTCTGGTTCAACCTTCCAAAGAGCATCACCAATATAACTCAAATAAATGTGAGTTATTTTCTATTATGACATTGACAGAACAAAAATAAAGAAGGTCTCTTAAACCAGAGGATACACACCAAGCATTTTAGGCAGTTGTTTGGAGTCTTTTCTGCAATGCATAATCACAAGATGACATAAAATAAATCCTCAAACTGTAATTATGTGAAATGTAATTAAAACATGTAATCTTGTCTCCTTTACATTTATTCTCTCCTCTAGTTTAAAGACTTTAACTGACTTTATGAAGGCAGAGTAAGGGAAAATTCTAGAGCAGGGGTGGGAAACCTTTTTTTAAAACTCACATTCCACTTTAAGTATTGCCTATGCCATAAGTGCTTTGTGATTTGTAAGGAATTACTTAAGGTGGTACGTGAGTGGGAAGGGAAGTTGAGAATCACTGCCCTAGACCCAATTGTTACCAAAATATTTTGCTTGATATAAATTGTCATTGACCCATTTCCTTTGGAGTTATGAAACCGTGCACATAACGAGTCAATTAAGTACGATTAAAATAGTGGTTTTCAAACTTTTTATTTCCACCCACACACCATCTTAAGCAATCCTTTACTAATCACAGAGCACGTATGGAATAAGGAATACTTAAGGTGAAATGAGTGTTTTTTAAAGAAAGGTTGCCCATCCCTGTACTAGAGGATATAGCTGATAAAATGCACTTCTGGATGGGGCCCTTTTATCCTGAAATTGTGGCCTTTTGTCCTAAATTCCCCTACCATGGGAAATAACTTTGCCACATCTACTCTGTCCATACCTTTCAGCATTCAAAATGTGGTTCCTCCCTCATCCATCTGTGCTCCAACGAGTACAGTCGAAGAGCTGACAAAATGTTCCTCATTGCTGAGGATGATCTGACAGAGGAATACCATGGTGACCAGGTCTCCAGAGCCTATATCTAATATAATTTACTACCTCACCAAGAACACTGAACATCTGAACCTTCCTGTCTAACCCCCCAGGTGGGACCTTGTCAAAGGCCTTATTAAAGTTCATGTGAACAACATCCATGGCCTTACTTTCATCAATTTTCCTGGTAACCTCCTCAAAAAACTCTATCAGATTGGTTAAACATGACCTCCCTCACACAAAGCCATGTTGGCTATCACTAATCTGTCCTTGTCTATCCAAATACTTGTATATCTAATTTCTTAGAATACCTTCCAATAACGTACCCACGACTGACATCAGGCTCTCTGACATATAATGTCTCAGATTTTTAGTGCCCCTTTTAAACAACAGAACAATGTGAGCTACCCTCCAATCTTCCAGCAGCACACCTAAGGCTAAGGACATTTTAAATATTTCTGTCAGGACCCCTGCAATTTCTACTTTGGCCTTGTCAAGGAAATACTTTGTCAAGTGCTGGGGATTTATCCACCATGATGTGCCTTAAGAGTGAAAGCACCTCCTCCTCTTTAATCTGCATAGGTTCAACAACCTCATTTTATTTTCAAACGTGTTGTAGAAACCCAGCAGTTCACGCAGCATCCATTGGAGGCTCAGGCCAGAAGTGTGGGTTACCCTTTACTTCCTCTGGTTGCTCCAATAACTGGTATAATGTGGACAGGATGGGTGGGTTTGGAGAGGAGGTAACCAGTGAATCAGAATCAGAATTTATTGTCACGAACAAGTCATGAAATTTGGTGTTTTTGCAGTAGCGTCAGATTCCAATTAATTTTATAACCATCTTACCACATCACTGCAAGAAAAAAAAATTACATTTAATAGTGCAAGAGAAGTAAGGCAGTGTTTTTGGTTCACAAAATTATTGATTATTCAGGAATTTGATGGCAGTGGGAAAGAAGTTGTCCTTGCACCAATGAGTGCTCGTCTTTAGGCTCCTGTAGGTTTTTCCCGATGGTGGCAAATTGAAGAGGGCATTGTCTGGGTGGTGTGGGTCTTTGAGGATAGAGGCTACTTTCTTATGACCCCTCCTCGTGTAGGAGTCCTCGACAGAATGAAGACTGGTGCCAGTGATGTCGCAGGCTGAGTTAACAACCTTCTGTCTTGAGAATTAGTGCCTCCATACCAGGCTGTGATGCCACCGGTCACAGTACTCTCCACGGTACATCTGTAGAAGTTTACAAGAGTCTTCGGTGACGTACCGAATCTCCTCAGGTGCCTAACAAGCTATAGCCGCTGTTGTGCCTTCTTTATGATTGCATTAACATGATGGACATGTGCGAAGTGGGGGGGTGGGGGGGAAGCCTTTAGAATGGAGGGGGGCGATCCAGCAGAATGTTTGTTATTGTTAAAAGATTCTGGCAGAAAAAGCCTCCTTTTGGAAGCAGAGAATTCACACTCCACTCCTTGACAAGAATAATATGCTTTGAGGAAATAGTTTACAGGAACTGGATGAAGTCCAATATGAGTAAGATGTATTTTTAATTTTCACTCATCAATTCTGACAGTGAATCTATCTACAACATTGGTTATTTTGTTTTTAATTACCTTTGCCCTGACAACCCCCTCCCCCCCCCCCCCCCCATCCCTGTACAATCCTGGTGAATGAAGGTAAACAGCTGGAAAAATGCAACTTCTGGAAAGTGTGTTTTCCACAATTAAAACATGACGAAGGAGGGAATGAGAGAAATTTTGAAGTACAATTCTGCTGTACGCTGAACGAGAACTCTGTCTTAATTCTACATGGGAAATGCATCCAGTTTCCATTACCTTTTTGAAAAGAATGACCTAAACAGGAGAGACGTGATATGGCCGTTCAGACACTCCACATTTAGAAGAGACGACGTGGAAACAATCTCAAGTTCGTAAATTAGTTAAAAAGTGACAATTCCTCACCTGGCAATGAGATGAAATTTGCCTCTGGTTGCTAGAACTGAGCGAGGTGAGAGTATTGGTTGCCGTAGTAAGCTGCCCTGGTGCTCAGCACTATTCAGCCGATAGAACTGTTTGCCTCTTTAAACAGGCTGTAAATGGAGAAAAACAAATCACAAACTTATTCATACAAGCACAATGAATTTAATGTCCCTAATTCTACCCCCAAATGTCTTTGAAAGTGGCAGACATCAAAGCCAGTGCCAAAGAGTGATCCATTCATTTACCTTCCAGAATGTGGACAAGCTCAAACTTTTTCCGACACTTCAAAAATTCTTCTTTCAGGCAGTCCATGAATACGAAGCAGTCAAATGGGTTGAAAATAGAACTATCAAAGAACTCTAATTAAAAAATTTTTTGCGTTATAAAATATTGAGGTCTTACAGTAGAAAAGTGACAAATCAATTCCTCGCCTGGCAATGAGATGAAATTTGCCTCTGGTTGCTAGAACTGAGCGAGGTGAGAGTATTGGTTGCCGTAGTAAGCTGCCCTGGTGCTCAGCACTATTCAGCCGATAGAACTGTTTGTCAGTTTGGGTAAGAGGGGATACTCTTCCACATATTCAGCACCAGTATCCCTTAGCCTGAAAACCTCCGAGAAGGCATTCGTAGAGTTATAGATTTCAGCAGGGATGGAATATGGCCCTTTGGCCCATCATGTTCATGTCGACCAAGATAGTCAGATTCGCTTATATTTATCCCATAAATCAGTCTGCAGGACTGATCCTGTTCACTGGGAGCTACGTTCTGAATGGATTGCCTGAAGTTAAATATAGTAAAACCTCTGGTATCTGACACCTATGAGGATCGGCAGATGCTGGATAAGTGAATTTTCCGGTTGCTTGAGATTGCGTAATGTGTGATTGGCGAACTAATGGGAAGGTGCGCCAATTTTAAACCTGTATTTTTTACCAATTTATTTTCCGTGATTTTTTTGCTGGTTGCTTGAATTCCAGATAACAGGAGAAATACTGCACTGAGCAACTTGCAAGTTAAGTTCAGTCAGAAGATGAGCAAATGTCAGAGGTTAAAGTTCAGGGTTAAAGTTATGCAAAGTACAAAGTCCAGAGGTCCAATTGATGTACATTGATGTATTATTTTACAACACATAATGTTCAGGGATTTCATATAACACCTTACCTTATTATTTCTCACCTTCATAATGATATAATTTTATTTGTTGTACAGGCAGTCCCCCAGGTTATGAATGCTTGGGTTATGAACAACACGTACTTACGAACGGGCTGTTCCCCAATTTGTACATGAGCATAATTCTGCCCCAAATTGCACGTGCGCATAAATGCACGTAACGTGACCGCATGACTGCTAAGTAAGAACGATAAGTACCTGTGCTGCCTTACCTACAAATTTGGCTTTTGGACAGACCCAGGTAACAGAACTCATTTGTAACATGGTCACTGCCTGGTATTTGCTCATTTTTAATGAATTTTAAAAGGCTTGTGAGTTTTAGCTCTCACACACACTGAGATCCAGTGACCAATCCTATCTCCTTCCCCCGGCTCTGTCTGCCCCTCTCTTCCCTTTTCCCTCTGACTCCTCTCACAGAGCCAAAATCAATTCTCAGAATCAAAATCAGAATTTATTGTCATTAATATGTCAAGAACTTTGTTGTTTTGCTGCAGCGTCATCGTGCGGACATTTATATAAACCACCTTACAAAATAAACATAGTGTGAGAAAAAGTCAAGGTAAGGCAGTGCCTGTGGTTCATCGATCATTCAGGAATCTGACGGCAGCTGTTCTTGTGCCGTTGAGGGCTCATCTTCAGGCTCCTCTACCTTTTACCCGATGGGAGCAGAGAGAAGGCATGGCCTGAGAGTTGGGGATCCTTGAGGAGTGAGGCTGCCTTCTTAAGGCACCACCTCCTGTACATGTCCTCAATGGAGTGAAGACTGGTGCCCGTGATGTTACAGGCTGAGATAACAACCCTCTGGAGATTTTTCTTGTCTTGTCTCTGTACCAGGCAGTGATGCAACCAGCCAGAATGCTCTCCACGGTACACCTGTCGAAGTTTTCAAGAGTCTTTCATTGATGGTGTCAGGTCCTGATGGTGTACTTGGCAGGGCACTGAAAATCTGCACCAACCAACTAGCAGGAGGGTACACGGACATTTTCAACCTCTCACTGCTGCAGTCAGAAGTTCCCACCTGCTTCAAATGGGCATCAATCATCTCAGTGCCCAAGAAGAGTAGAGTTGACTATTGCTCAGTAGCACTAACTTCCTCTGTGATGAAATGCTTCGAGAGGCTGGTCATGGCCAGAATTAACACATACCTAAGCAAAGATGTGAACCTATTGCAATTTGGCTATCTTCACAATCGCTCCACAGCAGATGCAATATCGCTGGTTCTCCACTTAGCTCTGGATCACCTCAAAAACAGCAATTCATACATATAGCTGCTCTTCATCGACTATAGCTTTAATACCATTATTCCCTCAGTGCTGGTCAAGAAGCAACAAACGTGGATAGGCTTTTTCAATTAAGAGTGGGGGAGATTCAAACTAGAGGGCATGGTTTAAGATTGAAGGGGGAAAATTATAAGGGGAACATGAGGGGAAATTTCTTTACGCAAAGGGTGGTAGGGATGTGGAATGAGCTTCCTTCCGACAGACGTGGTCGAGGCGGGATCATTGGTTACATTTAAGGAAAGACTGGATAGTTACATGGATAGGAGAGGACTGGAGGGGTATGGACCGGGTGCTGGTCAGTGGGACTAGGAGGGTGGGGATTTGTTACGGCATGGACTAGTAGGGCCGAACTGTCCTGTTCTGAACTGTAAGTGGTTATATGGTTATATGGTTATATATAACTCTAGGCCTCTGTACCCCACTCCGTAACTGGATCTGTGACTTTCTCATTGGAAGACCACAGTCAGTACGAATTGGAAACAATGTCTCCTCCTCACTGATTATCAACACAGGGGCTCCCCAAGAATGTATACTTAGTCCACTGCTCTATTCGTTATACATCCATGACTGTGTGGCCAGGCATAATTCCAATGCTATCTACAAGTTTGCCGATGACACCTCAGTTGTCGGCAGAATCACAAACGGCAATGAGGAAGTGTACAGGAGGGAGATAGATCAGGTCATTGAATGTTGTAATGACAATAACCTTGTGCTCAAGATCAGCAAAACCAAGGAGATGATTGTGAACATCAGAAGGAAATCGAGGGAACACGACGCAGTCCTCATCAAGGGTTCAATAGTGGAGAGGGTTCAAGAACTTCAAATTTCTGGGTGTAAACATCTCCAAGAATCTGTCCTAGAGCCTCCGCGTTGATGCAATCACAAAGAAAGCTCGCCAGTGGCTATACGTTGTGAGGTGTCCAAGGAGATTTTGCATGTTATTGAAGATTCTCGTAAACTTCTACAGGTGTACCGTGGAGAACATTCTGCCTGGAATGGAGATGCCAACACTCAGGTCAAGAATAAGCTCCAGAGGATGGTTAACTCAGGCTGCGACATCACAGACACCAGACTTCACTCCATTGAGGACATATACATGAGGCGGTGTCTGAAAAAAGCAGCCTCCATCCTCAAAGACCCCCACCACCCAGGCCATGCCCTCTTCACTCTGCTACCATCGGGACAAAACTGTAGGAGCCTAAAGACGAGCACTCAGCGGCACAGCTTCTTCCCCTCCGCCATCAGATTCCTGAATAATCAATGAATAAATTACACTGCCTTGCCTTTCGTGCACTAATATTTTAAATTTTTTATAGTAATGTTGTAAGATGGTTATAATATGAATGTTTACACTGTGACGCTGTTGCAAAGCACCGAATTTCATGACTTGTTAATGAAAATAAATTCTGATTCCAACATATTGAATCTTCTCAAACACCTCACAAAGTACAGCTGCTGGCGAGCCTTCTCCGTGATTGCATCGACATGGAGGATCCAGGACAGAGCTTCAGAGATGTTGATGCCCAAAAATGTGAAGTTCTTGATCCTCTCTCCTACTAAACCCTCAATGAGACTGGTTCATATTCCCCTAACTTCCTCCTGATGTCCACAAGCATCTCCTTGGTTTTGCTAATGTTGAGTAAAAGGTTGTTGAGTGACATCGCTCAACGAGCTGATCTATCTCCCTCCAGTACACTTCCTCATTGCCATTTGTGATTCTATGGACAGTGGTTGTGTCATCAGCAAATTTGTAGATAACATTGTAATTGCGCCTGGCTACACAGTCATGGGTGTATAACGTGTAGAGCAGTGGGCTAAGCACACATCCTTGAGGTGCCCCTGTGTTGATCATCAGTGAGGAGGAGATGTTGTTTCCAATTCATACTGACTGTGGACTTCTGATGAGAAAGTCAAAGATCCAGTTGCAGAGGTGGGTGCAGAGGCCCAGAGTTTGGAGCTTGTTACCAGTGTGACAGAGTATATAGATATGTTTTTGTGAGATAAATTGGGAAAGGTTAGAGTAGGTCACATACAAACACTTTAAAACAGATCTTATTTAAAATACTGGAGCTCTGTCCCATGCTAGACATGTCGGGGCCAATAGTCTTTGCAAGAGTTTTGGAGAGTGCCCAAGAGACTTCACTAAAGGACCGTTGTTTACAAAAGGCAACAGATGAAAGAACTTGTCAGAGACACATTCTGTCTGAAGTGGAACTTGCTGTTCCAAGAGAATCATGTGGCTTTGCAAGCAGAGAGAGTCAAACAGGCTTTCTCGCTGAGTGAGAGAGAGAGACAAACACACACACACACACACACACACACACACACACACACACACACACACACACACACACACACACACACACACACACACACATAAACAGATCAATTCTATAGTTTTACAGCCAGCAACCGCAGCTGGGACAGGAACAACAAAAGCTGGCAAGCTTGTGGAAAACCCCATTTGGAAGACTAGCTGTGAGTGATTAGTTCAACCGAGTCAAAACCCTTGTGGTTCATGCAAGAGGAGAGGACTGGCTGTCTAATGTTTCACTTGAAATAGGGGAAACAAAAAGGAACTCTGTGGTGACCGGAAAGAAAGAGGTTATCATCTGGAGAACCCCAAGGGGAAAAATTTCGTTAGCAAGACACTGATTAAAAAGGAACAACAAGTGTCTCTCTGAAAACCAACAAGAACCTTCCTGAGTGGTAACCATTTACCTTTCAAGCACCAAAGCATGGTGAACTTTATGAATGTTAAATTCTGTGCACAGTATAAGAATTGCCTGCAACCAATGAACTTGGAGGAATGAGAAGTGAGATTGGACTGTGAACCAAAGAACTTTTCTGAACTTACAGATTAAAGTTCATGCAGAGCCAGGTTTTCATTGAACTGAGTCACATAAAAAAGTGCAATACAGAGATACAATACCCATATTCCACGATGCACTGAAGGGGTGGTTGTGCTGCAAAAAGAAGACGACACAGTCCAATCTCACTTCTCATTCCTCCAAGTTCATTGGTTGCAGGCAATTCTTATACTGTGCACAGAATTTAACATTCATAAAGTTGACCAGGCTTTGGTGCTTGAAAGGTAAATGGTTACATTACATACACGTGCGCTTAGAATTAGAAGGGGGTTAAGTTAGGTTAGTTCAGTTAAAGTGTGATTCTGTTTTCAGGCTTAAAGATAGTTAAAAGCAACTTTTAACTTGGTGAATATCTATTGCTGCTGGGTTTTGGGGTCCTCTGGGCTGAAGGAATAATGGTGTTGAGAGAAATGGTCTCATTTTTCATCTCATCATATCCAATTTACACTGTTTGTCTGATGGTCTGGACTCCTCTCCCTCCCATTCTTCCCCATTTCTCTCCCCAGCCTTGATTCAGATGTTTCCTGCTTTTTGCTTATACTTTGAGGAAGGGCTCAGGCCAGGAACATTGGTAGTATACCTTTACCTCTTATGGGCACTGTGAGATCGGCTGAGTTCCTCCAGCATTTCATGGTGTTTTTATTATAATCACGTTCAGGGCGAACTCAGACAAAAGGACTAAGAATGCACAAAATCGCAAGGGCTTAACTGATGAACAACAGATTCCAGATACAGTACCTCAGTTGATATGGAAGTCCTAATTAAAGGTATGTTTGTGACAACAATCATTTCATAAAATATGATGTTGATATTTTACAGCAATAAATTCAAGTTGAACAACACAGAAACACACCTTTCAGCCCACCACACCTGTACCAACCTTGTGCCATCAATACTCATCCTATTTGGCTGTATTAGGTCAGGATCAGTCGATGCCTTGTTTGTTGAAGTGGCTGTTCAAATATCCCTTAAATGTAGTGAATGCATTTGTTTCCACCACGTCTTCTGACAGAACATTCCAGATATTCTGTACAAAGTGAAGAGAGAAAAGTTTAGGGGAGACATCAGGGGTATGTTACGGAGAGAGTTGTAGGTGACTGGAATGGAAGTGGAGGCTGGTACAATAGGGGCTTTTAAGAAACTTTTAGACAGACCTATGGATGAAAGAAAAATAAAGGGCTATGAGGTAGGGATGGTTTAGGTTTTGATTTGGTAGGTCAGCACAACATTGTGGGCAGAAGTTTTGATTTGGTAGGTCAGCACAACATTGTGGGCAGAAGTTCTGTGTTCTATCAATCACTCTCTACGTATAAAAGCTTTCCCCTCGAATCTCCCTTGAGCTGAAGTCTTCTTGTTTACAAACCTCATTTTTGATCTCACTATTCATTGAGAGAGCAACCTCAGTTTGAAGTAGTGGGTGCAATGGAACTGGATTCAAGGGTCAAAGTTCCTTTTGTTGTCACATATTAATACATTAAAATGTAACATACATGATATACTTTAACCTTTGGCTGTTATAAGGCAGACAAGTATGTTTTTTAGATAGAATTTGCGTGATTTTGCCAGTCTGAAGAATGTCAGAGGCCTCGGCATTGGTCGTTCACACAAGAGCAATCAAGACTCAGTATCTCCGTTTCCTTACGCGTGTTTAGACAGCACACTGGACTTGCGGCAATTAAAGAAGTGTGACTTGCAATGCACGTCATCGATATGTGCTATCATGAGCCCATTGTTCACGGAATGCCTGCAGTTCACTTTAGACTGCAGGCATTCCGAGAAATTTACTAGGGTTCTAGGAGGTAAAATATCAGAACGGGAATGGCTCCCTCATTCCCATTCAGACCTTTTTACACAGCATGGGTTCTGGAAAAATGGCAATAATTCCCTGGAACCCGGCAGCTGCATAAAAAGCATAAATGAGTCGCCATTAGTATTGCCCGGTACAGGAGAAAGAGAAGCAAAAGAGAGTAAGAAGTTTGATACATTTCTGCTGGGAAAGGCCAATACAATGAAAATAACAAAAGTGGGAATGTTTTACAGTGGCTGAATTTTAAACGGACTGATCGAAGGCCAGTAATTGTCATCAAGACTGGTTAAGATATTTTATAAATTAAGCTATTCCTGGGCAAAGAATCAAGAGAAAGTGGTTACATTTAAAAGGCAAAGTTAAGGAAGATGAAAGGATGCCAAGCTGAATAGAGTGGGCTGTGGAAAGAATTGAACCTGCTCGGTAGATCATTGGAAGACTAAATCAGTGCTGAGGAAAATAGAGTTTTGCATGGGGATCAAAAGATCAATGGCGCTTCAATTGAAATATAATAATATGTATGGGAAATAGTGATCTGGAGGACTTTGGCAATGACTTGAAGCTATTGCTACAATCCTTGGTGATAGTAAATAAAGCAAATGAGATGCTGGGATGCAGTTCAGGTTCAATACGAGCCAGAAAACTGAGGTAATCCTGGAAAGGAAATGGTGACATATTTAGCGATCCTGTAGGGACGAGATAATGTAGATCAGGCCTGCCAAACTCAGTTTATATAGAGGGCCTGATCTAGCATTCTGGCAGAAGGTTCGGGCCACATTTAGCAAGAAATGTGTTCTCTTCACCTTTAGACATTAAAGCAAGTCCAGCGTTTTTGAATTTCAGAGTGTGATGTTTTACGCCAAATCTGCACAAGAGCAAATTAATTTGCATTTCACTGATCGCAGAATCCCTGGTGACTGCTTAAAGTCAGCATTATTTCTGCTGACACAACCCCCTTCCCCTCCTCCCATTACCCCCCATCTGTGTAATCTACGTGAATAACTGGGCACAGCATGCTCCCAGGAACAAACTGGGCTCAAATTCCTTCTTGCTCAGTCTGAGGGTTTTTAAAGTCGGGCTCAGACTGAGGAAATCCCGTCTCCGTCCCTCAACGGCCTCTGCAGATTCACCGCTGAAAGCATCTGTCAGGGTGTGTCACTGAGTGGGACGGGAACTGCTCCACCCAAGACCACAAGAAATGACAGAGTTGTGAACATCACAAACCACCCCTCCAGTGACTTGATTCACACCTTGAAGAAAGGTTGAGGCCTGAAATGTCAGTTTTATATCCTATGGACGCTGCGAGACCGGCTGAGTTCCTCCAGCATTTCTGTGTTTTTACTACACGGTGTCTGCAGAGTTTCCTGTTTCCCTCTGCATATAACCTTCTGGTGCCTCGGAGAAGCAGGCAAAATGTTAAAAGACCCATTCCATCCTGTCAACACTCTCTTCACCCCTCTTTCTTTGGAATGAAGATCCACACCAGATTCAAGGACAGTTTCGTTCCCACAGTTATTACATCCACCACACATCAATAACTCTGTAGTGGAGAAAGTAGAGTTCACTTAACTAGTCACTTATCATGGACACACGACATCACTCACTTGTCAGGAGGGCACAACAGAGACTACATTTTCTGAGAGGACTGACGTGGATGAGGCTACCATCCACCATGATGCCAACCTTTTACAGGAGCTCTATTGAGAGCGTCCTGGGCGGCTCCATCACAGTGCGGTACGGTTGCTGCAGAGAAATGGATTGGAGGTCAATCCACAGGACAATAAGAGTGGCAGAGAGGATCACTGGGGTCACCCTCCTCCCGATCAACATGATCCTACTGGGATTGTTGTCTGAAGAGGGTGTGCAAACTTGTTGAGGATCCCCTACCACCCTTCAGCTGCTCGTGTAGGGCAAGAGATACAGCAGGCAGTGGGAAAACTGAACCACCAAAGGAGCTGCTCCGACTAACAATCCGAGACTACCATATTTATGAAACAATATTTATTTATATGTCTGTATATTTATTTGAATACTTGTCCTGCATATGTATTATTTGTCTGTATGTGTTTTATGTCTGGTTGTGTGTCTGCGTATTTTGCACCGAGGACCGGAGAATGCTGTTTCTATAGATTGTACTTGTACAGTCAGATGACAATAAACTTGACTTGACAACTACAAGACTCCTGCATGGGACTTGAACTGTCTGACTCAGAAGGGCCAACGCCACCCATGAATCCACTGCAGGGAGATTGTGCAACACCATTGGTTCTTTAGATGCTGATGTGCTTTCCAAGGCATGTTCAAATTCTTTTTTTCTCTGGAGATAAGTTACCTCAGGAGGCTCAAGGTGTGAATCAGTGAAACAAAATGCACACAGGAGCCAGAATCTGGAAGGGAAGAAACAAATTGCCAAAGGAAATCAGTGACTCCAGCAGGCATCTGTGGAGGGAGAGGGATGGCCTTCATTTCAGGCTAAGACCCTGCATCAAGACTGAGACCGTAGAGGGGAGGTAGCAAATGAAATGTAAAGGTTTCCTTCCAGAAAACTCCAGGCCAACAGTTTAACTAGAAGAGAAACCTTTGAGACATACAGGTCCTGATGTAGGTACTCCTCAAGTCGCAAAGGCCGAAAGCAACTGGTATACTGATGCACCATCAATATCCGCAAAGACTAGAAGTTGTAGAGAAACTGATAGGCTTTTATTATCTACTGAGTGGAGGTGCATCCATGCTGGTCGACTGCCCAGGACTGAGGAGGGTGCTGTGGCACAGTCGGCATTATTCAGGGGTCAGTGGGAGGAGCCTCAGGCACAGTCAGCAAGGGGTGTGTCCCAGTACATCCAAACATACATACAGTGGTTTACCACATTCACCTTGGCGAGGTGAAGCGATTTAAAAGTTCATTCTGGTTAAGTCTCGTCTGCCAATGCAACTATCAATAGTGCCAGCTGCGGTGCAGGTGTTGAACTTCAATTAGTCTGGGACGCCCGTACGTTGTCGTCGGCAATAGCTTGGTGTATGCATGGTGCCGAATCTGACATGTCCTCCACTTGGGCAGGGGTAACGTGGATAGTGGTAGATGAAGGGGGGTGGTTGGACTCCTGAGGGCACAAGGTCCCGAACGGAGACTGTGTCCTCGCGCCCATCGGGGTATGCCACGTAGGAGTATTTGGCATTGGCGCAGAAAAGATGGACCCTTTCGACCAATGGGTTAGACTTATAGCTCCTCACGTGCTTCCAGAATAGGACCGGCCCTGGGGATATCAACCAGGACAGCAGTGTGGTCCCCGAAGTGAACTTCCTGGGGAAGTAAAAGATCCTTTCATGTGGAGTGGCAGTGTATAGGAGTGATCTGATTGAGTGGAGTGCATCAGGGAGGACATCTTGCCAATGGGAGACTGGAAGGCCTTTAGACCACAGGACTAGGAGAAAGGCCTTCCAGACAGTGGTGTTCTCCCATTCCACCTGCCTGTTCTCTCGGGGGTTGTAGCTGGTGGTCCTGCTTGTGGCGATACCTCTGGCCAGCAGGTAGTGACGCAGTTCATCACTCATAAAAGAGGACCCCTGATCACTATGGATATAGCAGAGGTACTCGAATAGGGTGAAGAGATTGTGCAGGGATTTGATAATTGTGACAGCGGTCATGTCCAGGCGAATGGGAAACTTGAGTACTCATCAATGATGTTGAGTAAGTACATGTGGTGGTCGGACAAGGGGAGGGCCCCTTGAAATCGATGCTCAGGCATTTAAAGGAGCGGATGGCCTTTATCAGGTGTCCTCTGTCTGGCCGATAGAAATGCGGTTTGCACTCCGCACAGACCAAGCAATTTCGGTCATGGTCCTAATCTCCTCACTAGAGTAAGGTAAGTTGCGGGCTTTGACAAAGTGGAAAAACCTGGTGACCCCGGGGTGCCAGAAGTGGTTGTGAAGGGCTTGTAGCTGGTCTTTTTGTGCACTGGCACATGTTCTATGGGATAGAGCATCTGGAGGTTCAATAAGTTTTCCTGGTCGGTACCAAATATTGTAATTGTAGGTGGAGAGTTCAATTCTACACCTCGGTATCTTGCCGTTTTTGATCTTACCTCATTTGCTGGTTATTGAACATGAAGACAACTGCATGTTGGTCAGTCAGAAGGTAAACTGTCTCCCAGCAAGGTAGTGTCTCCAATGCCGTACCACCTTGACAACGACCTGGGCCTCCTTCTCGACCAAGGAGTGCTGGATTTTGGGACCCTGGAGGGTGCAGGAGAAAATGGCTACGGGTCTGCCTGCCTGGTTAAGGGTGGCGGCCAGGGCAGTCGGATGCATCACTCTCTACCTGGAACAGGGTGGATTCATCCACAGTGTGCATCGCAGCCTTGGCAATATCTGACTTGAAGTGGCTGAAGGCTGCACAGGCCTCTGACATCAGGGGAAAAGAGGTGGATTTGACAAGGGGACAGGCCTTTTCCACATAATTGGGGATCCATTAGGCATAGGAAGAGAAGTCCAGGTACCTTTTCAGGGCCTTGTGGGGAAGGGAGAGTTCCAACAGAGGTGCATGCAGTCGTGATCGAGGCCAATGACTCCATTCTCTAAGATGCAGCCAAAGATAGCAAGGCGAGTTGTGGAAAACACGTACTTATCCTCTTTGAATGTGAAGTTGAAGAGTTTGGCAGCTTGGAGAAATTTTTGGAGGTTGATGTTGTGATCCTGCATGTCATGGCCACAAATGGTGACATTGTCCAGATACGGGGATGTGGCCTGAAGCGCATACTGGTCTATCATGCGGTTCATCTTCCACTGGAAGACCAAGACCCTGCAGGTGACTCCAAAGGGGACCCTCAGGAAATGGTAGAGGCAGCCATCTGCCTCAAAGGCAGTGAATTGGCGGTGCTCTGGGCGGATAGGGAGCCAGTGATATGCCGACTTTTAATCAATAGCGGAGAATACCCGATATTGGGTGATTGGATTCACCATGTCAAATATGCAGGGGAGAGGGTAAGCGTCAAGCTGTGCATATCTGTTAATAGTCTGACTGTAGTCGATGACCATTCTGTGTTTCACCCCATTCTTATTTACACAACTTGGGGTCTCCAGGGGCTGGTGCTGGCTTCAATGATCCCCTCATTCAGTAGTCGCAGCACCTCCGACCTGATAAAGGCCCTTCCCCCGGCACTGTATCACCTACTTTTGGTGGCAACGGGCTTACAGTTGGGGGCTGAGGTTAACAAATAGTGGTGGAGGGGTGATCTTTGGGATTAAGAGGCCCCAAGAAGTGCATGGTGAGCAATATCTCCAAATTTGCAGATGACACTAAGCTAGGAGGGGTTGTGTGCATGGAAGAGGGGGTCAGGAAGCTCCAGTGTGATTTGGATAAATCGAGGGACTGGGCAGATACATGGCAAATGCACTACAATGTGGATAAATGTGAGGTTATCCACTTTGGTAATACAAACTGGAGGGCAGATTACTATTTGAATGGCAATAGATTAAGAGATGGGGAAGTGCAGAGAGACCTAGGGGTACTTGTACACCAGTCTCTGAAGGCGAGCATGCAGGTACAGCGGGCGGTTAAAAAGGCAAATGGTATGTTGGCCTTCATATCAAGAGGGTTTGAGTCTAGGAACAAGGATACCTTACTGCAGCTGTACAGGGCCTTGGTGAGACCCCACCTGGAGTATTGTGTGCAGTTTTGGTCACCTTATCTAAGGAAGGATGTTCTTGCAATGGAGGGAGTGCAGAGGCGATTCACCAGGCTGATACCTGGAATGGCAGGAATGACTTAGGAGGAAAGATTGCGCAAATTGGGATTGTACTCGCTGGAATTTAGAAGATTGAGAGGGGATCTCATAGAGACATAAAATTCTGGCAGGACTGGACAGAATGGATGCAGATGGGATGTTTCCAAGGATGGGAAAATCCAGAACCCGGGGCCATGGTTTGAGGATAATAGGCAAACCATTTAGGACCGAGATGAGGAGGAATTTCTTGACCCAGAGGGTGGTAAATCTGTGGAATTCATTGCCACAGAGGGCAGTAGAGGCAGGTTCATTAAATATACTTAAGAGGGAATTAGATCTATTTCTTCAGTATAAGGGTATTAAAGGTTACGGAGAGAAGGTGGGGACGGGGTACTGAACTTTAAGATCAGCCATGATCTCGTTGAATGGCGGAGCAGGCTCGAAGGGCCGAATGACCTACTCCTGCTCCTATCTTCTATGTTTCTATGTTTCAATCTGTGTGTTGCTGGCTAGAAACGATGGGAGGAGAGGCCGGTGGGGGGGGTTTCTGCGGGTGAAGCGCAGTGGCCAGTTTAAAAACTGCTGGTTACAGACATTGAGGAGGGGGGTGACACTTTTAAAGGGCATTGAAAGTTCAGTCCCAGCAGCAGAGCAGTGCAGAGCCATGGCATCACGTGGAGTTTAAGTTCTTTGTCGTCTGTGCCCTGTACCGTTAGAGTCACTACACAGTCGTCACAGACATCTACTGTTTGGGACTTTGAGGCCAATGAGACTTTGTGGTTTATTGGCCTTACCACAAGGGAGTATCGCTGTAGCATGTCGGGGTTGAAGAAGCTCTTCATGCTTCCACTGTCAAACAGGCAGCTCGTCATGTGGCCGTTTGGCCCCAATGTCCATCATTGCCAGGCAGCATTTTCTCGAGTGTTTTAACAGGCTGCAGAAGTAGCACTGTGGGTGCTCATGGAGTACCACGGCTGAGGTCAGGTCACTGGTGGGACATGGCAGTGTTCCTCAGGCCAGAGGTCCTCCCACTTCCCAAGATGGCGGTGCCAGTGGTAACCATGAGGTGGCGACATTTTTGGCAGAGTACGCATCCATATTTTGGAGGGCCAATTTTAGTGTGTCCACTAGGTCAACTGCCTTCTGCAAATTGAGCTCATCTTACTCTAACAGTCTCTGGCGGATGTAACTGGATCTTATGGTGCGAAGAAGGTGTCTCGGATCAGGTTGTCTGCGTTCACCACGGCCGTCACAGCCTTGCAGTTGCAGTACTCCATTCAAAGGGCTTGCAGGGCCCGAAGGTACTTGGTGCTGATTCCCCAAGTTGCTGCTTACAGATAGCCAAGAGGTGCCTCACGGAAACTTCATTTACCTTCCTCCAGTACTGACTTTTCAGAACGTCCATTGCTACAGGGTATGACTGGGCATCCCTGCTCATCGAGTACACCAGGGGCCTGAGCCAAGAATACAGGACTTGCAGCCTGTCATCCTCTGATTGGATGATAGTGAAGGAGGCCTGCAGGAGCGCTTCGAACCAATGCAGCCAGAGTTTGAAGCTGCTGGATGTGTTGTGTAATGGAATATACATTTGGGAGATAATTTGGTAAAATTAGAATTGGTAACATACATACACAAATTTTAAAACAGATCTTATTTGAAATACTGACGAATTCATATTCAGTGAACTTTACAGAAACTATGGAGAATGCTATGCACATTTCACAAGTAAGTGCTAATTGAAATGATGTCATAAAATGAATAGACTATTGTTTGGACTGGAGACACTTTGGCTGTTTACAAGGCTTCTGACCTTTCTACAAAATGCTCACAGAAAGGTCACCCCTGGGTTTTGTTTATCTAAGACAACAGCTTAACCAAGAAGGATAACTCCTGTGGTTTGCTGAAGAAGGTGGGGGTTTTGTGGCAAGTGAGAGAGTCGCATGGGCTTTCTAGCAGTCTCAGTTGGAGAGGGGGGGGGGTGAAACAAGCTCTCTCAGCCAGATTGTGTATGACACTGAAAGCAGCTGAACAGAGCAAGCCAGGAGAAGGTTGTTGGAAACAGAAAGCTCCATAGTGGCGGATGGCTGGAAGTGCTATCTGTCTGATGTTTCTCTTGGAATAAGTGGAACAGAAGAGAACTCTGTGATGGCCTGAAAGAAAGAAGTTACCATCTGGAGAACCCTGAGGGGCAAGTTTCATTAGCGAGACATTGAGGTGACTAATGGTGGTACCTCAGTTGTGGAAATCCTGGAACATCACATCTCTCTCTGCAAACCTCAAAAGAACCTTCCTGAGTGGTAAACATTTGCCTTTCGAGCACTAAAGCCTGGTGAACTTTATACACGTTAAATTCTGTGCACAGTATAAGAATTGCCTGCAACCAGTGAACTTGGAAGAATGAGAAATGAGATTGAACTGTGGACCAAAGAACTTTTCTGAACTTACACACACATCACATACATGTGTGCTTAGAATTAGAAGGGGGGTTAATTTGGGTTAGTTAAGTTAATAGCGATGAGTTAAAGTTTGATTCTGTTTTCATGTTTAAAGATAATTAAAAACAATATTTGTCTAAGTAACTACTTGTCTTGGTGAATGCCTATTGCTGCTGGGTTTTGGGGTCCTTTGGGCTCATAACAGTTGGGCCATTGTAGGTCGAGATCCAGCTTTCCTGGCACAGTCAGCAAGAAGCACGTCTTAATACATCCAAACATACATATGGTGGTTTACCACAGATGCACAAGGTTAAGGAAAACTTCATGAGTTCACAGACTTTTACCATTAGTTTCAACATTAATATCTCTGATCTCACTCCGGAAATTCAGTTAAAAAAATGTAAACACAAAAATACATCAATCCATGCATCTGAAATATTCTTTTCATTAACAGACTCGTGGGCCGAAATGGCTTGTTACCGTGCTATATGTCTAAATTTAAAAAAAAGATTTGAAGCACGGTAACAGGGCATTCTGGTCCACGGGCCCAGGCGACCTAAAAAATACCAATTAACCTAAAAATCCTGTACTCTTTTGGAGAGTGGGAGAAAACCGGAGCATTCAGAGGAAACCAATGCAGAAGGTACAAATTCCTTTCAGGCAGCACTGGATTCAAACCTGGGTGGCTGACGCTGTCATAGATTTGCACTAATCACTACACCAACCCTGCTGCCTTCTACACTAAATTTGCCACCCTTCTTTCCTTGGTGTCCCACAATATCCAAAGCTGCTCTTGGTCAGCCTATGGGGATTTAGCCATCAAAGTGCTTTAAGACAGGTAGAATATCGTCTTCTGTTTTAAAATATAGTAATAAATCACAGATAATGTACCACTTCATTGTACTCATCAAACGAAATGCTCAGAAAGCTGAGGGGTTAACATGGTCATGTGTGGAACATGATCTTAATACTTCTCACCCACATTTACTGTGAAGAGGGGCATGGAGCCAAAGGAGTGGTATCAAATGAAACGTACAGTACGGTAACAGGCCATTTTGGCCCACGAGTCTGTGCCACCCAATTTACACCGAATTAACCTACACCTCTGGTATGTTTCAAAAGGTGGGAGGAAACTGAAGGCCCACATAGACACGGGGAGTATGTACAAACTCCTTACAGACAATGCAGGATTCAAACCCTGGTCCTGATTGCAGGTGCTGTAAAGGCGTTGAGCTAACCACTACACCAACTGTGCCTCCCCCAAAAAAGAGACTTGGTCTCACTGTATTGACCAGACTGCGCAGGGGGGGGGGGGGGGGGGGCGATTCGACTACTGATGGGCACAGGGGCATTGACCTGCTCCGTTTCCTGGGCTGATTTACCCCTCTTGATGGTGATGTCCGATTCCTCTGGAGACACCATATCAATGCCCATCTTAGTGAGGAGCCTGGAACTCTTGATCTCAAGCTATCTGACAGCCTCAGCCTCCAAGTAGCTGGATTTCAGCCGGGCACTGTATGTCTAAATTTTTTTAAAATTCTGGGGTCCTGGTAGAAACTTGTTTATCATTAGCTATGTATCTGTTGGAGTTCTTGAGGAAGCCGGACAAACAAAGAAGAGTCAGTCAGTCAATGTTGTTCACTTGGACTTTCAGAAGACCTGTGACAAGGTGTCACACATGAGGCTGTTAAACAAGATAGGAGCACACTGAAGGTCATAAATAAGGTAAATAGTCATAGACTTTTTCCCAGACTAGGGAATCTAAAACGAGAGAGCATAAATTTAAGGCAATAGGGGCAAGTTTTAAAAGAGACCTGGAGTTGCCGTATTTCAACGCAGAGGAAGCTGCCTGAAGAAATGGTAGAGACACGTTCCGGAGCAACAATAAAAAGGGCATTTAGACAAGTGCATGAAAAGGAGAAGTTATGGGCCCGATGCAGGCAAAAGGGATTGCCTCGGCTGATATGACAATTTGGGCCAAAGGGCCTGACTTCATGGAGTAAAACTCCATAATGTGCACTAGTGTGCTGTACGTGACTAGTTGCTACTGGAGTTTGGGCAATGCTGGTGGTGTAACCGTGCTTGACGTTGAAGGTAATTTGATGAACAAGTACGATGCAGGTTGGCATACTTCTGAAAGCGTTCAAACCAGCCCTGTCTGGCTTTGGATGTATCAGTACTTTCAGAAATATCATCACCTTCCTTTGGGTTCTTTCAAGTCTTGCCATTATGATCTCGCTTTTTCCTGGATCATCATCAAACCTAGGGGTACATGCCAGTGCTTCTGATCTAACGGCACACCTCCCTTTTTTTCCATTCTCCGCACTATTACTTCACTCCCTTTACAATGCATCTCTGTGGATCACACTGTGCACTGATTTTTAATTTAGCCTCTGATCTAATGGTTATACTATTGATGCCCACCCAACACCCACATTTTATTTCTATTAATTATATCCAGCATTTTATGAAAACTTGCATCAATTTCTTCGAGGAGTGCATTTCTCAGAAGTGTTGAGGAGTTTTTGAGGCTATCTTGAAGGATGTACACCGTAAATTGCAACAGATTTGGGGTGGCACAGTGGTGCAGCTGGTAGAGTCACTGCCTTGAAGCTCCAGTCTCAGGTTTGATTCTGACCCCCAATGCTTTTGGTGTGGAGTTTTCTGATCCTCCCTGTGACTGTTCTGAGTGACAGAGAAGGGGATGAAAATCTCATGAAATGGTGCGAGTGTAACAACCTGAGTCTCAACGTGGACAAGATGAAGGAGATGATCGTGGACTTCAGGAGGATCAGGGACGACCACCCTCCACCACACATCAACAACTCTATGGTGGATTGGAGCTCAATCCGCAGGACCATAAGAATGGCAGAGAGGATCACTGGAGTCTCCCTTTCCTCCCCCACATCGATATGATCTACTGTGATCGTTGTCTGAAGAGGGCGCGCAAAATCATTGAGGACCCCTTCCACCTGCACACAGCATCTTTCAGCTGCTCCCATCGGGGAAGAGGTCCAGGAGGATCAGAGCCAGCACCACCAGGCTGAGGAGCAGCTTCTTCTCACAGGCAGTGAGAATGCTCAACGATCAAAGGAACTGCTCACACTAACTGTCCAAGACTCTCGCTAGTACAAAATAATATTTATTTTTATAGATAAATTACTTTTCATGCATATATTTTATTTGTCTATGTGTGTGTTATGTCTGGTGTTTTGCACCGAGGATGCTGTTTTGTTGGGTTATACTTGTACAATCAGATGAAAATAAACTTGACTTGTCTGAATGGGTTTTTGCCGGATGGTCTGGTTTCCACTCACGTCCAAAAAGGTGAATGGCTGTAAATTGTGCCTGGTGTAAAGGTGAGTGGTGGAATCTGGGGGGAGGTGGATGGACAAGAAAGTGGGAAGATCGCACTTCTATACTTTTAGACTGTGTCTTACTTGTTGTTCTAAGTATACGATGTCTGCTGACCAGCTCACAAAACAAACTCTATTACTCTATTTTTGATATATGTGACAATAAACTTGAACTTGAGCAGGAAACATGATTCCTCTGTGAGTTGGCATAGACTTGATGGGTTGAATGGCCTCCATCATAATAGAATATGGAATCACAACAACAAGCAGATCTCTATAACTTGGATGATCTTGGGTGAAGTAGGGTGGGGAAAAAACACAAAATGCACGGGTACTGTTCATAGCAATAAACGTTTCACAAGTGTTACGGTTCACGAGGGGCAGCAATCGAGAGACACATAACAGATGGGTTAAGTTTAACTCAAAATTTATTAACAATTGTCAATAATAGAATTGACTCAATAAACACCCGAACATAAACCTTTATGGCAACTAGATACGAACAACAGATATTCATAATGTGTATGTGAAAAAATCCTGACCATTAGGGTCCAAGGCCAAAATGCCCCAAAATAAAACTCCCAAAACCAAACCTCAAGTCAGTCATGCCAACTAAAGAACAGTCCACAGAATCTGGTCTCCAGGCATTGATTTCTTAGTTTAGTTGTGCACTGGTCTTTTAGTTGAACATGGACAGAGATGACTGTTATCACTGCAGACTTATGACCTTGGGAGGGGAATGCGAGAGACTTGTCTGAGTTTCTAATGTGGTAACAGCCACCTTTAATTTCTTCACAAGGGAATTTTCACATAGTGACCTCCTAGTCACTAACACATGGTATGCACCTCCGAAACCCTTTTTAGGGTTGCCAAGGTCACACGAGTCGTCTCCTCTAAAACCCTGTCTTGGGTGGTTAGGTGACTTATGCCACTCAAAGTCCTCCTCTTGAAAGGGGACTGCAGAAGCACAGATTGGACACACACACACACACACACACACACACACACACACACACACAGGGAGTCAGAGTGTCATAAACTGCTGTCAGGACAACACTGCTGACACCCACGGACAAAGCAGCTCAGTCTCCTTTCTTCTAACTGAAGCAGCTAGATGAACACACTGATAGACAGATCCTCACAGCAGTGCTGGCACCCGTAAACAAAGCAACTCAGCCTCCTGCCTGCTGAGGTTGCTAGGTGAGCATCTACACACTGACCGACTGTCTGACTAACCGCTACTCAACTAACTGTCGTCTGACTAACTGTTCCAGCTCAGCACGCTGGGCTCTTCAACTGTCCCAGCATGCGCCTTCAGCTCTCCTGCTTGGCAGAGAGGGGTCAGCAACAGTGGGGGCACTCTCCACGAACCCGTTGGCTTCAGCGCGGGGCTCTCGCACTCCTGATAGCTGTCAATTCTCCCAGCACATGGCTCTCGTACTCCAAGCAGCTGTTCGCTGTCTCACCCCGCTGCCCCAGCACCTCCCACATGTGCGCTCCTCTCTTTCCTGCTGCCTATTCAGTCCTGTCCCCTGTCCTAAAATAAAGCTGTCCAGGGTCCATAACACAATTCAGTGACATTATAGTGGAAGATTTGTAAATTGAATGCTATTTGCATTGTGATTTGATATCAGGCTGGAATTTACAGAGATACATTATTTCCTTGTGTCATTTTTCAGTTGCACTGGGCTTTAGAAATGAATCCCTACTGGTTTGTGCGTCGAGGAAAAAATAGAGACGCATACTACCTGCATATTTCAGGCCTGAAACATCAACTGCCTTTTACTTATTCTGGATGCTGCATGACCTGTTGAGATTCTTCATAACTTGCCTGTTTATTGTGCACGTCACTGGTCTGAGTGCTACTGGTACCATGTAACCCAGGACTACCTGTCGCATGGTCGGGTGGTCGGCAACTAAACCGGCTCCCCCACCAGGCTTGACTGGTGCAGAGGGTGGCTAGACACCCTGCAGGATGTAAAACAAGACCTGTCAAAGGGGGGATGAACCCTCTCGTGGGATCAACGGCCATCTAGCAAATGCGTGCCGTGAAGCGTGGAAAGGGCATCCCTCGCAATGAAGTTCGTTCTGGCCATTCACTGTATCAGAACTTCCCTCGGGCGCCTTGGACCTCAACATGCCTGCTATGTCGAGGGGGTAGGTCTGGCCCCTACTCACCTAAATCCATTCACGCACACGCTGTTCCTTTCTAAGGAGTGGGGTATCCTCACATCAAACCCCACAAACAGACTGAAAGGAACTGTCATCATCCTATGGGATGGATAGCCACCAGAAGAATGTGCAGGGAGCCAAACTCACATCAGGAGGGTTAAGTAGAATGAAAAAAGATACAAGAATGACAGGAGAGATCTGAGCTCCAGTCATGATGAGATTAAAGGTGTGGCTCCTTCTGATAACCCTTGTCAGGAACTCATGCATGGAACTTATCAGCTCACAATTAGTCACTCCCAGCTTAGACCAGAGGTTTGATGAGTGTATGGAAATATCGTTGTTTCAGTATTAATTCCAGAACAAAGCTATTTCTGTACAAAAAAGACTCAATTGTGCATTTGCTGGAAAAGATTTTGATGCATTTTCATTTACCTGCATGTCCTTTTACTCCAACGCTGTTCTGTTTGACAACCAATGAGCTCAGCTAAGCTGAAGTTCATTCTTTCAAAAGGGGGTACCCTGTCACCGAAGAACGAGAAAGGAAACCAGGCGACAAGAGCTTCCCCTCGGTCAGGGTTCTCTGCAAAAGCAAAACACTGCAGATGCTGTCAATCCAAAGTTGAAACCGGAGAAGAAGTCACAAAACCATGATTTCCAGCTTTAATTTTGGTTTCCACTGTATTTTCTTTCTATCATTCCATGTGATAGTTCACTGCTTCCCACCCACTCCTCCTCCTGCCCATTCTTTGTTTCTTTGCTCTTTTTCACTATGTACAACTGGGTCTCTTCTCCCTTCCATCCAATCACAGGCCTTTCCTTGCTTCACTCAATGTAGATGCAACCATCACATCTTGTAAGTTCTATGCCATTCAGCAACTCAAAGATGTGCTGTATCCACGGTCCTCCTGCTGTCATTCCCTTCCTCACAACCCCTGCCTCCCCCAAACAGACAAGATAATGACAGTTAAGTGTTCTTGCTAACCCTCTCAGAGAGACATTTGTTAAACAGCTGTGATCAACAAGGAAGCAGGATATAAAGTTAGCAGATAATCCAGCAATTCCTTTCATGCTATGCACTGATCTCAAGACCGCAGCATTTGGAAGGGAAGTGATACTGCTGGATCCCACTTTGGAAAGGATGCTGCAGAGAACTGGATCGGAGGTCAGTCTGCTGCAGAGAAATGGATTGGAGGTCAATCTGCTGCTGAGAAATGGATTGGAGGTCAATCTGCTGCAGAGAACTGGATCGGAGGTCAATCTGCTGCAGAGAAATGGATCGGAGGTCAATCTGCTGCTGAGAAATGGATTGTAAGTCAATCTGCTGCAGAGAAATGGATCGGAGGTCAATCTGCTGCAGAGAACTGGATCGGAGGTCAATCTGCTGCAGAGAACTAGATCGGAGGTCAACCTGCTGCAGAGAAATGGATTGTAAGTCAATCTGCTGCAGAGAAATGGATCGGAGTTCAATATGTTGCAGAGAATGGGACCGGAGGTCAAACTTCTTGGAGATGATGGGATGACCAGAATTCTACACAATATTCCTAATTCTAACCCTAACCTTAGCCTACTGGTTTATATAGCTGCAATATTACATACCATATACTTTTTTTTAATATCCACTCTATTTACACGGTCACTTTCAAGGATCTATGCATCTGAACCCTTAGATCCCTCTGCACATTAATGCCTGGCATTAACATTCCCCATATATATGACATCCCAAAATTTGACACCTCATCTGGATTAAACTCAAACTACCATTTCTCCTCCCATATTTTTGATAGCCCTCTACACTGTCCACAGTCCCATAGTGTCATCTGCAGATTTACTAATCCACCCACCTATTTTTTCATCTAAGTCATTTATTTTGTCACAGACAACAGGTATTGCAACACTAACTTGTGTGGAACGCTGCTGATTACAGGTCTCCCCGCCAAAATAACACATTTTCGTCACTACTCTTTGACTTCCATTTATCTGCATCTTCTTGATCAGCCTACAGCTGGGGACTTTGTCAAGTTTTACACAATATTCACTGCCCTACCCTTTGTTGCCTCCTCTATTAAGTTTGTAAGGTAAGACATGACTTGCCCCATAGGAAGCCATGCTGTCTCTAATTGGACCATGCCCTTCCAAATGTATGTAAATCCTATCCCTAAGTATCACTCTAAGTTTCCCTGCCACTGGCCTGTAATTTCTGGATTATCCCCATTTCCCTTCTGATATAAAAGTACAACACTGACTACTCTCTTGTTCTCCAGGACCTTGTCTGTTGTTGGTGAGGATACAAGGATCTTCATCAAGGCCTCTGCAAATCTCCTCGTATTTCCCATCAAGCCCCAGGGACTTATCTGCCTTAATGTTCCTCAAAACACCCAGCATCATCTCTTCCTTAGCATCAAAATGCATTCTCTACATTATGTTCACTATTGCTATGCTTCGTGTCCTTCTCCTTGGCGATGTTGATTTAAGCTATTCAAACGACATCTGTGGAGAAGAGTTGGGAGGAACTGGTGACGTTTCATCGAAATTGGTGTTGCCATCTAACTTGGTAAGACTGAAGGAGAACCTTGAAAATGTCTTTTTCTCCATGCGCATTACCTCAAGCTACTCAGGACTCATCTTCATCAGGTGCCTCGGCGTTCGGCATGGCCCACCATATCTCTCCATCTATCACGTGTCTGACCCTCCGAATTGTAGTTGCTGCCTCCCCCGTTTCTAACCACGATGTTAACCCATCTATCATTTTCATTTTTGTCGGCCTCGGTTTCTTTTTCACTCCAGCTTTCCTGCTGTAACTAAATGTTCTAATGTATTTCTTCACATGATGTGTCCAAAAATTTTGAAAAGAAAGGACTAAATTCCATTTAAATTTTTACATTTTTAAAATTTAGACATATAGCATGGTAACAGGCCAATTTGGCCCTATGAGTCCGTGCTGCTCAGTTTACACCCCATTAACATTTTTGAAGGGTTGAAGGAAACTGAAGCCTCTGGAGAAAACCCATGCAGACACTGGGAGAACATACAAACTCCTGACGGACAACATGGGAGTCGAATCCAGGTCTGGTCCTGCTTGCTGCTGCTTTAAAGGTGTTGCGCTAACCGTTACACCAACCGTGCCGTCTGTCTGCTCCTATTCCCCCCAACTTTCCAGCTGATCTATGACCTGCTGCATCTTCTTTGCTATTTATGACACCACCAATCTTCACGTGGTTTGCAGACTACCCATATTCTCAAGCGTCACTTCTACAGATGACAAGCAACAAAGGTCCTGGCACTGACTATTGCAATATGCTTGCTACTGATTCCCAATCAGAATAACTCACCTCCACCACTATCTCCTATTGTCGCCAATTTTGGATCCAGTTTGCCAAGCTGCCATAGATCCCTTGAACAAAATTCTAGACTAGTCTACCATGTAGATCTTACTGAAGCCCAGGTAAACCAAGTCCACCACTCTTCCTTTATCAATGTTCTTAGTTACCAGTCGCTGGGAGCAGTATGGTTAGCAACGCAGTTGGCACAACGCTGTTACAGCACCAGTAACTGGGGTTCAAATCCAGCACTGTCTAGAAGAAGTTTGTACATCCTCCCATGTATCTGGGTAGGTTTCCTCCAGGTGCTCCAGTTTCCTTCCACCATTCAGAAATGGGTTGTAGGTTAATTGGGTGTAACTGGACAGCATGGGCTCGTGGGCCAAAAGGGCCTGTTACTGTGCTATCTGTCGAAATATAAAATATAAACTATGATGTTGATAGATGAATATCGGATACTTGTGAAAACTCTCGCTGCTGTAAAGATGTGCGGGTGTGGCTCTTAAGTTCACCAGCTTCACTCACTGCCCTTCAGGTATTGCTGGCAAGGATTTCCTTTACTGTTGCTCCTGCGGTACTTGAACTGAGCGGCATGTTGGTCCCGTTCCAGCCATTGGATCACAGACCAGAGTGATGAAGTAGTGGCCGGTAGGAGAATACCAGCCCTCTCCAGAAAAGAAGGAAAAAAGTGAAGAAAAAACAAAGCCCTAGACACACAAATCACAACAAATAAAAAATAAAGATTTGGAGGAAATGGCACCAAAGAAAGAAAAGCCAAAAACAAAGGGAAGAAAAGAAAGAAAGACGCCACAAGAGAAAGGTGAAGGCCTTACCTGTACGAAGAAGCAGGGACCCGCCGTGGAAAGAGGAGCCCACTCCCTGAGGTCAGTGGAAACCCTGCAGGGTCGCGACCCACCGAACACAGGACTGCAAAGATGGCTCACGGAGCCAAACAGAGGTGCGCAACCACGCACAACAAAGACAACACCGACGGGAGGGGGGACCAGCTGTGGAGTGGAACTCCACAGCACGAACAGCTGGGAAAGACCCGACAGCAGGGCTCCCAGCGGGAAGATACAGAAAATAACAGGAACGGGAGGGATGAGAATGAAAAAAGGAAACCAGAGACACAACAGATAACCAGCCCAGAAGAAGAGGACTAACATCAAGACATCATAAAAAAATATACCCAACAAACTGAGACAAACAGCCCAACAAGAAAGTCAGAAGAGACACAGATACATGGAAAAGAAATAGAAGACACAAACCCTAGAGCAGACACAGAAGAAGAAGAAGAAGAAGAAGAAGAAGGAGGAGGAGAACATCAAGCTCTGCACAGAGAAATAAATAAAGGGAATGGACAGTACATAGATTAAAAAAAATTTCAAGAATATATGGAAGCAGTAAAAGAATGGTTGACACGAGAATTTAGTGAAATAAAAAGAAGAATAAAAGGTACAAAAGAAAAAGTGAGTAGATTAGAGATGGTCATAACGGAAATAAGGAAAAGAGTAGACAAGGTAGAAGAACAAGAAACAGCCGTAGAAATGGAAGTGGACGACTTAAAAAGAAAATTGGAAGAAACTGATAAAAAAGTTAAAGAAACACAGGAGTTATTAGCTCAGAAGATGGATATAATGGTAAACTATAATAGGAGAAACAATATAAAGATAGTGGGCCTTAAGGAAGATGAGGAAGGCAAAGATATGAAAGAATTTATAAAAGAATGGATCCCCAGAGTCCTAGGAATGCCAGAAATGCAGGAAGGAATGGAAATAGAAAGGGCACACAGAACATTAGCCCTGAAACCACAGCCACAACAAAAACCAAGATCCATTTTAGTAAAATTCCTGAGATATACGACAAAAGAAAATATATTGGAGAAGGCAATGAAAAAAAATGAGAGAAGACAAAAAGCCATTGGAATACAAAGGTCAAAAATTTTTTTTCTACCCAGACATAAGTTTTGAGCTCCTGAAGAAGAGGAAGGAGTTTAACGCAGCAAAATCGATCCTATGGAAGAAAGGCAATAAATTTATGTTAAGATATCCAGCGGTGCTTAAAATAGTTATCCCGGGGCAGCAAAGCAGACTGTTTTCGGATCCGGAAAAAACACGAGAATTTGCAGAACACCTGCAAAACAGAAAGAGAGATGAAGAGATGTAACAAGAACAAGAATGATGACAAACTTCATATAAAGAAGAAAAATAATGTATAAGTAAGAACTAAGGAGGGGAAGAAAAGGGAAGAAAGGAAGTAAGAGGGGAATTAAGAGAGTGAACTTTGTTATATGTGAAGATAAAAGTCTTTTCTGGAGGGGATTGGGTGGGAGAGAATAACAGTCACTGCGAAATCTGTTGACGCTTGCGAGGGGGTTCGCAATCCAAATGGAGAGGGGAGTTGTGGTTGCCCGGCAAGGGACAAAGGGCAACTCAGAGAAGGGAGGGACTATTGGGGTTAAAGGAATTTTAGATATGAGAATAGTGGAAATATTTTATGTTATAGAAATGTTGTCTTATAATGTGTTCAAAAAAAGAAAGCAGAAATGGATAAGAAGGGAAGGTGGTGATGAGGAAGCGGAAATGAAAGGTAAACAAAGTATGAAATGGCCATGTTGAACTATATGACTTTAAATATTAATGGAATACATAACCAAATCAAAAGTAAGAAACTGTTAAATTTACTGAAGAAAGAAAAAATTGATATAGCATTCGTGCAGGAAACACATCTAACTGAAGTGGAACACAAGAAATTAAAGAGAGATTGGATAGGACATGTAACAGCAGCATCAGATAATTCAAAAGCCAGAGGATATTAATCAATAAAAATGTACCAATCAAATTAGAGGAGAAAATAATAGATCCAGCACGGAGGTATGTAATGATAAAGTGTCAGATATATTCAGAATTTTGGAATTTGCTCAATATATATGCACCTAATGAAGAGGATCAAAAATTTATGCAAGATATCTTTTTGAAGATTGCAGATACACAGTGGAATATATTGATAGGAGGGGACTTTAACCTTAATTTGGACTCCAAGATGGATAAAACTTGAAAAAAGACTAGCAGAAAGAGTAAAGTAACCAAATTTATGGTTAAATCGATGCAGGAAATGCAACTTTTGGATATATGGAGGAGACAACACCCAAAGGAGAAGGAATACTCATATTATTTGGGTAGACATAAAACATACTCAAGGATAGACCTGTTCCTGTTGTCAGCCCACATCCAAGGGAGAGTTAGGAAAACGGAATATAAAGCTAGATTGTTATCGGATCACTCACCCTTGTTATTAGCAATAGAGCTGGAGGACATCCCACCGAGAACGTATAGATGGAGATTAAACTCCATGCTACTTAAAAGACAGGATTTTAGAGAATTAATTGAATGACAAATTAAAATGTACTTTGAAATAAATACAGAATCAGTGAAAGATAAATTTATACTATGGGATGCAATGAAAGTGTTTATCAGAGGGCAGATAATAAGTTATGTAACTAAGATGAAGAAGGACTACAATCGAGAAATAGAACAGCTGGAAAGGGAAATAGCAAGTACAGAAAAAGAATAAACAACAAGGGAAGATACAAAAAGAAGAGAATTGGCGGACAAAAAAATAAAATATGAAACACTACAAATGCACAAGGTGGAGAAGAACATAATGAAGACAAAGCAGAAGTATTATGAGATAGGAGAAAAAACACACAAAATACTGGCTTGGCAGCTTAAAACAGAACAAACTAAAAGAACGGTATTGCCATCGAGGAAAAAGGACAAACAAATTACATATAACCCAACGGAGATCAATGAAAACTTCAAGGAATTCTACAAGCAATTATATCTAACTGAGAATGAAGGGAAAGAAGACAAAATAGATGAGTTTCTAGCTAAAACTGAACTACTGAAATTGCAAGAAAAGGAGCAAAACAAATTAATAAAATCATTTGAAATAGAGGAAATACAGGATATATTAAAAAAACTACCGAACAATAAAATGCTGGGAGAGGACGGACTCCCAATAGAATTCTATAAAACATTTAAAGACTTATTAATTCCTCCTGTCCTGGAAGTAATGAACCAGATTGAAGAAACACAAAACATGCCAGATACATGCAAAACAGCAATATTTATAGTAATACCAAAGACGGGGAAAGATCCACTAACACCAGCATCGTATAGACCAATATCTCTACTCAACACAGATTATAAGATAATAGCTAAACTATTACCAAACAGATTGGCCAACTGTGTACCAAAAATAGTAAAATTAGATCAAACGGGATTTATTAAGAAAAGATGAACAACGGACGATATCTGTAAGTTCATTAACTTAATCCATGCAGTACAAGGAAATAATACGCCAACAGTGTGAGAAAGTCTTTGACAGGGTGGAATTATTTATTCAAAGTACTACAGAGGTTCAATCTACCAGAGAAATATATTAATTGGATTAAAGCATTATATAAGGGATTATTGGTGAAGGTGACAGTAAATGGATATTTATCAAACCAATTTAAATTAAGCAGGTCAACTAGGTAGGGATGTCCACTATCTCCCTCACTGTTCACATTAGCTATAGAACCATTGGCTGAACTGATAAGAGAAGAAAATAAAATAAGAGGGATAAAAATAAAAGAGAAGGAATATAAAATAAGTCTATTTGCAGATGACATTATAGTATACTTACAGAACCAGAATTATCAATAAAATAACTACATAAGAAATTGAAGGAACATGGAGAAGTATCAGGGTACAAGATCAATGCAAATAAAAGTGAAACGATGCCAATGAATAATGCGGATTTCACAAAGTTTAAGAAAGAATCACCATTTAAATGGCAAACACAAGCAATCCGACACCTAGGTATCCAACTAGATAATAATCTAGGCCATCTATACAAATTAAATTATCAGCCATTAATGAAGAAATTACAAGATGACTTAGAACATTGGAAAGATTTACCACTAACACTGATAGGAAGGGTAAATTGCATTAAAATGAATATCTTCCCAAGGATACAATACCTATTCAATCGTTACCAATTCACCTAACAGAGAAATTCTTCAAGGAGCTAAAGAAAATAATAAGGAAATTCTTATGGAAAGGGGGAAAACCGAGGATAGTGCTAGATAAATTAACAGAATGATTCAAACAAGGGGGCTTACAGCTACCAAACTTTAAGAATTATTATAGAGCAGCACAATTAAGATACCTATCAGATTTTTATCAAACAAGGTAAAACCAGATTGGACCAGATTAGAGCTAGATAAAATAGGGGAGAAGGTACCTGAACATATACTATATAAGTGGGATGAAAAGCTGATGCAACATAGAAGTTCACCAGTACTGCACCATCTGCTCAACATTTGGAAGAAGATTCACATAGAAAGAAAAAAAACAAATTACCAACTATCAAAATTATTATTGATGCAAAATCAACTAATCCCTTTCACAATAGATAACCTTTCCTTTAGAGAATGGGAGAGAAAAGGGATCAAAATAATAGAAAATTGTTTTTCGGGAAATAAATTATTATCTTTTGATCAAATGAAGTACAAATATGGTATAACTCACGGTACAATGTTTGCATACCACCAACTGAAAACCTACTTAAAGGACAAATTGGGAAGCAGGCTGAGGTTACCAGAAGGAAGCAGTTTTGAATATGTGATTACAGACACAATGATAATTAAAAGATTTATAACAAACATGTACATCAAGCTGCAAGAGAAAGAGAAAGAGGAAACAAGCTGTGAACCCAAACAAAATCTAAACATAAAGATAAAGAATGAAACATGGGAAAAGCTATGCTCCGGAACTATGAGAAATACAATAAACACGAGGTTACGCATGATACAATATAATTGGTTACACAGGCTATATACCACGCCCCAAAAGTTAAATTAATGGGACCCAACAGTATCAGATAGATGTTTTCGCTGTAAGAAGGAAACGGGAACAACAGTACATGAAATTTGGGCATGTGAGAAAGTGGAAAAGTTTTGGGAAGATCTCAACCAGGTATTAAATAAAATCACAAAAGAAACATACTAAAAAAATCCAGAGATCTTTCTTCTAAGTAATATAAGAAGTAAAGAATTAGGCCTCAAATTGGATGAAGCACAAAAAAGATTTATTATGATCGCCTTAGATGTAGCAAAAAAATGTATTATGTCAACCTGGAAATTAGAAGATAGCCTGAGAATACAGCAATGGTACATAGAAATGAACAAATGTATTCCATTGGAAAAAATAACATATAATTTAAGAAATAACATCACAGTATTCAAACAAATTTGGGAACCGTACATGGAACACAACAGAGAAGTCCTACTGCGGACCTCCACCACCTAAAATGACAGAAGGAGAAGACGAAATGAACTGACCCAACATGTAAAAGTAGACGACGCAAATTTCTTGTTTATTTTTATTGTGTGATGACATTGTTTAATTGGTTTAATGTATCATATGTTGACCGTTGAGTGGGTGGGGAGGGAGGTGGGATGGAGGGAGGGAAGGAGGGAGGGAAGGGAGGGGGGAAAAGGGGAGAAAATGACACTGTGTATATTCAAGAGGGAAAGGTTTATGTGTATTTTGGTCAGTATGGTTCATAGTGTGAAAAATAAAAAAATAATTTAAAAAAGGGTGCACCCTTATTGTTATAAAAACACAGAAAGGCTAGAGGAACTCACAGGTCTCGCAGCATCCATCAGAGGTAAAGAAGGCCCGAGCCTTTGTTCAAGGTATGAGTTAAAAGCAGGCAGCCCTGAATAGAAGAAATGGCAGGGGCAGATTTAAATAAATGGGTAACTCGCCTAATAACATTGATTGGAGGAGTGAACTGTATCAACATAAATGTATTTCCACATTTGCAAAACCTTTTCCAGACTCGTCCAATACCATGACCGCAGAAATATTTTCAAAACTGGAATAAATTAATTGGGAAGTTTCTTTGGAAAGGTAAGTATGCTACAATCTCCATAGGAAAATTAACTTGGAAATATCATATGGGATATTACAACTCCCAAATTTTAAATATTACTATTGGACGGCCCAGATTAAATTTGTCACTTCCCTCTTTGATGGAAGAGACAAGATTGAACTGCACAAAGTCGGAGAGAGAGAGTGGCAAAAGACTTTATATACAAATGGAACATTAAATTTATTTCTGGTGGAAAGGAGGCACCATTAATAAAGCACATTCTGAATATTTGGCACAAATTGAACAATTTAATTGGATCAAGAAAAAAAAAACTCCAAAAACGCCCTGGATTCAAAATAGATTAATTCTTTAACAATGTATAATAAAATTCTACGTACGTGGTCCCGTAAAGGGACCAAGATTGTTATGTACATAATAATACCATCTTCTGCTAAGTTAAGAGCTTTTTTCAGAGATGAATTAGGACCGACCAAGATTTCACCAGAGTGCAGTGAAATGGGGATTCTGATTAGAAAGGGGAACACAAAGAAATTTACATCAGTAATGTATTTTCTACTTCAATCGGGCACTCGCAAGCGGGAGTTATACAAATCAAATCAAAGGTGGGAATCAGACTTGAACATCAATTAATGGATCAGCTATATCTTACCCCGCAGAAATTGCATAAATTAAATTTTAACATATCTGAGATATGTTTTACATGGTGGGCAAGAAGCAGGTACCTGGTCATGCTCTAAAATGAAATCTTTCTTGGGAAAATTTAAGGATTTTATTAAACCATATTATTGGGAAGCAATTGCTGCAAAGTCTAGAATTGTTTCTCCTAGGAAATATTGTGGGCTTAAGACTTAAAATGAGGCTGTTTAAGTACCAATTAGAATTTCTTCAAGTTGCATTGGTGGTGGCCAGGGAATGTATTGTAGTTACCTGGAAGTTTGATTCCCTTCTGGACATTGTCTGATGGAACGTAGAAATGCATAGTTCTACATGTGTTCCCCTGGAGAAAATTACTTACAATTAAAGGAAAATAATACAAAATGTTTTCGCAGGTGTGGTGGCCACATTTGCAAATGCAGGGTTGAATACCCAAGGCACTCAGACTATTTTTGAATTCTCTATCCCTTTTTCGTCCATATTTGAGATCTAGGTAAGAAAAAAAGAGTTGGATTTTCTGAACTGGATTCCGGATCACAACAAGTTCCTTTTTCTTTCTTTTCTTTTTCTTCATTCTATTTCTTTATTACCTTTCTTTCTGTTATTTTCTTTTAATTTCTATATTATTTTCAAGGGGTTTTTGTTTGGGGAGGAGGGATCATTGGTTCCTTTTCATTTTTTTAATATTTGTGATGATTAATTCTTGACACTTGTTTGACCATAAAACTAAAATAAAATATTCAAACAAAAAGAAAAGGCAGAGGGAGGAGAACAGACCAACAGACAAAAGGTGATGACCAGATATGGAAAAGAGGCCAGGAGAGGGGAAAGGTGAGAATTTCCGAGTGGAGTGGCTTTGTGAAAGCAGAACTGGGGTAAAGGAGATAGAGGGAAAAAGGGAAGAGAGAGACAAGAAAGGAGACATGGCGGGGAATGGCTTACAGAAACCAGAGAAGTCAATATTAATGCCATCCCATTGGAGGGTGGCCAGAATAAATATGAGGTGCTGTTCCATCAATTTTCAGGTGGTTTCAGTCTGGCAGTACAAGGGACCATGGGCAGACATGTCGGCAAGGGAATGGGGTGGGTGAGACCAAACTAGGAGGCCTGGAACTGGAGCTGGAATCCACAGGGCATCAGTGGATACAAGTAGCCAGGAAGGATACGTGGCTGAGGAAATGAGTCTGGATGAATGCATGGTTGTAGAATACATGCTGAACGACCATAGGAACTACTCACACTAACCATCCAAGACTCTCATATACGTAAAACAATATTTATTTTTTTTATTTGCAGAGATGAAATACTTGTCCTGCAGATGAATTTGTTTGTCTGCATGTGTGTTATGTCTGGTTGTGTGTCTGCGTGTGTTTGCACCGATGACCGGAGAACACTGTTTCGTAAGGTGGTACTTGTACAATCAGATGGCAATAAACTTGACTTGTATAGCTTGACAAAAGCAGGGAGTGCAGACGGGGACCTCTGAGAGAGACTCTCACAGCACTCCCTTCGAAGAGAACTTCTGCAGGGTAGGCATGCCTCAAAGGGATTTCACAGTGGAGCAACTGAATGGAGTGAAACATATAATAAGCCCTGTTATAAACCAGATGTGTTTTTACAATCACCCGTCATCACTGTAAAATCATTCATAGCATAAATATGTTTTTTTTTTCATTCCAGATTTACTGAGCAACTGAATTTTGATTCCTCTGGCATCATGACAGGAGTCAAGCTCATCCCTTTGAAGATTTGTGAAGGTCTCTGGTTTGTAATCCATACGCAAGCATTGTGGAACGTAAATGATGCAGTTTTCCACTGCTTAACAAGTACCTCTCCTCACTGACAGCACTTCTTTCCAAGGCTGTCAAGCTCTGTTGCATATGACAACTCCAATTGCTCATCTAACCATCTCTTGTGATCAGCAAGTTCAATTCGAAACTTGTCACATTTACAGTTAAATACTCATTTTCATCCTCTTAGATTAGCCCATAATTATACTAAACTACTTTGAACACATGTCACCATATCAGATATTATGTTTCAGTAACATGCTTTCAATACTAGATGTAATGGCCAGAGATGAGTCCTCATTTGTTGCATTAAAATTACAACGATCCCAGAGTAAAAAAGATGATGTTTTCAATATAAAGCTTGAATAAATGTTGATACTGAAAAGCTGGTTTCCTATAAACAAATGAAAAACATTCCAAATATAACGCTGATAGGACGAGGCTGCTGGCATTCATCTCTTTGCGAATCAAAAACATATCTCATGTTTGTTTACCTCACCAGTTTCCCTATCCTCGCTCCTCCCATGGTCATAGAAGCCTTTGCTCCCATCGCAGCTTCTGCAGAAACTGCTCTGCCCAAGACTGCAAGAAACTGCAGAGAGTTGCGAGTGTGGTTCGGGCAACCTCGCCTGATTTGGTTCCATCCCTACACCCTGCTGCCTCAGGAGAGGATATAAAAGGACCCACCCACTCTCTTCTCCCTCCCTCCACCAGGCAGGACATACATGAGCTTGAAACCATGAACCGCCAATTCAAGGACAGTTTCCTTGCTGCTGTTATCAGACTCCTGAATGAACGTCACTTTGGTAAAAGATGATGTCCCCGTTCTATTAAACTACTATTCTCTATATCCTACACTTTGTGATTGTAACACTATACCCTGCATGCTTTGACTTACTTCAGTGCTACACCCAACACTTTTGTTTCATTATTCCACTGCCTGCTCGACTTAAGTAATGGTTGACGCGCCTGGATAGCATGCTCAACAAAGCTTTTCACTGTATCCTGGTACATTTGACAGTAAACCCCTATGTCTCATCTGCTGACAATTTTCATTTCTTGAAAACTTCAATATACGCAAGTCTTGTAGAACATAAATGATGCAGTTTTCCACTGCTTCACGAGTACCTTTCCTCATTAACAGCACTTCTTGCCAAAGCCGTTGACCTCTGGTATATATAACAGCTCTAAGTGCTCATCTACCTGAAACATGAAAGTCTGCGGATACTGTGAATGTAGTAAAAACACAAAAATTCTGGAGGACATAATCAGGTTTCGCATCGTCCACAGGAGATAAAGATGTATGGATGTTGCGTGACCTGGTGACTTCCTCCAGGATTTTTTCATTTTTTTCTCAAAGCACTTCAAGATTTGTTGTTAACTGAGGACAGAGGATAAAAGCTTTCCTGCTCACTGCCTTTCTGGGATTCCACCCCGGGCTTCATCTCTCAGTCACCCCAGCTTCCAAGCCAAAATGATGCCTCCTGCCACTATTCACGACTGGGCCTGGTAACAGGCTAAAATCAGATCTCCTGCCATCAACTCTTGATTTCTGCCTAACTCCCCAGACATGGCCCAGTCTGAGGCTAATTAATATTTCCTTTGCGTGCTCTCGGTAAATGAAGTGTGCAACAGGCAATTAGTGTCACTGATACCTTTCTTTTGGGACACTGTTGGGTTTTGAAGTTGGAAGCCCACAGCTGTAACAATCACCTTTCGCACACAGATTCAATTTTGAGGGAAGAGTGCAATTTAAATGGTGAAGTATTGACAGCAGAAGAGATTCATTAGGACTTGTGGATCTACATAGAGTCAAATACTGAGTCAGGTAAAGTAATCCAAAAGAAGAGAATGCTGGCCTAGAATCTGGTGTCGAAGAGATTAGAAGTGATGCAATGGAATATGTCACTTGAGCTAAACCACATGGGCATCCTGTGCGTGCTGGGCAATTCCAGACATTGCACCTTCACAAGGACACAAAGTTACGTGGAATGGAGTGCGGTGGAGATCTACCAGAATGAACTGGACTCCCAGGGCTAAGGGAACCTTTGGGGTAGAAAGGGAAAATTCCTCGTCTTGAATGGGGAGCTCAGAAATTGAGAGCAGACTCTGAAAAAGTTAAACCTTTTGGAAATAAAGTGTGAAAACACCAAGCTACATAAAGGAATTTTGAATTCTCTTCTGAGAACGGCAACTGATGCTGGTATCGATCAATAATTTTGAACCTGACATTAATTCTCCTCTGAAAGACTGGAAATGGGTAGCTCTCGGACTACTTTGCCATAGAGCTCTACGATGCTGGGAAGATCAAGCCACTTCCTTACACACGAGTTGATCAGTCTCTCTAGCTTTTCCGCATTCAAGACTGGAACTTGAGACAGGGTTAGAGTCCATATGAGGCATGGAAAGAGCCCAAAATGCATACACCATAGCTTCAACTTGCCAGGTAGTACCATCTGATTGTACTAGCTTAATCAAATGACAATAAACTTAGCTTATGGCGTGGAAACAGGATGTTCAGCCCAATTATGTCTGTACCAACTAGGAGGCTTTCCTGATCTTGCCTGCTTTTGGCCCATAGACCTCTAAACCTTATTTTAAAATCCATGAACCTATCCAAATGTCTTGAAAATATTGTAAGTCCGCCTGCCTCTACCACTTCCTCTGGCAGCTTGTTCCACATATTCACCGTCCTCAGTGTCAAAATCTTACCCTTCAAGATCCCCTTAAATCTTTCCCCTCTCACCTTAAACCCAGCTTTCCTACCCTTATCTATGCCCCTCATGCTTTTATAAATTGCTTTAATGTCACCCCTCAACAACCTTTCTTCTTGTGAGAAAATAGTCCCTCATGAAGGAATACAGGGAAAATAAAGGCCTGAAGAGTGAAGCCAGTTATATGCCTCCTGTTCCAGTATTTCTTCTCAGGATAACTGTCTCATAATTTTGTCCTCTCATTGGAATCCCCTGCTTTCTCTCTTATTGGAAACATATGGGACTATTACATCTTCAAATGAGTAGTTTCAGTAAGGAGGTAAAAGAGGAGATTTACCAGGATGCTGGCTGGATTGGAGAACACGTCTGATGAAGCAAGGTTGAACCGAGCTCCAAGTTTTCTATTTTCAGCTATGGAGGATGAGAGGTGACTTTTGGGATGTGTAAGATTATAAGATAAGGTGGACACCTAGAATTATTTTCCCCAAGGGCCAATACCAGAGGACATCTGTTTAAGGTGTGCGGAGGACAATTTAGTAGTCATCAGAGATAAATTTATTTTACACAGAGTGGTGGGTTGCACCCCATGCCCCAGAGGGAAGCCGCTGGCCACTATTTACCACAACCATTGGGGAGCAGCGACTTGGATACCGAGATGGTCCTAGCATCCACCACGCTAAAGAAAGGCATTCCCCATGGACTTGGGCACTCGATGATGGACATCGCTGTCATTGGAAAGGTAACAAAATGCCTGTTTGATAGCGGCAGTACTGAAAGCTTTGTGCACACGAATATGGCCTGGATGATGAAATTAAAGGTATATCCCATGAACTTCTCTATTGTCTTCGCTGCCCAGGACCACTCTATCTTGGCACTTGATCACTGCTCAGCAGATCTGACAGTGGGTGGGAAAACATATCAAGGGTTCAGGCTCCTGGTCATGCCCAAACTCTGTGCCCCTGTCATCTTAGGGCTGGACTTCCAGTGCCACCTCCCTTGCCTTCGGTGGCCCACTCCTCCCGCTCACTGTCCACGGCACAATGCACAGTGACCACCCCCAGTCAACCTGCAGCCTCTCCACACTGCCGATTCCCCCTCCATCCCTCTTCAATTACCTAACACCAGACTGCAAACCCATAGCTGCCAAGAGCAGGTGCTACTGTGCAGTTGCTTTTATCAAGGCAGAGGTGAGGCAGCTTCAGGCAGAAGGTATCATAGAGCCCAGCACCAGCCCCTGGAGAGACCCCTGGTTGTAAAAGGGGGCAGCAAACCAAGGATGGTCATCGATTATAGCCAGACTATCAACTGGTACACCCAGCTGGACACCTACCTCCTACCCCGAATAGCCAATATGGTCAACGAGATAGCCCACTATAAGGTTTTCTTCACGACTGACCTGAAGTCAGCCTACCACCAGCTCCCCATCCAAACCCAGGATAAACCTTAAACTGCTTTTGAGGCAAATGGGTGCCTCCACCAATTCCGTCGGGGTCAAAAATGGGATCTCCATGATCCAGCAGAGATGGACCATATGGTAGACCAGCACAATCTAAGAGTGACCTTCCTGTACTTGGACAAAGTCACCATCTGTGGCCAAGACCAGCAGGACCATGATACCATCCTGGAGAGATTTCTCCGGACGGCTGAGGAGCTGAACCTCACTTACAACTAGGAAAAGTATGTGTTTAGCACTACCCGCCTCGCCAACCTGGGGTACATCATGGAGCATGGTGTCATTGGTCCCAACCCCAAACACTAATGGAACCGCCCCTCCCTCACATGCTCAAGGCCCTCCACAGGTGCCTAGGGCTCTTCTCTTACTAATCCCATTGGGTTCACCGCTTCTCGGACAAGATCTGCGCCCTGGCACAAGCCACTACCTTTCCCCTCTCCCCTGAGGCGCAAACAGTGGTCGCCCACATCAGACAAGACGTCGCCAATGCCACGATGCTGCCATGGACGAGGACACCCCAATCCAGGTGGAGTGCGATGCCTCTGATGTTGCCCTCACTACCACCCTCAACCAAGGAGGGGGGGGGGGGGAGAACCCGTGGCCTTCTTCTCCAGGGCGCTCCATGGTTCCAAGCATGGGCACTCCACCATTGAAAAGGAGGCCCGGGCTATGGTGGAAGAATTCACCACTGGCGCCACTACCTGGCAGGCAGAAGGTTCACCCTCCTCAATGATCAGTGGACAGTGGCTTTCATGTTCAGTACCACCCACAGAGGCAAGATCAAGAACGATAAGATCTTGGGCTGGAGAGTCGAGCTGGCCACATTCAGCTACGACATCCAGTACAGACCGGGGAAGTTCAATGACGCCCCCAATTCCCTGTCCTGGATCTGCGCCACTGTGCAGTCCAACTAACTGCAGGCGCTGCACTATACCTTTTATCATTTGGGTGTCACACGCCTGTATCATTTCATTAAAGTCCTGGAATTTCCCATACACAGAACAAATCTGGACCATGACCGAGTCATGCAGGGTCTGTGCAGAATGCAAACTGCACTTCTTCCGCCACCACAGGCCCATGTTGTCAAAGCCACTTGGCCCTTCGAGCAGTTCAATATCAACTTCAAGGGCCCCCTGCCTTCCATGAACAAGAACATCTACTTCCTCTAGGTCATCCCTTCGCCATCCCTTGCCCTGACACCTCCACCACCACCGTTATCAGGGCACTGACTCAGATCTTTACCATGTTTGGCAACCCAGCATTCATCCACAGTGACCGGGGGTCCGGCTTCAAGAGTGAAGACCTGCGCCAGTACCTGGCAGCACAAGACATTGCAGCCAATCAAATGACTAGCTACAACCCCAGGGGTAACGAGCAGGTGAAGCACAAAAACAGGGTGATCTGGAAGGCAGTCCTCCTGGCCCTGAGGTCCAAAGGCTGATCCGTCGACTACATAGGGTAGCTCTTGTGCCCGACTATTAATCAGACCCCTCACGAGCGCCTTATCTTATTCCCATGGAAATCAGTAACTGGCGTCTCCTTCCCAACATGGCTAACACATCTGGGACTTGTGCTCCTCCACAAGCACATGCAGACCCACAATTCCAACCTCCTGGTCGAGCAGGTGTTTATTCTCCATTTGAACCAGAACTACACCTACATCAGGTACCGCAATGGACATGAGGACACCGTCTCGACAATGGATCTGGCACCAGCAGGGCACTCCCTACCCCCACAACCACGTACCCTGCTCAACCTCCCCACCACGGGTACCCTTCGTCCACCCAGGATTCACCGGGAGATGACCTCCTTCCCCCACCTCTCCAGACCATTCTCTGCAGACCAGACCGACACATACATACACCCTCTCATTTCCAGACACATCCCTGCCCACATAACTGTCTGCCCCAGCCGACCCTCAGGCAACCCTGCCCTCACCGACCATTGAGCAGGAGCCGACCCTGAGACAGTCGCGGAGGCATAGACTGCCGCCAGGCCGTCTGAACTTGTAAACACTACCCGGCACCGAGACACCCCTCCACCACCGTGGACTCATTTTAAGAAAGGGGTGAATGTGGTGATACAACCACAGCACTGGGCCACATGTCCACCAGCCTACTGCAGGGGATGACCTCTATATCTGCAGGAAGACCACCTTGGAGGCCGACTCCACCTGGCTGGCTGTCAATCACCAACCTGCATATAGACAACCCGGTCCCTCTTGGGCCAGTCACATGTGGAGCCATCGAGACTACTACTGGTGTACAACAGAGTTTAAGTGGATTAAAGCCTGTAGTACAGTCTTTTCTGTGTTTTGTGTCTGCTTGCTACACCACAGAAAGTATAAACTAAGGTCAGAGCTGACGCAAATGATGGGGGGGGGAGGGGGGGTCTACAGGGAAAAGAGCCTGAAGTAAGCTTGTCAACTCATGCCTGCCCCCTGACTCCCAGGATGTATGGAGGGTAGGATCAGAACTTTGAGGGTCGTCAGGGATCAGATTGAGTTGGGCCACTGCTGGGCCTGATCGGGGAGCGAGGGAGGGAGGGAGGGATGGATTGTTGTGGGTTAGTCAGGAGCTGCCAGTTCAGGTCCTGGAGAGGGTGGTGGAGAGAAGGAAGAAAAGTGGGTTCAGAGTTGGAGTATTGCAGTTAAAAGAGGAAGCGGTTCTCGGAACAAGGTGAGGTAAATCCCCAGACAATGCTGCAAAGGGGCATTACATTGCACTGTCAGCGCAAGTGGGATTACTCATCAAAAACGTCTGTTGATAAAATTTAACCGAGAAATTTGGCTGTGTTCCATGCTGAAAATAACTAATTGTCATTACATGTTGTGATGGAGTATACATCACCATGTGTACAAATTCCTAGGCCCTGGTCCAATGACATAACCATTCTGCTGTTGTAACTGTTAATTATAATTAGAGTTTGGCACAGAGTAGATTGAGAAGGCTGGATTAAAGATCTGGAGACCTGAGTCTCACGGCAGCTGGGAATTTAAATTGAGTTTAATTAAATAAATCTGGAAAAAGAAGTTACCATCATTATTATGAAACTACTGAATTGCAGCAACAAGCCAATGGATAATAAGGGAAACAAATCTGCAATCCTAACCTGCTCTGGCCTACTCTAGGTTCCTCTGGTTTAGTCTGGTCTCATTTAGCTTAATCTGTCCTGGTTAATCTGGACTCATTTAACCTCACCTGGCCTGGTTAATCTGGTCTCATTTAGCCTGACCTGGCCTGGTTAATCTGGTCTCATTTAACCTGACCTGACCTGGTTAATCTGGTCTCATTTAACCTGGCCCTGTTAATATGGTCTCATTTAGCCTGACCTGGCCTGGTGTGGTAATATGTTTCCTCCATTGTATAGTTATTGTTGACTACTGTATATATGGAGCTGGGCTGCCCACGGATGACTCATACCCTATGACTCCTCCCCTGTGGTCTTGGGTCATAAAGGTCGAGCCACCTCTCCCTTCCCTCCATTCCTATACTGGATCTGGGCCAGCAAGATTCTTCTGTATATTAAAGCTTATCATTCCCTCAGCCTAGCCTTGGTGTTTACTGATAGTGCCCTACACCTGGTTAATCAGATCTCATTTAACCTGACCTGGCCTGGTTAATCTGGTTTAATTTAGCCTGACCTGGCCTGGTTAATCTGGTCTCATTTAACCTGACCTGGCCTGGTTAATCTGGTTTCATTTAGCCTGACCTGTCCTGGTTAATCTAGTCTCATTTAGTCTGACCTGGCCTGGTTAATCTGGTCTCATTTAACCTCACCTGGCCTGGTTAATCTGGTCTCATTTAGCCTGACCTGACCTGGCTAGTATGGCCTCATTTAACCTGACTTGACTAGTATGGACTCATTTAACCTGATGTGGCCTGGTTAATCTGGTCTCATTTAACCTGACCTGGCCTAGTTAACCTGGTCTCATCTGCCCTGATCTATCTAGTCTGTCTTCTATAAATTCGCTGATGACACCACTGTTGTTGGCCAAATAATGGGCAAAGATGAGTCAGAAGGGCGACACGGTTGGCATAGCAGTTAGTGCAATGCTGTTACAGCACCAGCGATCGGGTCCGGGGTTCGAATCCTGCACTCTCTGTAAGGAGTTTGTACATTCTCAGGCTATCTTCTAATTTCCAGGTTGACATAAATACACTTTTTTGCTACAGCTACGGCTATCATAATAAATCTTTTTTGTGCTCCATCCAAATTGAGTCCAAGTTCTTTATTTCTTATATTACTTAGAAGAAAGATCTCTGGATTTTTTGGAATGTTGCTTTTTGTGATTTTATTTAATACCTGATTTAGATCTTCCCAAAACTTTTCCACGTCTGCATGAGGGGCTCCAGTTTCATTTTGCCATTCAAAACGTAATGGGGATTATAGGTCAATTGGGTATAATTTGACGGCTCAGGCTTGTGGTCTGAGAGGGCCTGTTACCGTGCTGTATGCCTAAATTTAAAAAAAATCAACATTTAAAATTTAAGAATGTAGGTTGAAGGAGCATGGTGCCAGAATAACAACCCTTCTCCCAACATCAACAAGACAAAGGAGCTTATTATGGCAATGAGGAAGGGGAGACTGAGGGACCATGCATTTGTCTGCATTGATGGGAAGGAAGTGGAGAGTGTGTTATCACTTCCAATTTCCAGGGTGTACACATCTGAGAACCTCTCCTGGAGCTAGCACATTTTGACACAACCTTGAAGAAGGCACGCGAGCACTTCTACTTTCTGAGGAGATGTGGCAGGTCATCAAATAATTTATAAAACTTCTCTAGGTGCACTGTGGAAAGTAAACCGAGTGGTTGTATCACATGATTTGGGTCATTCAAATGCCGAGCCACGCAGAAAGCTGCAGCCAACTTCCATGTGTAACAATGGCTCAAACCCTTCAATCAATGGAAATTTCTCCTTCCGTCGTTCACAAAGGAAAATATAAAGGTAAAAGGTAAAGATTCCCGAAAAACAATTTTCTATTTTTTTGATCCCTTTTCTCTTCCATTCTCTAAAGGAAAGGTTATCTATTGTGAAAGGGATTAGTTGGTTTTGCGTCAATATTAATTTTGGTAGAGGAGTCACGTGATGGAGTAGTGGCCGGACGGTGAACTCCAGCCCTCTCCAGAAAAGACGGGAAAAAAAAGGGAAAACACAAAGGCACAGAAATAAAAGTTAAAGAAAAGTGAGTATAAAGGTGGAAAGAAGATGGCGACAAAAAAAGAAAAATCAAAATCAACGGTAAGAAGAGAGGAAGAGAAGACAACGGAGGAAGAAGGAGAAGGCCTTACCTGTTCGAAGAGGTCCGCTGTGGAGAGAGAAGCCCGCTTCCTCAGGTCGGTAGAAATAGGACTACAAAAATGGCTCGCTGAGCCGAGTAAAAGTGCGCAACCGCGCATGCGCATGAAAAAAAACACACCGACGGGAGGGGGGACCAGCTGGGGAGTCGATCTCCACAGCCGGCAATGACAGCTGCAGAACACCTGCGGCAAGAAGAGAACACAGAAGACAATGGAAACAAGAAAGAAGAGAAGAAAAGGGCAACAAAGAAACAACAGATGGCCAACCCAGAGGAAGAAGAAGAGGAAGAGGAAGAGTACAGTGAAATAGAAGAAGGGAAAGGCAAGATAAAGGATATACTTTCTCTTGTTAGAGGATACATGGAGTCATTTAAAGAATGGCAGACACAGGAATTTAATGATTTAAGAAGAAGAATAAACAACACAGAAGAGAAAATGGACAAGATGGAAGAGCGGGCAGTAGCAGTAGAAATGGAGGTTGAAGACTTAAAAAAGAAATTGGAGGAATCTAATAAAAAAGCTATAGAGACACAAGAACTGTTAGCTCAAAAATAGATATATTGGAAAATTATAACAGAAGAAATAACATAAAGATAGTGGGCCTTAAGGAAGATGAAGAAGGCAAGAATATGAGGGAGTTTATAAAAGATTGGATCCCTAAGACCCTAGGATGTCCAGAACTACAGCAAGAAATGGAAATAGAAAGGGCACATAGAGCATTGGCCTCTAAACCACAACCACAACAAAAACCAAGATCTATTTTAGTAAAATTCCTAAGATATACTACAAGAGAAAAGGTACTGGAGAAGACAATGGAAAAAGTAAGAGAGGGCAACAAGCCACTGGAGTATAAAGGGCAAAAAATCTTCATTTATCCAGATATAAGTTTTGAACTCCTAAAGAAGAGAAAGGAGTTCAATACAGCAAAGGCGATTTTATGGAAGAAAGGGTATAAATTTATACTAAAGCATCCAGCGGTATTGAAAATATTTATTCCAGGACAACAAAACAGACTATTCTCGGATCCAGAAGAAGCACGAAAATTTGCAGAACAATTACAAAAATAGACTGAGGGATGAAGACGGGCAATGAGAGTAAAAATGATCACGAGTGAAATGTATGTGGGTAAAGAGGTATAAAAGTGAATAGATACAATGTGCATACGTGAATGTATCTGCACTTAGAGGAAAATATAGATAGTATAGACAAGAATTAATAAGGGAAGGTAATGGAATAGAGAGAATAAGGAGGGAATTAAAAGAGTGACCTTTGTTACATATGAAAAGCGAAATCTTTTCTGGGGGGGCTGGGTGGGGGGGAATAGCAGTCACTGTAAAATCAGTTGACGCTTGCGAGTGAATTCGCAAACCCAAATGGAGAGGGGAGATGTGGTGGTCCGACAAGGGATAAACGACAACTCAGGAGGGGAAGTGGAGATTGGGGATAAAGAAGATATAAATAGGAGAATAAGGAAAATGTTTGATGTTGTAGGAATGTTGTCTTATAAAGAGTTTAAAATAAGAAAACAGAAATGGAAAAGGAGGAAAGGTAATGATGGAAAAACGGAAAGAGAAGATAAACAAAGTATAAAATGGCTACGCTGAACTATATTACTTTAAATATTAATGGAATACATAACCAAATTAAAAGGAAGAAACTACTAAATTTACTGAAAAAGGAAAAAATTGATATAGCATTTATCCAAGAAACACACTTAACTGAATTGGAGCACAAGAAATTAAAGAGAGATTGGGTAGGACATGTAACAGCAGCATCGTACAATTCAAAAGCAAGAGGAGTGGCTATATTAATTAGTAAAAATGTGCCATTTAAAATAGAAGAGGAAATAATAGATCCAGCAGGGAGATATGTTATGATAAAATGTCAGATATATTCGGAGTTTTGGAATCTACTTAATGTATATTCACCTAACGAAGAAGATCAAAAGTTTATGCAAGATATCTTTTTGAATGTAGCTAATACGCAAGGGAACATACTAATAGGAGGGGATTTCAATCTGAATTTGGATTTAAATATGGATAAAACTGGGAAAAAAATTAACAGAAAGAACAAAGTAACCAAATTTATAATTAAATCAATGGAAGAAATGCAACTTTTGGATATATGGAGGAAACAAAACCCAAAAGAAAAGGAATACTCAAACTACTCGGCTAGACATAAAACATACTCAAGAATAGACCTATTTCTGTAATCAGCTAGTATGCAGGATAGAGTAAGAAAAACAGAATATAAAGCGAGAATGCTATCGGACCATTCACCCTTAATATTGACAGTAAAGCTAGAGGACATCCCTCCAAGAATGTATAGATGGAGATTAAACCCCATGCTACTTAAAAGACAGGATTTTAGAGAATTTATTGAAAAACAATTAAAAATATATTTTGAAGTAAATACGGAATCAGTGGAAGATAAGTTTATACTATGGGATGCAATGAAAGCATTCATTAGAGGGCAAATAATAAGTTATGTAATCAAGATGAAGAAGGACTATAATCAGGAAACAGAGCAGTTGGAAAGGGAAATAGTAAACATAGAAAAAAAATTAGCAATGAAGGAAGATACAACTAAAAGAAGAGAATTGGCAGATAAAAAAATAAAATATGAAACATTACAAACATATAAGGTAGAGAAGAATATAATGAAGACAAAACAGAAATATTATGAACTAGGTGAAAAAACGCACAAAATCCTAGCATGGCAGCTTAAGACAGAACAAGCTAAGAAAATGGTATTGGCATCAAGGAAAAAAGACAAACAAATTACATATAATCCAAAAGAAATTAAGGAAAACTTTAGAGAATTCTATGAACAATTATACCGAACTGAAAACGAAGGGAAAGAAGGGAAAATAGATGAATTTTTGACTAAAATTGAACTACCAAAACTACAAATAGAGGAACAAAATAAATTAACAGAACCATTTGGAACAGTAGAAATACAAGAGATAATAAAAAAATTACCAAATAATAAGACACCAGGGGAGGATGGATTTCCAATAGAATTCTACAAAACATTTAAAGACTTATTAATTCCGCCCCTCCTGGATGTAATCAACCAGATTGATGAAACACAAAGCTTACCAGATTCATGTAAAACAGCAATAATTACAGTAATACTAAAACAAGGGAAAGATCCACTCTCACCAGCGTCATATAGACCAATATCTTTGCTAAACACAGATTATAAGATAATAGCTAAACTATTAGCAAACAGATTAGCAGAACAGGTACCGAAAATGGTAAACTTAGACCAAACTGGATTTATCAAAAAAAGACGCACACAGACAATATTTGTAAATTTATTAACTTAATTCATGCAGTACAAGGAAATAAAGCACCTGCAGTAGCAGTTGCTTTAGACGCAGAGAAGGCCTTCGACAGAGTAGAATGGAATTATTTGTTCAAAGTATTGCAAAAATTCAGTTTACCGGAGAAGTATATTAATTGGATTAAAGCATTATATAAGGGACCGTTAGTGAAAGTGACAGTAAATGGACATGTATCAAAGCAATTTAACCTAAGCAGGTCAACGCGGCAGGGATGCCCACTATCACCTTTATTGTTTGCGCTAGCTATAGAACCACTAGCAGAATTTATAAGAATAGATAATAATTTAAAAGGAATAAAAATAAAAGACAAGGAATATAAAATCAGTCTATTTGCGGATGATGTTATAGTGTACTTAACAGAACCAGAACTATCAATAAAAGAATTATATAAGAAATTGAAGGAATATGGAGAAGTGTCGGGTTACAAGATAAACGTAAATAAAAGTGAAGCAATGCCTATGAATAATGCGGATTTCTCAAAATTTAAGAAGGAATCTCCATTCAGATGGCAAATGCAGGCAATAAGATACCTAGGTGAACAAATAAACAAAAATCTAGGCCAATTATATAAACTCAATTATAATCCACTAATGAAAAAATTACAGGACGATTTAGAGCATTGGAAAGATCTACCACTAACACTAATAGGAAGGATAAACTGTATTAAAATGAACATTTTTCCAAGGATATTGTACTTATTTCAGGCATTGCCAATACAACTGACAGAAAAATTCTTCAAGGAGTTAAAGAAAATAATAAGGAAATTTTTAAGGAGAGGGGGGAAACCGAGGATAGCACTAGATAAATTAACAGAATGGTATAAACAAGGAGGCTTACAATTGCCAAACTTTAAAAATTATTATAGAGCCGCACAATTAAGATACCTATCAGATTTTTATCAAACAAGGGAAAAACCAGACTGGACGAGATTAGAATTAGATAAAATAGGGGAAAAGATACCTGAACACATATTATATAAATGGGATGAAAAATTGGTACAACATAGAACTTCTCCAGTATTACATCATCTCCTCAATATTTGGAAGAAGATTCATGTAGAAAGAAATAAAACAAATTATCAATTACCAAAACTAATAATGACGCAAAATAAGCTACTCCCTTTTACAATAGATAACCTTTCCTTTAGAGAATGGGAAAAAAAATGGATTAAAAGAATAGAAAATTGTTTTTCAGGAAGTAGATTCTTAACCTTTGAACAAATGAGAGATAAGTACAATATAACTGGAGATACAGCGCTGGCATATTACCAACTGAGATCCTACTTGAAGGATAAATTAGGAAGCAATTTGAGTTTGCCAGAGGGAAGTAACCTTGAATATGTGATTACAGATACAATGTTAATCAAAAGATTTATAACAAATATGTATATTAAACTGCAAGAAAAGGAGAATGAGGAAACAAATGGTAAAACTAAACAAAAATGGGAACAAGATTTAAATATAAAGATAAAAAAGGAAACATGGGAGAAACTATGTTCTGGAACGATGAGAAATACAATAAATACGAGGCTACGTATGATACGATATAATTGGTTACACAGACTATACATTACACCTCAAAAGTTAAATAAATGGGACCCAACAGTATCTGATAGATGTTTTCGATGTAAAAAAGAAATGGGAACAACAATTCATGCAATCTGGACATGTGAGAGAGTAGAAAAATTTTGGGAAGATCTCAATCAGATATTAAATAAAATAACAGAAAACAATATACCAAAGAATCCAGAGATCTTTCTCCTAAGTAACATAAAAAACAAAGAATTTGGAATTGATTTGGAGGATGCACAAAAAAGATTTGTTAAGATAGCCCTAGCTGTAGCAAAAAAATGTATTATGTCAACCTGGAAATTGGAAGATAATTTGAAAATATAGAAATGAATAAATGTATTCCATTAGAAAAAATAACATATAGTTTAAGAAATAATATTGAAATATTCGAACAAATATGGGAGCCTTACATTAAATACAATAGCGAAAACCTACCGGGGACAAACATTACCTAAGTTGATGGAAGTAGAAGGAAAGAAAAGAATGGACTCAGTAGAATTTCTGGTATATTTTTGTTGACTGACAACATTGTCTGACTGTTTTAATGCAACCTAGATTGTATACCTAAAATGGATGAGAGGGGGGGGTGGGGGGGGTGGCTTGGGAGGAGGGAGGGTGGGGGGGAGAAAAAGTCACTGTAGATGTGTGAAAAAGAAAAAGTGTATATCATGGCTAATGTGATTTATGGTGTGAAAAATAAAAAATTTAAAAAAAAATTAATTTTGGTAGTTGATAATTTGTTTTATTCCTTTCTACGTGAATCTTCTTCCAAATGTTGAGCAGATGGTGCAGTACTGGTGAATTCCTATGTTGCACCAGCTTTTCATCCCACTTATATAGTATATGTTCAGGTATCTTCTCCCCTATTTTATCTAGCTCTAATTAATTAATTAATTTGGGAAATAAATTATTATCTTTTGAACAAATGAAGTATAAATATGGTATAACTCACGGTACAATGTTTGCATACCACCAACTGAAAACCTACTTAAAGGACAAATTGGGAAACAGACTGAGGTTACCAGAAGGAAGAAATTTTGAATATGTGATTACAGACACAATGATATCTAAAAGATTTATAACAAACATGTACATCAAACTGCAAGAGAAATAGAACGAGGAAACAAGCTGTAAACCCAAACAAAAGTGGGAACAAGATCTAAACATAAAGATAAAGAATGAAACATGGGAAAAGCTATGCTCCAGAACTATGAGAAATACAATAAACACGAGGTTACGCATGATACAATATAATTGGTTACACAGGCTATACACCACGCCCCAAAAGTTAAATAAATGGGACCCAACAGTATCAGACAGATGTTTTTGTTGTAAGAAGGAAATGGGAACAACAGTACATGCAATTTGGGCATGTGAGAAAGTGGAAAAGTTTTGGGAAGATCTAAACCAGGTATTAAATAAAATCACAAAAAGCAACATACCAAAAAATCCAGAGATCTTTCTTCTAAGTAAGATAAGAAATAAAGAACTTGGACTCGATTTGGATGGAGCATAAAAAAGATTTATTACGATAGCCTTAGCTGAAGCAAAAAAATGTATTATGTCAACCTGGAAATTAGAAGATAGCCTGAGAATACAGCAATAGTACACAGAAATGAATAAATGTATTCCATTGGAAAAAATAATATATAATTTAAGAAATAACATCATAGTATTCGAACAAATTTGGGAACCGTACATGGAACACAACAGAGAAGTCCTACTGCGGACCTCCACCACCTAAAATGACTGAAGGAGAAGACGAAATGAACTGACCCAGTATGTAAAAGTAGATGACACAAATTTCTGGTTTATTTTCATTGTGTGATGACATTGTTTAATGGGTTTAATGTATCATATAGGTTGAACGTTGAGTGAGTGGGGGGGGGGTGAAGGAGGGAGGGAAGGGAGGGGGAAAAGGGGAGAAAATGACACTGTATATTTCAGTATGGTTCAATGTGTGAAAAATAAAAAAAATTTTAAAAAAAGGTAAAGATTCCATCATTGTCATGTAATACTACATTTAGAAGGCAACATACACGAAATTCTTTAACTTTTGTCCACAGGGAGTCACCACTTTGTCCAGCACCCCTCAAAGACACCTACAGCATCTGGTGTTCCTCCAAGTCCTGGCCAGTCCTGGGCCTTCTTAGCTGTATGTGCCACCACATTAAAGAGCTAAATGTGAGGACACCTTATTACCAGTAGGTGCTGTCTATTGGGGAATTTAGTGACAAAAAAGGCCTCGAGTTTAAATCGCGTCGCTGTTGCTGGGGAAGTTGCAATCGGTTAATTCAGATTTCAGATGGTGACATCAATTAAATCCCTGAGATTCATTTTTCTGCAGAATTATCATTTTGATTGGTAGTGCAAAGAATACTGTACACAATGTATACATGTAAACAAAGAACTGTAAAGATTCAAGATTCAATTTATTGTCATAGTAATAAAACAGTGTCATATTATATTAAATTACTTTTTGCCTGCTGCAAGGCAGACAGATTCACCACCGGCAGGAATTGCCTAAGCGCCTCTTACAGTCTGACTTACGGTGAAAGAGAGAGAGAGAAGCAAAAGAGAGTCTCTCCCCCCCCACCCCACCTCAGTCTCCAAGTGTCTGTAGATTTGCCTCCAGTGCTTCCTCAGCCCCTCAGCCACATAGAGTCCAGTCCAAACCATCAGCGACCCGAGCTCCAGATCTGAACTTCCAACACGGTCAGGTATCCGTCAGTGCTCTTGGCACCTCCTCGCATCCTGGTTCCAATATCTGGTACCCCTCCAGGCAGTTCGAGCCAGTCTCCAGCAGTCCGCAGCCCCGCGCAAGTCTCCTGACAGCAGTCTCCAGCAGCCCATGGGCTCCTCGCCTCGAGCCGCCAGCAGCCCGCCGCATGTACTTGTCCCTCACTGGTCCGCCACTGTGGTCACCATTTCTGGGGGTTGTCTCTTTCCCTTCTCCTTCTCAGACGAAGGTGATCTTCCCATTCTCTGAGGCAACACTTCTCTTGTGAATCTGCAGCGGTCAACTACTGTGTATGGTGCTCCTATTGTGGCTACATTGGAGAGAATGGGTGCAGATTGAGAGATTGCTTCGCTGAGCACCTTGGCCCAGTCTGCCATAATCATGGGGATCTCCCAGTGGTATCCCTTTTCAATTCCCTGCTCCATTCCTATTTTGACATGTCTGTCCATGGTCTTGTGCAGCGCCGGGAATGGGCTGCCTGCATATTGGAGGAACAACATCTCGTATTCCATTTGGGCACTGTCCCGCCAGGTGGCATTGGCATTGACTTCACTGGTTTCTATTGCACCCCCTTACCCTTTCTCTCCCTATTTTTCCCTCTCGGTCTGCCTCTGACTTTCTCCTTCCTTTTCCCTCTCTCTGTCTCGGTTTCTGGATGAGTCTCTTGTGGGACATCAATAAAAAAACCCCAGAGTCATGAGACACAGGATCAGTGGAACTTTGACTGAATAAAAAATGGGCTTGCATGTAGAAAGCAGAGAGTAGAAGTGGAAGGAAGATATTCTCCCTGGAGGTCAGTGACTTGTGGAGTATTGAAAGGATCTGTTCTGGGACCCCTGCTCTTTGTGATTTTTTATAAAAGACCTGGTTGAAGAGGCAGAAGGATGGGTCAGTAAGTTTGCAGATGACACAAAGGTTGGAGGAGTGGTGGATGGAGCTAGAGGCTGTTGAAGGTTACAAGAGGATATAGACAGGATGCAGAGTTGGGCAGAAAAGTGGAAGATGGATTTCAATCCTGATCAGTGTGAGGTGATTGCAGTGAATTGGAACTCACTGTTTGTGTGTTGTAAATAATGTATTGAGAGTAGGAGGAAGTTTGGAAAAAACAATAATTCCAGAAGTGAAATATCCAATTATATTAGCTAAGGAATTCCACATTTCTGATTTGATTGTTCGACATATACATGAGAAAACAGGTCAGGATGGTAATAATCACGTGTTATCAGAACTGCTCCAGAAATATTGGAGACTTGGTGTTTCAACATTGATCAACAGAATGTGTTAACTGTCAATGTTAAACCTGGACAACAACAAATGGCAGATTTACCACAAGACAGAGGATGAATTTCCATTTTCAGATTTATTTTGGAAAAGATGGATTAAAGAATATATTTTGTCATTACAAGAATTTCAAAAATGGTCTAAAGCTAAACGTAATTTTGTATGCGGAGATATTGTAGTTATCATGGATGATTCTTCACCAAGAAATTCTTGGTCACTGGGGAAAATCGTGGATAAAGTTCCAGACAAGGAAGGAAATCGTGGATAAAGTTCCAGACAAGGAAGGTTTCGTTCAGCAAGTGCAGATTAAAACCAAGACCTATTACGAAAGTCTGTCTTTTACAAGAAGCTTAAAATTTTTGATTTCTAATCTTATACTTACTAGATTTACTTTGTGTATCTGTAATTGGAATTATTTTATATTAGCCATTAATCTCTATTATAATAATTGGGGGCCGGAATGTAAAGGTTAAAACCTTGTGTGTTTTGATTTTTAATTTTGATTCTTATAAATGACCTGGATGAAGAGGCGGAATGATGGGTTAGTAAGCTTGTGGATGACACGAATGTTGGAGGAGTTGTGGATGGAGCTGGAGATTATTGAAGGATATAAGCAGGATGTACAGTTGGGTAGAAAAGTGGCAGATGGAGTTCCACCTGGACAAGTGTGAGGTGATGCCTGTTACAAGGACAAACCAGAAGGCTGAATATAGGGTTAATGATTGGTTACTTAAGAGTGTGGATGAACAGAGGGACCTTGGGCTTAAAATCCATACATCCTTCAAGGTCACTGCACAGGTTGATAGGATAGTTAAGAAGTCTGTTTAACTGGGATTCATTAATAGGGGAATTGAATTCAGGAGTGGAAAGGCCATGTTGCAACTCTACAAATCTCTGGTAAGTCCACACTTAGAGCATTGTGTTCAGTTCTGGTCACCTCATTATAGGAAGGAAGTGGAAGCTGTGGAGAGGATGCAGAGGAGATTCACCAGGATGTTGCCTGGATTGGAAAATAAGTCTTATGAGGCAAGGTTAGCAGAGCTGGGACTTTTCTCTTTTGAGCATAGAAGGATGAGAGGAGACTTGATAAAGGTCTACAAGATTATGAGAAGCATAGATAGGGTGGACAGACAGCACCTGTTTCCCAGGGCAGGATCAGCAAACACCAGAGGACATGTGTACAAAGTTAAGGGTGGAAGTTTAGGGGAGACAGCAGGGATATGTTTTACACGGAGAGTTGTGGGGGCCTGGAATGCCTCACCAAGGATGGTGCTGGAGGCTAAAACATTGGGGGAAGTACACATAGATGAAAGAAAAATAGAGGGTTATGGGGTAGGGAGGGTTTAGTACTTTTTTTGGAAAGGAATATATGGGTCGGCACAGCATCGAGGGTCTGTACTATGCTGCATTGCTCTAGGTTTCCTCCAGCTGTTCATTCACAGAGCCACGCCCCTCCTCCTGATCAATTCTCTCCTTTCCTCTCCTATCCTCCGATCCACGTCCAATTATCACCTCTTGTCTGTTGACCTGTACTCTTCCTCCTGCCTTTTCTTTCCTTCTCCTCCAGCCTTTTAATTTAGGCGCTTGCCTGCTTTTTTCTCACACTTTGAAGAAGGGCTCAGCCCAAAACCTTGGTTATGTACCTTTACCTCCTATGGACCTGTTGAGTTCCTCCAGGATTTCTGTTTGTTCAGCTGGAAGATCAGCTGTCAAAAGTTGGAATGGACATGAGTGGTCACAAGATAAAGGAACAGAAGCAGGCCACTAGGCCCATCGAGTCTGTTCCGTAAATCTACACGAAGCTGAACTATGCTCACACTTAGTTCTAATTTCGAGCCCTTTCCCCATATCCCTTGATACCCTTACTAATGAGGTACTCGTTCATTTCCTGTTTAAATACTCCCAGTGATCTGGCTTCCACTTCTTTGTGCGGTAGTGAGTTCCACAGATCCATGACCCTTTGACTAAAGAAGGTCCAAAGAGCTAGCAAACTCCTGCTGACATTTTATTGGGTCTGCTTATTTTTATTTGTCCTTAAATTAATCCTTGACCTGAATGCACCTCGAGCAAAACAACACGTATTTTGCAAATTTCATGGAAAAATGGACAGAGTGTGACTCCAAAAACATGAGCAATTTTCCAGGAATCCCTAGAAGTAAAAAAAAAACAATTTGGCTCCCAAGGCATGTTCTCTGCCACAATGTTATGTGCAGTTAAAAGAAAATGTCCCTTTTAATTTTGAGTAATTTGAAAAACAATTAAGTGTTTGCTGATATTTGTGTGATAGTCAGTTAACCATATGTCATCGGAAGACATGAGACGACAGATGCTGGAATGTGGAGCATAAAAAGTAACTGCTGGAATAACTCAATGGGTCAACAGCATCCAAGGAGGGAAAGGGACAGTTGATGTTCAGTGAATCAGGACAGGGAGATAGCCCGTAGAAAGAGGTGGTGGCTTTGGGGGGGTTTGGAAGGAAGATGGTCGATCAGTAGGTGAGATAGGATCAAAGAGGGGGGGGGAAGGGTTACCTCAAATTGGAGCATGCCAAACTCTTCAATTTATTGGAAGGATTAAGGAGATTATTAGGAAATAAGCGCAGACTAAACTTGACCTGGGGTTGACTTCCTGAAGGAAATTCTATTCCTGAGTGTCTCCAGCAGGTTAGAACTCGTATACTGAGCACAATCCAGCCTGTAAAACCAGCACCAAGGTTGTGCAGGGCTGAACATAAAATGGCCAAATAATTTCCAGGTTTTAATAAAATGAAACCAAAGAATAAAAGTGCCACAATTGTCGTGGACATGGGAGTTGATAAAGTCCAGTTCTGCACTGCTGGCATTGTGGCCAATCTCTCTGAGTGTGCTTTAATTTGTATTCTCAGCTGGTTGTTATTAGCATTCTAACGGTAGCAGCTAGAGCCTATCCGTTGCCAAAAGCTTGACATGGTTGTAAATGATCCCAGCTTTACAATAAGGCCTAGTTCATTACAGCTTCTAACCCAATGTGGAGCAGATGAGAGACTCCAGCAATGCCAAGTGAACTCGGAGCTCTTGCCTTCTTCACATGTTAGAAGAGAGGTGCAGAAAAAAAAAGAGAAAATCTCCTTCAGACATATGCCAAGGCATAGTCACCAAATTGGACCTGATGTTACGGTCTCGACCTGAGACCTCTGCTTCCGGACCCCTGGGGACCCAGGTGCTCCGTTTTCTCGTGATGTGCTGCTCAGATGTTGATGAAAATATGTCCTTTTCAAAAATATAAAACTATAGCCAGTAGCCCAGGGTCAGGTGATTCCAGTGCAACTTCCCTCTTGGGAATTTAATCCAACAAATCTGTTTCGGTACAGAGCTGAACATAAAACAGCCACGATCTTGCAGTGTCAGATTAATGTGCTAGGGAACAAAGCTGGACTAAGACTGGTCTGGTGCAGTACTTCCTGGCTTGCTCAAGAGTAGGGTAACCCATGAATTCATTCTTTGGTATCTGTGTCACTGGCAAGACCAGCATTTATTGCCTCACTATCTTTTTTTTCAAATTTATATCCCTTCTTCCACAAAACTGACTTTGCTGGGTTAAATTCTTATCTTCTTTTAACAATTTCATTACTTAAATCTACATAACCATATAACCATCCCCAGGCTAAATTTTACCCAAGACTGAGGGAGAAAAACCTAAGACCAACAGAAGTAAACAATGGAAATGTATTTGGATTCAGACTTATAACCATATAACCATTTAACAATTTCAGTATGGAAACAGGCCATCTCGGCCCCTCTAGTCCGCATCAATTTACGTGATCTCCTCTAGTCCCTCCTACCTGATCCCTGTCCATAACCCTTCAATCTCCTAGCATCCATGCACTTATCTAACCTTCTCTTAAATGACAAAATTGATCCTACTGCAACCACCTCTTCTGTAAGGTCATTCTACTCAGCCACCGCTCTATGAGTGAAGAAGCTCCCTCTCATGTTACTGCTAAACTTTTGCCCCCAACCCTTAACTTATGGCCCCTCATTTCAATCTCCCCTACCCTCAGGGGAAGAGCCTATTCACATCTCCTCTATCTATCCCCCTCATAATTTTAAATACCTCTATCAAATCCCCCCCTTAATCTTCTAGGCTCCAATGAATAAAGACTCAGTCTACTCAATATTTCTTTGTACTCTAGATATTGCAATACAGGCAAAATTTTAGTAAATCATCTCTGGACCCCCTCTACCTTATTGATATCCTTCCTATAATTTGAAGACCAGAACTGCACACAGTATTCCAAATTTGGCCTCACCAATGCCTTGAACAGTCTCAACTCACCTCCCAGCTCCTATATTCTATGCTTTGATTTATAAAGGCCAGCATATCAAAAGCCTTCTATACCACTCTATCCACATGAGAATCTTTTCAAAGATTGATAAACCATTATTCCAAGATCCCTCTGTTCCTCTGCATTCCTCAGTAACCTCCCCTCCATTGCATATGTCCTGATTTGATGATTTTTCCCAAAATGAAGCATTTTACACTTATCTACATTAAACTGCATCTGCCACCTTTTAGCCCACTCTTCTAAGCCATCCAAATCCTTCTGCAGTTCCTGAAAACCACCTTCACTATTCGCAACTCCTATTTTTGTATAGTCTGCATATTTACTAACCCAATTTAGCACCCCATCATCCAAATCATTAATGTAAATGACAAACAACAAGGGACCCAACACCCAGATTGGAACGAGGGGTCAAAAGTTAAGGGTTAGGGGGAAAAAGTTTAGAAGGAACATGAGAGGGAACTTTTTCTCTCAGAGAGTGGTGGCTGAGGCACTCCGCTCATCACTGGCCACCATCCTGACAGACAAGTTATCCACCATGGCTCTCTGGCATCTACCTTCTAGCCATCATTGAACCCATCTGACTATCTCAACATTAATACCTAGCGCCTGAACCTTCCTTACCAACCTTCCATGTGGAACCTTATCGAAGGCCTTACTGAAATCCATATAGACTACATCTACTGCTCTACCCTCATCAACATTCCTAGTCACCTCCTCAAAAAATTCAACAAGATTTGTCAAACATGACTTTCCCTGCACAAACCCATGTTGGGTGTCCCTGATCACTCCCTGCCTCTCTAGATGCTTAAACATATTATCTCTAAGAATACTTTTCATTAGTTTACTAACCACTGACGTCAAACCTACTGGCCTATAATTACTGGGCTACACCTGGAGGCTTTTTTAAACAGAGGAATCATGTTTGTGACACACCAATCCTGCAGCATCATGCCCCTCTCTAGTGACTGTTGAAATATCACTGTCAGAGCCTCCTCTATTTCCCCTCAGACCCAACCCATTGGCCCTGAAATTGCCTAAAATCGCTGCACTACATGCCAAAGGAGGGTGGCTGCAAGAAAACACTACAAAAAGGCTTGGCAGCCAACTTGCTGTGATTCAAATTCAAACTCAGCGCCATCATCGTCAGAAGAGGAAGGAGTGTGGCCATCTTGCTGCACCATGAGGTCAATACCATCTTACCCGCAGGCAACCCAGGACGGTGGGGGCCACTCAAGGGAGGAGTACAGAGACTCTGGCATTCTAGCCTCGAGAGTTCTAGATCAGGACTGACCTCACCAGCTCAGCAACTCCATAGCGACTGTGAAGGTAAACGGACATTCCACTAAATGCCTAATCAACACAAGCTCTACTGAAACTTCATAGACTCACGGACTGTGCAAAAATGCCTGGAGATGTATCCTTCCAGTTATCGCATATTCCTTGCATCTCATTCGCACTCCACTTGTATTTGAGAACATTGTATAGTACATTTATTGTTCGGTGGGGGGGAAATTCTGTAAGATTCACCTGTATATACTTGATGAACTGTGTGCTCTGGTGTTGTTGGGCCTGAACTTCCTGTGTCACCTTAAAATCGTGACCTTGGAGTATTCTGGTCCCCTCCCCTCTGTAACAGTTCGGAACGGAGGGCCCCTAAAATCAGAACCCACATGCAGCCTCTCCACACTGAATATCGACCTCCCACCTCTCTTCCCGAATGTGTCCCCAGACTGCAAACCTATTGCTACCAAGAGCAGAAGGTACAGCACAGCAGATTAAGACTTTATAAAGTCTGACACACAAAGTCTGCTTGATGAAGGTATCATCAAACCTTGCACCATCCCGTGGAGATCTCAAGTGGTGGTGGTAAAAGGGGAAAACAAGTCAAGGCTAGTAATTGACTATAGCCAAACCATTAATCAGTACACAGTCCTGGACGCACACCCCTCCCTGGAATTTCGGACATGGTGAATGATATTGCACAGTATCGGGTCAATTCGACCATCAACCTGAAAGCTGCTCATCATCAGCTGCCAATCTGTTCTGAGGACCGTCCATGAACGGCATTTGAGGCTAACGGTCGTCTCTATCAATTCTGGAGAGTCCCTTTCGGTATTACTAACGGGGTTTCTATCTTCAGATGGACAGAATGGTCGATGAGTATGGGTTGAAGACTACCTTCCCCTTCCTCCCTACCTCTTTCTTTCTTTCTATTATTGATGAGTACTCACGCTTCCAATTCGCCATTCCATGACCAGACACGTTCACTTCATCAGTCATAAAGGCCCTAGATTCCATTTTCGCCCTGTTCAGATATCCTGGTTATATTCATGGTGACCGGGGCTCATCATTTATGAGTGTCGAGTTACATCAGTACCTGCTGGCAAGGGGAATGGGTAGGTTGAAAAGGAAAACGCCACAGTCTGGAAGGCTATCAAACTGACCCTCTAGTCAAGAGGCCTTCCAGACTCATGCTGGCAGGAAGCCGTTCCTATGGCGCTCCATTCCATCCAGTCGCTACTATGTACTGTGACCACTGCTGCTCCTCACGTGCTCCTATTCAATTTCGAAAGATGGTCGGCATCGGGAACCACACTCCCAACCTGGCTCACCACTGAGCCTGGTCCTTCTCAGAAAGCACGTGAGGAGAAACAAGACCGACCCCTTGGTGGAAAGGGTGAAACTGCTCCACGCCAATCCCACATATGCCTATGGGGAGTACCTGGATGGCAGGGAGGGCACTGTCTCCATCAGGGACCTGGCACACACCGGAACCAGAGTGTCCGTTGCCTCAAGTGCCCTTCGAGCCGCGGAGCTCATTCTCGCCACCCCCAGTCAGGGCCTCAAGGGATCCGGTTCAGGAGGAAAGTGCATCCCCCTGGGCCGGAGACCCAGCCCACCTCTCTCTCACAAGAGAACCGGGAGTCTCAAGGAGCCCAAGGTCCTCCCATGCTTTGGCGCTCCACCAGGATCTCCAGACCTCTAGTTCGCTTAATTTGTAAATAACTGTATATTTTTTGAATGTTTTTTTCTGAATCAATGTTCTCTGTCTTCATCCACAGACCCTAAATTCTGCAGGAAGGGGTGAATGCAGTGAACTGAGATTCACTGGTGGTGTGTTATACTGATGGTTGGCTCCATCTCTTGGTTCTGCCCCCATCAACCCATATATAACCCTGGTTTCCTGCCTAAACCTTGAGTCCCTCTGAAGACCACTGTAAGACCCTACCCTAAGCTAGTAAAAGCATATGTTCTCCTTCCAGTTGTGAGAGCTTTTATTCACGTTACACAAGGCCAGCATTTTTTGCCTCACCTTCATGTGGGAAGGCCAGCATTTATTGCCTCCATGAATTGCTGGAGTCCTTCAGTGACAGGGAACTTGAGGAACACATGCCCACTCTTTCCTATGAACCTGATGTACAGCTTTTCAGGTCTTCCCAGGTTTCAGCTCCCTCTCACATCTGGTCTGGAGGTTTATTATCCCTTCAGGTCTGCTCTGGAGCAAATGGGAGGGTTGGCCCTTGTCTCCTGATTTGCTTCATTTCCACGATGGTTTACATATGTCTTGGATTCGTTTCATTGCCACTTAAAAATAAATACTTTCTTGAGCTATGGGAATTGCTGGTACGTCCAGCATTTATGTCCCATCCCTAATTGGCCTTGAGAAGGTGGGTTTTCTTGCTGAACAGCTGCAGTCTGTGTGGTGCAAGTGCTCCCACTATGATTCAATCAGAACCATTAACTCAGCCCAGCATTATGGGGAGGTGGGCGGGGGTTGGAAACTTGGAAACAATAAACTCCCCTACCTGGAAGTAATCAGGTGGGTGAGCACTGCTGTGGACCAAAATGCTGGAAATCTCAACTTGGCAAAGGTTGCACGTCATCAGAACATGAAAGCAACAGGCCCACGTTACGAGCGGTATAACTAGTTCTTCAGTTGGGCAGCTTGTATTGTGATGCCACTGCCTTTCCCATTGATGTACAGTCATCCTAGAGCACTGTTAAATAACTTCATTCACCATTAGAAAGTTGTTGGCAATCTGACAGAACCAATCTTGATTGATACACTGGTAAATAATTATCTATCCAGGGTAAAGGAATTTAAAACTAAAGGTCAATTGATTAAGGTGAGAAAGATTTAAAAAAGACCTGAGAGTCCCATTCTTCTCACAGATTGTAATGGATATATGGAATCATCTGCAAGAGGAAGTGGTGGAACTGGGGACAATTATAATGGTTGAAAGACATTTTAGACAGTGTAGTGTGGAATGTTGAGGATCATGCGACCTCTCCATCTGGAGCCAATTGGGAATGTGGATTGTGGAGAGTGTTGTGAACTTTCCATCGGGAACCAGGTCAGAAGTCGCATCACCTGCCAATCAAGGTTGGACTCCACCCAGCCTATTGGTGCACACCTGACCATTGGCCCCTTTAATCACCAAATGATTACCTGGACCAGACCCTTCAGCTTACTGTACTATGAAGTCCACCACATGGTGCAGCTCTTTCTCTCTTGCTCTTCGGATCTGAGACAAACACTCCAGGTCACAAACTGTGGACGATGCTGGAGGAGGAGGTGTTGGTAAGGTGTGCATACATAGGGATCGGGGCTGTTGTACATTAATGTTGTTAATAGCATTGGAGCTGTGCCCAAGTTAGACAAGGAACAGTGGGTAGTGTATTGTAATCCTTGGTTGTTATAAGTCTGTGTACAGTTGCTAGTATGAGCAGTGTTCTCCAGCATTGCGTGTGTTTTACTTCAACCATGGTGTATGTAGAAATTTTGTGCTTTACTTCCTTCCCATCAGTTCTTTTCCTGCAGCCTTGCCAATTTGTTTCTCTACCATATATTTCTCCAATTCCCTCTCGAAGGCTGCATTGCAACCTGCCTCCGCCACTGCCCATTTTACTGCCCAGTAGTTCAGGTCATACCAACCATGTTGCTTGTAGAGCAAAGTGTTGGAATGGGAAAAGGCATCCTGATATGAGGGAAAAAACTGGAATCTACTGTTAAGGCACTTAGAAAATAAGACTAAGTTTGGACAAAGTCAACATAGATATATGAAAGGAAAACCATGCTTGACAAATTTGTTATTTTTTTGAGATTGTACCCTGCACATTTTGTAAAGGGACAAAAAGTGTATGTGTTGTATTTAGATTTTCAGAAGCCTTTTGGTAAGGTGCCAAAGAAGAGGTTCATTGCAAAGTCAAGGTATATGATATCTGGGACAATATATTGGAATGGATTGAGGATTGGTTAACAGGTCAAAACAGTAATTTTTGGGTTGGGAGATCATGTTGATGGGGGTTTCAAGGAATAGTTTTGAAATTCCAGCAATTTACAACATACCAATAATATGCACGTCAAACCCATGTCTGCTCACTTACAAAGCATTGTGTGTAGTGGGAAGGTTGTGGAGAGGGGTATGGACAGATTAAAGCAATGGGAAAAGACAAGGCCCAATGAAATAAAATGTGCAAAAGAAACCACAAAGCCATTTATTTTAGTCTTAAAAATAAAAAAAAAGACTAGAATATTTTAAATGGAGACTTTGCACATGATTCACTGAATGCCATCATTAAGGTCTAGAAAGCAATTAGGAGGGTAAGTGGTATGTTGGCCTTCTTTGCAAGAGGATTTGTGTTCAGGATTCGGGACATATTGCATCAATTATACAGGATCCTGGTGAGACTGCAAGTGATATATTGTGTATAGATCTGTTCTTCCAACCAAAGGAAAGAATATACTTGCGACAGAGGGAGTGCAATGCATTCCATGCAATCAGTCACCTGATTGATCACTGCAGATGGTGGATTTGCCATATGAGGAGTTGTTGAGCAGACTGGCCTATTCTCTCTAGAGTTTACAAGAATGAGAGATGATCTCATTGAAATGTATAAGATTCCTTCATGGCTTGACAGGGTAAATCTGATTTTTCACCTCACTTGAATGTCTGTAACTGGGTGGGGGAGGGGGGGTCACAGTCTTAAAATAAAAGGTCAGCCATTCAGGATATTTAAATTTAAATTATAAATTTAGACATACAGCACGGAAATAGGACCATTCAGCCCATAAGTCCGTGCCACCCAATTGACCTACAACCCTGGTACATTTTGGATGGTGGGAGGAAACCAGAGCACCTGAAGGAAATTCATGCAGACACAGGGAGAACCTACAAACTCCTTACAGACAGCGCCGGATTCGAACCCGGGTCGCCGGCACTGTAACAGTGTTGCACCTAACTGTGCCCACCATAGAGATGAGATTTTTTGGAACTCCTTACCAAAGGAATGAAGGAGGTTCAGTTGCAGGACACACCATATATTTCGGCATGTAAGTCGAGTCGTGAAACCCAAAAAAACTCTCAAAAAATGGGGGTAAATTCATTGAAATTTTTATTCAAAACAACACAATTAGCACCCTTCAAAATCATTCTCGCTGTCATCGTCTGAAGTAAAGATGACAGCAAGCACATCCATACTCTCACTGTCTAAACAGTCAACATACAGGTCCTAGTCTGTATCTGATGAGAGGGTTTCAGCTTCGTTGTCTGTGTCCCACAATAAATCATCTTCCGTGCCATCAGCTGCACAAAAGATACTGCACTTCGTAAACGATTTTATCAGTCTCTAACTTTGTCCCATGCCTTGAGCACGAAGTTACACAGCACATCAAATGATGCAGCATGCACTGCCCTGCCTTTTGTAAATGACTTTTCTGCACTCAACATCCATGTATTCCATTCCTCACACACATGGTCTTTGAATGGCTTATACAAGCAGAGGTTCAAATATAGATGTCAAATCACCCGGGATAACCGTCATGTAAGTATTATGTAGTGCTAATCTACTTTTACTGTTCTCAGTTAAGAGGTTACAAAATATATCCCAGACCAGCAAACTCCGTTCTTTGTGTAAAATATACAAAATTACCTGCAGGGAATTTCATTTTCAGTTTAATTTTGTGTTTGAAGATTACCATGGTTCTTAACTTTGTCCCGTTGGCCATGCACAATAACACCATGGTAAACCTACTCCTTTCATGGCCTGGACTTCTGGTTTGCATAGTTTTAACATCTTTCCATTCCACTGTTCTATTGAAATTCATGGGGGTTTTGTCTATGTTTCCAATATGCCAATGCAAACTGGTGTTTCTGCCAGTTCCTTATAATAAACTGGTGATAACTTACAACTTTACAATCAAGATCTTTTGGTAGTTTCTGTGCAATTTTTGTTTTTTTAGCATAATACCAGATTTTTTCCTGTTCATGAAACGATTGCACCAGCCAACTGCAGCCTCTGGGTGCAAGTTGGCTCGCTGCAGTGCATTGTTCTTATTTTATTTTGGGAGCCTATGTAGCATTCTTGCCTCTGTTCACGTACCCATTCTGCAATGTGATTTTCCAACCCTGGCCAACGAGTGATTTCTTTTCTCAAGGAACATTGCCTTTTTGGTATTTTTCTTAAAGTCTTTCCTTTCTTCCTCCAATCTCTTACCAACTTCTCATGCACATCAAATTTTCTTGCAGCAGCGTATCTGTTGGTTTTCATGGCCATTTTTATCACTTTCAACTTAAAGCTCGCTTCATATTTTCGTCGCGTGCTGCGTTGTATTGACGGACCCTCTATGATAACAACTGCATCCAGCCAATGCAATCTATGGGGGTGGACATAAATGCTGGTCAATGACCTATTTCAGGCATTGTGAGCTTTGGGGGTCAACTTAACGGGGCACCTCAGGCAGCCAGAAAATGGAGGTCAACTTATACACCGGATATACCATAAAACCCTTAAAATGAGGCTGAAAAAGGGGGTCTACTTATACATTGGCCGACTTATATGCCAAAATATACGGTATTCAAGATAAAGACCAATAGCTTTAAACATACTGGATTTAAGGTATTTACGGGGATAATGCAGGAAGTAGCACTGAGGTAAAAGATGAGACATGGTTTTAATATAAACTGGAGCTGGCATGTGGAGCCAAATGGCCTTCTCCTGCTTCTAATGCTTTTGTTCTTATTACTTTCAAAGTGAAATCTTTATTCATTGTGAATCCTGTAAATACTTACACTATCTAGATATTACTAATAATCTTGCATATGGTACACACTTCCTAAACACATTAATCTTACCTCCCAAAATACATGTTACATTTTTAAAATTAAAAATCCAGATGGCAACTTATCATAAAATAAAAAGTCCAAGTCAATATCTTCTAACAAAAAAAAAACATATGTTACATTCTGCCCACCATTTTCTTTCACAGTAATTTGCTCTGGTTAATGCATTTAGATCAAATTGCATGTGTGCACTGTGTTGTAACAGTTATTCACACTGTTCAAACTGAGTTTAAACTACTGGCAATAGCCTTCCTCTGTGCCTATGTGTGAGAAACAGTGACACTACATTTTTGTTTAGTCCTTATAACCCCTAATTATCATCCTTAATTCCTCTATTCAAACAAATTCAAAGTTATTCAGAGAATAGTGGTGGAGTGTTGTTTTAATGACTGAGAAAAGAGGTACAAGGACTGTCTAAAGAAATCTCTTGGTGCCTGCCACATTGACCACCGCCAGTGGGCTGATATCGCCTACAACCGTGCAACTTGGCGCCTCACAGTTCGGCGGGCAGCAACCTCCTTTGAAGAAGACCGCAGAGCCCACCTCACTGACAAAAGGCAAAGGAGGAAAAACCCAACACCCAACCCCAACCCACCAATTTTCCCCTGCAACCGCTGCAACCGTGTCTGCCTGTCCCGCATTGGACTTGTCAGTTACCAACGAGCCTGCAGCACACGTGGACATACCCCTCCATAAATCTTCGTCTGCGAAGCCAAGCCAAAGAAGAAAAAGAAAGAAAGAAAGATTTGTAACCAGTGGTGTTCTGTAAAAACAATACTGGGACCTCTGCAATACGTATAAATGATTTGGTTGAAAATATAGTCTGATCAGTAAGTTTGCGAATGACATGAAAATTAATGGAGTTGTGGAGAGTGAGAAAACAGGATATGGGTCAGTTGGAAATATAGGTGGAGAATAGCAGGTGGAGTTGTATCTGAATAAGTGTGAAGGGTTGTATTTTGGGAGGTCAGATGCTAGTGGATGATCAGAGGGATCTTGGGTGCAATTCTTTAGCTCCCTAAAAGTGGCAACACGAGCAGATTTTATCCCAACCTACTCAAACTTTCCTCACAGGACGATGGGTTCATCCCAGTAAACCTTCTCTGAATCACTTCAAATGCAGTATCTTTCCTTAACTCGGAGATCAAGATTATTTGCAGTAGTCTCGATGAGGTTTCGCCAGCCTTCAAAAGATGCAGATTTTTAAAAAAAAATTCTCCTCGAGATACAAAACTTCCTTTGATGTTCACTAACATAAAATCAGCCATTAACCAAAAGGATATTGATTAAGGATCAAGAGGGTCAAAAGCCAATGCTGACCCATTGAGGTACGTTAGGAGGAAAAGATTGGGCGACGATGAGCAGGTTGCCGTGGATAAATTCCTTGGTTCCACTGACAAGCCGAAACACAGTCTCTCGAGGTTCCGATAAAGACAAGTCCTTCCAAGCTCACAGATAACATAATCTCCAGAAAACTAAGGATAACATCAATTACAGGAAAGGATTCAGACAAGATTCATGAAAATGTTACTGGGACTGGTGGGCTTGAATTATTAGAAATGACTGGATAGGATGGTACTTTCTTCCTGATTTGGGGTTGGAATGGGAGGTTATCTTTGGCTTGGCTTTGCGGACGAAGATTTATGGAGGGGGTAAATGTCCACGTCAGCTGCAGGCTCGTTTGTGGCTGACAAGTCTGATGCGGGACAGGAGAACACGGTTGCAGCGGTTGCAGGGGAAAATTGGTGGGTTGGGGTTGGGTGTTGGGTTTTCCTCCTTTGCCTTTTGTCAGTGAGGTGGGCTCTGCGGTCTTCTTCAAAGGAGGTTGCTGCCCGCCGAACTGTGAGGCGCCAAGTTGCACGGTTTGAGGTGATATCAGCCCACTGGCGGTGGTCAATGTGGCAGGCACCAAGAGATTTCTTTAGGCAGTCCTTGTACCTTTTCTTTGGTGCACCTCTGTCACAGTGGCCAGTGGAGAGCTCGCCATATAACACGATCTTGGGAAGGCGATGGTCCTCCATTCTGGAGACGTGACCCACCCAGCGCAGCTGGATCTTCAGCAGCGTGGACTCGATGCTGTCGACCTCTGCCATCTCGAGTACTTCGACGTTAGGGATGAAAGCGCTCCAATGAATGTTGAGGATGGAGCGGAGACAACGCTGGTGGAAGCGTTCTAGGAGCCGTAGGTGATGCCGGTAGAGGACCCATGATTCGGAGCCGAACAGGATTGTGGGTATGACAACGGCTCTGTATACGCTTATCTTTGTGAGGTTTTTCAGTTGGTTGTTTTTCCAGACTCTTTTGTGTAGTCTTCCAAAGGCGCTATTTGCCTTGGCGAGTCTGTTGTCTATCTTGTTGTCGATCCTTGCATCTGATGAAATGGTGCAGCCGAGATAGGTAAACTGGTTGACCGTTTTGAGTTTTGTGTGACACCCCTACATCTCCATCGGGAGGTTATAGAGGTTTATAAATTTATAAATTCATATGAAGCATACATAAAGCAAATAATCACAGTCTTCTCAAGTTGGGAGAGTCTAAACCCAGAGCACCTGGATGTTGAAGGTGTTACGAACTAATAAAATCTTATTGGTACTAACAAAGGAACAGCAGACAATGGTAAATTCAAAATAATAGTTTTTATTAAACTATTAATAACATTTCTTACTTATCTCTAACCTTAACCCCACTATGCACAAATGTAAATGTGTATATGTGTGTGTATGCAAAAGTCCAAAAACCATTCCAATTTAAGCTCGATTCTGAAAAGGTCAATTTTAAAATCTGCTTTCAAACATCTTGTTGACTTCAGGATCCTTTTAAATTGCAGTTCAGAAGTAATATGAAGCATTATATTTTATATTTTCAGATTTCTTTAAACTCACAAGTCTATTGATGAGCTGTCTTTCAGAAAGATATTCTTCAAATAGGAATGACCATCTTCTATACACAAATGAAGCTTCCTCTCTTTTCTTAAAAGAGTCGTCGGAGTGGCTATTAACAGAAGGACATCCAATGGTAAGGAATACCACTGGGTGTTACTTCTGTTAATAAGAACACAGATCCTTTTCAAAGGATTTGGAAACTTTACTTCTTCGAGGTCGTCAGAAGTGGACTTACTCATTTAAAAGCCACTTATGTTGTGTATCTCCTATAATAAGGATAATACAAGTCCCACCTTTCCAGGAGGTCGTGTTTCTTCAGTCTTCAGTCTTCTCAGTCTTCTTCTGATGAAAATATCTCTCTGCCTTCAGTATATAGTTCTCTGACATCATATGACGTGACGACATCAATGAGATCAGTCTCAATTCCGAGAAACCATGTGATCGTTTACAGTTTACAGAACCATGTGATCGTTTACAGAATCTTTGACAGTTGTCAGTTTCTTGGAAACCACGTGATTTTCATAACCCGGACTTGCAGACATCACGACTCTGAAAGATGACCTCTCCTCTGAATGTGTTGTATGGGTGTGTGCAACCCAGTTCCAAACCCACTACATCACCTAAGACACATTTATAGGAAATATAGCTTAACATTAACCTAAATATCAACACGGATCCATTACAAAGATGAGAGGAGAAAGATTGAAAAGAGATCTGAAGGGCACACCTTTTCACAGAGGAAGATGGCTATGTGGAACAACTTGCTAAAGTGAGAAAGACTGGGACATTTAGACAGATCCATGGATAGAAAGGTTCAGAGGAATATGAGTAGAATGGGACCAGTGGGTAGACAATGGGGTAGCATGGATGTTGGGCTGAAAGGCCTGTTTCTGTGCTGTAAAACTCTCTGATTCTATTAATGTCATTCCTTTATCATTACCTCTCATTCAGCTTTACTTCAAGGCAAATTCTCAGGAAAGCTGCCACGAGTCATCTCTTGCCCTTGAACATAGAGTGAAAGCTGAAAATGCAGGGAATACACCAGAGGAACCACTGTGGAGACAGAAGGGAGGAAAGGTTCACTCTTTGGCAAGGATTTGTTTTCCAGAACTCTGGCATGGGGTCTCCACCCCCACCATCAATCTTTTCCTTTTTTATTTCACAGATCCTGACAGGCCTGCTGGGCCTTTCCTGTTTGTGCGCAGTTTTTTTTGGGCATTTTGGCATGTCCTTTTGGTCTCTTTTGTACACTCTTAAAACACTGGAGTCTATCACCACACCAGAAACACAACAAACTCAAGTGGCCTCCTGGGGTTTCGGGCACAACTTATAAGAGCAACCAACTCAAGCCAGAAGCTCTCCAGCCTTAAACAAGAGTTAAGACTTTTCATTTGGACACTGGTTTTACTCTCTTCCCCCATCTGGGACCTAGTTTTGAACTGCAGCGATTCTTTCTCTATACACGTGTGTACAGCAAAGTTCTGCTCTAGGACCAGCACCGTGTTGCCAACCCCACCCCAATAATCAATAACATAACAATTACAGCATGGAAACAGGCCATTAGGCCCTTCTAGTCCGCACAGAACCAAACTCCCCTCTCTAGTCCCACCTCCCTGCACAATGCCCATAACCCTCCATCTTCTTCTCATCCATAGACCTGTCCAACCTTTTCTTAAATAATACTATTGACTCCGCCGCCACTATTTCTCCCGGAAGCTCATTCCACACGGCTACCACTCTCTGAGTAAAGAAGTTCCCCCTCATGTTACCTCTAAACCTCTGCCCCTTAATTCTTAACTCATGTCCTCTTGTTTTAATCTTTCCTCCTCTTAACGGAAATAGTCTATCCACATCCACTCTGTCTATCCCTTTCATAATCTTAAATACTTCTATCAAATCCCCTCTCAACCTTGACTATTTTGGATAATTGCTGTTGTAATCAATCAAAACTGGATTCTCTACTGCGTAGCTCACACTACCCAAATTGTGTTTCACATTTTTGAAGAATCTAAGATTTATTGCACTCTATTTATTTTCCCATTGCCGGTGCCAAGGAAGTAAATGCTCCACAGAGAACTGAACTCACATACATATAACACCGGCACTACAGATGTCATTAGCCTCATTTTAAAAGAATGTGCTTCCATTCTGCTATCTGATTTTGCAGTTGGATTGAAAAGGGCATCAGATTCCTCAATTCACTCCCTCACTGAATGGAATTTTATCGCACACTGTCCTACATGATCAAGCTAACTGCAAAATCTCTTGCTAGTGATTAAACGATTAAGTTGTTGATTATTGGATGGAATTCCTGCATTTAGTGTAATTCTTTTTTTATATAAGGAACTGCGGTTTATTATTTTCCATTTGTCTGAATACAAGGAGGCGATGTTTTTGGAATGAACGTGGGTGAGAAATCAGCAAATTTTTCTTGTGTTTTACAGCACCACCACCTCCCTCTCACACTTAACACACACACACACATACATCTGTGTGCACACACAGGCACAATCACACTCACACCCTATTTCCCCATCCTCTCTTTCAAGTGAGGGTGCATAATGTGTGTCCAAAGTAGCAGTTTCTATCTATGTCAATGCTCAACAATTGTGTTCTTGCTCTTCAACGTTACCCAGCTGTATGCACATCAGAATTGACCTGTTCATGGAGAACCCTTCTCACTGTACCAGGGATAATGTGATAAATAAACTGAAATTATTCAGCCTCTCCTTATTTAAAGTTTGGCTTCGGATGGAAAAACCTGCAGAAAAATTCACGGAATGAATGAAGAACCACAGTCTGGGGTGTACGAGGAGATTTTAAAAAAAATGAAACTGAATGAGAAAATAATATTGAACAGGTGAAAGGGACCAAATGTCTGTGATCTGATGACATGCATCCTGAGGTTTTAATTGATGTGTTGCAGAGGTAATGTGATCTTCCAAAATTCCATAGATTCTGGCATTTCTAATCAGAAGGCAGCAAAATGTAAACCCACTAATTAAGGAAGGAGGGAGAGAACCTCCCCCGCCACCACCCAGGGAATTATAAACCATCATCAGGGAGGAGGAAATGCTACCATTTATTATCAGGCATAAAGTAACTCTAATTTTGAAGGTGATACATGGCCAGGCATAGCTAATAGGAATTTATGACATGGAAATTATGTTTAATAAAATTAAGAATGCTTGAGGTTGCCACCACCGGAATAGATAAGGGTGGACTCATGGATGTGTTTGGCCTTACAGAAATTCTTCCACAAGGTGCATTCAATAAGTTATCAAATGAAATTATACAGTTGAGGTAATACACTGGCATGAATAGAGAAATAGTTCATGGGTGGAAAATTAGACTGGGTGCAACTGGTCATTTTTGGATTGGAAAGAAATGACTAGTGGGCAAGGGATTGATGCTGGGACTCCATCTATTTACAATCTATTTCGCTGACAATAACAAAGTTCAAAGCTGTGTTAATATGGGCTGTGAGGAGAACACGGAACATATTTGGGGGAAGAGAGTCTAAGTCATATGGCAGATGGAGATGATGTGGAAAAATCTGAGGTCATCTATTTTGGATTTGAAAAGTGGAGTACTTATTCTATATGTTAAAAGACTGAAAGGAGTGAATTTCAAGAGACTTGAATGATCTTCTAAATGACAATAGACAATAGACAATAGGAGCTGGAGTAGGCCCTTCGGCCCGTCAAGCCAGCACCGCCATTTTACAGATCATGGCTGATCACTACCATCAGTACCCCTTTCCAGCCTTATCCCCATAACCCTTAACTCCTTTGCCCACTAGAGTCTTATCTAACTCTCTTTTGAACGTAATCAGCGAATCTGCCTCTACCACCCTCTGTGGCAGAGCATTCCACAGATTCACACTTCTCTGGGTAAAAAAATGTTTTCTCATCTCCGTCCTAAAGGCCTACCCTGTATTCTTAAACTATGCCCTCTAGTCCTCGTCTCCCCCATCATTGGGAACAAGTAATCCGACTTCACCCTGTCTATCCCCCTGATGATTTTGTATACCTCAATCATGTCCCCCCTCATCCTTCTAAACTCCATCGGATACAAGATCCTGCAGGTTCATTAAGCAATTCAGAAGGGAAACAAAACAATATGCAAGAGGATTTGAGTACTAGACAGCTTTCTACAATTATATATGGTCCTGATGACGCTGCATCTGGAATGTTATGCACAGGTCCATTCTCTCTCTCTCTCTCTCTCTCTCTTTCGAAGGATATTCGTGCAACCAAGGGAGTGCAACATAGGTTCACCAGATTGATACCTGGGATTGGGGGGAAGGGGATTGTTTCATCAGGAGAGACAGAGTTTAGAGGAATTGAAGGGATCTCACTTCAATATGCAGAATTTATACAGGACTTCACAGAGTAGATTCAGGATGAGAATTCCCTTGGCAGGGGTGTTGAGAACCAGGAAACACAGTCTGAAAATGTGTCAGCCATTCATAACAGAGATAAGAAATTTCAGAAACTCAGTCGGTTAATGAATCGAACACCACCCAAGAGGATTTTGGAAACTCAGTACGTTTATTCAAGACAGAAATTGAGACGGTTTTTGTGCATAAAGGGAATCAAGGGATTTGTGCTGATGAATGCAAGTGGTTGAACAGACACACGGGGGCCGTGGCCTGCACCTGCTTCTACAAAACATAAACGTGCTAGAGAAACTCAGCTGATCACATAGCATCTTTAGGAAGTACCTACTTCCTCAGGTTTGACAAAGGGCCCAGGCCCAAAACATTGGTTACTCTCTACTTTCCATGGATGCTGTGTGACCTGCTGAGTTTCTCCAGCACTTTGGTGTACGAGCGAGGTCTGTTCCTAAGTCTGCCTTTAAGTCAAATTTGCAGATAACATGGAACAGAGACATACCAGCACTTGCATCAGATTTACGCTTTGGAGGGATGTTTACAAGGGTAAAGAAGAGAAAAATTTAAGCCAAATATAAAGTTACATGCTCAACGCAGTGTTAATGGCAAAGTGATCTGATGTAAAATGGCGGATGGCATTCTCCTTCCTTGAGCTGATGAACCGCTGAAGCCGTGCATAGTCCATTCGTAAGTGCGAGTTGTCTGTAGGTGGGACATTCTTAACCAGGGACTTACTGTAATGCACTCGACCCCAGCATCTGCAGACTTTCTTGCTTTACCCCCTGCTACTATAGTAGAAATCCAAAAGTCTGGACGCCAGAGATCCAGACCACCCGTGAATACAGACTTTTCGAAAACTCTCAAGCTTTTAAAATTTAGTGGGCTATTGTGGGCATGCGTAAGCACCACAGATGCACAGTGGCAACAAGCGACTACGCTTGCTGATCAATTTTTCTTTAATAATTGCTCATTTTTACAAATGAAGCATGCTGTATTTAAAAATGAATAAACTATCAAAATGTACTTTTTCATTTCTTCTTTTATTCCTCCTTAAATTTGAATTTAAAAAATACTGCCTAAGAATCAGGAAACTCCAGTCCAAACCAATCCTCGAGTAATGTGGATATTTGGACATCTGCTGTATTTCTTTTGTTCTTGTGTGGTTGTGCTTTGAGAGATTTCCAGTCCTTTACTCACCTTATGGATGACGGCTTCTTTGCAGTGGACCTGAGTGCCTTCTTGTGCTTGCAATCCTCATTTCATTGGGTTACTGCACTAATGTGATGTGTGAATGGGAGGACCTCAGTGCGGCAATCAGTAACCAAGTTTGCAGCAAGTGTTGACTGGTTGAGGAACTTCAGTTCAGGGTCGACAAGATGGAGATCGAGGTTTGAGCTCTGCGATACGTGGGGAAATAGGAGTTAACCAATGCAGAATTGCAGAGGCAGTCACACCTTTTAGATTAACTACCTCTGTACTGGAAAATGATCAGGAAGATCATATAGGTAGAGGAATCTAAACAAAGAACGATAAGTCAGAATACAGGATGCAGATCAAGAACCTGGTTGGTTGGTGTCAGAACAACAATCTGGCTCTCAACGTCATCAAGACCAAGGAGCTGATTGTTGATTTTAGGAAGGAGAGATTGAAGGACTATGATGGGAAGAAGGTGGAGAGTGTCAGAACTTTTAGAACCAAGAAGACTATAGCACAGAAGCAGGCCCCTTCAGCCCTTCTAGTCTGTGCCAAATCATTTTATTTTTGCCTAGTTCCACTGACCTCCACCCAGTCCGTAGCCCTCCGTACCTCTCCCATCCACGTACCTGCCCAAATTCTTCCTAAATCTTAAAATAGAGCCTGCATTCACCACCTCAGCTGGAAGCTCGATTCCCCGCTTGTGTGAAAAGTTCCCCCTAAACTTTATGGGAAATTATATCTCAGAAGACCTCGCCAGCACATCAAGGCAGCCATGAAGAAGGGACATCAGCACCCCCTAAGGAGACTGAGGAGATTTGACATATTGTAAAATACTCTATCAAACTCTATCACAGGTGCCCTGTGGAAAGTATACTCACTAGCTGCAATGCAGTCGGGTTTGCTCAGGAACACAGAAGCTGGAGTAGGTAGCAAATACACTCGGGTCTATCATAGGCTTTGTTTCAAGAAAGCAGCCAACATGAAGGATCCCCGTCAGCTGAGTTGCAACCTCTTCAGGCAGAAGGTACAGAATCCTGAAGAGTAGTATCTTCATATTAAATTTATTTCCAACAGCTGTCATACTCTTGAACTTCCCTTGGAAAACCAATCATGAACTGTCTGCATTTTCGCAAATCACATTTTTTTGCACCAGGATTATTGTAATTATTTATTTTCTACCTCGTATTTATTGTCTTTTTAAATTTATTTAATTTAGTTCTCTGTTATATTGTTTGTAAATACTTGTTTGGCTGAAGCCATTAAGAACTTGGGCATATGTACATCGTACAATGTGAATGATAATAGACTCGTCATCCTCCAGAGGATAGTTCCAGAGGAGCATCAGCCGCTCCCCTTCTTCTATGGATACAAGCTCCTTGTTCCCTGTGCCCTGTGTCAAGGGTGGGACTGCAGGGAGGATGTGCAAACTGCCCGAGCACTGTGGCACAGGGGATCATTTAAAATGGGGAGGGTGGGGAAGAAAAATAGAAATCAAATATGTAACAATATTAATATTTGGGGAGAATTTATAAGATTTAGAGTAGGTCACATACATTCACAGATTTTAAAACAGATCTTATTTGAAAGACTGAAGAATTCACATTGCAGGATCTCTTGAAGAATGTAAGCACCTTTCACAAGTAGGGGTTAATTGAACGGACTCATAAAATGCTTGACCATTGTCTTCCTGGAGTCACGCTGTCTATCAGTACCCTTTCTACAAAGTGCTCACAGAAAGGTCAATTCTGGATTGTTTACCTAAGATAACAACTTGAGAAGAAGAAAGAACTCCTGCTGTTTGCTGGAGAAGGTGGGGGTTTTGCAAGACATGAGCCACATGCTCTTTTTGGAGTTTCAGTTGGAGAGAGAGAGAGATAGAGGAGAAGTTCTCTCAGTCAGTGTGTGTGTGTAAAACTGAACAGTGCAATCCAGGAAGAACTGATGAAAAGTTCCAAAAGCAGTGGATGGCTGCAAGTGCTATCTGTCTGCTTCTTTTGGAATAAGAGGAACGGAAGGAGCTCTGTCATAACCTGAAAGAAAGAGGTTACCATCTGGAAAACCCTGATGAGGCAAGTATCATCAGCGAGACATTGAGGTGACTAGTGGTGGTACCTCAGTTGTGGAAATCCTGGAACAACAAATCTCTCTGCAAACCCTACAAGAACCTTCCTGAGTGGTAAACATTTACCTTTCAAGCACCAAGCCTGGTGAACTTTACCCTTGTTAAATTCTGTGCACAGTACAAGAATTGCCTGCAACCAGAGAACTTGGAAGAAGTGAGATTGAACTTTGAACCAAAGAACTTTTCTTAAATCCACACACACATTACATAAACGTGCACTTAGAATTAGAAGGGGTTAGTATAGAGTGTAGTTATAAATATAGAGATAAGTTAAAGTTTGATTCTATTTTCATGTTTGAAGTTGATTAAAAATAACTTTTGTTTTAAAAACCACTCGTCTTGGTGAATGTCTATTGCTGCTGGGTTTTGGAGTCCTTTGGGCTCGTAACAAGTAACATAGGGAACAGCATAATTAGGTCTTTCACCAAACATTTGCACTTCTTCCAATGTACTGTAATGCATTTGGTGTTTGCAACAGTCTCCTCTACACTGGAGGAAAATTGGGTTACTGCTTTGCACACACCTACTGTTAGTCCATAGACCTGTGTTGAATAGTGGGACTGGCTTAACTGGCTAAGCAGCCTCCTCCCTCTCCAATCTTGTGTCTCTTGTAATTTACTACCAAAGGCTGAACTTAGCCTATCTGACTAAGGGTTTCGTGTGGCTTTCACCTGTTTGATACCCAGTACCTCCCAGATTTCAGTGGCATTGCTGAAGTCCAAATATTCCAAATGTCAGCACAAAGATCCACCTCTGCACTTGCCATCTCATGTTGATGAGCCTGAGAGGATTCAGATGCCACTTTTACCCTCAGCTATATGCCAGGGAACATTGGTATGGGAATGGTGACCCAATCAATTGGAATGGGTGTTGTCAAAGGGGAAAGATAAAGAGTTTTTAAAATTCATTTTAATTGTTTTTGTTTTTAATCTGCATGTAATTATTCTTTTAAGTTTATTTAAATGATATATTTATAAAAATATTTCTTTTACAATCATATTAGTCTTTGAATTATTTTTAAATGTTTCTGAGGCTTTTCAATTTGTTTGCATAAAAGCTTTTGATTTGTGAGACCAGGTCTGGCTCAGTTTCCTATGCCTCGTGGGACAAGTCATGGGTGGAGGATCAGCCCATCCAGCTCTCTGCATCTGAGAAGAGAGGACAATCTGACCTACTGACCACCCTGCCTGATTAATTTGAAAATTCTTGTTGTTTATCCAATTCCAGGAATGACTGGGGGAAAAAATAGTTTTACCCTAATTCTTCAGCTGCAGAATGAACCCGAATCGATGTCAAACAAGAAACCCACTGTCAAACTCCAAGATCACTTGACCTTTCCCCTCCCGTGGACTTCAGATACAAGAGGACATTGGGTACTAATCATAGGTAAAAATCAATAGGGTGCCGATGGATTTGCAGGATGGTCAAGTCGCTTGCTCTTGGAATTTTCTTGCATCAATCACATAAAAATGACCAGTAGATGCAAATTTCCACCAGGTAAAGCTGAAGCTGATAATATATCAAATAAAAAAAAGCAAAGAGTCCAGAAATAGATTTCTGCTGTGTGCAAAAATACTCTTAAATGGATTGGATAGTCCTTATCCAATAACCATTGATCTGCTTGCTGAAGTGATGGGATATAATGAGCCCATCACCAGCTGCTTGGAATGAATGAGAATGGTTGCTGAGAAAGTTAGAGAGGGTTAAAAAAAGTACTCGAACTGAATGGCCAGGTTGAAGTCCAATGTGTACTGATTGCAATGGGCAATGATTTTCAAAAGGTTTACTTCCTGAAAAAAAATGGGGATTATGACAGACAATTTTCAGCTGAACACCGAGATAATTTCAGACTTGCTCAATCACGTAGGAAGTAGGAGAAACATTAAATGAACTTTTATTGAATTTTGCATGTTTAAATGATGCTGACAAACTGCGTTAATTCAAGTGACCTAAAAATGTCTTGTTGCCGATTTTCATTTGTACTCCGCATCAGATGCCTCTCATGTCAGTGTCAAACAATAGTCGGCCAGCATTGGATGGATTCTAGTTGCCCTGATACCGCTTTTCTACGGTTGCAATGTCCTAGTGAAACCTTTCACCCTCTTCGTCACTCCACTAAGATCAACAGGGAAAAAAACGGTTCGGAATAGGAAAATTTTAAGGTGACTTTCATGATCAGCAGGTCAAAATCCATAAAATACACCCAAAAGTGTTCAGGAAGCAAAATCTTAATTGACCAGTGTTATTTCATGAAGGAAGCACACAGTCGGATTCTTTTCTTTTAAATAAGATAGTGGAACTGATTGCAAGAAACTGCTCATGGCTTAACATCCTGATTGTTACAGTAGGTGAATGTCTATGGCCCCTTCAAGATAAACTCATGGAAATTCAACACTTTTACTGGCCGCTTGGTAGTTAACAGATGTGAATAGTTCAACAACATGTGCATTTGTCATTTGAAGGCCTCGGAATGGTTCCACCTTTACCGCACAATGATATGAGCCTTTTGTTCCAGATATTCTCATTTGAGCGAATGAGGAATGTCAGGAGTCCAATTACCAGCACAGATAGCAACATCAAATCGAATTTGAGGTCTCTAAAGTTTCTGAACACAAGACCACCTCTGTGATTCAGTCTAAAGACAAAGGGAAGTTGTGCTGTGTCATTGGTTCCCATCAATCATTTAGTAAAAGGATTTGTAAATCTATACTTTTCAAGGGCTGACACTGTGCTTCCAAAGCAGAGAACCGCTAAAATTAGTCGAAAGAACTGCCCAGTGACTTAATAAAAGCATAATGCTGGAGAAACTCAGCTAGTGAATTCATAATGTTTCCTTTACCAAAGAACCACAGATAAGCCACTCATCTTTCAATATAAATAGTTCTAATATGCACCCTACAATTTGATGGCCTGAAACATAGGGCACAATCCATTCTGGCACAGAAATCCCTTTTGCATTTATCAATGACCAACACCCAACTATCTATAGGCTCATTAATGTTTTGTTTAGAAAATGCCATTTATTCCAGATGGATTACGAATAGAATGAATGTCAACATGAACTTCAGAATTCTCCTAAGTACAGTACTTCCAGGTACGTGATGTTTACATTTGACTCCAACGTCATCCCACTTCCCTCCGCCCCACCTTCCTGCCACCTCTGTCGAGGAAAGTCCTTCCAGTTCTCAGTTCAAGAGATGACAAACTTGCCAAGTTCTCCCTTCGTCACTCTATGTCCAGGGTCCACTGCCACTATGGTACGAAGAGTTGAAGCTTGCCATCCAGGGTTGCGGTGGTTAGCTGTAGCATGAAACACAAAAAGCAAGTGGCAGGTTATTCTCCATCCTTTTGTTGCCCCTGAAACTGAGGGGACAACCACACGTGTGTGCTTCAGTCTGCTCTCACATCACAAAGGCAGGCTGATGGATTGGCACTGTTGTAGATGGATGCCAAGACCATTGGAAGGAGTTGATGGCCATATAAGAAAAAATAGGTGACAGCAAAAGAAATGGGAGAATAGATTGCTCTGTAATTCAACAAAGATTTGATTGGCTGAATAGTTTCATGTTATAAAAATCATAGAATATAGAAGAGCACAGGAGAGGAAAAGTTGCTTGGCCCATGATGTTTTACCAATCATGACCATTTCTCTAGTCTTAGAGTTCTACAACATGAGAACAGACAGACATGATTTTCCACAGGAATACACAGCAGAGTCGCTGCAAGGACTCAACCAACTGCTAAAACATTCATGGGGAGTTCAACTAGACAGTTCCTCAGGAGGTTGAGGAGAGAAGCCTACTGAGCCCCATCTTGACAACTTTACCGGAGCACAATTAAGAGGGCCCTTTCTGGCTTCATCATCATTATGTGCTATGGGGACTGCAAAACTTCGGACCAAAAGTCTCATTAATAAAAATCAAAATGGCCGAGTAGATGACTAGGAGTAGCCCTTTGATCTATTGATGAAATTAACCGGGAAGATTGTTTAAATAGGGCTCAAAGAATTAGGAAGGACCCTTTCCATTCAGTATCTTTGACACACTACCATCAAGAAGGATGTACAAGAGCATCAAAATCAGGACTGTCCAGACTTGGGAATAGCTTCTTCCCGCAAGATGTGAGGTTGATGAACAGTATCCTGTATCTGAGTAAATCATCCTAAAATATTTATAAATATTTATTTTAAATTATATCTTCCTGTATATATGTGATTATTATGTATTCTGTTATATGTGTGCACTGTGGTTGGGAGAAACGATGTTTCATCAGGTTGTAATCAGATGAAAATAAACGAATTTGAGAATCTGATGGGAGAAATTGTTTCAATGCCTACAGTAACCTGAGGAACACTCTTCAAAGAAGAATCTCACTTATTCCTGCCACTGGGATCACTAATTTCTTACCTAAGCTCCAGAAGGATGTTACTGGAATTGGCAAAAGGTTAGTAGGAGCAGTAGATGAGCACACAGCTTCTATGGACAATGAACCAAAGACATGACCTCATTTTTCAGTTCTTTTGCATGAATTTATAAACATTTTGCACCTGTATTTCATGACACATGTTCATGACAATAAATTCTGATTGAACATAAAGCCCAAGAAGATTTTTGTGGAATCTTGATGAGCACAGTTCTGCTGGGACCAGCCTGCAAAATTACCAAGTTTCACAGGTGCATCACAGAAAGTATCCTGCTCAGGGGCAAAACAGAAACTGTCCTGCTCAGGTGCACCACAGAAAGTGTCCTGCTCAGGTGCACCACAGAAAGTGTCCTGTTCAGGTGCATCACAGCTTGGTCACAAGAAACTACAGAGTTGTGAACGTAGCCCTAGCCATCACGCAAACCATCCTTCCCATTTTCAAATTCCTCATCTCGGGAAAGCAGCCAACATATGAAAGGATCATCCCACCCTAGTCACACTCTCTTCTCCCCACTCCCATCAGGCAGAGGGTACATAGGTTTAAAAAAATGCACATTCAGATTCAAGGACAGTTTATTTCTTGTTGTTACCAGACTTAAACAGTGTTTGCATTAGTCAGATGATCTCACCCTACCCTATCATAGGCCTTGCACTGTTTTAACACAACATTCTGAACTTTTGTTATATTTTTGCACGACATATCCATGGGTTGACTTGCCTTGCAGCTTACAAAGCAAGGTTTTTTATTTCATTGAATTCAATTCAATCAATGATCAGTTTTACAACAGTGGTTCAAATTCAACAAGAATAGATCAGCTGTGATGTGCATGGGGTATGAAAGGCACTACATTAAATATAAGCTACAAACAATCTACGGAAGATATGTCAGATGTTTCACTCTTTTATCTTTAATAGCCCTTTTCCCACTGGCACCTTGTCCCAGGAATTAACAGGGAATTAACTGGTTAAGGGTCCAGTGGAAAAGGAAAGCAATCAGCATTTGGCATCAAATGACGTCAAATCAAGCCAGGGATTGACGGCCTCTACCCCTATTCATATCCCTGGCGTGCTGATTAAACCAGTAGAAAAAGGACAGCAGAAAGTCACTCGTTTCCGGTTGAAGGTAGATGAATGTGGATGAATGTGTTCTGTGAAAAAGGTGTCAGTGTCCCAGTTAAAGGTGGCCCAATGGAAACAGCACAAATGGCTTCCTATCTTGGGACGCTGCACAGCCAGTGGAAAAAGGGAAATTGATTGGACAAAACTAATGGTGGTTCACGTGGACATTAAAGAATCTGCAGCATTGTTTGAGGAAGGATACCAAGTGCCCACAAATAATCTTTTTCAATCCACATTGGTGCAAATAGCCTCATTGACCTTTCATCTTGATTGTATGGAGGTCAGTAATCAAAGAATAAAGATTTACCTTTTATTCATTTGGTAAACAAAGGTTGAAATAACTTTCAAAAGTGAATTAGAAATGTAAAAGGGAAGAGAGAATGGAGCCATGGAAATAACTGAATAAGTGATTTCAAAAGCACGGCATAGGCACGAGTGCCAAAATGCCCTCATTCTATGCTGTGAATTATCATAACTTCCAATGCAGGACCCTCATTTCATCTGCTTTGGGAGTTTCTGAGAGGTGTGCCTGCAGAAGAGCAAGAGATTGTGAATCTCCAGGTGAATGTAATCTTCAGGATTAATTCTAGCAGAATTAGGAAATCTAAACAGTTGATCAACAGATAGGAGCACTCACTGGCGGCAGGCCAAATCTTGAGGTGATTTAAGGATTATTACCGTACTAGGGCCACAAGAACCATAAACAGTGGAATCCTCATTCAATCAACCAGAAACTCAAACAGCTGGCAAAAAAAAGAGGAAATAACTAAATAAATATATAGATAGATCAAATTAATAGTTCTGAGCAGTTGGACCATGAGAGGGAGCGCTGAGACTTTGTTTGACAAACACAAGTTTGCCCCACTGAACTAGCAATGCCCCTCAATGCACATGGATTCTTTTCACTGTTGCCACTTATGGAGGTGAGTTGGGTTGTCAGTGCAAGGAAGGTGCATCAAGGGCATGACCGGGACACTTGAGTCGGAGCCAGTAGGATGGGGATAAGATATGGAGGGGGAGGGAGAAGATGGCAGCATTGTTGAAACTTTGCTGTCAAGGTTTGGACTTTTGACTCAGCGCCAAGGACGACCTGATTCCAAGGTAACATTTTTAAGTGTCAAGGGTCGTCCTAAACGCTGGTATATATGGTAGTTAAAAAATACAAAAGTTTAAAATTGGCGGAGGTTAATTTTTATAATGGCAGCACAGTTAGTAATGCGACTAGTGCAATGTTATTACAATGCCAGCAATTGGGGTTCGAATTTAAATTTTGTAAGTTAGAGGAAATTACCTGATTTAGGTGAACTTTGCATAATTGCAAACTACAATACATATTTCTTTTCATGTATTTTGCACTGTCTTTCTCTTTTAAATGGTGAATTCTTAATGCAGGTGTATTAGTTAGGAATTGAAAGAGTGAGTCTTAATCAACTGGAAAATTCACATATCTCACATCTGCATTCTCCATAGGTGCCAGATAAAGGGGATTTTACTGTATTAAGCATTTTTATTTCTTGGTGTGAACAGTAGGATTTATCCATTAACTGCTGAGATAGCAAAAGACTTGCATGAAAGTATGGAATGACCTTCACATCCTCTCACATCTACTTGATGAATCCTCTGAACATTGTGTTGAGGGGCAAATGCCAAACTGTCCTGAACTGATTGGTTTCAAATATCACCCTCTTAAACCAGTCTGGATCCTTCCGCATTGTATGTGATGTCACTGTCTGCCTTACCACTGACCCCCCCTAACATGTTCAATACTAAAATTATCTTTATATTTAAAAATGTTATGTTATTCCTCAGATTTGCAGATGTATGCAAGATGGAATATTCAGCTGTCATCATTTACAGTGAGAGCCAGATCATTTCATTTTCATTCTATTAGCATGACACCAGTTTTCCTTTGCATCTATTCCATGAGGGGTTTTTACACTGTGCAATGCTGGGAGAGCCTTCCCCATTGCAGCCTCTGCAGTGGCCACAGTTTCACCTCAGCACATTGTTCTGCACCACTGTGGTGGACTGATCTGCAGGTTTCTGTCATGGATGGCTCCCCAGACCAGTGCATTTCAGGTAGGGTAGAGGATGTCAAATAAATTGGTGTTCATCAGCATGTGCGTGTCTAGAATGAGCTGCCAGAGGAAACTGCAGAAACAAGCATAATTCCAATGTTTAAAAGACATTTGAAAAGATATAAGGTTAAGAAAGACTTACAAGGATATGGACCAATGTAGTATAACTGTGAAGGGTGATGTGACCTCTCCAGCGGGAACCTGGTCGGAAGCCACCACATCTGTCAATCGAGGTCAAGACACCCGTGCTGAGCACTCACCTTGCAATTGGCCTTTTCAAAAGATCACACAGGTCGCCACTGGCTCTGTTAATCACCTGGGATAGCTTCACTGACCAGCAGGGTGGGGGCGGGGGGGGGGGGGGATAAAGCCTGATCCATGGATCTGCTGCGGTTTTTACCCCCAAGGAACAAAACTGAGCTCCACTCTAGGTCATGAGCCTGTGCCGATACTGGAGAATCGATATCAAGGTGTGTGCCAGTAGCGGGTGTGGGGGCTTGTGGTGCACCCTAATTAATTGTCATCGTACTGTCCTTTTTTTCCCCTATTTAATTTGGGTGCTGTACCTGCACTAGGTGGTCGGAACTGTTTGTGTCTTCCTCCACTCTGTCTATATCTACCATGGTTTATTTAGTTTGCATCCAATGCCACTGATTGTGCACTCTTTGTGATTGTGAGTGATTGTGATTCCCAGTGGCAAATTTCTCTTGTGGGCAAATAAAGGCTGTTATTACATCTGATCTGTGTCTACACTTGTTGCTTTTCAGACCCTAGCTGTAGCAAAAAAAAATGTATTATGTCAACCTGGAAATTAGAAAACAACTTGAGAATACAACAATGGTATATAGAAATGAATAAATGTATTCCATTAGAAAAAATAACATATAATTTAAGAAATAACATCACAATATTCGAACAAATATGGGAACCATACATGAAATACAATAGAGAAATCCTACCACGGACCTCCACCATCTAAAGTGACAGAAGTGGAAGACAACGAAATGAACTGACTCAGTATATAAAAGTAAAAGATAAAAAATTCTTGTTTATTTTATTAAGTGACAACATTGTTTAACGGATTTAATGTATCTTATAGATTGAACTTTGAATAAATGGGAAGGGGGAGAGGGAGGGAGGGAAGGGAGGGGGGGAAGGGGAGAAAATGACACTATATATTCAAGAGAAAAATGTCTCTATGTATTTTGGTCAATATGGTTTATTGTGTAAAAAATAAAAAATTTAAAAAAAACAAAAAAAAAACTTGTTCCTCACACAACAATCAAATGCAGGCAAATGGGTCTAATCCAGAAGGCTAACTTGGTCAGCATGAGCAAGTAGGACGGCAGGGGCTGTTCAATGCTGCATGACACATGGCTCTAAATTTTATAAAATCTAAAATTGCTTAAAGTTAATTAAGGCAATGGATGATCTCAGCAGAGTTGACGTCACCTCCAACTTGCTCTGACATCCATTCATGCTTTAGTTAGATTTTTAGAGAGACTGATGGCAAATTGCCTCAGTGCTTTTCCAGTCTAATCACACAGAATTCTCTTTAGACTCTCTTTTTATTGGTCAATAAAGTATCTCTATTATCCGTCAATGTTAATGATGTTATATAAAATTGCACTCCTCTCCTATATTATGTTATACTCTTAGTGTCTGTCTGCAATCTCCAACAGCAAAGACCTCTTTAAGGCCCTGTATAAACTTCAAGGGTAAAAGTCTTCAATCAAGAATTCCATTCACTCTAATCCAGGGGTCTCCAAAGTAGACGATATCAACTCCTGGGAGTCAATGGGACTATCCAAGGGGTCGATAAATGTCTAGGGGTTGAAAGGTGGTCGATAAACACCGGGGATGGAGGGGTCGATTTAACTTTTGTGGTCAAAATCAGGGGCGTACCTATGGAAAATAGGGCCTATGGCAGGGGTGGCCTACCTCTCGCGAGAGCTGGCCTTGGTGGCTGCCATGTTGTATTTGGCTTAAGCCTTTTAATACGTTGAGAGCAAACGGGAGGACGAGGGAGGGTGGATGGAGTAGAGAAGAACACATACCCTGCCACACCAGCCAGCGCTGTCACCCTCCCCGACATACAAAGACTGACATGGGGGGGGTGAGTGAGGGGGTATTCCATGCCTGGGAGGGGGCATCAATGAGAGATCAAGGATTCCATGAAGGGGTTGATAATCTAAAATGTTTGGGGGCCCCTGCTTTAATAATTTCAAACTGTTTACGACTCAGGTCACAATTAAAAATAAAACCAATGAAGTAGATCAGAATATTGGATACATGCTTTATGTCGTCGTCACATTCTTACCAGGTTCAAATCATGGACTGGATTTTTCAATCAGTTGCAAAATAATAGAGATTGTCATTGAATATTTCCCAAAAAGATCTGGCAAACTCTACTCCATGCTGCGGGTTTTCCCTTTTCCAAAGACTCATGTAGGGCATCAGTCCAATGTTCATTCTTGTACAAGTGACCCCATGCTACAGAAATTCTCCCTTACAGGATTCAAAAAGCACTAACCACAACTTTAATTTTTTTTTAACCATATATGCATTCAAATATATTTCAAAGTAAAGATGTAATTATACATTGAGTATCAAAATACATGATGATAATATCTCAGCACCCCACCCCCCTCACCAGTCCCAAGAAAAGATAAAGGGAAGAAAGAAAAGAATAAAAATAAGAATTGAGAATGGGCTACTGCAAGTGTTAAATCCCATCTGGTCTAGAATTCATACTTATTTTATCGTTAATGGGGTTAAAGGCTAGAAGAACATTTAGAAATTTTTTTAAAATCCTTTATTTGTAGATACAAATTTGTAAAATATATCATATTTTTTCCTTAAATTATATGTAATATCTCAAGGGGAACACAAAACTGCATTTTCCCACTCCATCTTTCCAAACTTAAGTGTGAATCAGATTTCCAAGTAATTGCAATACATTTCTGGCCACTGCTAATGCAATTTGAACAAATTCTGTCTGATATCTAGTAAATTTCAATTTAGGTCCTTATCCCTAAAATGTTACCTAATATATGGATTTTGTGCAAATTAGACTCCTGTAATTTGTTCTAAAAAATTCCTTAATTCCAGCCAGAAGGGTCTTACTTTATTACAAGGTCATGTTGAATGTAAAAAAAAGACCCCACCTCTTCCCCACATCTAAAACTTTGATCTGATAATCTGATTTCAATTTATTTAATTTTTGTGATGTAAAGTATAACTGATATAAAAATTATATTGTACCAGTCCATATCTTAATTTATTGTATTAGTCATACAGTCTCAATATAAATCAGCCCTATTCTTCTCATCTATTATTACATTTAAGACTGACTCCCTCTTTATCTAATTTATGAATCCTTGGTTTAGGGGTTGTGGGAAGGGTTGTGGCTGTCATGAGACAGTACCAGCTGCCAATCAAAGTTTGGTTCCGCCTCACCCATTAGTGCACATCTTGCTGTTGGTTCCATGTAAATTACCTGGACTGCACTCTCCAGCCTGCCTGTACTTGGCCTTGGGCTATTGGCTGTTGTAATTAGATTAACCCTCCTGCCACTGGGCCATTGACCCCCAGTAAATGATGTGGGCTTGTCCCTTCAGCACTATAAGGGTGCCATGTGCTTTGTTTTCTTGACCAGGTTGGGATCACCCTGCTTCACTCCAGGCCTAGAAATGTGGAAGGGAGCTGGAGAAACTGTTGGTAAGATGTGCATTGTGTGATAGTACAGATTCTATCACCAATGTAAATATGTACAGATTGTAGTGTAGGATGACTGTGATTGGCTGAGAGTGTAGCCACACCTACTGGCAGGTCTTAAAGGATTGCTCCTAGCCAGACCAGGTCATTCTGGACTGGTTGACCTACTTGTGATATGCTCCAGTCTTTTAGTTAATAAAAGCCTTGGTTTGGATCAACAAGTCTTTGGTTCTTTCAACACGCACTACACACTGTTCAAAGGCTGGGAGCATGTAATTAGTGTTCCTTGCAGCATAGAGCTGTGCCTGCACTGAGTCAAGGGGTTGCGGGGATTGTAGTGATTTTTCCTTGATCATTGTGTGTGTGTGTGTGTGTGTGTGTGTGTGTGTGTGTGTGTGTGTGTGTGTGTGTGTGTGTGTGTGTGTGTGTGTGCACATGCTCTGCATCAGTTACCATTTTCACACACTTGCCTTCTATAAATAAAATCCTTCCCGCCATCAAAACTATGTTCAGAGTCCTTGCCTTTGAGACCTACCAAATCAGTTTCCTCACTCACAACAGGGGTTCCCATTTGAAGTAAATGATAAATTGCTCAAAGTCTCTATAATTGCTACACTTTGGTAAATACATTGTTGGACCCAGTTTATCACTTAAATATGCTCTGATATGAAAATAGCAAAATATCATATTATTAAGACTACAGGTAACACATTTATTCTTGTTGTTCAAATGACATCACTTGTCCTTGCTCACAACAGTCTTCAATGTATCTGATCCCTTTACAAGACCAAATTTCAAAAAAATTATTATCTAATGTACAAGGTATGAGCCAAAGGAGTTTGAAGAGACAAATTACTTTTGATTCCAATTTCTATATTTATATTAAGCCAAATTTTAATCAAATGTTTCTCTTTCAGCAGTCATTAATTTTGCATCCCATTTATATATAAAGTTTTCCGCTTTCTCTCTCCTATTTTATCTAATTCTATTTTTAGCCAAGTAAAATTTTCCCTCTCTTCAAAGAAAGAGGTAAGAAATTACATTTGGGCTGCTCCATAGTCATTTTTAAAGTTACGGAGCAATTCATATTTCCATGTTAATTTTTCTATAGAGACTCTGGACATTTTACCTTTTCATTAAAAAAATTCTAATATATTTATTTAATACTTGCAAGGTTTTTTGAAGTATTATATAAACAATTATTGAAAAAGATACTGTATTCTGGGAAATATTAATTTTTATACAATTAACTCTTCCTATTAATGTTAGAGACAATATTGTCCATCTATTTAAATTCTCTTCAACTTTTTAAAGTAATAGCAAATAATTCAATTTATATAAATTTTGTATTTATTATCCTTATGAACTCCTAAATATTTTATCCCATTTATTGGTCATTTAAACTGAGTGCTTCTTTGGCAAATAGTATAATCACCTCTTGCAAGAGGCATCATTTCACTCTTATCCCAATTTATTTTATAACCTGAAACTGTACCATTTTCTTCTACCTTTAAATGTAGTTTTATAATGCATTTGCTGGCTGTCAGATATATTAGCTTACCATCAGCAAATAAGATAATCTTACGTTCCTCTTAATTAATTCTAAAATCCTTAATATCTGAATCCCTAAAAATTGCTTCTGCTCAGAGCTCTAGAGCTAAAACAAATAATGCTGGTGACAATGTAGATCCTTGTCTACTGGATCTTGTTAATCAAAATGGGGCAGAGATTTGACCATTGTTACCACCTTTGCTTTAAGTTCATTATACAAAGCTGTTATCCAATTTATAAATATTTGTCTGACTCCAAATTTTTAAATTAAAAAATCCCATTCTAATCTATCAAATGCCTTTTCTGCATCTAGTGATAGTGCTACACTTAGATCACCTCTTTTTTGTGCTAAATGAATTCTACTCAATAATGTAGTTATATTATTAGCTGTCTTGTTTTCACAAAAACTGTTTGATCTATTTTTATCAATTTAGATAAATATTTTGTTAATCTATTTGCAAGAACTTTAGCAATTATCTTAAAAGATGATGGCTTTAATGGATCTCTATCTTTTTTGGGTATCATGGTAATTATTGCCATTGAAAATGATTCAGGGAGAGTATGGGCTTGTAATGCCTGATTTAAAGCATCCATAAACAAAGGTATCACTAAATTTTTAAGCTATTTATAAAATTCAAGTGGAAATTCATCTTCTCCAGGAGATGTATTGCTTTGTAAATAACTTAGTGCTTTCTCCACCTCTCTTAAAGTAAGGGGAGCATTTAACTCTGCTTGTTCAGTTAAATCTAATCTTGGTAATGCTATATGTGACAAAAAGTCTTCTATTTTATTAACATCTTCCTGGGATTCTGATTGACATAACTTGGCATAAAATAGTTCAAAAATTTCATTCATTTCTTGAGGTTTATAACTAACAGAATTTGTCTCTGTTTTCACTGTGTTAATTGTTCTTGAAATCTGTTCTACCTTTGATTGTCAAGAAAGTACCTTAGGTGCCATTTCACCTAATTCATATTTCTGTTTCATTTTTGTTATAATTTTTTGTTTTATCTTATTAATAAGCTTTCTCTTCTTCTCTTCAGAATACCTTAATTGGAGTTCTTTTTCTAAATTAGTTATCTCATTTTCCAATTGTTCCACCTCCCTTTTTTGCAATTTAGAAGCATAGATTATAATTTGTCCTCTTAAATATGCCTTTAAAGCATCCCATATAATAAATTTAGTAGATGTGGATGCACAGTTAGTTTCAGAAAAAAAATTGAATTTGTTCTTTAATAAAATCACAAAAATCTGTTCTTTTCAACAATGAAGAATTAAGACATCATCTGTATAAAAGATTTTCTCTTTATTTGCCATTGTGATTGCCAATGTCAATGGAGAGTGATCTGATAATATTCTTGCTTTGTATTCAGTTTCAATAATCCTACCCTGTATTTGGACAGATAGTGAAAACAAGCTATAACCCTGTTCTCTTGGATGAATTTTTATCCATGCTTCGATTAAATTTAAATCCCTCATCAATGATAAAGTAGCTTTTGCAGCTTTTTGCCCTTGGAGTTACTCGAGTTCAGTAGTTCTCAACCTTTTCCTTTCCACTCACATACCACTTTAAGTAATCGTTATGCCATAAATGCTCTGGGATTAGTAAGGGATTGTGAGTAGGAAGGGGAAAGTTGAGAATCCCTGCTCTAGACCCAATTATTACTGAAATATTTTGCTTGAGAAAAATTGTCATTTTGTCCATTTCCTTTGGAGTTATGAAACCATGCTCATAACAAGTCAATTAGGTACAATGAAAACAGTGGTTTTCAAACTTTTTTCTTTCCACCCACATCCCACCTTAAGCAATCCCTTACTAATCACAGAGCACCGACGGCATATGGAACACTTAAAGTGGGATGTGAGTGGAAAGAAAAATGTTGAGAACCTTGAGAACCACTGCTCTAGTTAATCTATCTAAAGCTGGGTCCAGACAAAAATGAGAGTCTCCTCCTATTAAAATATTTTCAGAGACATTTGCTAAATTAAGAACCGCTTCCTGAATAAATTTTGGTGCATAAATATTCATATGGGTCCATATTTCTTAATATAGCTGGCAATGTCGAATAACCTATCTGCCTGCAAGATCTGTTATCTCATTTTGCATTTTAACTGGGAGATCAAAATTGCTACCCCTCTCACCTTCAAGTTAAATGAAGAAGCTAAGACTTATCCCACCCAGTCCTGTTTAATTTTTGATGTTCTTTATCAACTCAATGAGTTTTTTGTAAAAATGTTATGTCAATTTTCATTTTCTTAATATACACCAGTATTCTCTTATTCACCAACTCATTAATTCCATCAAGATTAAAATTCATAAATTTTAATGTATTATTCATATTTTCAAGAATTCTTTTTAATATCCAAATACTCTTCATTCAACTCTTGCTGTGTATCTCCCTTAACAACTAAACCAACTCGCATTCTCCATAATGGTTAGTACATCTTCCAGCAGACAAATAAACAAAGAAAAGGAAAATAAAGCGATGATCATGTTAAGATCATCATGTTATGATACATTTCAAATATTATTAATCATCCCACCCCCCCTTTAGTGTTTAAATAATACACAACTATATCAGCCATTATTACGCAGGCTGCCATAGATGTACATAAGATATAACAGAGGTCAGGTCTCCATCACCCCCGACCCCCTGGGATCTTAATCATTTTGTTTTCAAAAACTTTATCCAAATAGATATAAGTTAAAAAATGAAGAGAGTTATAACCCAAATAAATCACCATCAGTAAATCAGTCAGATGGTCTAACAATTGGCAATTCTTTCACAAATTCTTCTGCTTGGGTCCAATCTGTGAAGAATTTTTTCCGTCCATCCGTCAATATGATCTTCAATGTGGCAGGATGACGTAATGCAAATTTGTATCCTTTCTGCCATAGGGAACTTTTTATTGGATTAAATTCCTTTCTCCGCTTCAGTAGGGCAGCACATAGATCTGGATAGAAAAACACTTTACTTCCATTGACTTTGAGCAGTGCATCTCTGGTTCCTGCTCCCTCGGTTGCCAAATTCAATATCATCTCTCTGTCTCAATATCCAAGACATTTGATACTAACCACAAATTTGAGATACAGAATAAAATTTGCTTTTTTGATGTTATTGGGGTGGGGTGGGAGCGGAAATAAATAAATTCAAAACATGAAAAGATTTATTTTGCCTTTTTAAATTTTTAGTCACTGTGGGCCAGATTTGGATAGGACATCACTGTGTTGACAGTCACAGCCAATCCAGTCTCTCCGCTCCGATGACATGTGAACGGACATCTCAGAGTGCAGCACTGCCATGCTCTTCATCTGCAAGGCATTTCTCTGATGCGTTGCTTTGTGGGGAGCCACAGTAGCTTTAGCCCAGCTCCTAAAGTTCTCTGGGAGCAAAACATGAAAGCCTACAGATGCTGTGAATGAGTCAAAACAAAGAAATGATGGAAGAACTCAGCCGGTCTTGTAGCATCCATAAGAGGTAAGGATATAGTACTGATGGTTCGGGCCTGAGCCATTCCTCAAGGAATGAGGCTCGAAATGTTGGTACTATATCTTTATCTCCTATGGAGACTGAGATTGGCTGAGTTCCTCCAGCATTTCTGCATTTGATCATAAAGTAATCCCTCAGCTTTTACTACACTTCCTTTAAGTTACAGCTTATTACCTCCCTGAACTTCTTGAACATGACCTTTATCTCATGAATTTCGGTTCCTGATTCCCACCTCTTTTTCTTATATTCCCACTTCCGAAACCTTTATCTAATCCATGAGCCTTGTGTGTCAAAATCAATCAGAAAGCTATAAGCAAGGCCTCAGACTTAACCCACTGAAAGTTGCATTGCCAGTGGTAGGGCTGGAAAACAATGGAGCATGCTCCCACTTTGGTTTTGTGGGCTCTGAATTGGTTCATGAGACCAATATGGGGACAGCGGACTCTCCGACAGGTGTGGAAGATCATGCTTGAGTGTGCAGTTGGTTATTTCTGAGGTGATCACCTTCTTCTGATATTTCTGCAAGGTCTCATTGTGATACCTGGTACAAGATTCTCAGTAAAAAGCCTGAATGCTCCTTCTCCACATTGACTGCTCATGGACCACAGATTCCTTGGATCAGTGGGAATGGTCCTACCAACCCTCCTAGAAACCGGGTAAAGTTCCCAGGAAGGCTGTACCTCTGAGGGGCCTTTCACACTACAGCATGAATTACCCGGTAAATCGGCAACCGGGGAATTTAAACTCCAGGGGTAACAATACAAAGGCAGGTTGTGCTTTCACAATGCCAGAAAGCGATTGGCAGGTTAACGGCCAGGCTCCAAGAGTATCTCTCCTCATGTCTCCCAGCCCGGTTGAATTTGACCTGCCCTGCCTGGTTGGGATGTTTCACGCCACTTGATTACAGGGTAAGTTACCAGCTAAATTGCACTGTTAACCCACATACATTTGGCGGTGTGAAAGGGCAGTCTAGAAGGGCTTCCATGAAGAATTTGGAGCTTTTCATTAGTCCAAAAGATTTCCAGTCCTTTGGTGCCCTGGTAATTGTGAATCACCAGACTTCTTCTTGGTCAGTAGCATTACTCTGGACAGCATATGGGACCACCTATATCTGCTCAGAGACCACATTGTTGAGTGTTGTTGCAGGACCTCTGGAATGATGGATCCTGAGGACCAAGAACTACAGTCTCTCTCCGACCATTACTATATTGAGAGCCGTGCAAGTTCAGAATCCTTATGCAAAACACGATTCACCCTCTAAAAATGAGTTTCCAGTGTCTACGTCAATCGCTGACTGGTTAGCATGCAGCATTATTAGGAAGCTATGATTAGCTTCTATGATTTTCCATCCAGACAAACATCTCTTTTCTCTGTCAGAAGTAAATCCTAATCGACAATATCCAGACGCATATCCCTGATTAAACTCAGAGTCATTTGTGATTTGGGGTCAAGCTGATCTTTGGCAAAGAGATATTTTAGTTGTGGTTATGGAGCCTGTTTCCATTCCTCAAATTATTTAGTCTGGTGGATTTAGCAGCTGGTGGGCTTTTGATCCATTCTATACCTCTGACAAGAGTGACCTCAGGTTTGTATGAGATCTTGTCTCACATTAATAGAGGTCTATAAGATTATGAGAAGCATGGATAGGTTGGATAGCCAGCACCTTTTTGTAGAGCGACAGCAGCAATATCAAAGGACATCTACGTAAAGTGAAGGGAGAAAAGTTTGAGAGACGTCAGGGATAAATGTTTTACAAAGATAGTAGGGGATGCCTGGAATGCTTTGCCAGGGGTGGTGTTGGAGGCTTGTACATTATGGACATTTAAAAGACTCTTAGACAGGCACATGGATGCAAGGAAAATAGAGGGTTGGGGGATGAAGAAGGGAAAGTTTAGGTTGTTCAGTAAGTTTATATAGGTCAGCACAACATTGTGGGCCAAATTGCCTGTACTGTGCTGTAATGTACCATGCTCCATGATGATGTAACCGCAGTCATTGGATGTTCTAAAAGCAAACAACTCCTCTCACCTTACCCCTAACTGATAACAACTTACCATTGCGACAATAGGGAAAATGGCCCAAACAGATGACAAATCTTGATCTTTTAAAATTTCATTCTAGAACTCCTAACTTTTCCTTATTCCTTTCACACCTGGCTCCAAATCTCCAATGAGTGATGGCAAGAGAAAAGTGTGGAGGTTTAAAGGAACTGTATATCACATTTGCCATGGTTTGCATCTTGCAATGCACCCTCTGTTTCTTTTCATGAAGTCTTCTGTGGACAGTAGTCATTCACACATCCACACCTGCCTTCTGAAGAGTGTTTCTGATCTGTCAGACATACGTTTGGGGATTTTTCTTCATTATGATGAGGATTCTTCTGCCATCAGCAGTGGAGGGCTTCCTTGGCCTCCCAGTCCCTTTGCAATTACTGAGAGCACCAGTAGGCTCTTTCTTCTTAATAATGTTTCAAACAGTTGATTTTGGTAATTCTAAGGTTTGGGCAATCTTTGACTTTCATTGGGCACAACGTTAATTGGCATGGATGGCATAGTGGTTAGTGCGACGTTGTTGCAATGCCAGCGACCTGGACTGGGGTTCTAATCCCTCGCTGTCTGTAAAGAGTTTGTACGTTCTCCCCAAGTCTGTGTGGATTTTCTCTTGGGTTCCGGTTTCCTCCCTCCATTCTAAATGCACCAGGGGTGTAGATTAATTTGGTGTAAATTGGGCGGCATGAGCTGAAATGGCCTGTAACCATTTCAAAATGTAAAAAAACTCTGGTCCTCATGTTGAAAAATATCAACTACATACTCCAAAGATGATCAAAAGCTTTGAAGCAAGCCTAGCTCTCTTATACCTGCACCAATGAAGCAATTAAACATACCTGGGTAATCACAAAAACCCTTGAAGCCAAATGTTCCAACATTACGGGCCCTGAAATGAGGGGATTATGTATAAAAAGTGCTGTAATTTCTATGTGATCAAACCAAAATGTAACATAACATAACATAACATAACAATTTACAGCACGGAAACAGGCCATTAGGCCCTTCTAGTCCGCACCGAACCAAACACCCCTCTCTAGTCCCACCTCCCTGCACAATGCCCATAACCCTCCATCTTCTTCTCATCCATATACCTGTCCAACCTTTTCTTAAATAATACAATTGACTCCGCCGCCACTATTTCTCCCGGAAGCTCATTCCACACGTCTACCACTCTCTGAGTAAAGAAGTTCCCCCTCATGTTACCTCTAAACCTCTGCCCTTTAATTCTTAACTCATGTCCTCTTGTTTTAATCTTTCCTCCTCTTAACGGAAATAGTCTATCCACATCCACTCTGTCTATCCCTTTCATAATCTTAAATACTTCTATCAAATCCCCTCTCAACCTTCTACACTCCAAAGAATAAAGACCTAATCTGTCCAATCTCTCCCTATACTCTAGATGCTCTATATAGATAAGTTTTTGGGAGATAAATTTGGAAAGGTTTTTTTAGAGAAGGTTACATACAAACACTTTAAAACAGATCTTATTTGAAATACTGGAGCTTTGCCCAATGCTAGACATATCGGAGCCTCAAAGCTTTTGAAAGAGCTTTGAAGAGTGCTCAAGAGACTTCACTAACGGATTGTTGTTTACAAAAGGCAACAGATGAAAGAGCATGTCAGAGCCGCTGCTCTCTGGAATAAAAATAATCTTTAATAAAATTTGGAATGTCTACTTTTATCACGTGAATTGTTTGATTACAATTTTAAAACCATGGAGCACGGGCAAATGAAGGAAAAAAGTGTCTTTGTCCCAAATATTATGGAGGGCACTGTATGTCCTGACCATGATATGTCTGTCCTCAGTCTCATTCATTGCCAGGGTGAGGCTAAACATAAAGATAAATAACCAGTTTAGGGGGCGGCATGGTTAACATAGTGGTCAGTGCAACGTTATTACAGCACCAGCGATCCGGCTTCGAATCTGTCGCTGTTTCCCCATGTCTGTCGGTTCTCCCTGGGTTTCCTTTCACCCTTCAAAAATATGGAGGTTAGAGGTTAATTTGTATCTATCGGGGACATGGGCTTGTGGGCTAGAAGGACCTGTTACCATGCCGTATGCCCTACATTTAAAAATGCACATACCTTAATTCCTCCCAGATAGCCTAAAAACTCAACAGATTTAGATAACTCCTAAACTAATCCACATCCACAGCTCCCATCTGTCCTACACCTGCTCCCATTCTCACTTTTAGGCATACATACATACAGCATGGTAACAGGCTGGTGTAGTAAGGCAAGGCTAGCTGAAGAGAAGACTGACCGCTCAGGCCCTTTCAACCCTCAGGCCCTTTCAACCCTCGAGCCCTGTGCTGCCCACAATTACACCCAAATGACCTGCAACCTGGTATGTTACCTGGTAAGAGCACCTGGAAGACACAGGGAGAAAATACAAACTGAACCTGGATCACTGGCGCTGTAACAGCTTTGTGCTAACCGCTAGGCCAAACCATCTCCACCCCCACCCCCCAACCTGTCTCTCCTACCTTTATTTATGCAGCATTCAATTACATCTTGGCCATCCCCCTCTCCCTCCCCTTTTTATGCTTGATATTTCTCCTTCCCACAGACAGTATTTAAATTCAGTGGTTCCCTACATAAACTGCCACAGAGGCTAACAATGCATTCACATTTTTGAAATAATATGTAGCTGAAACAAATAATACTCCTGTTAACTACAGCCAGTTGGCAATTTAACATAAGTATGTGAATTTCTTCACATTTTTGAACTGTTACTAACGTCCTTTTAATCAGCAAGCCATGTACCTCACAAACACTTCAATCACTAGTATTTTATGTGTCATTGGACCATTTAAAATATTAAATTAACTCATGGATCACTGAGGCTTTTAAAGCAATAATCCAAATTCCATTAACATTAAACAGATGCATTACATGATCCACTTATTGTTTTCCAAAGCAAACCTGGTAAACATTGAGATGGAAGAGAATGCCACTGATCTGAACCATGACAGTACTATATTTTTAGCCAAGATTTGATGGAATCCTATCAACCGCTAATTTCCAAATCTGAGCCGAAGTAAGTAAGACATTCTGTGTGAACTCCCATTAGACTTTTCATCTGCAGAAGAATGGTGTGAACTTATGCCAAGAGCTCGAGTTCTAAATTTTCCTCTAATATTTTCGATTCTTATGTCTTTTAACAATTTTTGTCTGCGAAGAGCCTTGAGATGTTTACGTTGCATTAAGGGTACTACAAATTCTGAGGTTTTTTTTTCAGGCCTTGATACATGGCAGCATTTCCAGCAGTGAAAATAGTACCGAAGGTGTAACATTCCCTCTGGGAACAAGTTGCACCTTCAGGAGTGAAGCTTCCAATATATTAAATGCCAGATGTTAAGAATATAACAAAGTTACTTGCTCTGAAAATACTTACTGCCTACTTTGCACATGCTTTTTTGAATATATTGTGAGCAGGAGGGTCATTGGAAAGTTCAGGTAGATAAATATTCATTCTATGTGTGTGTTGATCAATGAAAGCTGCGAGAAGTCTCACTATTATCTCTCCTTGACTGAATTTGAATTTGATCTTCAAATTCCTGGATGTCAACATTTTCGAGGATCTGTCCTGGAGCTTCCACGTCAATGCGATCGCAAAGAAGGCTCGCCAGCAGCTGTACTTTGTGAGGTCTTTGAGGAGATTCGGTATGTAACCGAAGACTCTTGTAAACTTCTACAGGTGTACCATGGCTAGTTGCATCACTGCCTGGTATGGAGGTGCCATCTCTTGGGACAAGAATAAACTCCAGAGGGTTGTTACCTCGATCTGCGCCATCACAGGCACCGGACTTCACTCTATTGAGGACATCTCGATGAGGCGGTGTCTTAAAAAAGCAGCCTCTATCCTCAAAGACCCCCCCACCACCCAGAACATGCTGCCTTTACTTTGCTACCATCAGGAAAAAGATACAGGAGCCTAAAGACGAGCACTCAGCGGCACAAGGACAGCTTCTTTCCCCGCTGCCATCAGATTCCTGAATGATCAATGAACCAAAGACCCTGCCGTACTTTTTGTGCAGTGTTATTTTTACTTTTTTTGATAGTTATAGATGGTTATAGTTTGTGTGTTTGCACCACGATGAAGCCACAAAATACAAAATTTCATGACTTGTTCATGACAATAAATTCCGATTCTGGAGACCAAGAAAAAGAGCGTGATTGTCCCTTACAAATTAGTTTATTGCTTTTACTAGGATAAATGTTGATCTGAATTTCTTTCCATTGACCCTTGCAATCTCATGTACCACATAATTATGTTTCTTTCCAATTCTGTTCAAAAATGCATCATCTTACTAAAACATATTTTTCCCATAAATGTAGACTGTGGAAGCTTTTCCTTCTTCATCACATTTACAGGTGCTCAAGCCTCAGTGATACTCACTAATGTCTGATTTAATTTTTTCTCTTCTTTTATTCTACACCTGAACCATCCTGTTCACGTACTTTTACCTCCCAAAGTTTGAAAACAGAAAAAAGCCCTGCAGTCCATATGTCTATCATTAATCATTTGTCAATACTAATTCCACTTACCAGAATTTAGACCATAGCCTACTAAGTCTAAGCAATTCAGGTGCTCGTCCAAATGCTTCTTAAATATCATGTGTGTACCTGCCTCTAACACCTCATCAGGCAGTGTGTTTTATACTGCAGCAAGCTCTGGGTGAAACAGTTCTTCCTCAGATCCCTGATGAACTTCTTACTCCTCCATGGGAAATTATTTCTTAAATTAAAAATTTAAATGTACAGCGCAGTAACAGGCCCTTTCGGCCCATGAGCCAGTGCCGCCCAATTACACCCAATTGACCTACAACCCCTGGTTAAAAACACACACACACAAATGCTGGAGAAACTCAGCAGGTCAAACAATGCCTTTACCAAAGGTAAAGATACATCACCAATGTTTCGGGCCTGAGCCCTTCATCAAGGTGTCAACCTTGGTATGTTTTGGATGGTGGGAGGAAATCATAGCGCCCGGGGGAAAACTGACGCAGACACAGGAAGAACCGACAAACTCCCTACAGATAGCGTGGGACTTGAACCCAGGTCACTACCGCTGTAAGAGCTTTGTGCTAACCGCTACACTAACCGTGCCTCCAATTGCTTCTCCAATCTACGGGTGGCCTTGGTTTGGCAGTGCATGAGGCCATAGATAGACATGTCAGTGTGAGAGTAGGACACAGAATTGAAATGGCTGTCCACTGCGAGATCCTTGCCGTTGATGCAGAGAGTTAAGGCGCTCAATGAAGCAATCATCCAGTCTGTATCTTGTCTCTCTGATGTGGAAAAGGCCACAAAAGGAGCACTGGATGTAGTAGTTAACTCCCGTGGATGCACAAGTCAAGGGTTGCTTCATTTGGCAGAATTGTTTTGGCCTCAAATGTGGGTGAGGGAGGGGATTGGGATGCAAGTGTGGTCCTTCCTGCAGTCACAGGGGAAGTTGCCAAGAAAGTAATTAGTGGGAAGGGATGAGTGGACAAGGGAGTCACGAAGGCAGTGTCCCTATGGAAGGTGGAGAGGGGAAGACGTGTCTCGTGGTGGGAGTAAGTGATTGAAATTGCAGATGTTACGGGCCCAGAGGATCCCAAAACCTAGCAGCAATAGAAATTCAACAAGACAAATGGTTACTTAAACAAAAGTTGCTTTTAATTGTCTTTAAACATGAACATAGGATCAAACTTCAACTTATTGCTATTAACTTAACCTAACTCCCTTCTAATTCTAAGTGCACATGTATATAACGTGTGTGTGTGTGTCTGTGTGTGTAAATTCAGAAAAGTTCTTTGATTCACAGTCCAATCTCACTTCTCACTCCTCCAAGTTCACCGGTATACTGTGCACAGAATTTAACATTTATGAATTTTCACCAAGCTCTTGTGCTTGAAAGATAAATGGTTACCGCTCAGGAAGGTTCTTGTTGGATTTCAGAGAGATTTGTTGCTCGATGGACACACATGAACCGATTCCTTTCGATCAGCCACTTCAGTGTCTTGCCTAAGAAACTTGCGCCATCAGGGTTTTCCAGATGATGACCTCTTTCCTCCAGGTCACCACAGACTTCCTTTTATCTCCCTTATTTCAGGTGAAACACTCTTCAGCCAGCCATTTCCTGTTGTAAAAAACACGAAGGTACCCAACACGCTGAACTCAGAACTTACAACCCACCTTCAAAATGGGGTTTCAACAAGCTTTCAAAAGCTACTTCCCAAAAGTCAGTTCTCTCTCTCTCTCAGGGGAAAAAAACCTGATTGTCTCTTTGTTTGCAAAACCACATGATCCCCCTAGAACAGCAAACTGCCACCAAAACAGATTGCTGTCTCCCAAAATCAATTCCTGAGAGATCTTATAATTTCCCTGACATGAGCCCTTCCATTTGTACCTCCTTGTGAAAATCTCCAGCACAGAAATCTATTGTATTTGCAAAAACACTCGAACCTGGACTGTCTGGCTTGAGCCAAGCTCTTGCATTTTAAATGGAATCTGTTTTGAAGTGTTTGTATCTGTTTGTGACCTAACTAAAATCCCACAATCTATCTCCTCCAAAAACACATCAATACACAATATAAAACACAATATAATATATAATCCATCACACAGAGGATAAATGTTGAATGGGCAGGGTGGTGAAGACGAGGGGAATCCTGTTTTTTTTTTGTACTCTAGGGGCATCTATCTATGCCTCTCACAGAAATTAGATGGTGTCCTGGACTACTGGAAATCTAGAGCTATGGGCATTGGGGAGGAATGTGGACTTGATTGATTATATCTTGTTGAGTGGCAGATGACCCCTGCTCCTTTTTGTTATGTTCATTTCTTTAGACACATGATTTGAAAAAGAAAATCATTGAGCACTTTCAGTCATAATTTAATACAATAATAGAATTGAATGAAGTTGTTCCCTTCCCTTTCCCTTTGTTTTCTTTCCTCCAGTTCTCCATCCTCTTCCCTCTCCATTCACAGAGCCTTCTGTCCTCCCCCTGCTTGCTGGTATGCCCTCCCTCCCTTATCCACCCATTTCCTCCTGCCTTTGGGGCTGAGCTCCTCCCCCTGACTCCCCTCACTATTTTGTTCAGATGCCAGACTGAGCTCCTTCCCCTGACTCCCCTCACTATTTTGTCCAGATGCCTGACTGAGCTCCTCCCCCTGACTCCCCTCACTATTTTGTTCAGATGCCTGCCTACATTTTGCTCATCCCTTGATGAAGGGGCTCAAGCCCAAAATGTTGGTGATGTATCTTTAACTTTTCTATATAAAGTTCACGGTTTGACCTGGTGTGTTTCTCCAGCAATGTGTTTTTACCTGAATGAAATTGTTTATTTTATTTTATGGACCAAGATATAATGAAATTCTTTGTTTTGCGTGCTATCCAAGTAAGTCAACCCACACTTAAATACAAGCAGGTAGTGCAATAATAAAACAAAGTGCAGCATGTAGTGTTACTAACAAAAAGTGCAGGCTGTAAAGGTACAACTAACTAGGGCATTGCATGTTGTACTCTTGCTTCCAAACTTCAACTTCATGGAAGTGAAAACCTTGATTCTGGACCTTGGGAGAGAAGAACAATGCAAGCACATACACTATTACATTGCCACGTAACTAAGGACAGATTAGTACCTTGTTGTTCGACAGTGCTTTTTACATTTTATGGGATATTCCAAAATGGTTTACAGCTTCTAATTCCTCTAGAATTATATATGGCATTTTAATGAATTGCATTCCACCCCTCACCTTAACGTCTCTGCCGATGTGTAATGAAAGAAATGTACTGTTAAGGGGAATCTAGTATTATGGACAGTGGATTTAAGGCCAAAACTCAGATTAATTATAGTTAATGTCACAGAACAAGACTACTAATGTCATTCTATCAAATTGACTGTAGATTTCAAGGAGAGATGCTTTGATTCTCTGCTTTGTGGCCCTTACATCCATCTAAGGAACATATTGAAAACACTGACTGGGATTGTCTGAGTTGGGCTGGCTGTGGGTAAGAGATTCCAGTGGCTGTTTACTGATTTGCAAAGTTTATTCTGATGTATAAAGTGTAATCCACAATAAAAAAAATCACAATCTATTTATCCATCCATATTACCAACTTGATAGTTTGTATTTCCAAATTTAGTATTAATTTAATGCATTTAAAGGAAACTTCTGTTAAAATCTCCACACTTTGTTGCCTCCTCTCTAACTAGTTCTGCAACTGATGCTGCTGGTTTCAGATTTATTGTCAGAGTACATACATGACATCGCAAACAATCCTGAGATTCTTTTTTCCTGTGGACGTGGCAGAATTAACACCAATTGGTAGTGCAAAAAAAAACTCTACACAGCGTAAAACATGTAAACAAACAAAGAATTGTAAACAGATAATGAATGTAAACAACTAACTGTGCAAAGCAGAGAGAACAAAAAAGAAAATCAATAAAGTGCACAAGTAAGAGTCCTTAAATGAGACTCTGATTGAGTTTGTTGCTGAGGAGCCTGATGGTGGAGGGGGAGCAGCTCTTCCTGAACCTGATGGTGCGAATCTTGTGGCACCGACACCTCTTTCCTGATGGCAGCAGCGAGAATAGAACGTGCGCTGGGTGGTGTGGGTCTTTGATGATTGCTGCTGCCCTCCGACAGCAGCGTACCCTGTAGATCTTCTCAATAATGGGGTGATGTCTTGGACTTTGCCCACTAACTTTTGAAGGGATTTATGCTTAGGGGTATTGGTGTTTCCATGCCAGACCGGGATACAATACCTCACTTTCAAATGAATTTCTTTTGCATTTCACTCCTGGCATTTACACCATTGCCTGCATCTAGCTTTTCAAAGATACACTAATGTCTGTTTGAACAATGTAAACATTCTCATGGAATTGATTTGAGGGAGAGTCCTCCCTGGTTTTTCTGCCAACATTTATTTCTCACGAAGTACAATTAGTCATTATATACATTTCTGATTGTGGGATTAAAAATCGAAAACACTATAAATACTTTAGTTCTGGTAACATCTGTGAAGATCAAAATAGACTTAATGTTTCAAGTCAATAACTTTACAACAGAACTAACCAAGTGATCTGAGGAGAATAAACCAAAATTGATTTATTGGCTGTAAAGCCAACCATTAGCAGGCCATGCTCAGCATCCACAATAACCATTGTGATATCAACCAGCAAACAGCTGTGAATTACATTGCCCGAACGACAGACAACCCTCACAATGCTCTTCTGACTAAAATGATTCAAATTCCTAATATATGTTGCATCTGTGGTGGCACACTACGAGGCAGGCGAACCGGCCTCGCTTGTAATCCACGCGGCGGGGAAGCTGGCCAAAATGGTGCTGTCGGGGGTTTCCCCTTCTTCTCAGCACAGGGCTCAGAAGCCTGCGCTGGGGAACCACGTGACCCCCAGGTGATGTTAGCGTCCCCCCAGTGTGGTTCTCAGCCAGGTCTGGGCTGGGAGTATAAGTCCAGCCCAGCAGCCTACAATAAATCAGTTCTGCTCACTGAGCTCAAAGCGTCTGATTGTGTGTTCTTTCAGTAGCAGTGTAGCTGCCACTACAATTGGTGACCCCCGACTGGTTCAAACATCTTTGAACCCATCATGAGCGAACCTGGGATCAGTGCTATAGCCATCAAGCTTCCTGAATTCTGGGTTCAGGAGCCAGAGCCCTGGTTCGGCCATGTGGAGGCTCATTTTCATCTCCGCCAGATTTCATCTGACACGACCAAATTTTACCATGTGGTCGCCACCCTAGACCAGGCCACCGCCAAACACGTGCTTCACCTCGTTCAGCACCCACCCACCGAAGAAAAATACAAGACCATCAAGCAAGTGCTCACCGGATCCCTCAGACTATCCAGGCGCCAGCGTGCCACTCAGATGCTGCACTTCGACGCTCTGGGGGACAGGTCCCCGATGGAGCTGATGGACGAGATGCTCGCGCTCATGGGTGATCACACCAACTGCCCACTCTTCAAACGCATTTTCCTTGACCATCTGCCCAAAGACATCCGGCCATTACTGGCCCAAGAGAGCTTTACCGACTCAAGGGAGGTCACTCAGAAGGCCCAAGAGCCATGGCTCAAACGATTCCCGGAGGGCTCTGCGGTCCAACAGGTCACGAGGCACGGGCATGACCACGCCAAGCCCGCCCCTAGCGCTGCGGTAGAGTATCCGGCCCCTGAAGGGGCCACCAAGAGCATAACCAAGGGCACAGCATCCGCTCCAGGCCTCTGCTTCTACCACTAGGGCTGGAGAGCCAAGGCTCGGAAGTGTCTTCAGCCCTGCTCATTCCAGGGAAACAAGCAGGCCGTCCGCTGTTAATGGCTGTGGTGGCTGGCGTAGGACACAGCCTTCTCTACCTGTGGGTCTCAGTCAGCGGCCGGCGCTTCCTCGACGACACTGGGGCCCAGATCAGTGTCATCCCGGCCATGGCCATTGAGTCCAGGAACTGACCTCGAAGACCTCCCCTCCATGCAGCCAACGTAACAGAGATCCATACGTATGGAGACAAGACAGTCCACTTCCAGATCGGCTGACGAAAGTTCACGTGGAGGTTCACCATCTCATCCCTTCTGACCGCCATCGTGGGTGCCGATTTCTTCCTCGCCCACGGGCTTCTGGTGGATATTCGGGGTAGGCACCTGGTGGATGCCCGTACTTTCCAGGCCGTTCGCCTCAATGCCTCCCGCACAGAGCAGCCGCAGATGGCCACGATCAGCATGCCCAGAGATGAGTTCCAGTGAATCCTGGATGAGGTTCCAGCCCTCCTCAAGCCACAGTTCTTTGCTGCCTCGCCGCGCCACGGGATGTTCCACCACATCCCCACCCAGGGCCCACCAGTTCTTGCCAAGGCATGCCGGCTCCCGCCTGGCAAGCTCCAGGTGGCGAAGGAGGAGTTTTCGCATCTGTTGGAGCTGGGGATCATTCAGCGGTTTGAAGCCCGTGGACCTCACCGCTCCACTTGGTCCCGAAAGCCTCCGGCAGCTGGCACCCCCACGGAGACTATCGACAGCTCAAGGAGGGAACAGTTCCTGACCGTTACCCCATCCCTCATATCCAGGACTTTACGGCCAACCTCTTGGTGCGAGGGTTTTCTCCAAGGTTGACCTGGTGCGTGGGTATCACCAAATCCCAGTGCACCCTGAGGACATACCCAAGATAGCCATCAACACCCTCTTCAGCTTGTTCAAATTTCTTCGCATGCCATTGGGGCTCAAGAACATCGCTCAGACTTTCTAGCACCTCATGAACTCAGTGGGATAGGACCTGGATTTCATCTTCTCAAAGAGTAGAGGTCCTAAAATCTGGATTGGGTCAGAACGGATTTTAGGAGTTCCCTGATTCTCGGGCAGTACTTTTAAAATTCAGATTTAAGGAGGAATAAAGAAGAGATAAACAGGTGCATTTGATACTCTATTCATTAGCAAATGCAACACAAGGCCCACCTGCGTACTCTCTTCTCCCGGCTGGCTGACGTCGGCCTCACCATCAACCCAGCCAAGTGCCAGTTTGGGAAAGAGTCCATGCAGTTTCTGGGCCATACCATCATGGCCGAGGGAGCCACGCCTGCCACTACGAAGGTCGCCGCTATCAAGGAGTTCCCATGTCTGGACAATCTCAAGGGCCTGCAGGAGTTTGCGGGTATGGTCAACTTCTACAACCGATTCATCTCAGGAGCTGCGTGCATCATGCAGCCGCTATTCGCCCTCATTACAGCCAAGCACAAAATGCTCACCTAGACCCCAGAGGCCTGCAGTGCATTCGAGGTCACCAAGGATGCCCTCACGAAGGCTACCATGCTCGCCTATCTGCACACCGACCTGAATATGGTGCTCTCCGTCGATGCCTCTGCCACAGCCATTGGCGCCATCCTGGAGTAGCAGGTGAATGGACAATGGAAGTCGCTGGCATTCTTCAGTTGGCTTCTCCGCCCACCAGAGCGCAAATATAGCGCTTTTGACCATGAGTTACTGGGCATGTACCTGGCGATGCGGCATTTCCGCTATTTCTTGGAGGGGAGGACTTCACTGACCACAAACCCCTCACCCAGGCACTCGCGATGGCGAAGGACCCCTGGTCGGCCCGCCAGCAGCGTCACCTCTCCTTCATGTCAGAGTTTACCACCGACATTCGGCACAAGGCGGGGAAGCACAACGTGGTTGCCGATGCACTCTCGCGACCGGCCATCTGCGTGCTGATGTCCGGCCTCGACTTCGACCAGCTCACCTGGGACCAGAAGTCCGATGAGGAGATGCGAGCCTTCAGGATTGCCATCACGGGCCTGCGGTTCCGAGACCTCCCGACTCCGAGCGGCAGAAGCACCGTCCTGTGCGATGTCTCCATGGGCACCCCGCAGCCAGTGGTTCCCCAGCAGCGGCACAGGCAAGTCTTCCATCACATCCATGACCTTTCACACCCATCCATCAGGTCCACGGTCCGGCTGGTGGCAGAGCGGTTCGTCTGGCATGGGCTGTGGAAGCAGATCATGGGCTGGGCCAGAATATGCACCCATTGCCAAATGTCCAAGGTACACAGGCATACCAGGGCACCCATGAAATGTTCGAGCACATCTGGGAATGGTTCAGCTACATTCATGTGGACATAGTCGGGCCCTTACCCATTTCCTGGGGCAACCATTACCTGTTCACGGTGGTGGACCGCACCATTCGTTGGCCCGAGGCGATCCCGATGCCAGACGCCTCCATGGACTGCTGCTCCCAAGCACTGTTGCACGGATGGGTCACCCGGTTCTGTGTTCTGAATCACCTCACCAGCGATCGGGGCACCCAGTTCACCTTTGCACTCTGGGCACAGCTCGCCAACAGGCTGGGGATCGAGCTACACAACACCACAGCCTATCACCCACAGGCCAATGGGCTGGTCAAGCGTCAGCACTGCCACCTTAAGTCGGTACTTTTGGCCCGCCTCACCGGTCCCGACTGGGTGGATGAACTGCCTTGGGTGCCCCTGGCATCCGTCATCAGCTGAGCTGGTCTATGCCGCACTGCTGGTACTTCCTGGTGAATTCATCAACGCGCCTCACAACCCCCAGCGGTCGCAACACGAGTTGCTTCCCCACCTCTGGGCTCACTTGGACTCTTTCACATCTCCAGCGAGCCCCTTTCCGCACAGTATGTTTTTATTCGGTGGGGCCCGACCGCGGCACCTCTGCAGAGACCTTATGAGGGCCGTACAAGGTTGTCCAGCGTTCAGGGTCTATGCTCATGCTGGACATCGGCGGCAGGCAAGAACTATTTACTGTGGACAGGCTGAAGTCAGTGCACCTCGACCCCACTGAACCAGTGATTGTGGCCCAGCCCAAGAGGCGAGGCTGCCCAGCTAAAAAGGACATTGGCGCCGGTTCTGGCAGCGGGGGGGGGGGGGGGGGTGCTGTGTGGCAGCACACCAATAGGCAGGTGAACCAGCCCACTTGTAATCCTCGCAGCGGGGCAGCTGGCCAAAATGGCACCGTCGGGGGTTTCCCCTTCTTCTCAGCACAGGGCTCAGAAGCCTGCGCTGGGGGACCACGTGACGCCTGGGTGACGTCAGCGCCCCCCAGCGTGGTTCTCAGCCAGGTCCAGCCCAGCCACCTGCAATAAATCAGTTCTGCTCACTGAGCTCAACCCTCTGGTTGTGTGTTCTTCCAGTAACAGTGAAGCTGCCACTACACATCCAACAAAATTGAAGACCAGATTGGTTTCTGGGGGAATACAATGTACAACCACTAGAGGGAGCTAAAATGCCCATGCTCATTTCACCAAGTAACAAATCAGTGAAGTGGAAAGTGTGGACCATTGTACCAACATTTGTAAAACAAAGAACATAAAAAGGCGAGGTCCTAAAATCTGGATTGGGTCAGAACGGATTTTAGGAGCTCCCTGATTCTCGGGCAGTACTTTTAAAATTCAGATTTAAGGAGGAATAAAGAAGAGATAAACAGGTGCATTTGATACTCTATTCATTAGCAAATGCAACAAGGTTCATTTATCAAAACAAATAGTTTAAAAAAAAATAAAGAAAATCAAGCATGGTCGCTTGCCCGCTGTGGATCAGTGGCACTTACGTATGCACACACACAAAAGGCTGCTAAATTTAAAAAGTTTGAGAGTTTTCAAAAAGTCCGGATTCTCGAGTGGTCTGGATTTTTGGCATCTGGACGTTTGGACTTCTACTATATGCTAACCACTAGCAAACAGCTACATGGAGAACTGCATCTGCAATAATAGATTATGAAAACTTAATATATCTAGATAACCGAACAATTTAAGACATATAGCATCATCTAATTTAGCTGTGTTTCTGTCATTAATTTTTCTTTAAAGTATTCCTCCCAGGAAGTGTCCCTTTTTCTGCAGTTCCCTGATGAATTGAGGAGGTTACTAAGAGTCACCTGGAGTGATATAAATGATGATAAGTATCCTTCCCTGAAAAACATGAATGATCCAGATGCGATTTTAGAGGAGTACTGTAGTTTCATGGTCCCTGAGTCCAGCATTTTAATTCCATTCAATTGTTTAGCTACCACAGTGAATTTGAATGGTCCAAAACTTTGACAGTACACCTGGTCATTTATAATGGGGCATTACAGGTTGTTATTTTGATCTCTCAATTTTCCTGCGCATCAAGAAACAACCTGAGTGGGGGCATGGCCATGCAAAAGACCTAGACAGTCCTGTTTTGATTGAGTTCTCCGTGAAGAGTAACCAAAAGACAGTAAAAACTTTAAAATTAAGAATTTTTAACAAAACAATTACTCAGAAGCCAAGGCAGCTGAGAAAAAAAAAAGACGTTTCTACTCAGCCAGGAAGATCGAGCGAAAGCCAGAAAGGGAGCGGCGCAAAAGTGGCCTCGGAACCGGCAGAGCTGGGGAGTAGGGACAAGAGCTAAATATTATCCTGGAGAAAATGGAAAACTTGAGCAACTGATTTGTAGGCATTGAAAATGTAATGAGAAACATGACTGAAAGGATGACTGAAATTAAAGAAATTGTTGAAGACTTAATGGAAAGAATGACCCAGGCAGAAGTAGACTTGGGAAAAACACAAGATAAGTTAAAAAGCTTTGGAGAAAAATGCAAAGCAATGGGAGTCAGACAGACAAGGTCTGCTGGACAAGATTAGCAGATGAAATAATGTTCAAATTATTGGACTGAAAAAAGGAATCCAATAAACTTCTTAGAAACGTGGATCCCGTGAATGCTGGGAGAAGACTAATCCAGACAAAATCTGCATATTGAAAGGGCTCATCAGACCCTCTGATCCAAGACCATGACCAGTCCTGGTCAAAATAACGACCCGCCTGAGTTTGACCATGAAAAGGAGCCATTTATTTCAAGATTTTAGCCCTACTTTGATTAAGGAAGGAATTTGACGATGCAAAATGACAATTACGTTCCAAAAACTTGAAATATTCAATGATATACCCCACAACTCTGAGGTTCGAATAGAATGTAATTGACAATTTTTCAAGACTAAGAACAAAGTGGAAGGTTTCCCGAGAGGTTTATGAAAAGGCTAAGGCTGCTAAAGAGGAAGACTGCAAAGAATGTTACAATTGAACTAAATAAAATTGTATTAAAAAAAATAAAGCCTTATATTTATTGTTGAAAAGTAAACTTTATTGAAATGTTCATGGAAAGCTCAGAAAAGAGAGAAAACTTGGAAAAGCTAGTAGCAAGGTGGAAACTCTGTTCTAATGAGGAGAATTGTGCCTGGAGAGGAGTATGTATAAAAGATGGTGCTAAAGGGAGGGTCTCTTCTTCCTCGAGAGATTCCACAGGCTTTATTCATGGGCTTTCGGGGTTTCCTGGTTACGTTAAAGGGAAAGATCACTGAATTATTTAAACAATCAAAAAGGTTTTATTGTTAAACAATATTTGTTTGAAAAATCAATATGGATAGAACATTAAAATTTATTAGTCTTAATGTTAATGGAATAAATGTAATGATGAAGAGGAGGAGAGTCTTGGCACACCTATAAAATTAAAGGTAGATATAATCTTTCTACAGGAAATGCATCTTAACAAATCTGAACATGCTAAATTAAAAAGAGAATGGGCGGGTCAAGTAATATAATCTTCATTTGGCTTGAAAGCAAGAGGAGTAGTGATTATAATTAATACAAATATACCAATAATATTAGAAGAGACACTGACCGACCAAGCCAGAAGATTTGTAATGGCATATTATAAAATTTACACAGAATTATGGATGTTTATGAATATCTATGCACCAAATTATGATGATGAAGCATTTATGAAAGATACCTTTTTAAAAACAGCAGAGCGAAGACAAAATATTCTGGTTGGAGAATACTGGATAAATTAGCAAGGGCAAAAGCTGCAAAAATGACACTATCATTTATGAAGGATTTAAATTTGATTGATATATGGAGACAGGTTAACCCTGTAGAAAGAGACTACTCATTCAACTCAAGGGTACATGATTCACAATCAAGGATTGATTTGTTTTTAATGTTTGCCCAGTTAAAAAGTAGAGTGGTACAAATGGAATATTTGGCGAGACTTCTATCAGATTATTCACCATTAACTTTAATTATTGCAATAATGGAAAAACAAGAACATGCCACAATGTTGAAAAGGAAGGACACAGATTTTGTGAAACTAATCTTTTATCTACTGATAACAAATTTTTAATATGGGATATGCTTAAAGCTTATTAAGAGGACAAATTATTTCCTATATAAAAAATATTGAGAGAATATGCTACAGATAGTCTTGAGAAAGATATAATGAAATTTAAAAGAGAATATCAGATAATAGGGTCGCAAGAAAAATATAGATAGTTAGAGAATAAAAAAATTGAAATATAAGATATAACAAATGTATAGTACAGAAAAATATATTAAAATACACAAACATATTATGAATTAGGGGAAAGGAAGCATGAAGTTCTATCTTGACAGTTAAATACAGGCTGATATGATAATCAAAAAGAAATAAATAACATTTTTGGACAATATTATGCAAAACGATATAAATCAGAACTATTAGGAGATGAAAATGAAAGAAACAACAAATGTTGAACTTCCAAAATTAGAAGATAGAGAACAAATTGATTGAGATGCCTCTTTCACAAGAGAAGAAATTGAGAAAGTCTTAGGTACTTTACAAACTAACAAATATCCGGGGGAGAATGGGTGTCCTGCCGAGTTCTACAAAAAAATTTGAAGTCTTATTGATATCTTATGATCGATGTATTGGACCGAGTGGTGGAGACCCAGAACCTCCTGGAATCTTTCTCAACTGCTATAAATTACAGTACTACCGAATAAATGCAGAGACCCATTAAAATCCATCATATAGAATGTGATAGAGTTTATAGATATATTTTTGAGAGATAAATTGGGAAAGGTTTGTGAGTGTCGGTAACATACAAACATTTTAAAACAGATCTTATTTAAAATACTGGAGCTCTGCCCATGCTAGAAACATCAGGACCTCAGAGCTTTTGCAAGAGCTTTGAAGAGTTCTCAAGAGACTTCACTAATGGATTGTTGTTTACAAAAGGCAATAGATGAAAGAGCTTGCTGGAGCTGCATATTGTCTGGAAGAAAACTTGCTGTTCTGAAAGGGTCATGTGGTTTTTCAAGCAGTGAGAGTCAAACAGGCTTTCTCTCAGATAGATAGAGAGAGATAGAGAGAGAGAGAGAGAGATCACTTGTACGGTATTACAACCAGCAAAAATAGCTGGGACTGGAACAGGACAAGCTGGCAAGCTTATGGAAAGCCCATTTGTAAGACGGCCTGGTCAAAGCCCTTGTGGTTCATGCAAGAGGAGAGGACTGGCTGTCTGATATTTCACTTGAATAGAGAAACAAAAAGGAACTCTGTGGTGAACTGAAAGAAAGAGGTTATCATCTGGAGAACCCTGAAGGGGAAAATTTTGGCAACAAGACACTGGAGTGGCTGATGGAAGTACATCAATTGTGGATGTCCAGCGAACAACAAATCTCTCTCTGAAAACCAACAAGAACCTTCCTGAGCAGTAACCATTTACCTTTCAAGCACCAAAACTTGGGGAACTTTATAAGTGTTAAATTCTGCACACAGTATAAGAATTGCCTGCAATCAGTGAACTTGGAGGAATGAGAAGTGAGATTAGACTGTGAACCAAAGAACTTTTCTGAACTTGCACACACATTACAGACACGTGAACTTAGAATTAGAAGAGGGCTAATTTAAGTTAAGTAAGTCAATAGAGATAAGTTAAAGTTTGATTCTATTTTCATGTTTAAAATTAAAAGCAACTTTTGTTTAAAGTAACCATTTGTCTTGGTGAATATCTATTCCTGCTAGGTTTTGGGGTCCTCTGGGCTTGTAACAAGACCCATATCATTCCTAACTGGTGATTATAAAATATTGGCAAAGGCATTACCTAACAGACTGGGACAATATTTACCAAAATTAATGCATACAGATCAGGTGGGATAGATTAAGTAGACCATTTAATATAATACATATGGTGAAATCAAAGTTGAATCCAAACATAACAGAAAAACATTTGATTGATTAGAATCGTCTTTCTTATTTAAAATATTGGAAAAAATTGGTATAGGCCTAAAATTTATAAACTGGATAAGAATTCTTTATCATAAACCACAAGCCAAAATTATAAGTAACAATCAGATGCCAGTGGTTTTTCCCTTGAGTAGATCGAGTTGACGGGATGTCCTCTGTCTCTTGCACTTTTTATCATAGCTATTGAACCACTGGTGGAGATTATAAGGAGAGATTATGGGCTTCAAAATTGGACAGGGAGAACATCAAATTAGTTTATTTGCTGCTGATGTGCTATCATACATGTCTGATCCATATGAATCCTTCATAAAATTACAAGCAACATGAGAAAAATATGGAAGAATATTAGGTTATAAAATAAATATGGACAAGAGTGAGATAATGCCATTGAAAAAGAAATTGATTATGAAAGATATCGAAAAGGTAGTAGATTTAAATGGAAGATGGGTGGAATCAAATATTTAGGAATAATGACAGATAACAATTTAAAGATTTACAGAAATGGAAAAACTTGTTGATTACTCTAGTGGGAAGAGAAAATTGTATTAAAATGAAGGAGATGCCAAGATTACAGTATCTTTTTCAATCATTGCCTATTGCGCGACCTAAAAATTTCTTTAAATTATTGAGTAATTACATAAGGAAGTTCCTATGGAATAATAAAGTGTCAAGAATTTCATTGGAAAAGCTAACATGGGTCTATTGTGACAGATTATGTTGTGTTTTATATTGTATATAGATATATTTTTCTGAGATAAATTGTGGTAGTTTTTTTAGATTAAAAACAGATCTCATTTAAAATGCTGGCCGGCTCCGAGGGCCTTTGCAAAAGCTGTGGGTTGTGCCTTTAGAGACTTCACTAATGGATTGTTGTTTTGAAAAGCAAAACATTAAAGAACTTAAAGGATTAGGTCTGGAGCTGCAGGCTGTTTGAGTGTAGCTTGCTGTTCTAAGAGGGTCTGTAGTTTTGTAAGCAGAGAGAGGAAAAAACAGATTTTTCTCTGTGTGTGTGTGTGTGTGTGTGTGTGTGTGTGTGTGTGTGTGTGTGTGTGTGTGTGTGTGTGTGTTGTGAGAGAGAGCGAATTCAGTTCTACAATTAGCAGCATCAGTTGGGATTGGAACAGGACAAGCTGGCAAACCTGTGGAAACCCATCTTGAAAACGGGTTGTGAGTTCTTAGTTCAGCCTGGTCAAAGCCCTTGAGGTCATTACAAAAGGAGAGGACTGGCTGCCCAATGTTTCACTTGAAATAAGAGAAACAAAAAGGAACTCTGTGGTGACCTGAAAGAAAGAGGTTATCATCTGGAAAACCCTGATAGGGCAAGTTTCTTTGGCAAGACACTGAAGTGGCTGATTAAAAAGAATTAGTTTGTGTCCAGGAACAACAAAATTCTCTCTGAAAACCGACATCAACCTTCCTGAGCAGTAACCATTTACCTTTCAAGCACAAAAGCCTGGTGAAATTCATAAATGTTAAATTCTCTGCACAGTATAAGAATTGCCGGCAACCAGTAAACTTGGAGGAATGAGAAGTGAGATTGGGCTGTAAATCAAAGAACTTTTCTGAACTTCCACACAGATTACATACACGCCCGCTTAGAATTAGAAAGGGGTTAAATTAGGTTAAGTAAGTTAATAGTAATAAGATAAAGTTTGATCCTGCTTTCATGTTTAAGGATAATTAAAAGTAACTTTTGTTTAAGTAACCTCTTCTCTTGCTGCTGGGTTTTGGGTCATCTGGGTTTGTAAGAAAATAGGGAGGACTTAGACTTCTGGACTTTAAGAAATATTATTTATCAGCTCCAGCGAAATTTTTATCATTCTTTTTTGATGAAGTCAGTCCTCCTTCTTGGGCCTGAATGGAATTGAATTCAATAGATGAAGAAACAGCGAAGGATTTTATTTATGTGGAATGTTAAGTTAATAACAAAAAGACAGATAACCTTAAATTAATACCTATGATTAGAATATGGCAAGAAATAAATGAGTGTATTGGGAAAAAAAGCAGGTATAACCATATATGGTATAACCATATATGGTTGTATGGTTATATCACTAAGAACACCATTATGTAAATATGTGATGCTGCCTATAAATCTGGGAAACAAAATATTGAATTCATGGTATGATAAAGGAATAAGATATATTGATTACTGTTCTGTGGAGGGATCTCATGTCTTTTGAACAATAAAGAAACAAATATGGAGTGCTAAAATTGTTCCTAAGAGAAAAATTGGGCCCACTTGAAATGAGTGAAATGGAATGAATGATTTGGCTGGGGAATATACCTAAATTTATAACTAAGATGTGCTCTGCTCTCCAGCAAGAAAGTGTAAAACCAGGATTACAGAGATCGAGAGAGATGGAAGTTGGTAATGGAAAGACGTTGATCTGATTGGTGTTGGAGGATAGCATGACATCTCTTATGTCAATATACAGATTAGAGCAATATAATTTCCTTCTCCAATTATATCTCACACTACAGAAGTTGCATAAATCAAAATCTGAAATATTGGAAATGTGTTTTTGGTGTGGGATAGAAATAGGAATGATCTTACATGCTACGTGGTCGTGTGTGAAGGTGAGGACTTTCCGGCAGGATATTACTGAAATATTAACAAGAATAACAGGGGTGACCTTCACTGATCTTTTGGGAAACTTTATTGAAATAAGTAATAAACTAATTAAATTCCAAATTTCATTTGTTAAAATAGCCTTAGCAGTGACGAAGAAATGTATTGCGACCTGGAAATCTGACTCCCTTCTACATATAGCACGATGGATTGCTGAGATGAATAGTTGTAGACCAATGGGAAAAATTATATATAAAGAAAAAAAATGACATTTATTAAGATATGGCAGCCATATATGGATCATATTGGGGCCCAATTATAATTATAATTACTATATTAAAAAGGATAATAATAAATGCTCTCAAGAGTTTATATTTTGGATGTTCAAATTATATTTTAAATATTAGCACTATCTTGACATGTTCATGGAAGTCAATGCATAAAATGTAGTCCAGCTGCGGTCTATTGTTTAATATCACATAGAACCTCCCTGGTTTATTCAGTTCTTTGGCTAATGAAAACAGGTATTCCCTTTTGCTTCCTTACCCAGCTAATTTATCTATGCTGTTTCCTGCACGAATGGTGCAGATTCTCTGTTCTTTAGAACTTCAAAGTGTCCTGTCATGCAATGGGTATATTGTGTAGGCTCAATAATCTCTTCAAAACACATTTTAAAAATAATCTGCCACCTCTAAACTTTTCACATTATGCCAATTACAGTCAATATTGGAAAAGAGAAATATATTATTATCCCATTCTTTTTATGCTGTACCTAAGTACTTGATCTACTATCTTCCCTCACACGAGCAGCTTTAAGACCTTTTTTGGGAGTCCAGCAAAGTAATCACCCCTGTCTTTGTTTCTAAATGCAACATATTATGGCCTCATTTCTTTTCCGGGATATTACCACGCTTTCATTACAAAGAAGGAGGAGGCTGTTTCAGCTCACAGAGCAATCCCATCATTTTCCATGTGATCTATTTTCCCCACATTTCCATCAACATTCACCACAATCATCCCTCCCCCCCAATATTCTGCCACTCATTGACACAGTTGGGGTAATTTACAGTGGCCAATGAATCTATCAACCCAGCGCAGGAAACCGGAGCACCCACAGCTTGTGATCACAAGGCCAGGAGCGGGGATCAGGTTTGAACCTAGGTCTCCCTCCGAAGTTGAGGCAACCTGTCATCACCAGATCACTGGACCTCCTTCCTTCAGTAATAGACCCCTTGATTAAAAATACAATGCCTGAAGATTCTATATACTGCGACATTGCCTGAGCTGCCTTTCTTTCAACCTGATAGCAACTAGATCACACACCCTTTATTAATCAACATCATCAGGTCATTTGTCTTACTTCTAACACCTTGAGTTGAAAGACATACAATCCAGCCTTGCTTTCCTCCCTTGGGTCTTATCAAGTATATGTATAGTTTGCCTACTGAACTGACAGAGTTCTCCTTCCACATTTGGCTGTTCTACAGCTCCTCGTCTGTTCCCCATTTTCCTGTCAAATTAGTTTAATCACGCTCCCTGCAAGGATGTTGGCCATGTTCCTGTTGATGTGTGATCCTTACATTGTACACCTTCCCCAGAAATCTACAACCACCTCCCCTGCACCAGAAATAAAGACATCCATAAGACCAGTAGTCACAATCCTTGCCTATGGGTGTCTAAGACTAGAGGGCATAGAGGGGGCAGCACAGTTAACGAAATGGATACCGCAACACTGTTTCAGCGCCAGCGATCGGGACCCACATTTGAATCCAGCGCTGTCTGTAAAGGCGTTTTTAAGTTCTAACCTGCCATTGATTCAAGATTCAATTTATTGTCATTATAATAAAACAGTGTCATAATTCATGAAATTGCTCTTGCCTGCTGTAAGGCAGACAAGTTTGCCATTGGCAGAAATTGTCCGAAGTGCCTCTTAAATTCAGAGAAAGAGGAGCAAAAGAGAGTCCTCCCAGAGTCATCAAGTGCCTGTAGATTCATCACCAGAACTTCAGCAGCTTCCCCAGCCACACAGAGTCCACTCCAAACCATTGGCGTCTTCGGCACCCCCTCACATCCTTGTTCCGATAGCTGGTACGCCTTCAGCCAGTTTTGAACCAGTTTCCACCAGTTCGCAGCCCCGGTGCGAGTTTCCTGACTGCAAGATCCAGCAGCCCACCTCTATGGGTTCCTCGCCTCGGGTCACCAGCAGCCCGCCACATGTATTGCCCCCCTCACTGGTCCGCTGTCGTGGTCACCGTCCCCGTGGGACATCTCTTTCTCAAAAGGGTCTCCTCATTTTTTGGTGCCCTGACCCAGTACTCCGCTTCCCGAGAGTCTTCAACCCCTCGAGGCTGCTGCCCATCAGAGGCACTGCCATCTTGGGCGCGGACGCTGCAGTCTCAGGATTTTAAATAAAACCACTGTTGATTCCTTTAAAGGGCCATTCAAAGCTTGTGCGGACCTAACGGCAGTTGACTGGGCAGTTGGACCCCTTTGCTTTAACACAAGGCATGTATGTAAATACCCAGTTCCATAGTTCAGTGACATTGACTTTAATGGGACTGGGTTTGGAAGTGGATTACACTTATCACTACATTACATGACTTACTGTATGCTATAAAGATTTCAGATTGAGAATTCAGATTTCTTGTCATAAATTACATCACATACAAGCCTGAGATTCTCTTTTCCTGCAGGTGCGGCAGAATTACCACTAATTGGTAGTGCAAAAAAAAATGTACACAATGTAAACATGTAAACAAACAAAGAATAGTTAACAGATAATGAATGGAATGGAAACAACTAGCTGTGAAATGCAGAGAGAACAAAAAGAAAATCAATAAGAGTCCTTAAATGAGTCCCTGATTGAGGAGTCTGATGGTGGAGGGGTAGCAGCTGTTCCTGAACCTGATGATGCAAGTCTTCTGGCACCTACACCTCTTTCTTGATTGCAGCAGTGAGAATAGAGCATATGCTGGATGGTGTGGATCCTTGATGATTGCTGCTGCTCTCCAACGCCAATGCTCCCTGTAGATGTTCTTGATAGTGGGAAAGTGTTGCCTGTGATGAACTGGGCTGTGTCCAGTACCTTTTGGAGGGCTTTACGCTCAGGGGTGTTGGTGTTCCCATACCAGAAGATGATGCAGCCGGACAGCACACTTTCCACCGCACCTCTGTAGAAATTTGCCACGGTTTCTGGTATCATATCAAATATCCGCAAACTCCTAAGGAAGTAGAGGTGCTGACATGCTTTCTTCATGATGCCATCGCTGTGTTGGGTCCAAGAAAGATCCTCTGACTCCCAAAAACTTAAATTTCTCATCCTCTCCACTTCTGATCCCCTATGATCACTGGATTGTATACCTCTAGCTTTCCCTTCCTGAAGTCAACAATCAGCTCCTTAGTTTTGGTGACATTGAGTGCAAGATTGTTGTTAGTGTACCATAGAGCCAAATTTTCAATCTCCATCCTATATGTTGACTCATCACCTTCCTTTATGCATCCACTATCGTGGTATTATCAGCAAATTTGTAGATGGTGTTATTGTCATACCAAACCACACAGTTGTAGGTGTAAAGTGGTGCTTCAGTTCTGATGAAGATTGTGGAGGAGAAGATCTTACCAATCTTCACTGATTGTGTTCTGGAGGTGAGGAAATCCACGATCCAATTCCACAGTGCGATGTTAACTCCCAAGTCTTGGAGTTTGCTGATCATTTTGGAGGGGATGATGGCAATAAATGCCAAACCGTAGTTGATAAAGACTATCCTGATGTATGCGTCTTTGGTCTTCAGGTGTTCCAGGGCTTTGTGTAGAGCCAGTGAGATGGTATCCACTGTAGACCTGTCACTACAATAGGTGAACTGGAATGGATCTACGTCCCTGCTCAGACAGAAGCTGATATACCTCACCACCAGCCTTTCAAAACACGTCATCGCTCTTGTTGTAAGTGCTAGTGGTCGATAGGCATTAAGGAAGGTTACTGCACTCTTCTTGGGCACTGGTATATTTGATGCCTGTTTGAAACTGGAGGGCAGCATGCCCTTCTGGATAAAGATATTGAAGATATCCGTGAATACCTTGGTAAGTTGGTTAGCACAGATTTTTTAATTCTCGGCCAGGTACTCTGTCCAGGCCGGATACTTTCTTCAGATTCACTCTCCTGAAGGCAACACGCACATCATCCTTAGATATGGACAGGATGGGACCATTGGGGATGTGGGGGTATGGAGGGGAGGTTCTTCACCTATACTGTCATCAAATTGGGTGTAGAAGGCATTGAGTTTCTCTGGGAGAGAAGTTTTGCTGTCTGCTACTTTACCGGATTTGGTTTTGCAAAAGGTTATGGCAATTAGGCCCTGCCACAGCTGTCGAGTGTCCCTTGTTGTTTCCATTTTCATCTAGAATCAACACTTCGGCCAGGAGCAGTCATACCTGCTCCTGCTGTACTGATCTGGATCCCCGGACTTCAATGCCCGCGATCTGTTTCTTAGCTGCTTCTGGATTTCATTGATCATCCAGGGGTTTTGGTTGGGGAAAACCCTGAATGATTTGGTGGGGACATACTCATCCACAGCTATTTTGATAAATATATGACAACCTCAGTGTAGTTGTTCAGATTCTCAGCAGAGTCCTTGAACACCACCAATCCTCTGACTCGAGGAAGTCCTGCAGCTGTTCTTCAGTCTCCTGTGACCCTCTTCTCCAGCTGTTCTGACCTCTGGAGCCTCTCTTTTTAGGCTCTGTCTGTATGAAGGCAGAAGGAGCACAGCCAGGTGATCAGACATGCCAAAGTGTAATCTTGGGAAAGAACAGTAGGGCTTCCTTATCTTGATGTAGCAGTGATCAAGTGTGCTGGTAGTAGTTGGGCAGTGTTTTCCTGGCATAGGCCTGGTTACAGTCGCCGACTAAGATTTGTAGTGTGTCGGGCTGGGCCATCTCTTGCTTACTGACCACATCATGCAGCTCTGTAAGTGCCTGGTCATAATCGGCATTGAGAGGGATGTAAACTCCAGTGAGAATCACTGATGACAACTTTCCGGGTAGACAGAAGGGTTTGCATTTTATTGAGATTTTCACTAAGGCAGAAGAGCAGGACGCCATCAGAGCACTAGTGTCCATGCCTCACCCAGTATTATAAAGGATTATTTTCCATCCCAGTGACTTCAGAGAGAATGAGAGAGAGGTTGCAAAAGGACAAAGAAAGAAGAATAAGGAGTAGCAAAGGATAATTATCCTTGGTTCAACTTAGATATCCAGTAGTCACTGGCATTATCCAAAATCTAAAGGCAACCCAAAAACTAGACTAAATATATGATTGTTCAGTTAAGTATGTGAAGTAGTTTCTGTGATAAGCATTGATACAATGCAGGAGACTCCATAAGAGCCAATGCCTAATCCATGGTTGCATAAAGTACCACATCGGTGGATCAATCACTCACAAAAAAAGTTTTGTGTCAAAGCAATTAAGCAAAATGACACCATTCATATAAATAAATCCTGTGTGGAAATAAAAGTGACTCATTCCATGATCATTTCAGTGTTGCCCCTCCGACACCTTTTACCAGCAGCATTGATTCCCTCATCATTTGTTTTAGTTCTTGTTTGCATTTCTTTTAAATCCTCTTTTCAGTGGGCAAACTTTCTTTTGCAATGATTGATTGGGTGTGAAGGCTTTTGGCAGCCAGCAAGGAAATGCTTGACACATGTCTGATGAGAGGTGCGAAGCGATATTCTTTGGAAGAAAGAATCCGGGGAGGCAATTTGTGACAAACCAGCGCATTTTTTGAGGCAGTTTATGAACAGAGATAACTAGGAATTTGAACTCACAGGTCTTTGAAAGTGGCCAGTTGGCTTTATCAATAGAGGGAGAAAGTGAAATATTAAGACAGTAATGAAAGGTTTGGCCTCGATGAGCAAATAAACAGTACAGTAGTGCAGAGAAGTCAGCTCGTACAGAGAAAAGGCAACATAATTTTACTGGTGTGTAGTTCAATCAGAAGATTGATAATGGCAGGAAAGAAACTGTCCTTGAATTAGATGGTGATATTATGAGTCTTCTCCCTGATAAGAGAAGGGAGGAGGGAGTATGACCGGGATGAGATTGTGTATTAGGGGCAGCACGGTTAGCGTAACAGGTAGCACCAATGATTGAGAACAGGGTTCAGATCTGTTGTTGACTGCAAGTAGTTTGCACATTCTCCCCGTGTCTGCGTGGGTTTTCCCTGAGGGCTCCAGTTTCCTCCCACCCTTCAAAACATTCCAAGGGTTGTAGGTCAATTGGGCAGCACAAGCTCATGGGTTTTCATGCTGGTTGTCTAAAAAAAGTTAATTTAAATCTGTTGGATGCTTTTCCAATGGCATTCGTGGAGAGGGGGATTTGGGTTAAGCCTGAACTGCATTCACAACACTCTGCAGTTACTTGCAGTCTTGGGTGAAGCAGCTCCCATACCATGCAGTGATGCATTAGGAATATTATTTAAAGGGTGAAAAACTACAGCATGCTGAGGGACTTGGGAGTGCTTGTGCATGAATTGCAAAAAGTTAGGCTGCAGGTGCAGCAGGTTATTAAGAAGGCAAATGGAATGTTGGCCTTCATCGCTAGAGGAATTGAATTCAGGAGTAGGGAGGTCATGTTGCAACTGTATAAGGTACTGGTGAGACCGCACCTGGAGTACTGTGTCCAGTTCTGGTCTCCATATTTGAGGAAGGATATACTGGCTTTGGAGACGGTCCAGAGGAGGTTTACTAGGTTGATCCCTGGGATGAAGGGGTTGACTTATGATAAAAGATTAAATCGTCTAGGATTGTATTCGCTCGAGTTCAGAAGAATGAGAGGAGATCTTATAGAAACATATAGGATTATGAAGGGTATGGATAGATGTAGGAAGGTTTTTTGAGCTGGCCGGGGAAACTAAAATGAGAGGACACAGTCTCAAGATTCGGGGGAGTAGATTTAGGACAGAGATGAGGAAAAATAGTTTTTCCCAGAGAGTAGTGAATGTTTGGAATTCTCTGTCCAGGAAAATGGTTGAGGCTGCTTCATTAATCATATTTAAAATTTGGTTAGATAAATTTTTACATGATAGAGGAATTAGGGGATATGGGGAGAAGGCAGGTAGGTGGAGTTAGGTCATAAATTAGATCAGCCATGATGGTATTGAATGGCGGAGCAGGCTCGAGGGGCCATTTTTGGCCTACTCCTGTTCCTACTTCCTATGTTCCTATGACAGGAGACTTATGATGATCCATCTGTAGAAATTGGATGCAAGTGGCATGCCAAATTTCCTCAGGATTCTGAGCATGTTGAGGGGCTGGTGTGCTTTCTTGGCCATTGCCTCAATGTATTTGGACAAATTGTTGGAAATGTTTAGCCCTATGAAATTAAAGTTTCTATTATCTCGACCTCTGTGCCCTTGATGCTTCACTTCTGAAAATCTATGACTCCTTAAATCTTGCTCACACAGAGAGGTTATTGTCTTAGCACCAAGGCCCTGGTTCTTCTAACTCCCTTCTTATTCAGACAATTTCTTTGAGATTGGGCCTACAATGGTGGGGTTTTATTGTGAACTGATAGATGGAATGGAGTGGTGTTTGGGCACACTGCCATGGGTGTACATGGAGTATAATATGGGGCTGAGTATGCAGTTTTGCAGTTGAGGATGATCGTGGAAGAGCTATTATCACTGACTGCAGTCTGCAAGACAGGAATTTGTAGATCTAGTGGCAGAGGAAGTTCCTGAGGTCAAGGTCTCAGAGTTTAGGAACGAGTTTATTTGGAACTTGACGTTAAAAGTGTTGAATAACACTATTACGTTCTTTACGGACGTGTCAGATGATGTGTTCATTTTAAAAAAAGGCATCATTTGTACCTATTTCCATGTACAAAAGCCACTGCTTCTTAAGCATCAAGGACAATGATACATACACACACACATCGTGAGGTCAACTAATGTGCATGAGAATTATTGACGACAAATAACTTACTGCATCTACATAAATTTAATTCTATTTCAAAGACTGAAACAAAAATAGCATTGGATTATGAAATAGAATCTAAAATGCACAATAACATTCTTTAGTATAAACACATTGACTGAGCCACTCACTAAGGATATGAGTCAGTTTTACCACTAAGATCCTCACTGCATTGGCCAACGGCTCAGCTAAATGAAAGAACTGTCTAATCAAAGGAAATTAATTTATTTGCATAACTCTGCCAAAAGATTTCTTAGCCTGATTTTTGTTAACTTTTGAACTTGGATCTCCAAAACAATGATATCTTCACTTTAAAATTTTGTTGTTTCCTTCAAGATTAGTTACTTCATATATGATTTGATCATCTCCTATTTCCACTCTCCACACTCTATTCCTTTCAGCCAGAAAAGTGAGACCCTGTGAGGCAAGATTCATGCCAATGTTAAAAGAAAGGCAGAAATTTATAAAGAATTCACACTACATTTAAGGTCCAGCTACTTTTCATATAGACTAAGTCTTTTTTTAAAAAAAATTTAGACATATAGTACGGTGACAGGCCATTTCGGCCCACAAGTCCATGCTGCCCAATTTGCACCCCATTAACCTACACCCGCTGTATTGCACCCCATTAACCTACACCCGCTGTATTGCACCCCATTAACCTACACCCGCTGTATTGCACCCCATTAACCTACACCCGCTGTATTGCACCCCATTAACCTACACCCGCTGTATTGCACCCCATTAACCTACACCCGCTGTATTGCACCCCATTAACCTACACCCGCTGTATTGCACCCCATTAACCTACAGCTGCTGTATTGCACCCCATTAACCTACAGCTGCTGTATGCTTTGAATGGTGGGAGGACTCTGGAGCACCTGGCGAAAACCCACGCAGACATGGGGAGAATGCACAAACTCCTTACGTGCAGTGCACAACTCAAACCCCGTCCAGACCTGACCGTTGGTGCTGTATAGATGTCGCGCTAACCTCTACCCCAACTGTGGTGAAATGTTAAAAGGGGACATATAGGAGATGGCTACATCTCATCTCATGCCAAACATTTGCTTGGAGTAGGAAAGGTCTTGCTTGATTAAACTGTGCAAGTCAAAGCAAAATATGAGAAGTACTATGACCAGACACTTTTTTCTTGCATCTTGGCATTGACTTTGGATAGGTGCAAGCCACATTATTCCTCCGCTGAATCTCCAGTGAATGTTCTTGACATTTAATGGTTTCCCATCCCAATTAAGATCATACATTAAGATATCAAGAAGAATAAAAGGTGCAGCAAAGATTTACTGGGATGTGGCTGAGTCCTCAGGAACAGAGTTACAGGGAAAGGTTAAACAGGTAACCACCTTTTACCCTGGAGCGTAGAAGAATGAGGTGAGATTTGATAGCAGTACAGTTGGCGTAGCAGTTAGCGCAATGCCTTTACAGCACCAGTGATCAGGACCGAGGTTGGAATCCCACACTGTCTGTAAGGAGTTTGCACATTCTCCCTGTGTCTGCATGGGTTTTCCCCAGGGGCTCAGGTTTCCTCCATCTGTTCAAAATAAACTGGGGGTTGTAGGTTAATTGGGTGTCTTCATATTACACTGAAGGACAATTCTAAGAAATGGTTTCATACCACTGAAGAAGTCCAGAAATTTTTGGAAGAATATCTGCCATCTACGGTTTCTCATTGAATTTTTTTTTAACATTTAATTAATAGAATAAGGTTTACATGAGTTAATGCCTTAGTGTTTATACATTTTGATCAGAGTTTGCTTTTGAATTTAAATAATTTGCTAATAAAATGTCAAGCTCTTTGATTTTGAAATAACTGGTTGTGTTTATATTTACTTCATGGATTTTTCTCATTAATTGGTTCCGTGTGCTGTTATATTATGGAAACATAACAGCTATATCAGCTTCTGTTCTTGGCATTAACTGTCCTAGCTTTGTTTTGTCTCATTTGAAAAAAATTCAAGGTTTCATTATAATATTGGAGTTTTGCCAGTAGGAATTTTTTGGGAATGGGTAATTTAGTTAGCTGCATGGATTTCTGAAGCTTGACTAATCTGAAGTTTTGAGGATGTGACAAGGAGGGTGGATATGGGAGAGCCAGTGGATGTGATGTACTTGGACTTCCAGAAGGCTTTTGAAAAGGTCCCACATAGGAGATTAGTCGGCAAAATCAGAGAGCACGGTATTGGGGGTAGGGTGCTGACATGGATAGAAAATTGGTTAAATGACAGGAAACAGAGTTGGGGTTAACAGGTCATTTTTGGGATGGCAAGATGTGACAAGTGGGGTCCTCAGGGCTTGATGCTGGGTCTTCAGTTGTTTATCATTTATATTAATGATTTAGATAAGGAGTTTATAAATAACTAACTTTGCAGATGGCAGTATAAAGTGTGGGGAGGATGTTGGGAAAATGCAGGGGAACGGACAGGTTAAGTGAGTGGGCAGATGCATATAAGATGCAGTTTAAGGTGGATAAATGTGAGATTATCCACTTTGGTGGCAAGAACAGGAAGGCAGATTATTATTTAAATGGAGTCAAGTTAGAGAATGGGGAAGTGCAATATGATCTAGGTGTACTTATACATCTGTCACTAATAGCACGTTCAACAAACTGAAAAAGGCAAATGACATGTTGGCCTTCATAAAAAGTGGAATATAGGAGTAAAGATGTCCTTCAGCAGTTGTACAGGGTCATGATGAGACCATACCTGGAGTACTGTGTCCAGTTCTGGTCTCTTAATTTGAGGAAGGTCATTCTCACAATTGAGGGAGACCAACCTAGATTCACAAGATTAGTTCCCGGGATGGCGGGATTGTCGCATGCCTAAGTTGGATAAACTAGGGTTGTATATGTTGAAAGAAGGACAAGGGGAAATATGATTGAGGTATATATTATTAAGGGATCTGACACATTAGAAACTGATTATATGTTCCCAATACTGGGGAAGACTAGGACTAGAGAATACAGGGAAGGCCCTTTAGGACAGATGAGAAAATTACCCAGCAAGTTGTTGGTCTGTGGAATGCTTTGCCTCAGAGGGTGGTAGAGGCAGGTTCTCTGGACAACTTCAAGAGGGAGTTAGATAAGGTTCTTGTGGACAGGGGAACTAGGGTTATGGGGAGAAGGCAGGGACAGGGTATTGATAGTGGAAGATCAGCCATGATCTAAATGAATGGTGGTGCTGGATCAGTGGCCTACACCAGCACCTATTGTCCACCTATTGTCTATCTTTTGGTCAGCTCTCTGGCTTTGGGTGGAGGGGGGTGGGGGGGTTAATATTTCTTTTGAAATTGTTCTGGCTTTGTATAAATCACACTTGTTTTTGGCTACTTCACTTTCGATGCTCGCTTAATCTGTTTGATACAAGTTCCCTATTTGATAGCTTCTTATTCTTTATCGAATTAAAATGATCAAGTAATTCAGTTACTTAGTTTTAACGCCAAAGGGTTAAATCACCCTTGTTATGAACTAATAAAAACCTATTAGTACTAACAAAGGAACAGCAATGGAAAATTCATCAGACAGTGATAAATTCAAAATAGTTTTTATTAAACTATTAATAACATTTATACGCTAATCTTTGTGAGGTTTTTCAGTTGGTTGTTTTTCCAGACTCTTTTGTGTAGTCTTCCAAAGGCGCTATTTGCTTTGGCGAGTCTGTTGTCTATCTCGTTTTCGATCCTTGCATCCAATGAAATGGTGCAGCCGAGATAGGTAAACTGGTTGACCGTTTTGAATTTTGTGTGCCCGATGGAGATGTGGGGGGGCTGGTAGTCATGGTGGGGAGCTGGCTGATGGAGGACCTCAGTTTTCTTCAGGCTGACTTCCAGGCCAAACATTTTGGCAGTTTCCGCAAAACAGGACGTCAAGCGCTGAAGAGCTGGCTCTGAATGGGCAACTAAAGCGGCATCGTCTGCAAAGAGTAGTTCACGGACAAGTTGCTCTTGTGTCTTGGTGTGAGCTTGCAGGTGCCTCAGATTGAAGAGACTGCCATCCGTGCAGTACCGGATGTAAACAGCGTCTTCATTGTTGAGGTCTTTCATGGCTTGTTTCAGCATCATGCTGAAGAAGATGGAAAAGAGGGTTGGTGCGAGAATGCAGCCTTGCTTCACGCCATTGTTAATGGAGAAGGGTTGTTGTCATATCCACACTCCTGTTCGGCTCCGAATCATGGGTCCTCTACTGCATCACCTACGCCTCTTAGAACACTTCCACCAGCGTTTTCTCCGCTCCATCCTCAACATTCATTGGAGCGACTTCATCCCTAACATCGAAGTACTCGAGATGGCAGAGGCCGACAGCATCGAATCCATGCTGCTGAAGATCAAACTGCGCTGGGTAGGTCATATCTCCAGAATGGAGGACCATCGCCTTCCCAAGATCGTGTTATATGGCGAGCTCTCCACTGGCCACCGAGACAGAGGTGCACCAAAGAAGAGGTACAAGGACTGCCTAAAGAAATCTCTTGGTGCCTGCCACATTGACCACCGCCAGTGGGCTGATATCGCCTCCAACCGTGCATCTTGGAGCCTCACAGTTCGGCGGGCAGCAACCTCCTTTGAAGAAGACCGCAGAGCCCACCTCACTGACCAAAGACAAAAGAGGAAAAACCCAACACCCAACCCCAACCAACCAATTTTCCCCTGCAACCTTGTCTGCCTGTCCCGCATCGGACTTGTCAGCCACAAACGAGCCTGCAGCTGACATGGACATTACCCCTCCATAAATCTTCGTCTGCGAAGCCAAGCCAAAGAAGAAGAACAACATTTATTACTTATCACTAAACTCAATTCTAACTTAATTCCCACTATGTGCAATATGGGTGTTAATATTCAGTTTAATCTTGAGTTTGGAAAGTCAATTTTAAACTTCAAACACCTTTTGTTTTGCTTGAAGATTTTTACATTGCAGTTCAGAAGTAATCATGAAGCACTTTTAAACATTATGTCTTCAGATCTCTTTAAATTCATGAGTCTTTTGAATAGTTGTCCTGAGAGATATTTTCCTCCGAGTGATTTCACAAACTCCCTATTATCTTGCCTAAGAGTTTATGGAGTCTGGAATTTTTGATTTATTTCTTAATCAAGAGTGAAGTGATCTATCTTACTTTACAGCCACTGGTTTTGCGTTTCCTTTTTCCAGGAGTAACACATTATTGTACCCTTTCTGGTTCCTGTATCTTCAATCCCAAAACTGTCTTTATTCAGAGAATTAGTGAAGTGACTTCTTTATGACCACTGATATTCTGCATCTCCAATAATAAAGATAATATACAAAATAGCTTCTCTCTCCAGAGTCTACCGTTTTACCCCTGTGTCTTTCACGGGGGGGGGGGGGGTTAAATTCTTCCAACGGGTTTCAAAATGTCTCTCTCTTCATTTATGTTTCTCTGAAATCATGTGACCTGACATTTCATAGTTTCAATTTCATTTCCGTTCAAAATACTCGTCACTTCACATCCACAAACTTCTGACCTCATATCTGTTTAAGTTGTTATATGATCCAATAGAGTCTACACAGGTCATTCCAATGGTACTTGAGTTTTGAAACAGCTGCCAGCATAATGCTGAATGTACACAAAAATGCTTATAAGAACCACACATAGTACTTGAGTTTCCAATTAAGTTCAGCTTTATGGGTCTCTTTTCCAGAAATGTCAACTCTGAAAATGAACTCTCATTCGGAGTTCCTGTAAATGTAATGTGACCTGTGTGTGATCCAGCCCACAAACTAATTTACTAAGAAACATACATTTTATAACTAAAGATGAACACAAACCCATTAAAATGAAATAAGATTTTCGATTATGCTAAAAAATAAGGTCCCAATTATATTTTTGAAGAAACACATATGTAATAGCAATAACATACATCTTTTTAGAAGATAGAACAGGATACATTTTCACTCATCATTTCAGGCCAAATCCAGAGGGGTATCGATTTTTATAGATCACACAACATTTGTTCAACATAATGTTGTCTCAGACACAAATGGTCACTTTGTTATTGTGACAGGGAAAATGTATAATAAATTGATGGTGTTTTGGGGCTTACTTTATTCAATGGATTAAGTTACTGTATTTATCACCTTCTTTCTGACTGTGTTCTTACTAACTTTCATAATTCTAAATCATTTAAACTTCAGCGTGGAACCAGACAAGGATGGCCTTTAAGTCCATTGCTTTTCAACCTGGCTTTAGAACCCTTAGCTATCGCTTTGAGAATCTAATATTATGGGTATTTTAAGGAAGAGTATAACCCACAAAGTTTTGCTTTATACTAATGATTTATTGCTATTTATTTCTAATCTTGAGACTTCATTGCCTTTTGTGCTTTCTTTAATTTCTCATTTTAGTCAATTTTCAGATTATAAGTTAAATGTACATAAGAGTGAACTTTTTCCTTTGAATAATTTGGCACCAGTAAATACTAACCTTTTAAAGATTGTAAGAAATCAATTTATCTATTTGGGTGTAACAATCACTAAAAATTATAAAAAAATATTCAATGAAAATTTTCAAACATGTGAGGGGGCTTTATCAAATTGGTTGTCCTTTTATTTAAAATAAAGGTTGGCCAAATGAACTCCTAAATTTATATACTTTTTCAGGCTTTACCTGCTTTTATTCCGGTCTTTTTTTGATTCCCTTGACTCAATTTTATCTTGTATACAGAAAATAAACACACTCATCTAAACAAAGTCCATTTATAAAAACTTACAAAGAATGGAGGTTTAGCCTTACCAAACTTTTGGTTTTATTATTGCTCAGTCAATATATGAAATCTTATGTTTTGGTCATATTACATTAACCATGAATACTGTCCAACATGGGTCTCTTTAGAATCTAATTTTGTTACAAAATTTTCCATTATTTCACTTCTCGGACCCTAACTTTCAATATCTTTTAATAAATTAATTGATAATCCAGTGGTTAAACATAATTTAAGAATTTGGCTACAATTTAGAAAACATTTCAGCTCATTGAGATTTTCTCTTGCGAGTCCTATTTTTTCTAATTATTTTTTTTAAACCTTCCATGATTGACGTAGCTTATAAAGAATGTTATAGATTAGACATTAAATGTTTAATGATTGAAGGAAGTCTTGGTTCTTTTGAACAATTATCAGTTAAATATAGATGACCAAACACTCATTATTTACAGATTAGAGATTTTTGCGATTTCAATTACATACATTTCCTTTGAGCATTGATAAGAATTCAATAGATGTAATTTTTAATTTACAACCTTTTTATAACAGTTCAATATCTAACATTTATGGTATTTTGCTGGGAATAAGAGAGGTTCTTTTAGATAAAATTAAAATAAAAGCCTTGGAACAGGACTATAGCTTTTAATCTGGAGTCGGAGTCCTGACCTGGTGTAAATCAAGGCGGTCTCTCCATGATATCATGAAATAAAGCTCTCAAAGCAAACTCTAAATTCTCCGCCTGAGTTATTCTGGAAAAGAGATTTTTCCCTGACAAAGGGAATGTTTCATTCCCTGGAGTATAGAAAATGAAGGGATGATATTTTAGAGGTATATTGAATCATGAGGGGCATGGATAAAGTAAATCTTCTCAGTCCTTGTCACAAGATAGGACCTGCCATAGAGGAACTGAACTGTACAATTATTTTGTCAATTTAATTATTTAATGGTAATCTCAGACTGACTTGAGTGTATCTTCAGCTTATTAAAAAATGGTGTTGCTGTCAGAGATGCTGGTGCACACCCACAGAGAGTGGAGTGGGGGTGGGGGGGGGGTAGAGAGGAGACACAGCATTCCTCCTCAGTGTACTGCCACCCAGTCCAACTAATGTTGGCCTTATCCAAGCTTTAAACAGCCTGTTAACGGAGCCAATGGTGTTTTATTTTAAAATCCTGCGACCATGACCTTGAAAGGAAGCAGAGGACTGGTACAGGGCACCAGAAAATGGGGAGATCACTCTGTTTAAGAAGGAGAAGCAGAGATGACCCTATAGGGCCACAGCGGCAGATCAGTGAGGGGCTCTGTGGCTGTAAAACACAGGCGTTGGGTGGGCTATGGGCGACTTGAGGTGAGGAACCCATGTAGGCTGCAGGCAACTTGTGATCAAAGGCTGCAGAGACTGGTTGAAGGGGTACCAAGTATGAGGACCAATCTTTTTGGAGGTTTGGATCTGGATCTAGAATTGCCAATCGTTTAGACTGAAATCTACATGGATGCAAGAGGCTATGGGAACACTGGAGGCAAATATGCAGACACTCTGAAGGGACTCTCTTTGGCTTCTCTTTCTCGGACTCTGGACAATTTCTGTTAATGGAGAATCTTTATCTGCCTCAAAGCAGAAGTACAACTTACATTGTTTTATTGCAGGACAATAAAAGAATCTTGAATATAAATAGGAAAAGAAAAATGACATTTAAATTATAATCTCAAAGCAAAAAATGCAAAAATCTGAAAAAACAGGAAAATTGGGATTGAATTTAAGATTTGGGAGCTCCTTCTTCAACTGTACAGGGTACTTGTGAGGCTACATCTGGAGGACTGTGTGAAGTTCAGTCTATAGGATAGACACATGATACTGTATAATGACTTTGGAAGAGGTGCAGGTGAAGTTTATCCAGTTGATTCTTTAAATGAGAGGGTTAGCTTATGAAGATAGATGGAGTACTCTGAAACAATATTTACTGGAATTTGGAAGGATGAAGGAGGGTCTTATAAAAAGGTATAAAACTATGAAATGAATGGATAAGATAGAAGCAGCGATTGTTTCTACTGGCAGGTGACAGTGGAACTCCGGGGACATGGTCTCAAAATTCAGAGGAGTAAATTTAAGGCAGAGACATGGAGGAACTGCTTCTCCCAGAGAGTGGGGAGTCTGTGGAATTCTCCACCCAAGGAAGCAATCCTCATTAATTATATTTAAGACACAGATTGATAGATATTTGATTGGTAGAGGAATCAAGGGTTTGGGGGAAACAGGTGGATAAGTAGAGATGAGTCCATGGCCAAATCAGCTGAGATATTGAGTGGCAAAGCAGGCTCAAAGGGCCAGATGGCTGACTCCTGGTCCTATTTCTTTTGTGCATTCAGACAGTAAAGAGAGCATCGGTAGAAAGAGAAACAGTTAATGTCTCAGGTTGGTGATCGATCATCAGAATTGGAAAAATGGGGGGGGGGGGGGGGGCGTGGCAAGATGGCATCGAGGGAAGACCCAATTTTAAAACTTGTAAAAGTGGTTAAAAATAGTATTTACAGACTTTGGAATAGTGGAGGATTGAAATGGCTACCAACGAGAAGAAATCAAAAGCTCAATTGCAAAAGAAATTACCATATAAAAGTGTTGAAGAATTGAGGCCTACCTATCAAGTTGAAGCCACGGAGTCGTCGATTGGAGCTCCCAAACCTCAGAGGACTCCTGCACGGCTAAGTATTACACTGGCGCCGGTTCAGTGACGAGCTCGGCCAGCCCTGGCTCGCGTGCCCGTGAACAGATCGAGGACAGCTTCGTGAACCTGCAGTATTGCCTGGTGGTCCGGGGGCGCGCAGTATAGCATCAGAAGACGCACCTGCGTGGTCGGTGTATCACGGGTCCGTGAGTTAAAGGTGTGAGCTGTGGGGGAGTCAGAAAAATGGTGGGCTGACAAGGTCGGCGCACTGTCGACAGGTGTCCAGACCCACAGCCGCACTGGAAGAGGATCCATTGTGTTAGGGGAGGAAGAGAGCTCAATGTTACTGGAATTAATACAGGAAGAAATGGGGACTGAGACCAGAGAAGGTAGGCCGCAAGTGGAAATGATGAAACCTGGACTGGATTCAGTGTTTACAATATTGGAAGGGATTGCTTATCAAAAGGAAAACATGTCAATGCAGATGTCTACTCAGATAAACCAAGGATTTATGGAAGTGAAAACTAAAATGAATAATATGTGTGAAGAGATGACTTCTATGAAGAAAGATATGACTGTAGTTAAAAGTGATGTTAGTAGATGTATAAACACAGTAGATATTGTACAGGATAATTGTAAAAAAATTGAAGAAGCTTTTTTAGAATGTAAGAATCAAGTAGAGCGTTATAGAGGAAAAAATGGAAAAGGTGGAGGACTCTTTTGTGGATTGGGGGATTCAGAAGAAGGAATTACTGAAGAAGATTGATTCATTAGAGAATCAAGGTCAAAGAAATAATGTAAAAATAGTAGATCTTTCAGAAGATATGGAAGGTTCAGATCCGGTAAAGTTTTTTAAGAAATGGATTCCTGAGGTACTGGGCAAAGAATTTTTCCTGGGTGGACTAGAGTTGGATCAAGTGCATAGAGCATTGAGGAATAAACCACCGAGGGCAGTTCTGATTCGTTGTTTGAAATATCAAGATAGAGAAATGATATTACGAGTTGTGATGCAGAAGGCAAAATCAGACTCCCATGATGGTTCAAAATAACAGTGTTTTTCTATGCAGATTAGAGTCATGAAATTATTAGAAGGTGCCGAGAACTTAATTCAGCTAAAGAAATGTTGTGGCGAAAGGGTTACAAGTTTGGCTTTCGTTACCTGGCTGTAGTTTTTTTATGGAAATTTCCAGTCTAAATTTTTTGAAAATGATCATGATGCATTAATTTTTGCTAATTCATTGCCAGATTTGTGAGGAAATGGTCGGTCGCCATTATCATCACCTAAAAGGATGGTAAATGGAAATGGGAATGGAAAGAATGGGAAACACAGAAAGAATGGAAAGAAGGTTGAATTGATGCAAAGTCTTCTTGATATTGAAGACCCAGAACAATCATTGGGATTGGAATCACTGGGTTGAATACGTCTGAATAATTACTTTGTGAAAGTCTGATGGGGGGGGGGTTGATGACACTGAGACCCGATAGACATCCGTCACTAGTGGGTTTTACCACACCCATATTTTTAGGGTGTTACTACTTTTTAGTAGTTTACTGAGGGGAAGTTTATATATTTTTTTGCTTTTGTGGTATTTTTATATAGGGGGAGGGTTTAGAATATTTAGGGAATTAGAAAGGGGAGTAATATTTTATAGTAGAGTTTTTACTGAAATGTCTAATTTGAACTTTGCAACTTTTAATGTCCAGGGATTGAATAATCCTATTAAGCGTAAAAGAGTATTGGCTTATATAAAAAAAATGAAAGTCAATATTACTTTTTTTGCAAGAGACACATTTGACTGAAAAAGAACATATGAAATTGAAGAGAGATTGGGTTGGTCATGTATTTTCTTCTTTTAATTCCAAGGTGAGAGGTGTAGCGATCTTAATTCATAAGAAATTACTGTTTGAATTAGAATCCTTTGAAGGTAATGCAGGGAGGGTTTTGAGGTTGAATTGTAAATTTTTTGCTGAATCATGGGGTTTTAAAAATATCTATGCACCTAATGTGGATGATGAAAGATTTATGTTGGAGGCTTTTTTCTTGTTAAAACAGGCCAAGGAAAATATTCTGGTTGGGGGAGATTTTAACTGTGTTTTAGATCCTTTGTTGGATAGGTCTCCAAAAAGTATAAGGAAATCAAAAATGGTAATACAAATAGGGGTCTTGATGAAAGATTTGAATTTAATTGATTTTTGGAGGAAAGTAAATCCTACAGAGAAAGATTTCTCCTTTCATTCATTTAGTCACGATTCATTTTCTAGAATAGATTTTTTTTTTGGTATTGGCACATTTATAAGGTAGGGTACTCCAAGCCGAAAATAAAAGCTGGGTCATATCAGTTCATTCTATGTTGTTTTTCTCTTGTGCAAGTCTGGAAGTGGTGCAATTGTTTTATAGATGGCAGCTTAATACAATGCTATTAAAGACACCAGAATTTGTTACTTTTTGCTTTATTTCTGGCTGAGAATATTAATACAGTAAGTAGTACTTTTGTATTATGGGACGCTTTGAAAGCATATTTGCATGGGCAAATTATTAGTTATACTATGAAAGTTAAAAACAATATGTGGCAGAAAGCTTAACATTGGAGAAACAAATTACTGAGTTGGAAAAGGAATTTCGGAAAGATGTTACAGAAGATAGCTTTAGTGAAGCTGAAATTATGTTATAATACACTACAAACCTATCAGTATGAGCGTTTGATCAATTGATCTAAGCAACCTTATTATGAATTAGGAGAGAGGGCTCTTAAGGTGTTAACATGGCAATTAAAAACAGAACAGGCATCGCAAATTACTAATGCTGTTAAAAATAATTCAGAAGTTACCTATAACCTCAGGAAATTAATGACCAGTTTTATTCATTTTATCAACAGTTATATACTTCTGAGGGAAAGCAGGAAGATGGTTCTATTGATTCTTATTTATCTAAATTAAATTTACCTGTTTTTGGGGAGGAGGTGGTTAGGGAATTAGAAGATCCATTTACAGATTTTGAGATTAAAGAAGCTATATGAGATGCCGAATGGGAAGTCACCGGGGGATGATGGATTTTCAGCTGAATTTTATAAAGTATTTTATGAAGATTTATCCTCAGTATTTGGAGATGTTCTACAGCAAATAACTGAGGATCAGGTGTTACTGGAATCTTGTTTGAGTGCTATAATTACTGTGATTTTAAAGAAAGATAGGGATCCATTGAAAGTATCTTTATATAGGCCTATTTCTTTACTAAATGTAGATTATAAAATTATGGCGAAAGTATTAGCAAATAGACTTGCTAAATATTTACCTCAGTTGATACATGTAGGTCAAACAGGTTTTATTAAGAATAGAACTGCATGTGATAACATTCTTAGATTGATCACATTGGTCAATGCATCTAGACAGCAACCCAACCACCCAATGATGGTTGCACTGGATGCGGAAAAAGCTTTTGATAGGGTTGAATGGAATTTTTTATTTAAGGTGTTAAGAGAAGTTTAATTTTGGCCTTTATTTTATTGGTTGGGTTAAAGCTTTATAAAAAACCCCAATTGCTAGGGTGGTGACAAATGGTCAAACTTCTTTATCATTTAAATTAACGTGGTCGACTCAGCAAGATTGTCCATTATCACCAGACATGTTTGCATTAGCTATTGAACCATTAGCTCAGACAATACGACAGAATGATAGATTAAAGGGATGAGAATTGCAGATGATGAATATAATATTAATTTATGTGCTGATGATGTGTTGGTCTATTTGACAGAACCGGAACAGTCTTGGAAATATTTGCAAGACTGCTTGCTGAAATTTGGGGGAGTTATCTGGATATAAGGTAAATTGGGATAAGAGTGAAATATTACCAGTTGGGGAAGGAGACTATTCGGAACATAAAAATATTATAAAATTGAAATGGTCAGATAGAATTAAATATTTGGGAGTAACAGTAAATGCAGATTACCAATCTTTATATAAATTGAATTTATGTTCCTTTATTAAGAAGGAGTAAAATAGATTTGGTTAAATGGAAATATCTTCTGTTAATGTTAATTGGTTGAGTAAATTGTATTAAAATGAATATTTTTCCTTGAATCCAATATTTGTTTCAGTCGATACCTTGTTTACTTTCAAAGAGTTTATTTCAGGATTTGAATAGAGCGGTACGGGAATTTTTATGGAAAGGGAAATGAGCACGAGTAGCTTTCCATAAATTCACAAGGAAATATGCATTGGATGGTCTTCAATTACCTCATTCAACATTATTATGAAGCAGCTCAGTTGAAATTTGTTAGTAGATTGATGGATATGGACCAACCTCCGAGTTGGGCGAAGGTAGAAATGGCTTGTATTTCTGAAGTTGAGGTACATCAATTTATATTTAAATGGAATATGAATTTATTGCGGGAATGTAATATGCCGGTATTAAACACGTTAAAGATATGGGATAAAAGAAATATAGTTTTAGGGTTGAAGGGTAAACTATTAATTCAAACTCCATTATACCATAATCAACTTATTCCCTTTTCAATGTTTAATAATCATTTAAAGAGATGGAATTTTAAGGCTATAAAGATAGTTCAGGCTTGTTTTGAAGGACAGTTTCTTTCCTTTAATCAATTGAGGGAGAAATTTGATACATCTGTAAATTCTTTATTTGTGTATTATCAATTCAGAGCTTTGATAAAAGATAATTATGGTAAAGAGATGAATTTACCTATGTTGATGAAATTTGAATCTTTGATTTCCTCTATACTAAAGAAAGGTTATATTTCAGATATGTTACAAGATAACTGACAAAAGGCAAAGGAGGAAAAACCCAACACCCAACCCCAACCAACCAATTTTCCCCCGCAACCGCTGCAACCGTGTCTGCCTGTCCCGCATCGGACTTGTCAGCCACAAACGAGCCTGCAGCTGACGTGGACATTTACCCCCTCCATAAATCTTCGTCCGCGAAGCCAAGCCAAAGAAGAAAAAGTATGGATAAACCAGAATGGGAGAAATCTAGGCTTAAATGGGAAAGTGTTTTAACTGAAGATAATTGGGAGGTTATGTGTCACGACAGTTTAACTAAATTGACGAATGTAAAATATGGAATGGTAAAAAAAAATATAATTAACATCAGTTATATTTGACTCCAGAGAAATTGAAAAAATATGGGTTTGTAGCGGCAGCTACTCTGATCCTGCAATAACACACGCAACCAGACAGGTTGAGCTCAGTGAGCAGACTAGTTTATTGCAGGCTGCTGGGCTGCACTTATACTCCCAGCCCGGACCTGGCTGAGAACCGCGCTGGAGGGCGACGATGTCATCCGGGCATCACGTGGTCCCCAAGTGCAGGCTTCTGAGCCCCGAGCTGGAAGGAAGGAAAACCCCCGACGGTGCCATTTTGGCCAGCTGCCCCGCCGCGTGACTTACAAGCAGGGCCGGTTCGTCTCCCTTGTGGTGAGCCGCCACAGGTTTAGCAATTCAGACTTGTTTTCGATGTGGACTATGTACTGGAATTTTTTTTTTTAATTTTTTTACATGCTGTTTGGTCTTGTGTTAAAGTACAACCATTTTGGGAAGGAATTAGATTGGTCTTGGAAAAATTATTTAAGATTAAACTACCACTAGACCCATTGATTTTTTTTGTTGGGCTATATGGTTTCTTTGAAGGGATTGGGGTTGGATAAATTTCAAATTGCATTTGTACGTTTAGCGTTATCTGTAGCACGAAAATGTGTAGCTAGTATTTGGAAAGATAATGTAGAGATTAATATCATAGGTTGGCATAATGAATTAAGAGCTTGTATTCCATTGGAAAAAGATTACATGCAACGCATAATAATTATTCCTTCTTTGTTAATATGTGGTCTTATTTGGAATATATGAATTTGAACATACTTTGAAATATTCCATATATTCTGTTTTGTTTTTGTATTTGGCTCGCCTTAAGGGAGCTGGCTGAAGGCTGGGAGGGTGGGGAGGGTTTTTCTTTTTGTATCTAAAAATTTCTTGCTGTTATTTGATTGTATTTTGTTTTTAAAAAAAATCTTTTAAATAAAATTTGAAAAAAAAAGAACTCGAAAAATTTACCTCTGCTCTTCTCTCTAAAGATGCTGCTGAACTGATTAAATATATTCCAGATTTTCCTTTTTATTGCATTTATGTTGTGTGTTTCAGAACCTCAAGAGTGACTTGAGTGACCTCAAGTTGAGACGAAAATTAAAGGAACTGCACATGCTGGAAATGTGAAAAAAAATTAGAAAATGTTGAAAACACTGAGTAGGTCAGGTAGCATCTGTGATGAGAGAATCACTGGCCCTATTTCTGGCCAAGGAAAAAGGGGTTTGGACTTTGTCATTTCCTGTCTCTCCTTCCAGAGAGGGTCTCCTGTATTTTTTTTTTAAATGCAGAGAAAATTGCATGCTTGCCCTGTGTGGAGAATGTGTTAAGCAATTCTTGCGGCATCCAGCCAGCTGCAAATTACTTCAAATTATTATACAATAGGGTCAGGGCGCACTGATCCTGAACTCAGAAGGTAGCAGAGCATATTCTTCTGGGTCATAATCATGGTAAAGAAAGAACAGAAGGTGTGTAGAAAGTGTGGCAGTGATTAAGAAAATGTGGCCTGCCAGACTGGAGGGGTGTCTGTTGAAGTGGAAGAACCTATGAATCAGAGAGGCTGTGGTTTAAAGTTCAGGCCCCTTGCATATAAAACCTAGCTTATATTCCTGTGCTATACTAAAGGGGAACAACATTAGGGATGTCACACTGACCAACTACTAAACAAAGGATTTCCTTCTCAGATGGATGCAAAAGATACCGTGGCACTTTTCTTTTGAAAGAAATTGGTGGGGAAATTCACACCTTCATTTGAAATTCTTTTTGCCAAAATGCTGGGAGACATTTTTTCATTTGAAATCACTCTTCTTAATCCCGCTGTTAAAATAGGAATTTCAGAAGGGAGTGTTAAAGGGCTCAAATGCCAAGACAGTGCCAATGCAAGGACTGGGAGTAAAAGCTAAAAAATGGGCTGAAATGCCTGGAACTCCGCATAGTTTGTAAGAGTGGGAGATATTAAATTTGAGTTCGACACAAAGTAAACAAGTCTGTCCTCAAATGAGTAAGGATTTAGGCGTTTAAATAAATCTGTTTAAAACAATCGCAATGAGCTTTTTCTGCTAACTAGAATCGCCAACAACTCAAATCAAACTGACCGTCTTTTGTAACTGTAATCAAGGTCATGGTTTGGACACCATTACGTGCATTGACACCTTGGCAAATATATTAAATTATGGTCCTAGTTCCCCTGATTTCATTTGTAAACAAGTCCTGATTTTTTTTCTGTGTGGAGCATCATTAATAGCCTTGGCTCAGGCTCTGAACTGATGATGCACGATTGGGAAAGGAACGTAAATGTATAGTTCAGCGTAAATGCCAACAATCCAAAGCGGTTACAGGGAAATTCACTCATGTCAACTGTCTGGCTGAGTTGGAGACTGAACTGCCTCTTTTGCAGCTGATTTGTTTCCAACAGGCACAGAAGTCAATGTAGCTTCAAGAACACATGTTCATTAAATGAACATTAATCGCTGCTTTTCTGGCAGCCTTATCTATTACAAGCGCCTCAGAAAAATCACTACTGATCCCAGGTGACCTGGGCATCTGTAATGTTTGTTTGCACCCTTTTTGTGACAAAGAAGGGATTTTTCAGTTGGGGAAGCGCAAAGATTGATGGAACAGAGTGACAGGGTGTTTGGTTTCCAGGAGCAGGTTAGCACAGAGCAAACAGGCAGTGATTATTCTTAGGAGCCAGAAGGGATTATTTGAAGACCAGTAATGAATTAAAATGAGTAACAGCAATTTGAAAGGCAAATACCTGGCTGGCCCCCAATCCTGACTTTGTCTGGGGAAAGAGCACAGGATTTAAACTTGAGCTCCGTGGAAGCTGTATTTCTGTAACATTATCAAGTGATGGATCTACTCTTTCTTGAGAATCTTGGGGTTACTCCACAAAGATGATTACCTATTGGTGAGGGGCTTATAAAGGCACCTGTTTTTACACAGCCGAACCTTTCAACTAACAGTACTAACAATGAAGAAGGAGTTTAATGAAGGTAGAGATTGGGCAAAAGAACAGCAAGCGGCTGGGTGATAATTTGAGAAAGACACCAGTAACATGAACAATCAAGGAGGTCATTTGCAGTGAACACTTTGGATACAGAGTACAAGGTGTAACTTTTGTTATCCAGCCACAGGTAAAGATATCTAAAATACATTGTTTGACCTGCTGAGTTTTTCCAGCGTCGTGTTTCATTTCAGTCACGGTGTACGCAGACTTTCGAGTTTTACGTGGGAAAGATCACTGGTTAATAACAAATCCCATCCTGGTTACCAATTATCTTAGAAGCAAAGCTGGCTAACATTAATGCCAACAGTCATTACTCACCTTAACTGATCTCAGGATGGTATTTATCCATCTGGAGAAAGGTGCTTCACAGATCTGTTTGGGGAAAGGAGTTCCAGGACTCGGCAGGAAGAAAGGATTTTTACAATGTGTGTCACTTGGAGAAAACCTGCAAGTCACTGTTCATCATTTGGGGGGTGTATACATCTTTACTCTCTCCCTGCAACAGACAGTAGCTCCCACCTTTCAAGAGGGCCACCATCATTACAGTACTGAAGAAAACCACAGTAATAGGCCTAAATAACCATCTCTAGTAGCTCGGACATCCAACATCATGAAGGGTTTGGAGAGGCTGGTAAAGACTTAAAGTGAACTTTAGTTAGCCTTGATCCAATTCAAATTACCTACTATCCAAACAGGTTCATGTCAGACTCCCTGGCCCTCCACTTGGTCCTGCAACACCTGAACACCAAGTACACCTATGGTATGTCAAACCACAACTCATTAACTATGGGTCTCCCTTCAATACCATACACCCCTTTAAGATCATCCCTAAACTTTGAGGCCTTGGTCACAGCAACCCCCTCTGCAACTGGATTCTTGACTTTCTGTCTAACGAACTACAAGCAGTGATGAGAAGCAACATCTACTCCATGATCACACTTAATGTTAGCATCCGGCCAGGTTGGATACTCAGCCTCCTACGACTCACCCTCTGCACCCACAAGTGCATGGCCAAATACCATTCCAAATGACGACTCTGCAATCATATGCCAGGTATTAAATTATGATGAGGTGGAATGCGGAAAAGAGATTGAGAGTTTAGTGGCCTGGTGCCATGGTAACAACCTTTCGCTCCATGTCAGCATGACTAAGAAGCTTATCAGAGGTATCCTAGCACTGAAGTGGAGACAGGAGATAGCTTCAAGTTCTGGAGAGTAAACATTGCCTGTGACCTTACCTGGACCAACCACGTTCACATGACAGTCAAGAGAGTACACCAATGCCCCAACTTCTTAGAAGGCTTAGGAAGTTTTGCATGTCCTCCATGACCTTAACTGGCTTTACAGATGCACCAATGAAATCATCCTAGCTGGATGTATCACAATATGAAAAGGAGCTGCTCTGCCCAAAATTGGAAAAAGCTGCAGAAGGTGCTGAATGCAGCGCAGAACATCACACAAACCTCTGTCTCCTCCAGTAACTCCATCTACTTCTTCCTGCTCGCAATAGAAACAAGTGTTCTGAAGGACACCCTGCAGCCTGGTCACCCACTCTTCTCCATTGTCCCACTGGAGGGGAGGATTGAGAGTGCATTTATGCAACAGGTTCAAAGACATTTCTCTTCCTGCATCCGTCAGGCTCCTGAATGAACCCCATAATACTGTTTCATGATGCCTTTGCTCATTATTTTAATTGACCTTTTCACTGTATCATTACAGTATTGTGCTCTTCTACTTTGTACTGTTAATCTAGATGTGGACTCTCCTCCACTTACCCACAACTCTGTGTTTAAACCCCACCCCCCCACCTTCACATTGTACAGATGATCTTGTCCCATGTGTTCAACAATGAGCTAAATAAATCTACAGAACAGCACATTCACTTCAAATAATGTCCACACTGTGCAGATTTGGACATGTAATGAGGTTATTGAACTTGACCTGTTGAAACTTTGGCTCAATTGATCAATAGTTCCTACTCTCTTAAAGTACTGAAGGTGTATATTTCTTGATTCTGTAGGCAGGGGTGATCAACCTTTCAATTTTCAACTTAGATCTTTCTTTGGCTTGGCTTCGCGGACGAAGATTTATGGAGGGGATAAAATGTCCACGTCAGCTGCAGGCTCGTTTGTGGCTGACAAGTCCGATGCAGGACTTGTCATATACAGCATGTTAACAGCCATTTCAGCCCTTGATTTCACACTACCCAATTAACCTACACCCTGGTATGTACTCACTGGCTGAAATGGCCTGTTACTACGCTGTATGTCTAAATTGAAAATTAAAAGGTTGGCCACACCTGCTGTAGAGGATAAGAGAGAGCACAAAATTGATGATTGGCTTTAGTGAGGACTGCAACCATTCATTCAGTGTTACGTCCTGCAGGTAACACAAACTCCTTGAAATGCTACATACTTTGGAAGCTTTCTGGAAGTTAAAGACATACTTAGTTAGATATGATCCCATAAGTGATTGAGTGCAAACTCATTCTGTTCGCAAGGGCCAGAATTTGTAATTAAGATCTTGGAAGTTTGCGCGGGTATCATCAATTGCATGGAAGAAACCTTGACAGGGAGAACACCACCTTTTTTGGCTGAATAACAGGAAATAATGAGTCAGAATAAATGGTAGAGAGCGAGGACCTGGCTGGGTAGTGCCAGAACATCAAGTCCAAGGAGCGTATTTTAAGAAGGGGAGGATGTTGGACCATGCACCTGCCTGCATTGATAGGATGGAAGTGGAGATGCTTAGAACATTCATGTGCTTGGGGATTCATATATGGGAGAATCTCTCCTAGAACCAGCACATCAATTCCAGAAAGAAGTTACAGAAGTCTGGGGTCCAGCACCTCATTGTTCAAGAACAGTTTAAAAAAAAATTCTAATAGCTATCAAGCTCTTGAATTTTCCGTTACTACCCTATCGTAAACAACTGACACCACGAAAGACCGATTTGGACTACTGAAACAATGTTTTTTCATGTTCTACTGTAATTGGGTATTTATTAACTTTCTGTACAGTAATTTATTCTATTGGAGTTGCTTTTTTTTTAAAAACAAAACTGTTCTGCTGGCATCAAGTAACATTCCCAGGGCCATTTAAACACGTTTTCATAATTCCCAAAGCAATTAAAGGGTTATCTCCTTTTGCTGAAATAGTTGGAGTAATTTTAACTCAGAGGCTGGTGGAAACAGAAACCATCAAATGAACCAATCTCCCATTCAATTTGAAACTTAGGATTTAGAATGTCTTTATTATTAGTCTAGTTATATTGCAACACCTGAGTTTTTCAAGCTTTGTTGGGACCAAGGAAAACTGCCTCAGGATCTTCGTGATGCCACCATCATCACCCTGTACAAAAACAAAGGCGAGAAATCAGACTGCTCAAACTACAGGGGAATCACGTTGCTCTCCATTGCAGGCAAAATCTTCGCTAGGATTCTACTAAATAGAATAATACCTAGTGTCGCCGAGAATATTCTCCCAGAATCACAGTGCGGCTTTCGCGCAAACAGAGGAACTGCTGACATGGTCTTTGCCCTCAGACAGCTCCAAGAAAAGTGCAGAGAACAAAACAAAGGACTCTACATCACCTTTGTTGACCTCGCCAAAGCCTTCGACACCGTGAGCAGGAAAGGGCTTTGGCAAATACTAGAGCGCATCGGATGTCCCCCAAAGTTCCTCAACATGATTATCCAACTGCACGAAAACCAACAAGGTCAGGTCAGATACAGCAATGAGCTCTCTGAACCCTTCTCCATTAACAATGGCGTGAAGCAAGGCTGTGTTCTCGCACCAACCCTCTTTTCAATCTTCTTCAGCATGATGCTGAACCAAGCCATGAAAGACCCCAACAATGAAGACGCTGTTTACATCCGGTACCGCACGGATGGCAGTCTCTTCAATCTGAGGCGCCTGCAAGCTCACACCAAGACACAAGAGAAACTTGTCCGTGAACTACTCTTTGCAGACGATGCCGCTTTAGTTGCCCATTCAGAGCCAGCTCTTCAGCGCTTGATGGCCAGCTTTGCGGAAACTGCCAAAATGTTTGGCCTGGAAGTCAGCCTGAAGAAAACTGAGGTCCTCCATCAGCCAGCTACCCACCATGACTACCACCCCCCCACATCTCCATCGGGCACACAAAACTCAAAACGGTCAACCAGTTTACCTATCTCGGCTGCACCATTTCATCAGATGCAAGGATCGACAATGAGATAGACAACAGACTCGCCAAGGCAAATAGTGCCTTTGGAAGACTACACAAAAGAATCTGGAAAAACAACCAACTGAAAAACCTCACAAAGATAAGCGTATACAGAGCCGTTGTCATACCCACACTCCTGTTCGGCTCCGAATCATGGGTCCTCTACCGGCATCACCTACGGCTCCTAGAACGCTTCCACCAGCGTTGTCTCCGCTCCATCCTCAACATCCATTGGAGCGCTTTCATCCCTAACGTCGAAGTACTCGAGATGGCAGAGGTCGACAGCATCGAATCCACGCTGCTGAAGATCCAGCTGCGCTGGATGGGTCACGTCTCCAGAATGGAGGACCATCGCCTTCCCAAGATCGTGTTATATGGCGAGCTCTCCACTGGCCACCGTGACAGAGGTGCACCAAAGAAAAGGTACAAGGACTGCCTAAAGAAATCTCTTGTTGCCTGCCACATTGACCACCGCCAGTGGGCTGATAATCGCCTCAAACCGTGCATCTTGGCGCCTCACAGTTTGGCGGGCAGCAACCTCCTTTGAAGAAGACCGCAGAGCCCACCTCACTGACAAAAGGTAAAGGAGGAAAAACCCAACACCCAACCCCAACCAACCAATTTTCCCCTGCAGCCGCTGCAACCGTGTCTGCCTGTCCCGCATCGGACTTGTCAGCCACAAACGAGCCTGCAGCTGACGTGGACTTTTACCCCCTCCATAAATCTTCGTCCGCGAAGCCAAGCCAAAGAAGAAAAGTTATATTGCACTACACAGTTTGTATATTAGTAATTACATACTATGAATAGAAGGGAAAGGTTTCAGAGAATAAAAGTACAGTACAATGAAGAAATAAACGATGCCCTTAAATTGCTGAGTTCTTAAAATGTTAAGTTGCGTGCCAAGTGCAAAGGACAAAGGATGTCCAAGCATGGAACTTGGCCCCAATCATGTGAGTCGACATTTAATGACATATTGACACTTGCTAAGCTGCACTAGGGGATTCCAGAAAGTGAATTTATCAGGAAAATAGAGCCCATTGTCTGTCATTAAGCATTACTCTACAAATGAATGTCTTCATGCCAGTGCTTGGAGCATTCTCAAAATAACAATGTACAGGTCATAACACACTAAGAAAACATGTAGTGAAAGCATTAGAAATACATTTGCAAAATATTAGTGCAACATATTGATGATCGATCCAATAAGGTGGAGGTTCATGTGGCAGGGTGGAGGTTCATGTGGCAGGGTGGAGGTTCATGTGGCAGGGTGGAGGTTCATGTGGCAGGGTGGAGGTTCATGTGGCAGGGTGGAGGTTCATGTGGCAGGGTGGAGGTTCATGTGGCAGGGTGGAGGTTCATGTGGCAGGGTGGAGGTTCATGTGGCAGGGTGGAGGTTCATGTGGCAGGGTGGAGGTTCATGTGGCAGGGTGGAGGTTCATGTGGCAGGGTGGAGGTTCATGTGGCAGGGTGGAGGTTCATGTGGCAGGGTGGAGGTTCATGTGGCAGGGTGGAGGTTCATGTGGCAGGGTGGAGCACCCACAGCGAGCACACACCTTGCCATTGGCCTCTTTAAAGGAATACACATCTTGCTCCTGGCTCCTTTCATCATCTGCCCTATTTTGGGCATACTCAAGCTGGCCTCCACTAGCTAACTTGGGGTATAAAGCCTAACATGTGGAGCAGCTGGGTCTCATTTCCCCTTTGGATGAAACCAAATTCAACTGCAGTTCATGAGCCAGATGATGCTGGAGAGTCAATCACAAAGTGTGTGCCAATAATAGGTTTGGTGGGGGGGGGGTGGGGGGGGGGAGAAAGAAAAGGCTTACTGTGGAGCACAAGTGGTAATCGATCACTGTAATTCAGTGGTTCTCAACATTTTTCTTTCCACTCGCATACCACTTCAAGTATTCCCTATGCCTTTGGTACTCTGATTAGTAAGGGATTGCTTAAGGCGGTATGTGGGTGGAAAGAAAAAGTCTGAAAACTACTGTATTAATCGTCCCTAATTGACTCATTATGTGCACAGTTTCATAACTCCAAATGAAATGGGCCAATAACAATTTTTCTCAAGCAAAATATTTCAGTAACAATTGGATCTAGACCAGTGATTCTCAACATTCCCACAAGGCCACTAGGCACCAGGGACCTGGCAAGTTGAGCTCAGAGTACCTACAAGCCCTCTGCAGGGTGTGCAACTATAAAGCCGTGTCAGTTGCCCTGAATGCAAAGGACTTCAGGGACACCTATGTGGCTGGCATCCAATCCAGATACACAAGTCAACGACTCCTGGAGCAGAATGTGCTTGACCTGCAAGGGGCAATTAAATCAACAGATGGTGGAGGTGGCCCTCCAAAACATGGTTGACTATTTGGCCACTGCAGGTGCCACTAAATTGGAATGGGGGATTGTCCCTCATTATGAGCGACTTGTCACAGGCATCATTGCACTCCTCTAGTGACCTGACCTTGCCCTAAATGCTACTTCTGCAGGCAGGGTAAGCATTTGGATACTGGCACAGAGGAAATACTGCCCTCCCAAGGAGGTGGTATGACCTAGATCAAGGAAAAGTGGATATTATGCAAAGGTCTGCCAGTCTAAACTGTACGTAAACCTAGCAGCACTGTGAGTGGACAGCCGCCACCCCAGACAGCACTATTGGTGCCATCTGTGGCCCAGTGATGCCATGTGCGAATCATAGGGGCCACCATTTTTGGACCATGTGGCCAGCGAGATTTTCTCTGCCCTACAGCACCACGGGGAAACAGTGAAGGCAGCCATCATTGGAACTCGGGCCTCTCATCGGTCTTGGACAGAGAGTCTACATGGGCTTCCATCACCCTGAAACAAGTGGGACCCCACAAACTTGCCAGGTCCATGATGGGCATCCTGGTAAACTGGCTCAAACTGTTTAATAGTGGGAGTATGGAAAGCTTCATTCACCCCAATACCACTAAGTGTCTATCCCTTAAAGTACAGCTAGTCAACCACAAGATATCACTCGTGTCCAAATCCCATATGGCAGATGTCCATGGGTCGTGTGTAGTGACTTTGACCATTGGAGGCACAGTTTACAAATACTTCAGGCTCCTTGTCGTGCCGCAGCTCTCCGCCCCCTTGCTGCTGGGGCTGGACTTCCAGTGCCAACTTAAGAGCATTACACTGGAGTTCGATGGGTCCTATCCCTCCTCAATGTTTGCAATGAACAGTTCCTAGATGGCCCTCTGCACACGACCAGTGGGCTCTCAACCTTCAAGGCCACCCCTCTACTGCGGTTTGCAAACCTCACCCCTGACTGTAAGCTGGTGGCCACCAGAAACAGACAACCCTGCGCTGCAGACAAAGCATTCATCATGTCGGAGGTTCAGCCTTTGTTGGGCGAGGGCATCGAGACCAGCAATAGCGCCTGGAGGTCGTAGTAAAGAACAGAATGGTCATACATTATAGCCAGACCATCAACCAGTACACTCAGCACAAGGTATACCCCCTTCCCCACATATCCAATATGGTTAATCAGATTGCGCAATGCCAGATATTCTCCACGATCGACCCAAAGTCAGTCTATCATTAGCTCCTGACCCACCTGGAGGACTGGCAGTATACCACATTTGAGGCAGATAGTCACCTCTACCACTTCCTCTTGGTTCCCTTCAGCATCACCAATAGGGTTCCTGTTTTCCAGGGGGAGATGGACTGCATGGTGGATCAGTATAAACAGCAGGCCACTTGATAATGTGACCACCTGCAGCCACGACCTGCAGGACCAACTTTCAAAAATTCCTCTGGGCCACGAAGCTCCTGAAACTTACTTACAACAAGGAGAAATGTGTTCCGGACAACATGACTAGCCATTCTCAGCTGCATGGTTGAAAATGGCGTCATCGGCCCCGACCCTGACTACATGTGCCCTCTACTGGAGCTACACCTCCCTCACACACCTCAGAGCCTTGAAAGGATGCCTGGGTTTCTTCTTGTATTATGCTCAATGGGTCCCAACAATGCAGACAAGGCTTGGTCATTGGCCAAAGCCACCTCTTTTCTCCTGTCAGCAGAGGCTGATAAAGCTTTCGCCAAAGTGGCATACATACTATACATGAGTTCACGTCGTTCCAGGAGGAGAACGATGAATTTGACCACCCTGGCTGCCACTCAACCAAGCAGGCAGACCCATCGCCTTCTTCACAAGGAAGATCCAAGGCCCTGAAATCCACCACTCCTCAGTCGAATAGGAGGCCCAGACCATCGTGGAGGCAGTGGAGGTACCATCTCACTAAAAAATGATTCACTCTCCTCATGGACCAGTGGGTAGTCACATTTATGTTCAGTAATAAGCAGAGGGGCAGAGAATTGAGCTGTCCACCCATAAATTATGATATTCTATACCAGCCTGGCAAACTTAATGAACCGTCAGACAGCCTATCCAATGGGACGTGCCAGTATCCAAATGGACAGATTACAGACCTTCCACAACAACCTCTGTCACCCCGGAGTGACTGGGTTCTTCCATTTCATTAAAGCATGGAAACTACTATATTCCACTGAGGAAGTCAGAGCAATGACTAAGCTGCCAGATCTGTGCCAAGTGCAAACTACACTTCTACCACCTTGACTAGGCGTACCTGATCGAAGCTACTGTTACAAGCCCAGAGGACCGCAAAACCCAGCAGTAATAGATATTCACCAAGACGTATGCTTATTTAATTAAAAGCAACTTTTGTTTAACTTTAAACATGAAAATAGAATCACACTTTATCTTATCACTATTAACTACACTTAACCCCCCCTTCTAATTCTAAGCGCATATGTATGTGTGTGCAAGTTCAGAAAAGTTCTTCGATTCACAGTCCAATCTCACTTCTCATTCCACCAGGTTCACTGGTATCAGGCAATTCTTATACTGTGCACAGAATATAATATTTATGAATTTCACCAGGCTTTGGTGCTTGAAAGGTAAATGGTTACCACTCAGGAAGGTTCTTGACAGTTTTCAGAGAGAGATTTGTTGTTCCTGGACACAAACTGATCTCTTTTAATGAGCCATGCCAATGTCTTGCTGAAGAAACTTGCCCCATCAGGGTTTTCCAGATAACCACTTTCTTTCAGGTCACCGCAGAATTCTTTTGTTTTCCCTATTTCAAGTGAAACATTGGTGTGGCCTAATTTGGAGTTCTGTGTGCAGTTCTGGTTGCCTAATTATCGGAAGGATATAAACAGAGTGGAGAGAGTGCAGAGAAGGTTTACCAGAATGTTGCCTGGGTTTAAGCATCTGGAGTATGGGGAGAGATTGGACAGATTGGGTCTTTATTCTTTGGAGCGTAGAAGGTTGAGAGGGGATTTGATAGAAGTATTTAAGATTATGAAAGGGATAGACAGAATGGATGTGGATAGACTATTTCCGTTAAGAGGAGGAAAGTTTAAAACAAGAGGACATGAGTTAAGAATTAAGGGGCAGAGGTTTAGAGGTAACATGAGGGGGAACTTCTTTACTCAGAGAGTGGTAGCTGTGTGGAATGATCTTCCGGGAGAAATAGTGGCGGCGGAGTCAATTGTATTATTTAAGAAAAGGTTGGACAGGTATATGGATGAGAGGAAGATGGAGGGTTATGGGCATTGTGCAGGGAGGTGGGATTAGAAAGGGGTGTTTGGTTCGGTGCGGACTAGAAGGGCCTAATGGCCTGTTTCCGTGCTGTAATTGTTATGTTATTATGATGCAGCCAGTCCTCTCCTCTTGTATGGACAACTAGGGCTTTGACGGCTGAACTAAAAACTCACAACCAATCTTCAAAAAAAAGTTTTTTTCCACAAGCTTTCCAGCTTGTCCTGTTCCTGAATTCTAGCACCGTCTCTCTCACTCATTCAGAGAAAAGCCTGTTTGACTGTCTGTTTGCAAAACCACATGACCCTCAGAACAGCAAGCAGAACTCAGACAGACTGCTGCTCCAGCAAGTTCTTTCATCTGTTACTTTTCAAAACAACAATCCATTAGTGAAGTCCCTTGGACACTCCCCAAAGCTTTTGCAAAGGCCTTCAGAGCCAGCCTGTCTGGCTTGAGCAGAGCTCCAGTATTTTAAATGAGAAAGGTTTTAAAGTGTTTGTATGTGACCTATACAAAAGAAACCTGCCATACTTTATCTCCCAAAATCATATCTATATACAATATAAAATATATTCTGTCACACTTTCCCCCACAAAGGAATTTTAACTCTAGTTAAAATTTAGTTAAAATAACTAAAGTGATAACAAAACAAAAATACAACATGTTAATACAATGTAACCCAATGTTGAGAGTATTTCTATACAAGATCAATTTTAACATCTTGACAAACAATCTGCTATCACATTATTTATGATTAATTTACAGATTATATTCTTGCAATATTAAACTCTAGTTTAACAATCTTCTGTTTTTAATTCTTAATTTTATTCAAAAACACCAGAGGATTGTGGTCAGTAAATATCACAATCGATTTATGAGAGGTACAGAGATATACTGCAGAACAAGTATTATAGTCAACAGTTCTTTATCAATAGTGGAAAAGTTCCTTTGATGAACATTGCATTTTTTTGAAAAGTAGGCAACTGGAAGGTCAATTTCATTATGTTTTTGTAATAAAACTGCACCTGCTGCTCCCACTGGCATCCACTGCTAAAGAAAATGATTTTAAACCCAGGGCAATGTCATAGCATCTCCTTTAAATTTTCTAATGCTGTCTGACAAACTTTAGTCCACACAAATTTCTCTCCTTTCTTCAAAAGATTGGTTAAAGGAAAAGCAATCACTGCAAAATTTCCTATAATATCCTACCAATCCTAAAAACCTTCTCACTGCTTTCTTGCCATTGGGAGTAGGAAACTCAGAAATTGCATTCACCTTCGCTTGAATTGGTGCAACTTTGCCATGGCCAACTAGATAACCCATGTACGTTACAGTGGCTTTTGCAAATTGACTTTCTTCTAAATTAACAGTTAAGTTTGCTTTGGATAATCTTGCAAATAATTTGTCCAATTCCCCTAGATGTTCTTCCCATGTGTCACTTTTTGTAACCAAGTCATCAATATAAGCATCTGTATGTGTTAACTATTGGATTGCGGAATTTATCATCCTTTGGAACGTTGCAGGGGCATTTTTCATGCCAAAAGTTAACACATTATACTCCTAGAAACCAGAGATTTACAAAAGCCGAAATATTCTTTCTTCTCTCAATTGGAGGCATGCGCCAGTAATCCTTCAACAAATACAACTTAGTAAGAAATTTAGCTTCTCCAATTTTAATCAATACAGTTATCTATTCTCAGATTAGGATAAGCATCTGTTTTAGTTTAGGAATTAACCTTCCTGTAATCTGTACAGAACCTTACAGTTCCAACTGGTTTTGGTACCAAAATACAAGGAGAACTCCAATCTGAGTTTGAAGGTCTAATAATATTATTTTTCAACATCGATTTTACTCTTCGGATCCACAATCTTACTCTTCTGAATGTTTATTCTATATTTGTGTTGTTTTATGGGAGTTGCTTCTCCCACATGATAAATCACTGATGTCCTTTTTGGCACATCAGGAAACAAATTTATATATTTCAAAATTAATTCTTTCAACTGCATCTGTTCTTGGGACTTAAGATGCCCAACTTTTCCTCCATATGTTCCAAAATTGCTCAGTTAGACAAGCACACAGGAACCATGGTTTCTTTAAGGTTACCCTCACAAGATTCTGTTTCCATAATCTTATGATCCATAATGTCCTCAACCCTGTCAACAGCTAACACCTCTGATACAGATTGTTCTCCACTACCCTTATCCCCATAATAAGGCCAACATATTTGTGACAAACCCAAGTTTTATTCCTTGAATCTGGAGTGTTAACAACATAATTAACATCATTCAGTTTTGATTTAACTACAAATGGCCCAGAAAATGTAGCTCTCAAAGGATTGTCATGTGTTGGGAACAAAATTAAAACTTTACTTCCCATCTTAAAATTCCTCGCCTGATCTTTCCTGTCAAATAAATGCTTCATTTTACCCTGAGTCATTTCTAAATTCTCTTGAGCCAAAATCCACACTTTTTGTAACTTATCTTTACTTTTAGAAACATAATTCAGCAAGTCCAATTGCACATCCTCATTAACCCACTGTTTTTTAATCAACATCAGAGGGCCTCTAACCTGAGGTCCAAACAATTTCAAAAGGGCTGAAACCTAATGAATCCGGCACAGCCTCCCTTGCTGCAAATAACAAGAAATGAATACCTTCATCCCAATTTTTCCCATTCTCCAAACAATAAATCCTCATTATATTTTTAAAGAATAGAATGAAATCTTTCCAAAGCTCTGAGTTTCAGGATGGTATGCAGATGAAGTGTTCGGTTTTATTCCAAACTCAAATCAACTGTTGAAGCCACCGAGACAAAGTTAGATCCTTGATTCCTTTGGATCTCTTTAGGTAATCCAAAATTTATGAAAAATCTTTCCAGAGCCTTTACCAACATTTCGGCTTTAAAATTCCTTAATGGTATAGCTTCTGGAAATCTCGACACCATACACATAATTTTTAACAAGTCCTGATTCCCAGACTTAGTTTTCAGCAAGAAACCTATGCAATCCACAATAACCCTAGTGAAATGTTCCCCAACAACAGGAATAGGTTGCAATAGGTTTCCCCACAACCTGACAAAAGTGACATGTCCGGCACCAATTTACAAAATCCTTTCTCAAACCAGGCCAGAAAAATGGTCTCAAAATCTTATTCATAGTTTTCTTTACAACAAGATGACCAGATGGGCTAGATTTAAAATTTCATTCCATTAATTTCCAAGAACAACCACCTGATGAATCACCCCCACTCTTCATTAGCAGGACTATCAAGAGGTTTCCATTTCCTCATCAACAATTCACCCTTCAACTAATATGCACAGGCCATTTCTTTAGTCTCCTGTTCACTTACAGATATTATTGACTTAAGGGACAAAGCAGTATCTCTCCTCTATTACTTCACAAATAAATCATTATACTCACAATTAACCTGTTCTTTCAAGACTATTTCAGAAGCACCGGGCAAGTCTATCAACTGGATCTTCTTCAGCTCTCATTATTTTCTTAGTCAAAGACCTTGTTACAGCACATGCAGGATATATCTCACAATCCTCCTCAACATCATCCTTACTTGGCTAATATGTTAATCTCAAAACTGACCCAATTTTATCCTCTACCAAATAATTTCCTAATAAAAATGAGATTCCCTGCATGGGTAACTTTGAAATTACTCAAACTACAACAGGTCCTTTAATTAATTCTGAATTCAGCACTATGTTGTGAAGAGATATTGACTCTACCTCACCTCCAACACCTTTAATCCAAGTTGTCTCCCCTGTGTCAGTCCTTTGATCCAGAGTTAAAACATTTTCCAATAACAGTGACTGAGCAGCTCCAGTATTTCTAAGAATTTTAACTGGAACCTGTGATTCTCCCTCCTTTACTGGAAGCAAGCACTCTGACACAAAAGGTTTGAAAACATCCATAACATCCTTACCAGGTTTGGAAGACCTATTCTCCTCAAATTCAACTGTCTGAATACATGCTTCTGGTAAAACCACCTTTTCTCAGCTCTTTTTCAACACTAAACAATTTGCAATATCATGACCAGATTTCTTATTACAATGACATAAATCCAGAAGTTCTCTCCTCTCCCACCTTACCTTCATCTTTTCTCTTAGCATACAGAGTAAAGAGGTGTTGATGAAGCACAGTATCAGTCCATTTCGCCCCACAAGCCCATGTCACCCAATTAACCTACAATCCCCAGCATGTTTTGAATGGTGGCAGGAAACCAGAGGACCCAAAGGAAATCCATGCAGACATAGGGAGAATGTACAAACTCCTTACAGATTGCACAGGATTCAAACCCCAGTCCTGATCGCTGGCGCTGTAACAGCGTTGCGCTAACTGCTATGCTAACCACGTACTCCCGTTTATCTTAAATTCAATTTATTTTCCTACAGATAAAAGCTTTTCAATTACAAATTTATTTTAATCCTACCCACAGATGGAATTGATAATATTTTAATCTTACCCACAAATTGAAAAAAAGGATTTTTTTTCAGGATGATCCAACCAATGACAGATTATCCTCATCAGGAAATATTGATCAGACCTTAAGGCTCAAAGATCAAGGAAAAGAATGCAAAATAACCTGACAGAGGTTTTAAAAATAATGAAGAGGTAGATAATGGAGAAGCTGGAGCACCAAAACCAGTAACTAAAATATACATTAATAAATGAAATTTAAAAAAAATTCAAACTGAACTATTTTGCAGAGAATCCCCACAGCCTACCACCACTCAACAAGTTCAACAGGTGCACCATTCTAAGTATCCTGTCAGGGTACATCACTGCATGGAACGGGAACTGCTCCACCATAAGAAACTGTAGAGGTGTGGTGAATCTCAGCTGAGCTGTCAGTCTTCCCTTCAGCTAACCTTGTGGCCTTTGAGGCTGATGGGGGGATTGGATATTCAATCTCAGATGAAAAGTATAGTGTTAAATTTCGATGGGATTCTTTTCCTACTACTGCAAATGAGTATGTGACTACGCTACAAAAGCATGCCCTCTGACAAAATCTTTCCCTCTCTCTCCAACGGCCTTGAAGGTTTTCGAGAGAATTAAAGTTGATATTGCCAAAGCTGCACTCTCGTCCATTGACGAGGATGTCCCGTTCCAAGTGGAAACTGATGCTTCAGATTGTGCCTTGGCAGGAACCCTTAATCAAAAGGGCAGACCTGTGGCATTTTTCCCCCGCACGTTACGCAGACCTGAACTTAAACATCCTTCCATTGAAAAAGAAGCCCAGGCTATTATTGAAGCTGTTCGCTACTGGAGACACTTTCTAGCCGGCAGAAAATTTACTCTTGTCGCTGATCAGAAATCTGTAGCCTACATGTTCAGTACTAAACACAAAAGTAAAATCAAGAACGATAAGATGGCATGCTGGTGAATAGAACCCTCAACTTATAATTATGAGATCCAGTACAGACCGGGCAGGTTAAATGAATCCTCTGACGCATTGTCACGATCTGCTGCTGGTGCTCAGCTGGAGGGGCTAAAAGAGATCCATAGCAGACTGTGCCACCCAGGGGTCACGAGATTCTTCCACTACACAAGGGCCAACAACCTTCCTTACTCCCTGGAAGAAGTCAGAAAACTGACTAAAAGCTGACCTGTTTGCGCAGAATGCAAACCGGAATACTTTAAAGCTCCAGAGGCCACTCTCATCAAGGCAACCTGACCTTTTGAGAGGATTAACTTAGATTTTAAAGAGCCTTTACCTTCCAACAACAAAAATGTATATTTCCTTACTGTAATTGATGAATATTCAAAGTTTCCCTTTGCGATACCCTGCCCTGAAGTCTCGTCAGCGTCTGTCATTAAGGCACTTGACAGAATTTTCAGTGTTTTTGGTTTTCCCATTTACATTCATAGAGACAGAGGCTCAGCATTCATGAGCGCTGAACTGCGCCAAGCCCTGCTATGAAAGGGGATTGCCACCAGCCGTACCACGAGCTACAACCCGCAAGGCAATGGGCAGGTTGAAAGGTCTAACACTACAGTCTGAAAGAGTTAACCTTGCGTTAAAGACACATGGTTACCCTGTTACCAGGTGACAGGAGGTGATGACTGAGGCACTACATTCTATTAGGTCTCTATTGTGTACTGCAACAAATCAAACACCTTATGAATGTATGTTTGCTTTTCCTAGGAAATCAGGAACTGTGATGGACTGACCATCCTGTTTATCGGAGCCTGCAACTGTACTGCTGAAGAGCCACAAACGGGCGCCAATTATGCTCATGTTAAATTCCCAGACGGGAGCACAGACACTGTACCCCTAAGAAATCTGGCCCCATCTGGTTCGCCCCTTCCTCACACCTCTACTCAGAGTGAGCCTTAGAGGTTGGACTCACCCCCCACCTCCAGCCTGTGACCCCCTAGTAAGTATTCAGAGGGCCATGCTGAGGCTCCACTGCCTCCCGCTGGCGATTCTGGAGCGGGTCTAGAAGTCCGACCTTCCCACACTACCGATCCAGGACCTGTATCAACACAGTCAGTTCCCAAGGTTACAAAGCCTACACCTATTCCAGTTAGAAGATCAACTAGAATCTGTAAACAACCTGAGAGGCTACAGTATTCATAAACATCTCATTATATTTCAATTGCTTTGCTAGATACTGGCGTGTTTTGGCTGTTTGAATTCTCAATGCCAATTATGGTATCCATGTATTGCTTGCTTAAATTTTACCGAGCAGCTGTCCTTTTGATTTTAACCCTTCTTCTGCCAGGGGGAGACTGTGGTGAATCTCTGCTGAGCTGTCAGTCTTCCCTTTGGCTAGCCTTGCCTTACCAACATTGGCTGTGTATTATCTCTACCGTTAAAGACACTCCCCTTGGGTATAACTGTGTCCGCAACCACCGTCTTTCATTATTGTACCATTTCTTTCTTTGGCTTGGCTTCGCGGACGAAGATTTATGGAGGGGTAATGTCCACGTCAGCTGCAGGCTCGTTTGTGGCTGACAAGTCTGATGCGGGACAGGCAGACACGGTTGCAGCGGTTGCAGGGGAAAATTGATTGGTTGGGGTTTCTGCTGAAAGACCACATTGTCTTGTCTACTTCATCAACTGGCCCTTCAATAGGGGAATGTAGTTCAGTCCATAATTACAAACCCCACTCCCCTCCATCAACTTCATTGACACTTCCTGCTACCTGTTGCTGTCAGACTCCTGAACAAACTTCACATTAAAATAACATTCACTGTGCTCTGTGCTAACTGATCTCTCGCCGCGCTCTGTTTCTAGTTAGTTGATTTGCTGGATAGTACTCAAAATGAACCTTTTCACTGTCGGAGGATGAATTTAACCCCCATTTCTTCTTCTCCCCCCCCACACGGGATGGATTGGCAAAAAGAATAGGGTCAGTTTGTTCCACGTGACAATCAACTTGAATTTGGATTTCAACTTCATTAGAATGTGGAACTCATTTCTGTGTAAAACAGAAAGCTAGAAAGAGCCCCTGGAAAGGTAGTTTGCTCGCGTTACAGAAGATGAAAGATAATGGTCAGATAAGCTTACATTACTTTCAAAGTGGAAAAAAAATAATTGGTTAGACATCTTACTATGAAGCCACACTGTTGCCTTTTACCAGTTACATCTTGTTACATATTACTTGCAGTTACATCAATGCCACCATTCCAAAATGTACAAAATCCATCAAAGTTTGAATGAGGGAGTAATACTTGGTCGTAGTAAATTAATTTTAGTATCAATTTAATCATCCACATGAGGCAGTGTCTTAAAAAAGCAGCTCTATCCTTAAAGACCCCCATCACCCAGGCCATGTCCTCTTCTCTCTGCTACCCTCGGGAAAAGGTACAGGAGCCCAAAGGCGAGGACTCAATGGCACAAGGACAGCTTCTTCCCCACTGCCGTCAGATTCCTAAATAATCAATGAACCAAAGACAGGGCCTTACTTTTCATACAAATGTTATTTTTATGTGCTATGATTAATCTTTAGCTTAATGTTAAACTATATTTTATATTTATGTCTTAGTACGATTATTTTGTGGGATTGATTTCAGGGGCAGAAAGACAACACATTTGCATTTTAAAATAGAGAGAGATTTCTTAAAAGAAACCCAATAGATTGATCAGGCAGGATCTGCCCTTTTGAAAAAAACATGCTGCCTTGGACCTACCTGGTCATGCATCTCCAGGTATTTCGTAACCTCATCCTTTTGGATAGACTAACATCTTCCCAACCACCAACATCAGACTAATAGGCCTATAGTTTCCTTTTTTCTCTCTCCCACCTTTCTTAAGCAGTAGATTCACATTTGCAACCTTCCAATCCCCTGGAATCATGCCCGAGTCTATTGATTTCAGGAAGATCATCACCAATGGGTCCACAAACTCCAAAGCCACCTCTTTCAGAACCCACGGGCACACCTCATCTGGTCCAGGAGACTTATCAATCATTCAGTTTGCCTAGCACAATTTCTCTAGTAATTGTAACTGTATCTAACACTACTCCCTGAAGTCAGTGTCAGGGATATTACTACTGTATTCCATAGTGAAGACTGACATAAAATATTGATTTAGTTCTTCTGCCATCTCTTTATAACCCATTATAATTTCCACAGCATCGTTTTCAATTGGTCTTACGTCGATGTGCCTCTCTCCTTTATTCTTTAACTATATTTAAAAATCAGTATATTTTTGATATTGTTTGCCAATCTCCTTTCATAACTCATTATTTCTTTTCTTTCTTAATGTCTTTCTTTGTCCCTTTCTGCAAGTTTCTAAAGGAATTCCAGTCCTCTGATTTCCCACTAGTTTGAATTTCCTTGTGTGCCCTTTGTTTTTTTTTATCTTGGCCTTCACCTCTTATTAGACACATTGATACCATCTTTCCTTTGACAAATTTCCTTTTCCTTGGAATATATCTATCCTGCATGTGTCGCTGAGAATATTCTCCCAGAATCACAGTGCGGCTTTCGCGCAAACAGAGGAACCACTGACATGGTCTTTGCCCTCAGACAGCTCCAAGAAAAGTGCAGAGAACAAAACAAAGGACTCTACATCACCTTTGTTGACCTCACCAAAGCCTTCGACACCGTGAGCAGGAAAGGGCTTTGGCAAATACTAGAGCGCATCGGATGTCCCCCAAAGTTCCTCAACATGATTATCCAACTGCACGAAAACCAACAAGGTCGGGTCAGATACAGCAATGAGCTCTCTGAACCCTTCTCCATTAACAATGGCGTGAAGCAAGGCTGTGTTCTCGCACCAACCCTCTTTTCAATCTTCTTCAGCATGATGCTGAACCAAGCCATGAAAGACCCCAACAATGAAGACGCTGTTTACATCCGGTACCGCACGGATGGCAGTCTCTTCAATCTGAGGCGCCTGCAAGCTCACACCAAGACACAAGAGAAACTTGTCCGTGAACTACTCTTTGCAGATGATGCCGCTTTAGTTGCCCATTCAGAGCCAGCTCTTCAGCGCTTGACGTCCTGCTTTGCGGAAACTGCCAAAATGTTTGGCCTGGAAGTCAGCCTGAAGAAAACTGAGGTCCTCCATCAGCCAGCTCCCCACCATGACTACCAGCCCCCCCACATCTCCATCGGGCACACAAAACCCAAAACGGTCAACCAGTTTACCTACCTCGGCTGCACCATTTCATCAGATGCAAGGATCGACAATGAGATAGACAACAGACTCGCCAAGGCAAATAGCGCCTTTGGAAGACTACACAAAAGAGTCTGGAAAAACAACCAACTGAAAAACCTCACAAAGATAAGCGTATACAGAGCCGTTGTCATACCCACACTCCTGTTCGGCTCCGAATCATGGGTCCTCTACCGGCACCACCTACGGCTCCTAGAACGCTTCCACCAGCGTTGTCTCCGCTCCATCCTCAACATCCATTGGAGCGCTCACACCCCTAACGTCGAGGTACTCGAGATGGCAGAGGTCGACAGCATCGAGTCCACGCTGCTGAAGATCCAGCTGCGCTGGATGGGTCACGTCTCCAGAATGGAGGACCATCGCCTTCCCAAGATCGTATTATATGGCGAGCTCTCCACTGGCCACCGTGACAGAGGTGCACCAAAGAAAAGGTACAAGGACTGCCTAAAGAAATCTCTTGGTGCCTGCCACATTGACCACCGCCAGTGGGCTGATAACGCCTCAAACCGTGCATCTTGGCGCCTCACAGTTTGGCGGGCAGCAGCCTCCTTTGAAGAAGACCGCAGAGCCCACCTCACTGACAAAAGGCAAAGGAGGAAAAACCCAACACCCAACCCCAACCAACCAATTTTCCCTTGCAACCGCTGCAATCGTGTCTGCCTGTCCCGCATCGGACTGGTCAGCCACAAACGAGCCTGCAGCTGACGTGGACTTTTTTACCCCCTCCATAAATCTTCGTCCGCGAAGCCAAGCCAAAGAAAAGAAAAAGAAAAGATGTCTTTTATTACTTACAAAAAAATATCTTCCAATCCTGCTTTGTTCCTCTGTCTAGTCTCCTTTTCCAGTCGACTTGAGCCAGTTCCTTTCTCATACTACCGTAATTTCCATTTTTCCACTGAAAAATGGATACATCCAATAACATTTTTCCCTTTCAAATTTGAAATTAAATTCAACCATGTTATGATCACTACTTCCTAGAGGTTCTATGACCTTTAACTCCTTAATGACCTCCGGTTCATTGCACATGACCCAAACAAGAACTGCAATCCCTGGTGGGCTTCTCAACAAGCTGTTTAAAAAAAAACACCATCTCTTAGGATTTCCACAAACTCTCTCCCCTGGGATCCAGTCATTTCCTGTCCTTCCCAATCACTGGTCATGTTAAAATCCCCCATAATTATTTTGATATTATCCTGGTGACATGACCTTTGTATTTTCAGCTACAACTGAAAGTCCATTTCCCAGCTGCTGTTTGGGGGCCTTTATATAACTGCTAATATAGACTTTTGACCCTTGACATTTCTTAATTCAACCCATAATGATCCTACCACTTTAGACCCTATGTCTCTTCTTTTTATTGATTTAATGCCATTACTTACCATCAGACCCACCTCTACTCACCTGCCTATCTTTCATATATCCTTGGGTATTGAGATCCCAATCACATGCCTCATTGAGCCATATTTCAGTAATGGCCACAATGTCATATCTTTTCAGTTGAATCTGAGCAACCAGGTCATCTTAACACTGTATTTAAGTATAGTGCCCTTAGACCCAATACTGATATCATTTGTGCTGTATTCCTATTGAACAGCACTTTCTCCTGCCTCCCTACTATCCTATGCTCTTCACTCATTCTGATTTCTCACCCCCTGCCAAACTAGTTTAAAGTCTCCCCAACAGCTCTAGCAAACCCTCCTGCCAGGATATTGGTCCCCTTCTAGTTCAGGTGCATCCTATCCTTTTTATAGAGGTCTGACCTTCCCTAGAAGCAATCCCAATGATCTAGAAATCTGAAGGCCTGCCCCAACTCTTCAGCATTTATCAGCCATATCTTCCTATTCGTAACCTGTCTAACATATGGCAAAGGCAGCAATCTAGAGATTACTACCCTGGAGGTTCTACCTAACTCCCTAAATTCCCTTTTGAGGACATAATCTCTACCTCTGTCTATCTAGATATCCCCACATGGACCACAACATCCCCTCCCCTTCCAGAATGTTGTGAAGTCAATCCAAGACATCTCTGACCCTGACACTTGGGAGGCAACATACGAACCAGAAGTCTCAATACATTCCAACAAACTTCCTGAGTGCCCTCCTAACCAACAGACCCCTATTACCAAAGCTCTCCTCAGCCCTTCCCTTCTGAGCCAAGGTGCCAGTCACTGTGCCAGAGACTTGGCCATCTCAACTCATCCCTGGTAGATCATCCCCATCAACAGTATCCAAAACAGCATACCTATGGTCAGTGGAAATGTCCACAGGGGTACTCTGCATTACTCATCACTTCCTTTTACCCCCCCCCCCCGAAGTCATCTGTCTCCTATTTGGGGTGACTACCTCTCTGTAATTCCTCTCTAAGACTGCCTCAGTCTCCTGAATAATCCACAGTTCATCCAACTCCAGTTGTCAAACTAAGTCTGCAAGGAGCCAGAGATGAATGCACTTTCTGCAGGTGTGGTTGTCTGGGACAAGTATACCGTCCCAGATCTCCCACATCTGGAACAATCCACAGCCCTAGCTTGTAGAATAACACCCTTGACTAGTCTTACCTTCTCTTCTTACCTTGATTTTAGCAGTAGCAATTCTCCTCAGTCACTGTTCAATGAAGGCACTGAGAGATAAGGGCACAACTTTGTCCCTGGCCACTCCCAGGCCTGTTCCTCCTTTAATGTAGTGCTAAGTCTATGCACACAACTACTGTGCAGCCCTAGATAATTGTCTCAATTACGCACCCTGCAGTCAACTATCCAATCACTGCCTCAACACTTAACAACAATAAATCACTTAAACGTTTAACCCTTGATGGTTCCAAAACCAACTGTAAAACAAGGTAGGCTGTCCTGCCTTTTTTTGAAGATGACAGCTGAAATAATCTCAGAGACAGAAGTCTGCTGTGTCTACAGTTGAAGTGGAGAAATGAAAAGATTTTATGATGGTTCTTGAGAAGAGAACAATGGAATGTTTACTCAAGAAGCCATTTTTCTGGCTAATTACAGGCAGCTTGGAAGTAACACTCTTGGAGGAGAGAAACATCAAATAAAGTCAATTACTGATTTTAAGTTTGGGAAGACAAAGGTTAAATTGCTGTTCCTTCATTAGTTCGTAACAGTAATATTGTAAGATGGTTATAATATGAATGTTTGCACTATGACGCTGGCACAAAACACCGGCATGACAATAAATTCTGATTGAATTTTTATAATCAAAGACTGCTGCTAAATTCCAGGTTTAGGTATTTAGATTAAGAAATTATAAAGGTACACTGAACTTCTTTATCTTTATAGAAGGGGGCCATTTCATCTTGTATTCATATGTGTGAGTTCTTGGACAACACATGGATGAAAATAAAGGTTCTTTACTTTAAAGTTGAAGTAAACAGCCTATGAGTCATGCCATGAGGCTGCAAGCCTCCAATATAGTTCTTACATACAGCAGTCTCTTGCTCTGTGTCAGCCCCTGCTGGCAGCCAAGTATAATCAAACAGGAACTATATCCTTAAGACCTTGCTAGTAGCAAATGCAACCATGATCACTATAATTACAGGGGCTTTTATATACCTGCATGCAATTAACTTACATCTAAATCTAGGAAGAGTTGCAAGTTGCAGCTTGGGAGAATGAAATCCTGACTAAACCTTCGAATTTAAATTTAGATACAGCACAGTAACAGGCCCTCTGGCCCACGAGCCCGTGCTGCCCGATTGCACCAGTTAACCTGTAAATCCAGTACGAATTTGGAGGATGGGAGGAAATCCGAGCGCCTGCAGGAAAGCCACGCAGACACAGGGAGCACAACATGCAATTGTTTCTGCATGCTGTCCAGTGCTGGGGTGCTCGTTGGTGCTGAGCCAGATGACTGTGTCTGGAGTTCTTAGATCATCATGCTCATGGATGTGCCTTGTATGAGTTTACATGCAATGTCTGCTTCTGAATGCTGTGCTTTGGGTTGCTTCACCGTTAAATGGTGCCTTCCTGTCCTCTGTCCCATTTCTTCTTCCTTTCATCTTCATTACAATGCATGATATTGGAATGCATAGAAAAGCTGAGAAAAGGCCAATGCTGCTCTGGAAAAACCTTGGAAGGACCATGAACCTTTCTCAATGGGCTATCATGTGAGCAGCCAGCAGGGGGCTTTCATAAAAGAAAATGCAAATAAACATTGAATTAAAAAAAAATCCAAGCTGCAAAAAATCCTTCTATAAAGTTTCCAGGCTCTGCTTAGCTCATAAAACCTTTCATTTCCAACTTGATCAGCTCGATCCTGGCAGCTGCTCTATATATCTTATTTTTTTACCCATTGTGCAACAGCTATATAAAATTAGGAAACTCACATCTGCTACATCACTGGCTTGGATAAACTGCGTTTAGAAATATTTCTACAGATTGGGGTTTCTTTCCCTGGAAATCAAAAGATTATAAGCGATAAACTGATCGGAATCCCTGGAAATCAAGGTCTTGACCCAGAGGGCAGTGCCCCCACTTCTGTGTCAGAAGTTTGAGAGTTCAAATCTTTCTCCAGTAACTTAAGCACAAAATACTAGACCGAGACTACAGTGCAAACTCGAGAGAGTTTTCACTGCTGGAGACCTTAAAAAGAGGCATTGATTTGTGACTTGGTTCTCCATCCTCTCAATTGAAGGCCAGGAACTTTAGTAAAACTTTTAGAAATTTGTTAAGAGCTCTGACAGAGAAAAAAATATTTTGGTAAGTTATCCCAGACCACAAAAAAGACTTGTCTGCACTCTTGAAACACTGCTTTTCTTTTCTTGCACTAAATGTAACGATCACTATTTATTTGTCAGTCTATCCTTTGTATTTATTGTCACTTTCAGTGCTGGATAATTTAAAACATACTATTATAGTTGATCAATGCCACATTGACCATCGCCAGTGGGCTGATAACGCCTCAAACCGTGCATCTTGGCGCCTCACAGTTTGGCGGGCAGCAACCTCCTTTGAAGAAGACCGCAGAGCCCACCTCACTGACAAAAGGCAAAGGAGGAAAAACCCAACACCCAACCCCAACCAACCAATTTTCCCCTGCAACCGCTGCAATCGTGTCTGCCTGTCCCGCATCGGACTTGTCAGCCACAAACGAGCCTGCAGCTGACGTGGACTTTTTACCCCCTCCATAAATCTTCGTCCGCGAAGCCAAGCCAAAGAAAAGATTATAGTTGAGATATATATGCTGTTTGGCCACATCAAGTAACAATTTCAGTGCATATGTATGTGGTACTTACGTTTATGAAAATAAACTCATTATCATTATGAGTTGTGGCCAGTGATTACACATCAAAGAACAAATAGAGCCACTCCCTTATTTACGACCTATGTGACTTTAAAAAAAAATTATGCTTGGTCATACGTCCACCAATGCTAGCGGCTGCTTGTGTACGATACTGACAGTCAGACGCTATCCCGGCATTGTGTACATCACAGAATTTCATTCAGTTTTCGCTCTCAGTTGCCATTTAGTAAGTGTGCATTATTCAACTAAATTCAACGAATTTTCGGGCTGGATTAAACCTTTATTGCATTAAACCCTAAAGAATGCTGTATAGGTATATGACTTCTAAATGCCATGCTAATTACGTCCACTTCGAGATCCAACTGATTGGTCAGAATGCAACTCAGACGTATGCCAGAGAATGGCTGTACATAATCCAGTCCATAAAGGGATTGCAGATGCCAGAGATGCAAATTTTCCAGTTGACTGACACTCTTACAATACTGAACTAATACAATACACCTGCATTAAGAATACACTGTTTAAAAGCAAAAGACAGAGCAAAGTGTAAAGTAATTTGGAAATAAAATCAGAATTGTAGTCTTTAATTATGTAAAATTCATTTTAGTCAAGTGATTCCCTTAATTTACAAAATTCAAATTTAATTTGTACTCTCGCCACTGGCGCTGTAACCGTTCTGCTGCCATAATTAACCCCGCCCCCCGCAAGCCTACAGATAAAGCCTTACTAATACACCTGATACAAATAAAGATAGACTCTTACGAGGCAGGGATAGGGAGACATTTTGGGAAAATCACTCCAGCAGCAAGCAGCTATTCATCCTGGGTGCCATCATTTTATTCAAACACAACTTTACTGACACTTTAATCAAACAACTGCTGCGACTGGGGCATGACCTGAGCGGTCTGCTGGCTGAATGCTCCCGGGGGGTTGTGTGTTGCATCAGAAAACATTTACTATCACAATTAAAAAATTTTATTTAAAACTTTATTTATTTTTAAATCTAATTATCTATTTATTTATTTATTCTTTTTTTTTTTTGCTTGCTGATTGGGTTTCCAGTTGATTGAATGTCAAACAATGGGGATATTACTGTAGTCAGAAAAACCATTACAACAAAAGCACATAACCTTTGTCTATCTCTAGGTGCAAATTGCATCTAAAAGTTTAGTGCAGATGTTTTTATTGATACTGCATTCATCTGAAGACTGGAGCAAGATCAGATTATTGTGAATCTAGAACCAGAGAAACACAGGCCTTTGGGCTATCGACTCCATATCAAACTATTATTTTTGCCAAGTCTGTTCCTAGCGAAACAATCAATTCACGAGTAGTGGGAATTGCACAAAGGTCAGGGAGAAGTGATTAAGAAGGAGTGTGCTTGGGGCTCGGTGCTTTTAGTGGACCAATAAAATAGCAATTCAGGAACAGCAACAAATTAAAGTGAAGGAGGCACAATTCAAATGTCATCAACAAATTTGCCAATGACATCAAAGCTATTAGCAGAATCACGGACAGTAATGAGGAAGCGTAAAGGAGTGAGGTAGATCAGCTCGTTGAGTTGTGTCACAACAATGACCTTGCCCTCAAAATTAGCAAAAATTAAGGAAGTGATTGTGGACTTCAGGAAGGAGAAACCAGGAGAACACAAATCAGTCCTCATCGAGGGGTCAACAGTGGAAAGGGTAAAGAACTTCAAATTTTCGGATGTGAACATATCTGAAGGTCTATCCTGGGGTCTTCATACCGTTACAATCATGAAGAAGGGTTTCTAGAGGCTATGAATTTGAGGTATGTCACCAAAGACTTGCAAATTTCTACAGGTATACTGTGGACAGAATTCTAGCTGGTTGTATCACTGTCTGGTACGGAGATGCCAATGCACATTACAGGAAAGTGCTACAGAGAGTTGTGAACTCGGCTAGCGCCATCACAGGGTTTAGTCCTCTCTCTATTTAAGGACATCCACAAGAGGTGATGTCTCAAGAGAGCAGCCTCTATCATCAAGGATCTTTACCACCCAGGCATGCTCTCTTCTCACTGCTACCATCAGGAAGGAGGTAAAGGAGCCTGGACAAACACCCAACAGCACAAAAACAGCTGCCATTATATTACTGAATAGAGAATAAACCACAGACTCTATCTCACTTTTTCTCTTGTTAAGCACAAATATATCTATTTTTAAAAATGTAATTTATCGCAATAGTTGCACCTACAATGCAAACAACAAATTTTGTGACACACATTCGTGACAATAAATTCTGATTCTGAAGTGGAGTGGCCAGTGTGTCAGTGTCTCAGAGAAGGAGTGGAGCATTAGAGGCTTTGGCTTGAAGGGCTTGGCTGAAGACATGTTACAGGTACAGGAAAGGTCAGGAAAGATCTTTTCGTAACAACCCACACCAGTTAGTAGAGATAGCAGTGAGGGTTCCAGTTGCAGCATGTGAGAAATCTGGGGCAGAGCACGTGTCCTTGATGAAGCCACCTGCAAGAGGTACATCCAGCGTCAGTTCCTTATAGATTGTGTTAGGGAACTGGAGCTGGATGAACTCCAGATCATCTGGGAGGCAGATGGGGTGATAGACAGAAGCTATAAGGAGACAGTTACACTCAAGAGGCAAGAGTTGGGTAACTGGGTGACTGTTAGGAGAGGAAACGTGAATAGGCAGTCAACGCAGGCCGTTCTACTCAACAATAAATATACTGTCTTGGAAACTGTTGGTGGGGGGTAGGTTATAGAAGTCAGGTCTCTGGCACAGAGTTTGGCCCTTCAGCTCAGAAGGGAAGGGGGAAGAACAGATGAGTTACAGTATTAGGGATTTGATAATTAGGGGAATAGATAGGAGTTTCTGTGAACAAGATCGAGACTCGCAGATGGTATGCTTCCTCCTAGGTACCAGGTTCAGGGCAGAAGATACACAAGTAGATACACTGTGTAGCAAGATTGTGAGGAAGGACGGGAAACCAATAGGTAAAAGGTGCAAGTGTAAGACGAAGGATTTAACTTGGTATACTTTGGAAACAAAATTAAAAAGTGCGATAAATACAGCACTGAAGTCTTAGGAGGCAAGGTTAGCGGAGCTGGGACTTTTCTCCTTTGGAGCATAGAAGGAAGAGAGGAGACTCAATAGAGGTCTACAAGATTATGAAAGGCATAGATAGGATGAAAAGCCGGCACCTGTTTCTCAGGGCAGGAATAGCAAACACCAGATTTATAGCGGCCATGAGAAAGAAGCGCTGACAATTTATAATGAGTATGAGAATACAATAGCTTTTGTTCTCCTTTCAGAATCAGAATTTATGTCATGAACGTGTTACAAAGTTTGTTGTTTTGCAGCGGCATCACTGTGCAAACATTCATATAAACCACCGTACAGCAATAAATAAAAATAGTACATGGTAAGAAAAAGTGTCTTTGATTCATTGATCATTCCGGAATCTGAAGAAGTTGACCTGTACTGCTGAGCGCTTGTCTTTAGGCTCCTGTACATTTTTTCCCGATGGTAACAGAGTGAAGAGGGCACGACCTGGGTAGTAGGGGACCTTGAGGATAGAGGCTGCGTTCTTAAGACACTCTAGTAGGTGACCTCGATGGAGTGAAGTCTGGTGTCCGTGATGTCGCAGGCTGAGCTAACAACCTTCTTGTCCTGAGCGTTGGCAGCTCCGTACCAGACAGTGTTACAAACAGTCAGAATGCTCTCCATGGTACACTTGTAAAAGTTTTCAGGAGTCTTCTCTGACACACCGAATCTCCTTAAATACCTCATAAAGTATAGCTGTTGGAAAGCCTTCTTTGCGATTGCATCGACATGGAGACTCCATTTGATATTATTTGCTAGCTTCCTTTCAAAATTCATCTTTTCCTTCTTTCGTTTTCTTCTGTGCACTTTTAAAAGCTTCCCAATCCTCCATCGTCCCACTAATTTTTGCTTCCTTATATGTCCTGTCTTTTGCTTTTTCTTCAGCTTTGTCTTCTCTTGTCAGCCACGCGTAATTTTTCCATTCAAGTTCTTCTCATCATTATTTCTACTTTCTTTATAATAATGATGTAAGATGGATATAATATGTATGTTTGCACTTTGATTCTGCCACAAAACAACAAATTTTATGACTTGTTCATGACAATAAATTCTGATTCTTAAATATTTCTTCTTTTCTGGAATATACTTGTCCTGCACCTTCCTTATTCGTCGCAGAAACTCCAGCCATTGCTGTTCTCCATGCTAATGGGCTTTTCCAATAAACTTCGGCCAGTTCCTCTCTCATACCTCTGTTGTGCCCTTTACCTCACTGATCTGACAGATCAGATTTTAGTTTTTCTCTCTCAAATTGCATGGTGAATTCTTTCATATTATGATTACTGCCACCGGAGAGTTCCCGTATCTTCCGCTCCCTTATTAACTCTGGTTCATTAAACATTTCCCAATCCAGAATTGCCATTTCCCTGGTCAGCTCAACCACAAGCTGTTCTAAGAGGCCATTTTGAAAGCATTTGATAAATTCCTTCTTATACAGAACCAACCTGGTTTTCCCAATCAACCTGCATATTGAAATCCCCCATGATTATTGCAACATTTCCCTTGTTGGGTGGCACGGTTAACGTGGTGGTTAGCGCAACACTGTTACAGCGCTAGTGATTGGGACCAGGGTTCAAATCCCGCGCTGTCTGTAAGGATTTTGTTCTCCCTGTATCTGCATGGGTTTTCCCTGGGGGCTCTGGTTTCCTCCCACCATTCAAACCATACAGGGGATGTAGGTTAATTGGGTGGAATGGACAATTTAAATGTTGACATTACATTACATTAGTTTAATGATGTGCAGACATATTACAGTCAGCATTTCAGTATCAGTTGCTCTTTAATTTAAATGAATACAATAAAACTTTGAAACTCTCATTCAAAAAGCAGTGCAAAATAAAAAGCTGGGTGCAAAATAAGAACAGGAGAAAAGAACAAGAAAAGGAACAGGCAGTTTCCAACATCCCTTACAACTATCAGTGAATACAGTTCATGGCCTGATTTTAATTATTATGATGCAATGTGTAAATCTGTAGATAGGCTATTAAAGTCAACAGATTCCTTGCAAATCAAATAAACACACTTCCCCTTGACTTCTGTAAAAAAGTATTCATATCTCCACCTTGACTGAAGTTTTTGGCACTCCCTTGCTATTTTCCATCATTTTGGTTCTGCCATGTTTTATCAACTGAGGTAAACATTTTCTTTAACTGAGCTAAATGCTTTCATCGATGAGTAACATTGCAATGGACGGTCGAGTAGTTATTTAAAATGGTAGCGACATCTAATGTTGAAACTAAGAAATGCAATGGAACTCAATTTATTGTGAAGAGATTTTGAAAATTCACCCTGGGCCACTTAGAAATGCAGTTGGCCTGGGGCCTGTAGTTTGGCCACCTCTGCCCTAAAGGTTAATCTCCAGGTTGAGTTAGTGGTGGAGAATGCTGGAATTCATTTTTAGAAGATAGGATATAAGATCAGGGTTATGATGTTGAGACCTTATAAAGCACTGTGAAGGCCTCCCTTGGAGTACAGTTTTGGGCTCCTTATTTAAGAAAAGGTGTGCTGGCATTGGAGACGGTTCAGAGAACATTCACAAGAATGATTCCTGGAATGAAGGGAGTAGCAAATGAGGAATGTTTGACAGCCCTTGGCGTGTACTGCTTGGAATTTAGAAGAATGAGGGGGAATCTCAAAGAAGCATTTTGAATGTTCAAAGCCCTGGACAGAATTGACATGGCATGGTTGTCTACCATGGTAGGGGTGTCCAGGACAAGAGGGCACAACTTCATGATTGAAGTGCACCTATTTAAAAAGAGATACAGTGGGATTTCTTTAGCCAGAGAGTGGTAAACTTCTGGAATTTGCTATTCTTGGTGGCCATGGAAGCCAGGTGTATTTAATAAGTATCTGAATAGTCAGGTATCAAAGATTATGGGGGAGAAGGCAGGAAAGTAGGGTTGGGTGGGAAAATGGATCAAGTCATGATGGAATGGCTGAGTGGACTCAATGGGCTGAATGATTTATTTTTTTCTCCTATATCCCATATCTTAGCACTCCATACCCGTTCCAACTATGTACCTACTCAAATTGCTACTGAATGTTAAAAACTGGCATCCACCAATTCCACTGTTAGCTCGTTCCACATTCTCACTACTCTCTGAGTGAAGAAGCTGCCCTTAATGTTTATCTTAAATATTTTATCTTTCATCTTTAACCCGTGCTCTCTCATTCTTGTCTTACCCAACCTCAATTGGGTTAGTGGAAAAGGCCTGTTTTCATTTACCCTATGTAAACCACTCAAAATTTTGTAAACTCTATCAAATCTTGCCTCATTCTCTAATGCTCCAGGGAATAAAGTCTTAACCTATTCAATCTTCCATATAATTAAGCTTATCAGGTCCCAGCAACATGCTTGTAAATATTTTTGCACTCTTTCAGTCTTATATGTTTCCTGTAGGTAGGTGACCAAAACTGCACACAATACTCCATATTTGGCCTCACCAATGTCTTATATAACACCCCAACTCCTGTACTTATTGCTTTGATTTATGAAGGCCAATATGCCAAAAGCTCTCTTTACAACCCTGTCTACCTCTGATGCCACTTTCAGGAAATTATGTATCTGTATTCGCAGAATCCTCTTTTCTACCACACTCAGCAGTCCCCTACCGATTCCCATGTAAGTCCTACCCTGGCTTGTCTTACCAAAGTGCAACACCTCACACATGTCCACATTAAATTCCATTTGCCACTAACACTCCATTTTTTCCGCTTGTCCAGATCTAACTGCAAGCTTTGAAAGCCTTCCTCACTGTCCACTGCACCCCCAATTTTAGTGTCATCTGCAAATCTTCTGATCCAATTTACAACATTACCAACCAAATTGTTGATATAGATCAAACAACAATGGACCAGGCAGTGATCCATTGGCACATCATGAGTCAAAGGTCTGTAATCTTCTACTACCACTCTCCGTTTTCTCCTGCAAAGCCAATGTCTAATCAAATTTACTACCCCATGTTGGGTGTCAAGCGATTGAATCTTCTGCAGGACCTTGCAGGATATAGTCAACATCCTTAAACTTTCCTCATAACCTTTTTGAAAAGCTCTATGAGATTGGTTGGACATGACCTACCATGCACAAAGCTATGCTGACAATCCTTAATCAGTCTCTGTCTATCCAAATACTTGTATATATGGACAGTTAGAAAACCTTCCAATAATTTACCCACCACTGATATCAGACTCACTGGCCCATAATTTTTTCAAATTATTCTTGGAGCCGTTCCTAAACAACAGAACAACATTAGGTATTCTCCAATCCTCCAGCATCTCACCTGTGCTTAAGAACATTTTAAATACCTCTTCAAGGGTCCCTGCAATTTCTTCACTAGCCTCCCTCAAGGCCAGAGATGATATCCTACCTGGCCATGGGGATTTATCCACCCATTTTGCCTCAAGACAGCAAGCACCTCCTCCTCTGCAATCTGTTTATCGTCCATGACCTTACTGTTGTTTTTCCTCACTTCTATAGACTTAGTATCAATCTTCTCATACAAAAAATTGATTTAAGAACTTCCCCATCTCCTTTGGCTCCATGCATAGATAATTACTCTAATCTTCCAGAGGACCAATTTTATCTCTTGTTATCCTGCTCTTATTTTATCAGAAGACACCCTTGGGATTTTCTTTCACCTTATCACCCAAGATAATCTCCTGTCTTCTTTTATCCCATTTAATTTCCTTCTGAGACATTTTCTTGCCTTTCTTATACTTAAGTACCTAATTTGTTCCTCATTGGCTATACCTAATATGCTATTAATTCTTCTTCTTAACCATAGCCTCAATCTCTCTTGAAAACCAAGGTTCCCTATTCATGTTAGTTTTGTCTTTAATTCTGACAGTAACGTAGAACCTCTACGGTCTCAACATCTCACCTTTGCAGGCTTCCCGCGTACCAAGCACCCCTTTGCTAGAAAACAACCAGCCCCAGTCCACACTTGACAGATCCTTTCTGATTTCATCAAACAGTGGATATCATTCTTTTGTCATCAGGTACATGTGATGCACAATGCGCAATGCGCATTTTTGACTTACTGAAAGAAGGATGGACCAAAGACCACAACCTGAAACCTTTGTAAAATAAGGAGGCTATCACAGAGTGAGGTGGGATATTACTTAAAAAGGTGTCACTGTGGTGTCAATTTTGGGAGCACTTTGTCCTCCATTACAACTTCCATGTGGTGGCAGTTTACACATAAGCAGCACCAAAACAGCTTGCATAATGTATCCATTTAAGTTCAAAATGCTGTCATCTCTATCCCTCATGTTGAAAGAGAAAGTGACCAATGGCATGTTGGGAAACAAGGGGAGCAACCTTCCTCCTCCCCACCACTCTTTCCGGTGTGACGATTTATGTTATATTATATATTTTATATAGATATATCTTAAAGGAGATAAATTGTGTGTTTTTTTAGTGTAGATCACAAACACTTCACAACACAGATCTCATTTAAAATGCCAGAGCTCTGCTCAAACCAGATAGTCCAGGCTCTAAATGCCTTTGCAAAAACTTTGAAAAATGACTATAGAGAATTCACAAGTAAGTGTTAATTGGACATGCTATAGAGTAATGGATTATTGTTTTGGAAAGCAACAGATGAATGGACTCAGAAGATTGGCTCGCAGTCTGTCTGAATGCAATTTGCTGCTCTAAGATGGTCATGTGGTTTTCTCTGAATGTGTGTGTGTGTGTGTGTGTGTGTGTGTGTGTGAGAGAGAGAGAGAGAGAGAGAGAGAGAGAGAAAGAGAGAGAGAGAGAGGGAGAGAGAGAAAGAGAAAGAATTCATTTCTACAGTTCAGCAGCATTAGCTGGGACTGGAACATGACAAGTCGGCAAGCTTGTGGAAAAATCCCACTTTGAAGACTGGTTTTGAGTTCTTAGTTCAGCCTGATCAAAGCCCTTGTGGTCCATACAAGAGGAAATGGCTGGCTGTTATATGTTTCACCTGAGATAATGGAAACAGAAAAGGAACTCTGTGGTGACCTGAAAGAAAGAGGTCATCATCTGGTAAACCCTGATGGGGCAAGTTTCTTCGGTAAGATACTGAAGTGGCTGATTGGAAGGAATCAGTTTGTGTCCAACGAGCAACAAATCTCTCTCTGAAAACTGACAAGAACCTTCCTGAGTGGTAACCATTTACCTTTCAAGCACCAAAGCCTGGTGAAGATTCATAAATGTTAAATTCTGTGCACAGTACAAGAATTGTACGATACCAGTGAACTTGGAGGAGAGAGAAGTGAGATTGGACTGTGAATTAAATAACTTTTCTGAACTTATACACACATTACATACCCATGTGCTTAAAATTAGAAGGGGGTTAAGTTAGGTTAAATTAAGTTAATAGTAATAAGTTAGAGTTTGATCCCGTTTTCATGTTTAAAGATAATTAAAAGCAACTTTTGTTTAAGTAACCATTTGTCTTGGTGAATTTCTATTGCTGCTGGGCTTTGGGGTCCTCTGGGCCCATCACACCGACTAATCCTCCCCACTGCTCCCAGCCCCTTGATTTTTCCCATTCCCTTTTCCCCTCATGTTCATGGCAGCCTGCTAGCAGTGATCTGGAGCTTCCAGGTAGTTAATCTGCATTGACACACTTGCCAGCAGGCAATACCATATGGTGGCAGCTGTGAGGTCAGCCAGCTGGCTACAATTTTTGAGCCTTATTAGTCATCCAACTACTTGTTAGAGCAAAATGTGTTTTTTTTTGTTGCCTATTGATTGGTGTAAAAGAGCAAATTGCTGCATTTGTTTAGGGCACCTAAAATAGGGAATTCCACTTTCCAGGGTTCCTCAAAATTCTCACGCTAATGTTTGTTGCACCTCCAATTAGGAGATTAACAGGGTTCCTACATTACAATGGTGACTGCAGTTCCAAAAAAAAATCGTTGACGTCAAAATTCTTTGGAATAAACAAGAAGGGTCAAGAAAGTCATGAAATAAATGCACCTCATTCTTTCTTCAACTTCTGTAGCAGTTGGATAAGATGCACTTTGGGTAGATCCAGAACAAGGTTGCCACAAACAGATCAAATAGTTGGATACTCTCTGAGCATACTTAGTTAATCTTTTCAAGCATGCAGGATGAACCCGCCACATTTGGCAATGGCAATCCGCGTAGCTTTACACCCTCTCTTTTACTGCCTGAATGGTGCTGTCAGTATAAAACTTCCCGGCACTTGGAAGATAGCCCACAAGGGACTGAAACCATACTGTGTGATATTAATAATGAACATTAATATGCTTGTGTGAAATTCTTTGTCTGCAATTTTATCCAAGGCACTAGTCCACTGAAAAGATCACATCCTCTCATTAATGTTAGATGGAGGAATTTCATCTGAATGTATTAACATAAGCGAATTCATGGAGTGTGGTTTAACTTTCAATGGGTGTTGGTTCCAATCTTTAAAATGACATTTTCTCTGCATTACAACATCTTCCTTTCACTGCCAGTTCTTTTTCTGCCTTTACTGCGTGAATTAATGCCATTTGTGAGTCTACAAACATTGCAAATTGTGAACTCCAGAAAACTGGAAGAAAGAGAAGAGTAGCTCTGCTAGCCTCTACTAGAATTAAAGTTTATAGTGGCATTTGTCCTTCCAAACTTGCCATCATACGTTTTCTTCTTTACATAAAACTTTTAAAGCTATATAACAGTTGGTACTTCCAAATAATTTTTTTGTGATGACCTAAAATGTTGGCAGGTAAATGGAGTGGAATATAGTTATGTCAGCCAAGTTAGTGTGAACAGAAACATTTTCTAGCAAAAAAAGCTGTGTTTCTACAAATAAATAACAAACTACAGACTGTCATTGCTGGGATGCTTGCAGTAGTGAAAGAGAAAGTTGTGCAGCAGGACATTAGTTGTTTCCATTGTGCTAGCCAATTGGCCCTTTAAGAGTGAAAATTAGTGATATGTAAAGACATGTTTCCTCCACCTTTAAGACTTCCACTTAGCTGTATAAAACGTCCAAAGGTGAATTGGCTGGTCCAACTAATTCCGTTCCTTCCGCCTAGGGTTGGTAGTGTCAGAGGTGGAGTGACTTAGCTCCACCTCCTGCGTAAAAGGATTGCCACTGAAAGTGGCTCCAAACAGGAAGGTAAGATGATTGACATTGAATTGACAGCCCTGTCGCCCCTCTACACTGTCACAGAGCGGGCAGTGGAACCATCAGGCTGCGCTCACTCACTCTGCCATGCTCCTAATGCCACGCGCTCCCTCACGCTGTCCAATCCCTCACACGGCTCGCTCCCTCATTCCACCCTTTGGACTGAATGGACAGGACTCTGCAGGTTCCTGGTGATGGTATTGCTCCATTCAACATGGGGTGTACGGGACTTGCAGATTCTGTGAACGGTGCAGGAGGGGGTGACTGGGCTGTCAAGCAGCGGGCTGGCGAATCTGTCTGGCAGCAGAGTGGCGAGATGGTCAGGCAGCGGGGAGGGGGGCTGTCAGGCTGCAGAGCTCAGGCAGCGAGGTGGGGAGCCTGTTAGGCAGCGGAGTGGGGCTGCTGTAAGGCAGCGGGGTGGAGAGCTATCAGGCAGTGGGGGCTGTCAGGCAGCGGGGCTCAGGCAGCAGGGTGGAGGGCTGTCAGACAGAGGGGTGGCAGGGCTGTCAGGAAGCGAGGCTCAGGCAGCGGACTGGGGGCTGTAAAGCAGCAGGGAGCTGTCAGGCAGAAGGGTGGCAGGTCTGTCGCAGAGCAACCACTGTTGTACTACACATCCCACCCTCTTTTGCCCTGGCAATAACGTGGCTTTTGTGCATAAAAACCCCTAATGAGTTGGAGAAAAAGTTGAAGATAAATATACATTTTACACTAAGGCCTATTTGTTAGGTCATAAATTAGATGAGTCATGATCTTATTGAGTGGTGGAGCACGCTCGATGGGCCATTTTTGGCCTACTCCTGTTCCTATGTTCTTATGTTCAGCAAAATGCAAATCAAGCATAAAAATAATGACAAGTCGCACTTCAAGGCCTTTTTATAGTGAAAAATAGCAGCTGTAAAGACAGATATTCTCTGTCTTTAAATTGCTTCACTTACCTCCGTAAAAGGTCTGAAAGAGGATTGACTGGTCGAACTTGCTCCAAATTCCATCCGCCTTGGGGGCTGGGGGTACTCAGAGGTGGAGCAAAGTTGCTCCACCTTCTCCATAAAAGGATTTCCGCTGAAGGCCGCTCCATAGGGGAGGGCTGATGACGTTGCAATGATGCTGTCAGCACGCGACCCAAGAATGTGAATTTTAAAGAACCCATATGGTCAAAAAGATGCGCAGAAGATCTACCTGAGTCCTAAGGCGGCTTGCATAGACTTCCATTAGCCCTAATACCTGTTCTTCAGTCACCATTTTCATTATTGGCCACTTTCCCTTACTGGTGCATATGTTTGATGTCACAGTGGTGGGGGATGCTACCAAACTTCTCGCCCCTCCTTTTTCAACTTCGGAAGCCAGCTTGCGATTCACCCCTACATAAAAGCATGGCAATTTAGGTAGTCAGCATAAAAGGTAAATTGGCCTATATTTTAAACTTGAGCAGGTGATTAAACGCATTTCGTGCAATGTTATGGTCCCAGAGGACCCCAAAACCTAGCAGCAAAAGAAATTCACCAAGACAAATGGTTACTTAACCAAAAGTTGCTTTTAATTATTTTTAAATATGAAAACAGGATCAAACTCTAAATTATTACTATTAATTTAACCATCCTAACTTAAACCTCTTCTAATTCTAAGCTCACATTTATATAATGTGTGTGTAAGTTCAGAAAAGTTATTCGATTCACAGTCCAATCTTACTTCTCACTCCTCCAAGTTCACTGGTATCATGCAATTCTTATACTGTGCACAGAATATAATATTTATGAATTTCACCAGGCTCTGGTGCTTGAAAGGTGAACGATTACCACTCAGGAAGGTTCTTGTCAGTTTTCAGAGAGATGTATTGCTCATTGGACACCCACAAATGATTCCTTCTGATCAGCCACGTCAGTGTCTTGCCAAAGAAACTTGCCCCATCAGGGTTTTTCAGATGATAACCTCTTTCTTTCAAGTCACCACAGAGTTCCTTTTTGATTCCCTTGTTTCAAGTAAAACATTACGCAGGCAGTCCTCTCTGCTTCTATGAACCACAAGGGCTTTGACCAGGCTGAACTAAGCACTCATAACCCATCTTCCAAATGGGGTTTTTCCACAAGCTTGCCAGCTTGTCTTGTTCCAGTCCCAGCTGCTGCTGCTGAACTGTAGAACTGAATTCTCTCTCTCTCTCTCTCTCTCTCACTCAGAGAAAACCATATGAACCTCTTAGAACAGCCAACTGCACTCAGACAGACTGTGGATCCGGACCTAATATTCCAAGTTTGTTCATCTGTTTTGCTTTCCAAAACAAAATCCATTACTCCACAGCATGTCCAATTAGCACCTACTTGTAAAGTCTCTATAGTCTCTATTCTTCAAAGTTTGTGCAAAGGCACAAAAAAGAGCCTGGACTGTCTTGCTTGAGCAGAGCTCTGCCATTTTAAATGAGATCTGTTTTGAAGTGTTTGTATCTCTGTGTGACCTAAACTAAAAAAAAACCTGACATAATTTGTCTCCTTTGAAATATAACAATCTGTCACAGTATAAAATCCCCGACAGAGAAGAGGTGGAAAATCTCATGTTATGTAAAATCATTTGTCTCAATGTGGACAAGACAAAAGATGATTATGGACGAGAAGGTCTGGGGATGACCATCCTTCACTATACAATAATAGCTTGGCAGTGGAAAGATTAGAGAGTTCCAAGTTCCTCGAGTCAACTTAAGAAGTGACCACTCCTGGGCACACAACATCTCCTCCACTGACTGGAAGGTGACTGAACTTGCTGAGAAAGCAGAGGCAAGCAAGGCTACTGGCTACCATCCTGTCAACTTTATACAGCTGTTTTATTGAGAGTGTCTTGCCGGCTGCATCACAGTGTAGTACAGTTGCTGTAGAGCATTTGATTGGAAGTCAATCCACAGGAACATAAGAGCAGCAGAGAGGAGCACTAGGGTCTCCCTCCCCTATCTACTGAGATCGCTGTTTGAGGAGAGCTTGCAAAATCATTCAGGTCCCCTACCACCATGCATCTTTCAGCTGCTCCTGTCAGGAAAGAGATACAGGAGTATCAGAGCCAGGACCAATTGGCGGAGAAACTGCTTCTTCCTTCGAGCAGTGAGATTGCTGAATGACAGAATGAACTGCTCATACAAAACCTTCTGAGACTACTACTTATTAAACAAGATATTAATTTTTATATATGTATATGTACTGTATATGTATTGTTTGTCTGTATGTGTGTTATGTCTGTACGTGTGTTTTCAGGGCTTTATACCAAGTCCTGTACAAAAACAAAGGCGAGAAATCAGACTGCACAAACTACAGGGGAATCACGCTGCTCTCCATTGCAGGCAAAATCTTCGCTAGGATTCTCCTAAATAGAATAATACCTAGTGTCGCAGAGAATGTTCTCCCAGAATCACAGTGTAGCTTTTGCGCAAACAGAGGAACAACTGACATGGTCTTTGCCCTCAGACAGCTCCAAGAAAAGTGCAGAGAACAAAACAAAGGACTCTACATCACCTTTGTTGTCCTCACCAAAGCCTTCGACACCGTGAGCAGGAAAGGGCTTTGGCAAATACTAGAGCACCTCGGATGCCCCCCAAAGTTCCTCAACATGGTTATCCAACTGCACAAAAACCAACAAGGTCGGGTCAGATACAGCAATGAGCTCTCTGAACCCTTCTCCATTAACAATGGCGTGAAGCAAGGCTGCGTTCTCACACCAACCCTCTTTTCAATCTTCTTCAGCATGATGCTGAAACAAGCCATGAAAGACCTCAACAATGAAGACGCAGTTTACATCCGATACCACACGGATGGCAGTCTCTTCAATCTGAGGCGCCTGCAAGCTCACACCAAGACACAAGAGCAACTTGTCCGCGAACTACTCTTTGCAGACGATGCCGCTTTAGTTGCCCATTCAGAGCCAGCTCTTCAGCACTTGACGTCCTGTTTTGCGGAAACTGCCAAAATGTTTGGCCTGGAAGTCAGCCTGAAGAAAACTGAGGTCCTCCATCAGCCAGCTCCCCACCATGACTACCAGCCCCCCCACATCTCCATCGGGCACACAAAACTCAAAACGGTCAACCAGTTTACCTATCTCGGCTGCACCATTTCATCGGATGCCAGGATCGACAACGAGATAGACAACAGACTCACCAAGGCAAATAGCGCCTTTGGAAGACTACACAAAAGAGTCTGGAAAAACAACCAACTGAAAAACCTCACAAAGATTAGCGTATACAGAACCGTTGTCATACCCACACTCCTGTTCGGCTCCGAATCATGAGTCCTCTACTGCATCACCTACGGCTCCTAGAACGCTTCCACCAGCGTTGTTTCTGCTCCATCCTCAACATTCATTCGAGCGACTTCATCCCTAACATTGAAGTACTCGAGATGGCAGAGGCTAACAGCATCGAATCCACGCTGCTGAAGATCCAACTGCGCTGGGTAGGTCACGTCTCCAGAATGGAGGACCATCGCCTTCCCAAGATCGTGTTATATGGCGAGCTCTCCACTGGCCACCGTGACAGAGGTGCACCAAAGAAGAGGTACAAGGACTGCCTAAAGAAATCTCTTGGTGCCTGCCACATTGACCACCGCCAGTGGGCTGATATCGCCTCAAACCGTGCATCTTGGCGCCTCACAGTTCGGCGGGCAGCAACCTCCTTTGAAGAAGACCGCAGAGCCCACCTCACTGACAAAAGACAAAGGAGGAAAAACTCAACACCTAACCCCAACCAACCAATTTTCCCTTGCAACCGCTGCAATCGTGTCTGCCTGTCCCACATCGGACTTGTCAGCCACAAACGAGCCTGCAGCTGACGTGAACATTACCCCTTCATAAATCTTCGTCCGCGAAGCCAAGCCAAAGAAGAAAGAAGAATACCAAGGACCAGAGAACGCTGTTTCATTGGTTTGTACTTATACAATCAGATGATAATAAATTTGAACTTAAACCAAAACAACAGCAAGGTTCGCCATTTATGAAATTAGCTTCTAATCTCCTGTTTTGTTCTTGGCCTTTGACACCTGTCAGCCACAATAATTTAGAATATGTTCTGCCATTTACTTTTTGAGTCAATCTTTCTTTGTCATTATACCAAAGGATAGTGCAAAGTGGAAGACACAGCTTGAGGTGGTGGAGGCAGGTACTGCCGCAATATTTAAGATGCTTCTTGATGACTAATTAAATCACCAAGGCACAGTGGCCTCTGGACCAAGTACTGCAAAATAGGACCAGTATAATTCGGGCGAAGCATCGACATGCTGTCCCAAAGAGCTGTATGACGTTACTATAAAAATACAGAAATCATCCAAATACAGCACAATATACACAGTGTACAAGAGTTAAGAATTATGCATATTTAATAAAACAACCAAGAATATTTGTCAAAAAGTGTGGAATTAGAGGTGAAATATGTTTGTAACACTGAAGATTAAATAACCAACTTTTCTTATTTTAACTTATATCTGGATATTTTCTGATTTGTGACATTTGTGTGCTTTCATTATTTTGATAATGCAAGCACATTGTGCACAGATGCTGAGTTTTATGTGTGGTGACAATTATCAATTATTATGTTCAGGAATTCAGAAGCCAAATTAGAGGCTGCACAGGAGCTCAGCAGTTAATGGGGAAACTAAGTTCAAGGCTTTTATGCATTCAAAACAACAGGAAGTCAGTGAGGATTTGTGATAACCGGATATTTCAGTGTAAAAGTTGACCACCATTTGTCAGCCTAATTTTAAGGGTTTTATGGTATATCCAGCGTATAGGTCGACCCCTATTTTTCATGCTGTCTGGGCCTCCCAGGATCAACTGAAGTTTTTTTAAAACCGCTCCAATTGCAAGTAACAAAGATGTAAATTAAGTAAGTAAAAAAAAACCCTTAGCCTACCAGACAGCAAGGGCGACGACCCATGGAGCTAGAGTGGTGACATCGTGCTTCAGGTAGGAGCATAAACCTCGGCCTACCAGGCAGCAACGGAGTCAGCAGATAGAGCTGAAGTGCCGACATTATGCTCCCGGAAGACCAAGAACCTCGGCCTACCAGGCAGGAGTGGTGACAGTGACCTCAGCGTCCCAGGTAGGAGTAGTTATGGTGGAGCTCAGCGGTGGGGAGGTGTTGGGGAGTGGCAGTGCCGGCAGTGGGGAGGTCGATCCAGCATTGACTTATACGCCGAATTGATATCAATCTGTTTTTTTTTTGGTGAATTTAAAGGCTCAAAAGTATATCCGGCATATGAATTGACCCCCCCTTTTTTTTTAGGGTTTTACGACTCAACTTATATGCCAAAATATATGGTATATTTTGTTTAATGAAATATAATTCTTCTGGTAAAATTTGCTCCAATCCTGTTAAGTAAATATGATGTGGATGTTGCAGAATTGTTCAACTCATATCTAGGCAATAAATACACGCATAAACAGAAGTACGGTTCATTGCCAATAGTTCTCTGTTCTATAGATATTATGTAGGTTTTAGCATTTCAAAATTGGCTTTGCAAAGTAGCTGCAAATGACAGTTACATTCAATATATAAAAAAAATTCTACTGCAAACAATTTTGTCTTAATTTGTAATTAGGCCAGGGCCAAGCAATATGGATGTGGTCTTGGCCATCCTCTCCGCTGAAGGCCAAAAGATTTGATGAAACTTTTAAAAAGGCAAGAACACCTCTGTCAGAAAAAGTTTATGTCATCTGATTGGGAAGTAGGTGATAATTTTAATCGATATCTAATTATTAATAAAAAGGTTAGGCTTTTTTTGCTCTGAGGAATAAACAAGGGATTTTTCAAAGTTATTTTGAAAGTGAAATTTTCATTAGATTCTTGAGTATTTTTGTTGGGTAATATTAAGAGGAGTAGTTTAGAAATAAAATTATGCTTTTTTGAGATTGGCATTAGCTGTGGCGAGAAAATGTTTGCAATTACTTGGAAAAATGAGACTGATTTGAGTATTCAGAGATGGCATATGGAGTTGAGGTCTTGTATTCCATTGGGAAAGGTAACATATAATTTACGTGATAATTAAAAGTCTTTTTATCGCAGAACTTGGAGCCCGTATTTGGATTATATGGGATTGAATTATTAAATCTCCTCGCCGCACAGTAGTGGTGTTACTCCAAACCATCGTAACTAACTGATAAACTTTGATGCTATGTGATCTCGTCTTTCATTTTCTTTTTTTTTCTTTTGGGGTAGGTTAGAGGGTGTGCATTGGAGTGGGTGGGTTAGGGAAGGGGGATGGGGGAGTTGTAGGGGATTAGATTTAAAATATCATGTATGTATTTTGTGAATTCTTTTGTAAGTTTTATTCATTAATTGTATGTTTTAACATGATACAATAAATAAAATTTTCAAAATCAAATTATTTAATGAAAAGGTTAGTTTTTTTTGTTCTGAGGTTCACTGAGAGGGTGAGGAGTTTCAATAAAGAGAGTAGTTAGTGACTAGTGAAAACACAGGTTTCTGCCCAGAGCCAGCACATTCACTGTGGCCTGAATGACCTTCATTGGTATTTCAAATCCCTGTTTAGTAGTCTCTCTTTTGTCTGCATTTATTAGATATTGTTGCATGATATAACTCATTTCTCTGATAAGATTGCCATTGTTACTAGTCTTTTGAGCAGCTAGTGGCATTTACATCTCAGAATGAAGACACTGCATTCCTTTGAGGAAGCATATTTTAGCCAGATGCTCATCAATCATATTGATCAGTTCTAACATCTCACTTGGAGATCCACAAGAATTCCAGGTAATTAGAGAAATTTAGAATTACAGTACAACTCTGATTATCCAAAACCAGATTCTCCGAAATCCAAAACCGGATTCTCCGAAATCCAAAATCGGATTCTCCGAAATCCAAAATCGGATTCTCCAAAATCCTCATTTAACTGAAAGCGTTTAAAAAATTTTGTATAAATAAGGATATCCAAAACAAATCAGAAATCCTCATTTCAACGGGATGCCGGCGGCAGCAGGAACCGTGGGATGCTGGCAGCAGCTGGGTCCTTGAGCTCCTGGCGGCAGTGGGGAGGTATTGGTGATTGGTGGTGACCAGCATTTATTTTGGTGAGAATTAAAAATAATTTTAATGCTTAAGAAGCCTTCCCTTGTTGTTTGCTGTTAAAACACTGTTACAAGCGATTTGCTGTTGCAACTGAGCTCTTTTTAAAAAGGCGACCAGTCCTCCGAAAAAACCGTTAATCTGACGTAGGCCTGGACCCGACCATTTCAGATAATTGGAATTGTTCTGTATTTACCTTTTATATTCTCCCTACGTTACTTTTCTTGAATGATCTTCAACATGATCTTGACTGCCTATATCATGGACTTTTTTAACTTCTCTGAGCACATTTTTGACAGCGGATTAGTGCAAACGCTGAAAACTGCTTGGACTTTCCACTGGCTCTTATTCATCCTTCCCTAGAGGTTGGGGTCCACTTTTCCTTCAATGCACTGCATGAAGAAAGTCTCAACTTGAGATTATAAGATAATTAAATATCTTTGGTGATTTGTTTCCATTGTTGAAATTAGGATTTATTAAAATCAAAGTCCTATTTATTATGATGAAATTGGAGCTGTGTGGGATCTAAGGTGGCAGATGTGAGGCAAACCAGATTACTTCTTTTACAGTAATTCCCATGGCAAGTTTGTCTTCGTGTTTATCAGAGATATAATTTTTATCTCATCCAAACTTCTTTCATCCCTTCTGCAAAGTAAATAATTTGTTTTCACTTTCACAATCCTGATTGAGGTCTTCAACCTGAAATTTTTTAATCTCCTAGCGTTCAGCAGAATAAGTAAAACTATTTTTCAAAGAGTATGTATTATGTTCTGGGTTCCGGCAAATGTATCTCCATTTAATAGAGGGAAATTGGAAGAGTGTAGCAGATCCATACAGCCATGGGGATAAATATGATGGAGGAGCTTAAAGGGGCAATGTGTTCACGAGTCATTTTGGGTTGTTAAACCAGGACAAGGGGAAGCACATCATTAAACAAAAGCAAGACATACAAGTTTGTGTGTGGATAAAACGTGGCCTCTCTGCCTGTCTGGAATGTGTGTATTGTGGGTGGTCACATGTCCTCACTGTCTGAAACTTACTTGGAAATCACATCACCTGTCAATCAAGGCCACCCATTAGTACACATCGTGCCTTCGGCTAATTTAAATCATCTAGGGTCATTATTGGCTAGAAGCACAGATTAGCACTGTATATAACACCAAAGCACAGCACATTCTTTCTCTCTGTCTCGTGGTCCAAGCCCCGGACATCGCTCCTTGCCAGGTTGCTACTGTGGACATCGCTGTTGTTGATAAGGTGTGCACTATACTGAGGCTGAGCTGTAATATTGCAACAGATCAATACTTCCAGAGAGCCACATTCCCATTGGTAAAGGAACTGGGTGTGTGTAAGAGTCTCTGCTTGCAGTGTGGGTACTCAAGTGCATGAGCGTGTCGAGTATAGGTACACTATTGTCAGAGTGCAACCTAGGTCCGAGGTGAATGTCTATATTACTGCTTAAGTAAAATATGATTTAACGTTCTCCCCTGTTTGTCTCCCATGTGTAATTTAAAATGATTGCAACACTTGTGTCCAGACTTGTTTCTCTGTAAACTCACTGTCCCTGATACTCTTCTCAACATGATACAAGCAAATGGCAAGACCTCGGTGAGCATTAATGAACAGAGGAACCTTGGGGTATAAGTATATCCAGAAGTTCTCAGAAAGTGTTAACGCAGGTGGACAAGGTAGTGAAGGAGTATGGCCAAGCCATTAAGTACAAGGGTTGGTATGTCACGTTACAGTTGTGCAAAACATTAGTTCGGCTGCACTTGGAATTTTGTGTGCAGTTCTGTTTGCCACAGTACAGGAAATATGTGATTACGCTAGAGAGGGTGCAGAAAAGATTCACAAGGATGTTGCCTGGACTAGAGAGTTTAAGTTAGGGTAGGCTGGGTTTGTTTATACTGGAGGAATGGAAGCTGATCAGTGAAATAACAGTGATTCATAAAATTATGAGGGTCTTGATACCCAGACTCTGTTTCTCAGAGTAGGTGTCTCTAATATAGGGATTGAATCCAGCACTGTCTGTAAGGAGTTTGTACACTCTCCCCGTGACCTGCATGTGCTTTCCCCAGGTGCTCTGGTTTCCTCCCACCTTCCTAAACGTATGGAGTTATAGGCTAATTGGTTGGCAGAGTTTAAATTGTTGGAATCAGCTTTGACATTTTGGAAATAAAATTAATAAAAATTCTGTTTATTTTATGCTTCTGGGTGCTCCTGACCCATGGATGCAAGGTTTTCATTATTTTGAGTGGTTATAGTTGAGGGATTCCCTGAAGGCAATAGTTGCACTACTTCTGTCAAGAGTCTGGAGTCAAAAGCAATATACAGCTCAATATCTTTGGGCCATGTCCTTGGAGGTTGGGCTTGGTTGAAGTAATAAACGAATTGTGGCTAATCCCTGTGATGGAGAATGGAACCGTGTTAAGTACAGAGCCCTATAGGTTTTCTGGGGATTTAATGTTTTGCAAGCTGTTGGTTAAATAAATATTGCACATGTAATGTTACTCTAGATTGACTGAAGGGCATCCCGAATTCAGTAGTGATCTTGATCTTTATTGCTTATGACATGAATGCCAATGCCTAGTGGGTCAGTAAAGTCAGGATGCCTGGAGTGAGAGCTTCAAGGGATGCTGCGGAAATGATGTGTGTCTTCCACATCAAATAACTGCAACCATCTAGTCTGTGACATGGCATGGATGAACCACACAAAGACTCATTTAAGATGAACATCCAAAGAGTAGAGATGCAGGGATAAAAAGAAACAAAAGAAACTACAGGTTCTGGAAACTTGAGCAAACAATGAGAAGTTAGAGGAACTCAGTGAGCAAGGCAGAATCCATGGATAAAAATGATCAGTGAAAATTTTGGGTTGGGACCCTTTTTCTTAAATGGAGGCTGCCTGACCTACAGATTTCAGATTTATTGTCAGAGTACATACATGACATCACATACAACCCTGAGATTCCTTTTTCCTGCAGGCAAGGCAGAATTACCACTAATTGGTAGTGCAAAACAAAATTGTACACAGCATAAACATGTAAACAAAGAACTGTGAACAGATAATAAATGTAACCAAACGAGTTTTGTGGCACCTATACCTCTTTCCACCACCTTCTCATTATTTGGAACTGAGATGCAGATCCTGTTCCTGGTGATCAGACCTGATGTCTACATTGAGTGATGATTGCAAACACATGAAGAATCACTGAATGGAAAACAAATTTGCATTATTCCCCAATCATGTCAACTTTGCAAACTTCCGGGCCATGTGTTTTATATGCATGTTGAAGCACAGGCCAATACTTTATTATATGTGCAGCGCATAATACATTATCAATCATCATCTGTAACTATTTGCACAATAATTCAGTTCTGGAAACAGGTGTTGCTTGGCTTAATTTCTCAGCCAAGATGTCAACATTTTACATAATGTGGTTTAGCCAAGTGCTTGTAAGAAATGCTATTTTTATTCATAATTTATATATAGTATACAATAAATCTTTAAAAAATCAGGCATAAGTCTTGCTCTTCATACATACACAAAACCTCTCATCAAAATGTTATTGTATTCGAGGAGTCACGTGATGGAGTAGTGGCCGGACGGTGAACTCCAGCCCTCTCCAGAAAAGTCGGGAAAAACAAGAGAAAATACAAAGGCACAGAAATACAAGTTAAAGAAAAGTGAGTATAAAGGTGGAAAGAAGATGGAGACAAAAGGAGAAAAATCAAAATCAACGGAAAGAAGAGAGGAAGAGAAGACAACGGAGGAAAAAGGTGAAGGCCTTACCTGTCCGAAGAGGCCCGCTGTGGAGAGAGGGCCCCACTACCTCAGGTCGGTAGAAAAAGAACTACAACAATGGCTCACAGAGCCGAGTAAAAGTGCGCAACCGCGCATGCGCGACTCCTCGCGCATGCGCGATGCGCATGCAAAAAAACACACTGACGGGAGGGGGGACCAGCTGGGGAGTCGATCTCCACAGCCGGCAACGACAGCTGCAGAACACCTGCAGCAAGAAGAGACCACAGAAGACAATGGAAACAAGAAAGAAGAGGAGGAAAGGGCAGCAAAGAAACAACAGATGGTCAACCCAGAGGAAGAAGAAGAGGAAGAGTACAGTGAAATAGATAAAGGGAAAGGCAAGGTAAAGGATATACTTGCTCTTGTTAGAGGATACATGGAGTCATTTAAAGAATGGCAAACACAGGAATTCAATGATTTAAGAAGAAGAATAAACAACACAGAAGAGAAAATAAATAAAATGGATATGACCTTAACAGAAATGGGGAAAAAAATGGACAAGATGGAAGAACGGGCAATAGCAGCAGAAATGGAGGTAGAAGACTTAAAAAAGAAATTGGAGGAATCTAATAAAAAAACTAAAGAGACACAAGAATTACTAGCCCAAAAAATAGATATAATGGAAAATTATAACAGAAGAAATAACATAAAGATAGTGGGCCTTAAGGAAGATGTAGAAGGCAAGAATATGAGGGAGTTTATAAAAGAATGGATCCCTAAGGCCCTAGGATGTCCAGAACTACAGCAAGAAATGGAAATAGAAAGGGCACATAGAGCATTGGCCCCTAAACCACAACCACAACAAAAACCAAGATCTATTGTAGTAAAATTCCTAAGATATACTACAAGAGAAAAGGTACTGGAGAAGACAATGGAAAAAGTAAGAGAGGGCAACAAACCACTGGAGTATAAAGGGCAAAAAATCTTCATTTATCCAGATATAAGCTTTGAACTCCTAAAGAAGAGAAAAGAGTTCAATGCAGCAAAAGCGATTTTATGGAAGAAAGGATGTAAATTTACACTGAAGCATCCTGCGGTATTGAAAATATTTATTCCAGGACAACAAAACAGACTATTCTCGGATCCAGAAGAAGCACGAAAATTTGCAGAACAATTACAAAAATAGACTGAGGGATGAAGACGGGTAATGAGAGCAAAAATTATCACGATTGATATGTATGTGGGTAAAGACAAAAATAGACTGAGGGATGAAGACGGGTAAGGAGGGTAAAAATGACCACGATTGATATGTATGCGGGTAAAGAGGTATAAGAGTGAATAGAGACAATGGGCATATGTGAAAGTATCTGTAATTAGAGGAAAACATAGAGAGTATAGACAAGAATTAATAAGGGAAGGTAATGGAATAGAGAGAATAAGGAGGGAACTAAAAGAGTGACCTTTGTGACATATAAAAAGCGAAATCTTTTCTGGGGGGGGCTGGGTGGGGGAAAAGAGCGGTCACTGCAAAATCAGTTGACGCTTGCGAGTGGATTCGCAAATCCAAATGGAGAGGGGAGATGTGGTTGTCCGACAAGGGATAAAGGGCAACTCAGGAGGGGAAGGGGAGATTGGGGATAAAGAAGATAGAAATAGGAGAATAAAGAAAATGTTGGATGTTGTACGAATGTTGTCTGGTAAAGAGTTGAAAATAAGAAAACAGAAATGGAAAAGGAGGAAAGGTAATGATGGAAAAACGGAAAGAGAAGATAAACAAAATATAAAATGGCTACGCTGAACTATATGACTCTAAATATTAATGGAATACATAACCAAATTAAAAGGAAGAAACTACTAAATTTACTGAAAAAGGAAAAAATAGATATAGCATTTGTCCAAGAAACACACTTAACTGAATTGGAGCACAAGAAATTAAAGAGAGATTGGGTAGGACATGTAACAGCAGCATCGTATAATTCAAAAGCAAGAGGAGTGGCTATATTAATTAGCAAAAATGTGCCATTTAAAATAGAAGAGGAAATAATAGATCCAGCAGGGAGATATGTTATGATAAAATGTCAGATATATTCAGAGCTTTGGAATCTACTTAATATATATTCACCTAACGAAGAAGATCAAAAGTTTATGCAAGATATCTTTTTGAAGGTAGCTAATACGCAAGGGAACATACTAATAGGAGGGGATTTCAATCTGAATTTGGATCCAAATATGGATAAAACGGGGAAAAAAATTAACAGGAAGAACAAAGTAACCAAATTTATAATTAAATCAATGCAAGAAATGAAACTTGTGGACATATGGAGGAAACAAAACCCAAAAGAAAAGGAATACTCATACTACTCGACTAGACATAAAACATACTCAAGGATAGACCTATTCCTGATATCAGCCCACATACAAGGGAGAGTTAGGAAAACGGAATATAAAGCTAGACTATTATCGGACCACTCACCCCTGTTATTGGCAATAGAGCTAGAAGACATCCCTCCAAGAATGTATAGATGGAGATTAAACCCCATGCTACTTAAAAGACAGGATTTTAGAGAATTTATTGAAAAACAATTAAAAATGTACTTTGAAGTAAATACGGAATCAGTGGAAGATAAGTTTATACTATGGGACGCAATGAAAGCATTCATTAGAGGGCAAATAATAAGTTATGCAACCAAGATGAAGAAGGACTATAATCAGGAAACAGAGCAGTTGGAAAGGGAAATAATAAACATAGAAAAAAAATTAGCAATAAAGGAAGATACAACCAAAAGAAGAGAATTGGCGGATAAAAAAATAAAATATGAAACATTACAAACATATAAGGTGGAGAAGAATATAATGAAGACAAAACAGAAATATTATGAACTAGGGGAAAAAACACACAAAATCCTAGCATGGCAGCTTAAGACAGAGCAAACTAAGAAAATGGTATTGGCAACAAGGAAAAAAGACAAACAAATTACATATAATCCAAAAGAAATTAAGGAAAACTTCAGAGAATTCTATGAACAATTATACCGAACCGAAAACGAAGGGAAAGAAGGGAAAATAGATGAATTTTTGACTAAAATTGAACTACCAAAACTACAAATAGAGGAACAAAATAAATTAACAGAACCATTTGGAACAGTAGAAATACAAGAGATAATAAAAAATTTACCAAATAATAAGACACCAGGAGAGGATGGACTCCCAATAGAATTCTACAAAACATTTAAAGACCTAATAATACCGCCCCTCCTGGATGTAATCAACCAGATTGATGAGACACAAAACTTACCAGATTCATGTAAAACAGCAATAATTACAGTGATACTAAAACAAGGGAAAGATCCAATCTCACCAGCGTCATATAGACCAATATCTCTGCTAAACACAGATTATAAGATAATAGCTAAACTATTAGCGAACAGATTCGCAGAACAGGTACCGAAAATGGTAAATTTAGACCAAACTGGATTTATCAAAAAAAGACGCACAACAGACAATATTTGTAAATTTATTAACTTAATTCATGCAGTAGAAGGAAATAAAGCACCGGCAGTAGCAGTTGCTTTAGACGCAGAGAAGGCCTTCGACAGAGTAGAATGGAATTACTTGTTCAAAGTATTGCAAAAATTCAGTTTACCGGAGAAGTATATTAATTGGATTAAAGCATTATATAAGGGACCGTTAGCGAAAGTGACAGTAAATGGACATGTATCAAAGCAATTTAACTTAAGCAGGTCAACGCGGCAGGGATGCCCACTATCACCATTATTGTTTGCGCTAGCTGTAGAACCACTAGCAGAATCGATAAGAAGAGATAATAATATAAAAGGAATAAAAATAAAAGACAGGGAATATAAAATCAGTCTGTTTGCAGATGATGTGATAGTGTACTTAACAGAACCAGAACTATCAATAAAAGAACTATATAAGAAATTGAAGGAATATGGAGAAGTGTCGGGATACAAGATAAACGTAAATAAAAGTGAAGCAATGCCTATGAATAACGCGGATTTCTCAAAATTTAAGGAGGAATCCCCATTCAGATGGCAAACGCAGGCAATAAGATACCTAGGTGTGCAAATAAACAAAAATCTAGGCCAATTATATAAACTCAATTACAATCCACTAATGAAAAAATTACAGGACGATTTAGAGCATTGGAAAGAGCTACCACTAACACTGATAGGAAGGATAAACTGTATTAAAATGAACATTTTTCCAAGGATACTATACTTATTTCAGGCATTGCCAATACAACTGACAGAAAAATTCTTCAAAGAGTTAAAGAAAATAATAAGGAGATTTTTATGGAGAGGGGGGAAACCGAGGATAGCACTAGACAAATTAACAGAATGGTATAAACAAGGAGGCTTACAACTGCCAAACTTCAAAAATTATTATAGAGCCGCACAATTAAGGTACCTATCAGATTTTTATCAAACAAGGGAAAAACCAGACTGGACGAGACTAGAATTAGATAAAATAGGGGAAAAGATACCTGAACACATATTATATAAATGGGACGAAAAATTGGTACAACATAGAACTTCTCCAGTATTACACCATCTCCTCAATATATGGAAGAAGATTCATGTAGAAAGAAATAAAATAAATTACCAAATACCAAAACTAATATTGACGCAAAATAAGCTACTCCCTTTTACAATAGACAACCTTGCCTTTAGAAAATGGGGAAAAAAAGGGATTAAAAGAATAGAAAATTGTTTTTCAGGAAGTAGATTCTTATCCTTTGAACAAATGAGAGATAAGTACAATATAACGGGAGATACAGCGCTGGCATATTACCAACTGAGATCCTACTTGAAAGATAAATTAGGAAGCAACTTGAGTTTACCAGAGGGAAGTAACCTTGAATATGTGATTACAGATACAATGTTAATCAAAAGATTTATAAAAAATATGTATATTAAACTGCAAGAAAAGGAAAATGAGGAAACAAATGGTAAAACTAAACAAAAATGGGAACAAGATTTAAATATAAAGATAAAAAAGGAAACATGGGAGAAGTTATGCTCTGGAACGATGAGAAATACAATAAATACGAGGCTGCGTATGATACAATATAATTGGTTACACAGACTATACATTACACCGCAAAAGTTAAATAAATGGGACCCAACAGTATCTGATAGATGTTTTCGATGTAAAAAAGAAAGGGGAACAACAATTCATGCAATCTGGACATGTGAGAGAGTAGAAAAATTTTGGGATGATCTCAATCAGATATTAAATAAAATAACAGAAAACAATATACCAAAGAATCCAGAGATCTTTCTCCTAAGTAACATAAAAAATAAAGAATTTGGAATTGACTTGGAGGATGCACAAAAAAGATTTGTTAAGATAGCCCTAGCCGTAGCAAAAAAATGTATTATGTCAACCTGGAAATTGGAAGATAATTTGAAAATACAACAATGGTATATAGAAATGAATAAATGTATTCCATTAGAAAAAATAACATATAGTTTAAGAAATAATATTGAAATATTCGAACAAGTATGGGAGCCTTACATTAAATACAATAGCGAAAACCTACCGGGAACAAACATTACCTAAGTTGATGGAAGGAGAAGAAAAGAAAAGAATGGACTCAGTAGAATTTCTGGTGTATTTTTGTTGAATGACAACATTGTCTAACTGAATTAATGCAACCTAGATTGTATTACTAAAATGGATGAGAGGGGGGGGGGATGGGGGGGTGGCTTGGGAGGAGGGAGGGGGGAGGGAGAAAAAGTCACTGTAAATGTGTGGAAAAGAAAAAGTGTATATCATGGCTATTGTGATTTATGGTGTGAAAAATAAAAAATTAAAAAAAAAAAAATGTTATTGTATTCTGATATTTACATGATAACTTTTATTTTGAATCAGCTTGTCAAAGGTAAGATGGAACAGCCAGATTACACTAAAGTAGTGTAGAGCTCGTCGAAAGAACCAAAGACTTATTGATCCAAACCAAGGCTTTTATTAGCAAAAGACAGGAGCTCTTCACAGGTGGCCGACCAGTCCGGAATGATCCAACCTGACTAGGGACACAGCCCTTTAAGGCCCAGACAGTAGGCGTGGCTAAGCTCTCAGCCAATCGCTGTAAGCACAGTCATTACACTCTCGATACTGTAACCATATACATTGGTGATAGGTCTGTACTATCACAAGTAGTATATTGCATTAAAAGCTATCCAATGTATTCAGATAACCACCAGTACTGTCTGCAGCACAGCATGTTCCCATTAAATGCTTATCAACTGATTTCAAGAGCTTCTGCTTCTGGAGATTTTAACTAATTTTGTTTACAGTCAGTAAGATTTGCTAACAGGATCACAAGCATTATTTAGCAATAGGAGTACTTACAAAGCACAGTGTGTTCCAATTTGTGAAAGGCCTCAACTTTTTTTTGTAAATTTTATTTATTATTATCTTACATACATTTCAAATCAGCTTACAATATCATTACACAATAGATATGAAATAATTTTCAATTTCCCCCCACCACCTCCCACCTTCCCTAACCTCTACAGATAGAAAAAGAAAAATATAGAAGAAAGAAAGAACATATTCATAGTAATACTTATAATTATGTTTATAATTCCATAATATATTTCTTGATGTTAATACCATATTGTCAAGGGGGGAGTTCAATTAGAAGGTCTGGATTAGTCTATATCCATAAATCTCATATAAGGGTCCCATATTTGACAACATTTGTCATAATAATCTTTCATATTTTGTAAGTATTTTTTTCTAATGGGAGACAATATTTTATTTCATTAAACCATTCTAATTTTACATTACTTTCCATTTTCCACATTTTAGCTACACATTTTTTCACTACTGCCATTGCTACAGTCAAAAATCTCTTTTTATATTTGTCTATCACAACTTGATATCTTTATCATATATATTACCCAACAAAAAGATTCTTGCTTCTAATTTAACCTTTACTTGTAATATCTTCTCTAACACAGAGAAGAGTTTTTATGGAGAGGAAAATCAGCAAGGATAAGTATGGAAAAGTTAACATGGAAAAAAGATCAAGGAGGTTTGAGACTACCAAAATGCCCTATTAACATAATTCTTTCCAAAAATCTTTTACCTTTTCACACAACCATACTGAATGCAAAACATTTATCAACCTTTTTTTTTACATCTAAAACATTGAGTAGAAAAATTTGGGTTAAACTTATTCAACTTACATGGTGTGTAATACATTTGATGTAAAAAAAAAATATTGAACCATTTGATATCTAGCATTAATTGCATTAGTTACACTGTCTCTACATAATTTCATGCATATTTCTTCTTCAACATGTATATTTAAGTCCTGCTCCCATTTCAATTTAGTTTTATATGGATCTTTCCTCTCTGTTTCTTGTAATTTATTATACATAGTCGTTATAAACCTTTGAATAATAAAAGTATCTGTTACAACATATTCAAATTGACACTGTTCCGGAAATCTCAAATCTGTTTCGATTTTCCTCATCAAATATGATCTTAATGATGGGGAGTCACGTGATGGAGTAGTGGCCGGACGGTGAACTCCAGCCCTCTCCAGAAAAGTCGGAAAAAACAAAGGAAAACACAAAGGCACAGAAATAAAAATTAAAGAAAAGTGAGTATAAAGGTGGAAAGAAGATGGCGACGAAAAAAGAAAAATCGAAATCAACGGTAAGAAGAGAGGAAGAGAAGACAACGGAAGAACAAGGAGAAGGCCTTACCTGTTCGAAGAGGCCCGCGGTGGAGAGAGAAACCCGCTCCCTCAGGTCGGTAGAAAGTGGAATACAAAAATGGCTCGCTGAGCCGAGTAAAAGTGAGCGGTGCGCATGAAAAAAAACACACCGACGGGAGGGGTGACCAGCTGGGGAGTCGATCTCCACAGCCGGCAATGACAGCTGCAGAACTACCTGCAGCAAGAAGAGACCACAGAAGACAACGAAAACAAGAAAGAAGAGAAGAAAAGGGCAACAAAGAAACAATAGATGGCCAACCCAGAGGAAGAAGAAGAGGAAGAGTACAGTGAAATAGAAGAAGAAGGGAAAGGCAAGATAAAGGATATACTTTCCCTTATTAAAGAATACATGGAGTCATTTAAAGAATGGCAAGCGCAGGAATTTAATGATTTAAGAAGAAGAATAAACAACACAGAAGAGAAAATGAATAAAATAGATATGACCTTAACAAAAATGGGAAAGAAAATGGACAAGATGGAAGAGCGGGAAGCAGCAATAGAAATGGAGGTAGAGGACTTAAAAAAGAAATTAGAGGAATCTAATAAAAAAGTTATAGAGACACAAGAACTGTTAGCTCAGAAAATAGATATAATGGAAAATTATAACAGAAGAAATAACATAAAGATAGTGGGCCTTAAGGAAGATGAAGAAGGCAAGAATATGAGAGGGTTTATAAAAGATTGGATCCCCAGGATCCTAGGATGTCCAGAACTACAGCAAGAAATGGAAATAGAAAGGGCACATAGAGCATTGGCCTTTAAACCACAACCACAACAAAAACCAAGATCTATTTTAGTAAAATTCCTAAGATATACTACAAGAGAAAAGGTACTGGAGAAGAAAATGGAAAAAGTAAGAGAGGGCAACAAGCCACTGGAGTACAAAGGGCAAAAAATCTTCATTTATCCAGATATAAGTTTTGAACTCCTGACGAAGAGAAAGGAGTTCAATACAGCAAAGGCGATTTTATGGAAGAAAGGGTATAAATTTATACTAAAGCATCCAGCGGTATTGAAAATATTTATTCCAGGACAACAAAACAGACTATTCTTGGATCCAGAAGAAGCACGAAAATTTGCAGAACAATTACAAAATAGACTGAGGGATGAAGACGTGTAATGAGAGTACAAAAGACTGAGAACTAAAAAGACACATAAGTTTTGAACTCCTGAAGAAGAGAAAGGAGTTCAATACATCGAAAACGATCTTATTGGGAAAAAAAAACTATTCTCGGATCCAGAGGAAGTAAGGAAATTTGCAGAACAACTACAAAACAACCAGAGAGATGAAGACATGTAATAAGAGTAAAAATGACCACGATTTATATGTATGTGGGTAAAGAGGTATATGTGTGTATATGTATAATGTGCATACATGAATGTATCCGTATTTAGAGGAAAATATAGATAGTATAGACAAGAATTAATAAGGGAAGGAAATGGAATAGAGGGAATAAGGAGGGAACTAAAAGAGTGACCTTTGTTACATATGAAAAGTGAAATCTTTTCTGGGGTGGGCTGGGTGGGGAGGAGTTGCGGTCACTGCAAAATCAGCTGACGCTTGCGAGTGAATTCGCAAATCCAAATGGAGAGGGGAGATGTGGTTGTCCGACAAGGGATAAAGGACAACTCAGGAGGGGAAGGGGAGATTGGGGCTAAAGAAGTTTTAAATAGGAGAATAAGGAAAATGTTTAATGTTTTAGGAATGTTGTCTTATAAAGGGTTTAAAACAAGAAAACAGAAATGGATAAGGAGGAAAGGTAATGATGGAGAAATGGAAAGGGAAGATAAACAAAGTATAAAATGGCTACGTTGAACTATATGACTTTAAATATTAATGGAATACATAACCAAATTAAAAGGAAGAAACTGCTAAATTTACTGAAAAAAGAAAAAATTGATATAGCATTTGTGCAAGAAACACACTTAACTGAATTGGAGCACAAGAAATTAAAGAGAGATTGGGTAGGACACGTAACAGCAGCATCATATAATTCAAAAGCAAGAGGAGTAGCTATATTAATTAGTAAAAATGTGCCATTTAAAATATAAGAGGAAATAATAGATCCAGCAGGGAGATATGTAATGATAAAATGTCAGATACATTCGGAGTTTTGGAATCTACTCAATGTATATTCACCTAACGAAGAAGATCAAAAGTTTATGCAAGATATCTTTCTGAAGGTAGCAGATACGCAAGGGAACGTATTAATAGGAGGGGATTTCAACCTGAATTTGGATTCAAATATGGATAAAACTGGGAAAAAAATTAACAGAAAGAACAAAGTAACCAAATTTATAATTAAATCAATGCAAGAAATGAAACTTTTGGATATATGGAGGAAACAACACCCAAAAGAAAAGGAATATTCATATTACTCGGCTAGACATAAAACATACTCAAGAATAGACCTATTTTTGTTATCAGCTAGTATGCAAGATAGAGTAAGAAAAACAGAATATAAAGCTAGAATACTATCGGACCATTCACCCTTAATATTGACAGTAAAGCTAGAGGACATCCCTCCAAGAATGTATAGATGGAGATTAAACCCCATGTTACTTAAAAGGCAGGATTTTAGAGAATTTATTGAAAAACAAATTAAAATGTATTTTGAAATAAATACGGAATCAGTGGAAGATAAGTTTGTACTATGGGATGCAATGAAAGCATTCATTAGAGGGCAAATAATAAGTTATGTAACCAAGATGAAGAAGGACTATAATCAGGAAACAGAGCAGTTGGAAAGGGAAATAGTAAATATAGAAAAAGAGTTAGCAATGAAGGAAGATACAACTAAAAGAAGAGAATTGGCGGATAAAAAAATAAAATATGAAACACTACAAACATATAAGGTGGAGAAGAATATAATGAAGACAAAACAGAAATATTATGAACTAGGTGAAAAAACGCACAGAATCCTAGCATGGCAGCTTAAGACAGAACAAGCTAAGAAAATGGTATTGGCATCAAGGAAAAAAGACAAACAAATTACATATAATCCAAAAGAAATTAAGGAAAACTTTAGAGAATTCTATGAACAATTATACCGAACTGAAAACGAACTGAATAGGAAGGATAAACTGTATTAAAATGAACATTTTTCCAAGGATATTATACTTATTTCAGGCATTGCCAATACAACTGACTGAGAAATTCTTCAAGGAGTTAAAGAAAATAATAAGGAAATTTTTATGGAGAGGGGGGAAACCGAGGATAGCACTAGATAAATTAACAGAATGGTATAAACAAGGAGGCTTACAACTGCCAAACTTTAAAAATTATTATAGAGCTGCACAATTAAGATACCTATCAGATTTTTATCAAACAAGGGAAAAGCCAGATTGGACGAGATTAGAATTAGATAAAATAGGGGAAAAGATAACACATATTATATAAATGGGATGAAAAATTGGTACAACATAGAAGTTCTCCAGTATTACATCATCTCCTCAATATTTGGAAGAAGATTCATGTAGAAAGAAATAAAACAAATTATCAATTACCAAAACTAATATTGACGCAAAACAAGTTACTCCCTTTTACAATAGATAACCTTTCCTTTAGAGAATGGGAAAAAAAAAGGGATTAAAAGAATAGAAAATTGTTTTTCAGGAAATAGATTCTTATCCTTTGAACAAATGAAAGATAAGTACAATATAACTCAAGATACAGCGCTGGCATATTACCAATTGAGATCCTACTTGAAGGATAAATTAGGAAGCAGTTTGAGTTTGCCAGAGGCAAGTAACCTTGAATATGTGATTACAGATACAATGATAATCAAAAGATTTATAACAAATATGTATATTAAACTGCAAGAAAAGGAGAATGAGGAAACAAATGGTAAAACTAAACAAAAATGGGAACAAGATTTAAATATAAAGATAAAAAAGGAAACATGGGAGAAGTTATGCTCCGGAACGATGAGAAATACAATAAATACGAGGTTACGTATGATACAATATAACTGGATACACAGCCTATACATTACACCTCAAAAGTTAAATAAATGGGACCCAACAGTATCTGATAGATGCTTTCGATGTAAAAAAGAAATGGGAACAACAATTCATGCAATCTGGACATGTGAGAAAGTAAAAAAATTTTGGGAAGATCTAAATCAGATATTAAATAAAATAACAGAAAACAATATACCAAAGAATCCAGAGATCTTCCTCCTAAGTAACATAAAAAAACAAAGAATTTGGAATTGATTTGGAGGATGCACAAAAAAGATAGCTCTAGCCGTAGCAAAAAAATGTATTATGTCAACCTGGAAATTGGAAGATAATTTGAAAATACAACAATGGTATATAGAAATGAATAAATGTATTCCATTAGAAAAAATAACATATAGTTTAAGAAATAATATTGAAATATTCGAACAAATATGGGAGCCTTACATTAAATACAATAGCGAAAACCTACCGGGGACAATCATTACCTAAGTTGATGAAAGGAGAAGGAAATGAAAAGAATGGACTCAGTAGAATTTCTGGTGTATTTTTGTTGAGTGACAACATTGTCTGACTGGTTTAATGTATCCTAGATTGTATACCTTAAATGGACAGGGGGGGGGTGGGGGGGGTGGGTTGGGAGGATGGAGGGGGGGGGGAAGAAAATGGCACTGTATATGTGTGAAAAGGAAAAAGTGTGTACCATAGTTAATGTGATTTATGGTGCGAAAAATAAAAAAAATAAATAAATAAATAAATAAATATGATCTTAATTGATAATATACAAATATTGAATTTTGCGATATCCCATATTTCTCCTTTAATTGATCAAATGTCATGAAAATTGAACCTCAAATTTTCTGTAAACATTTTTCATATCAAATATCAAATAAAGAATTATTCATTGTAAATGGAAGAAGTTAATTTTGTCTTAAAGTCAAATGAGCTAACTGATAATTTCTTATACCTCCTTTTACATGTATTCAAAACAAATGTTTTAAAATTGGTATTGCTTATCTACCTTTAAGAATTTCATAGCTCCATTTATACAGTATTTGTCCTGGACTTTCTTCACCTATATTATTCAACTCATATTCCCAAGGTACTTTCCACCCCCCTCCTTTGATACCAAAAAAACAAAAGTCTCAATTGAGCTGCCTTATAATAATTTTTAAAATTTGGTAGTCTCAAACCTCCCTGATCTTTTTCCCATGTTAACTTTTCCATACTTATCCTTGCTGAGCTTCCTCTCCATAAAAAACTCTCTAATACTCTTATTTAATTCCTAAAAAAACCATTTCAGACACCTGAATTGGTAATGTTTGAAATAAGTATTGTATTTTAGGAAAAAATATTCATTTTAACACAATTCACTCACCCTATTAAAGTTATTGGTAATTCTGTCTTTTTAAGTCCTCCTCTAATCTTTTTAAAAGTGGTAAATAATTCAATTTATACAAATTATTCAATTGTTTACTTATGATTACCCCCAAATATTTAACCACATCATTTAGCCATTTAAAGTTTTCTAATGTTTTACATTTGTATAGTTTGCATTAACTATCAGCATCATTTCATTTTTATCCACATTAACTTTATATCCTGATACTAATCCATATTCTATTAATCTTTCATTTAATCTATTCAATGAGATTTCTGGTTTAGTCAAATATACAATAATATCATCGGCAAAAAGACTAATTTTATAAACTTTATCTCCTATCTCAAAACCAGTAATTTCCTCATCTCTTCGAATCATTTCAGCTAACGATTCTATTGCCAATGCAAATAGAAATGGTGAAAGTGGGCAACCCTGCCTAGAAAACCTTTCTAATCAAATTTTGATAGAATATAAATATGTTTTTTTGGGATAAAAATGTATCAACATCCATTGCTGCTGTTTTTCCACACAGAAGCTTTAAATTAGCTTGAAAAAAACCCCAATTAACTAATAAATCACAAAAATTCTAATTTTCAATCTGAAAGGATGAGCCCACATAAAATGTTACAAGCTCAGAGGACCCCAAAACCCAGCAGCAATAGATATTCACCAAGACAAATCATTATTTAAACAAAAGTTGCTTTTAATTATTTTTAAATATGAAAACAGAATCAAATTTTAACTTCTATCTATTGACTTAATTAATCTAACTTAACCCCCTTCTAATTCTAAGTGCACGTGTATGTAATGTGTGTGTAAGTTCAGAAAAAATCTTTGATTTACAGTCCAATCCCATTTCTCATTCCTTCAAGTTCACTGTTTGCTGGCCATTCTTAAATTGTGTACAGAATTCAACATTTATAAAGTTCACCAGGCTTTGGTGCTTGAAAGGTAAATGCTTACCACTCAGGAAGTTTCTTATTGGTTTTCAGAGAGAGATTTGTTGTTCCAAAACACCCACTACTGATTTACTTCCATCAACCATGCTAGTGTCTTGCTGATGAAACTTTCCCCCTCAGGGTTCTCCAGAAGATAACCTCTTTCTTTCAGATCACCACAGAGTTCCTTTTAGTTTCTCTTATTCCAAGTGAAACATTATACAGCCAGTCCTCTCTTCTTGCATAAACCACAAGCTCTTTGACCAGGCTGAACTAAGCACTCACAACCCCATCTTCCAAATGGGGTTTTCCACAAGCTTGCATGTAGTCGAATATCATTGAATGTTTACAGTTATTTTGTGGAAGGAATACAGACTGGTTGCATCTCTTTCTTTGGCTTGGCTTCGCGGACGAAGATTTATGGAGGGGGTAAAATGTCCACGTCAGCTGCAGGCTCGTTTGTGGCTGTCAAGTCCGATGCGGGACAGGCAGACACGGTTGCAGCGGTTGCAGGGGAAAATTGGTTGGTTAGGGTTGGGTGTTGGGTTTTTCCTCCTTTGTCGTTTGTCAGTGAGGTGGGCTCTGCGGTCTTCTTCAAAGGAGGTTGCTGCCTGCCGAACTGTGAGGCGCCAAGATGCACGGTTTGAGGCGATATCAGCCCACTGGCAGTGGTCAAAATGGCAGGCACCAAGAGATATAGAGCACCCACATTGGCATTCTCTCCAAGGCCAACATTCTCAGCACTAAAGTATAATTATGCATAGGGACGGCTTATTGGCAGGCTACATCAGTGGTAGAAAGAATCTAGAACTTTCCAAACAACTCATTCTCCCACAACATAACCTTCTGACTCTGCAATTCCCTCATTTAGGCACCTTAGAACTCATAGAACTTGTTTGGAAGAGAGTCATCCTGGATCCTAAATGATCAACTCAAAAGAAGAATGTTCTCTCAATACCTCATTATTGGATTGACATCTTGGAGTGCACTTGAACTCAATCTCCTGACTCAGGGGCTGAACAACAGCTAACATTCTGTGATCCATACACATTCTTGTGGCAAAATTCCAAGAACTGCTAAATAGTTTAACAAAGCTTTTATTTTTAGAGTAGCTTATCTCATTGTCAAAATGTCTCAAAACTGTGTGTAATGAAATTCTTCTAAGTGTAGTATATGCTCTGTCAGCAAATACAGCAGCTATTGTCTGTCAACCACTTTGAAACAGCTTGCGAAGAGATGAAAGATTGATTCGTCCCTTCAGACAACACATTGGTTAAAAAGCCATGGGCATGAGAGGGATCCTCTAGACTTCAGACAAGTCACAGAAGTCAGAATCACTTCGCACAGGAAATACCCCTTTGGCCCACTATGTGTTTAACGACACTAGTCTTATTTGGTCCGTGCTATGCCTCGGTGATTCAAGTCTTTGTCTTGATCCTTCTGAAACGTTGAGAGGATCAGCCTCAACCACCTTCTCAGGTAGGGCATTCCAGCATGTTATAGGGTGTTGGGATCATAGATTAATAAAATAGAAATGGTCTAGGGAGCAGGAAGTTATTTGGCCCATTATCTTGGTTGACAGAGTTACCCATAGGATTTTGGGGTCATGGATCAATCCAATAGAAATGATGTAGAGAACGGGAAGCTATTTGGCCCATTATGCCTGTTGATAGGGTTGTCAATTAGTCATTCTACCTTGAGGAAGGGCTCAGGCCCAAAACGTTGGCAATATACCTTTACCTCCTGTGGATACTGTGAGACTGACTTAGTTTCTCCAGCGTTTCTGTGTGTTTTCATTCTACCTTGAGGAAGGGCTCAGGCCCAAAACGTTGGTAATATACCTTTACCTCCTGTGGATACTGTGAGACCGACTGAGTTTCTCCAGCATTTCTGTGTGTTTTCATTCTACCTTGAGGAAGGGCTCAGGCCCAAAACGTTGGTAATATATCTTTACCTCCTGTGGATACTGTGAGACCGACTGAGTTTCTCCAGCGTTTCTGTGTGTTTTCATTCTACCTTGAGGAAGGGCTCAGGCCCAAAACGTTGGTAATATATCTTTACTTCCTGTGGATACTGTGAGACCGACTGAGTTTCTCCAGCGTTTCTGTGTGTTTTCATTCTACCTTGAGGAAGGGCTCAGGCCCAAAACGTTGGTAATATATCTTTACCTCCTGTGGATACTGTGAGACCGACTGAGTTTCTCCAGCATTTCTGTGTGTTTTTATTCTACCTTGAGGAAGGGCTCAGGCCCAAAACGTTGGTAATATATCTTTACCTCCTGTGGATACTGTGAGACCAGCTGAGTTTCTCCAGCGTTTCTGTGTGTTTTCATTCTACCTTGAGGAAGGGCTCAGGGCCAAAACATTGGTAATATATCTTTATCTCCTGTGGATACTGTGAGACCAGCTGAGTTTCTCCAGCGTTTCTGTGTGTTTTCATTCTACCTTGAGGAAGGGCTCAGGCCCAAAACGTTGGTAATATATCTTTATCTCCTGTGGATACTGTGAGACCGGCTGAGTTTCTCCAGCGTTTCTGTGTGTTTTCATTCTACCTTGAGGAAGGGCTCAGGCCCAAAACGTTGGTAATATATCTTTACCTCCAGTGGATACTGTGAGACCAACTGAGTTTCTCCAGCGTTTCTGTGTGTTTTCATTCTACTTTGAGGAAGGGCTCAGGCCCAAAACGTTGGTAATATATCTTTACCTCCTGTGGATACTGTGAGACCGACTGAGTTTCTCCAGCGTTTCTGTGTGTTTTCATTCTACCTTGAGGAAGGGCTCAGGCCCAAAACATTGGTAATATATCTTTACCTCCTATGGATACTGTGAGACTGGCTGAGTTTCTCCAGCATTTCTGTGTGTTTTTATTCTACCTTGAGGAAGGGCTCAGGCCCAAAACGTTGGTAATATATCTTTATCTCCTGTGGATACTGTGAGACCGGCTGAGTTTCTCCAGCGTTTCTGTGTGTTTTCATTCTACCTTGCTTCTCCTTCTTAAGGCTTGAAGAAATTTTTCTGTGTATCTCTTCAATTTCCTTTGAAAGGTACAAAAATCATTTCTCATCTCAGCCTTCTGGTAACTATTTTGGAAACAGTTTCTCATGACGAACTCCAGCAATTCCCCAAGATTCCTTCAACAGCACCTTCTAAACCCACAACTTCGACCAGCTGGAAGGACAAGGGCAGCAAAAGCAAAGGAATATCACCACCTGGAAGTTGCCCTCCAAGTCACGCAGCATCCTGCCCTGAAAATATGTTGCTATTTTTTCACCATGACTGTGTTAAAATCCTGGAACTTTCTGCCTAACAACATTGTGGGGATATCCACATCTTAAAGGCTGCAGGGATTCAAAAAGGCAGCTCACCATCATCTTGTTAGGAGAAATTAGGGATGGACAATTAAACACTGGCTCAGCCTGAAAACCCCTCATCATTTGAACAAAATAAATGAAAAACTCTTATAATTCTGAATATAACTCACACTTTCTCTGCTCTTGGTTGAGAAGAGAGATATAAGGGGCTAGCGAGGCAGCTATGCCTGTGAGAGTTGATCCTAAGTCTATACCTGTGGAGGGAGCCGAGAGAAAAAAGAACAGAAACAATGCCACAGTTAGCATTAATATCAGCATTTGATATTGTCAATTCTTCAACTAAAGCTCATGATCAGAACATTTGATTGTAGAACAATTCAACAAACTGGACGAATTCAGCGGTAAGAACTGCAGAGCCCTATGGTAAGCCATAATACGAAAACCAACAAAGCTATAGTAAGTCAAAAGATAACTCTAACTCCCTGATTTAATTATGCGGCCCCTTCAAGTGAAGCATCAGCAAAACTCTGTTTTTAACAAAAATAACCATCATTCCCATTCCAAAACAAAAGCAACAAACAATTTGAGTTGTACTGAAAATGTGGAGTCACTATGTGGAGTCAGCAAATGTACTGACTTCCATTGCAATTTCAGGTGTGTTTAAGAGAGGAGAAAGAGCATTCAACATTCAAACTACAAATCGGAGAAACTGCATTCACAATGAAACAAGACCAATAAATGAGCAGCATTTGTTACAAATCCACATACTGAAATTGAGCATCAACAACCCCAAACTACTCCCCATCCACCGGACACCGCAACTGCAGAGAAAGGTAAAAGGCCAGGTAAAAGACAGACATGAAGACTTTGGAAAAATACTCTTTAACCCTTGGAATTTATTAAATTAAATTCTAGGGACCAATCTCACTTAGAACCAGAAGACATAGGCTATTCAGCCATCAAGTCTTCCCCACCATTCAATCATGAGGTGATCTATTTTTCCACTCAGCCCCACTGCCCGACCTTCTCCGTATAACCTTTGATACCTTGGCTAATCAAGAATCCATCAATCTCTGCCTTAAATACACCTGGTGTCCACAACCGCCTGTGGCAACAAATTCTACAGATTTACCACCCTCTGGCTGAATAAATTCCAATGCATCTCTGTTCGAAGGTGACACCCTTTAATCCTGCAGTTGTGCCCTCTTGTCCAATCATTTGCAATCAGTAGGCCACAGTGTGTTTCCATGTGGGTCTTCAAAATGTTAAATAAAATAGTTTACATTAGATAAACATGTGTTTCTTACTGAGTTGCTTTGACTTGAAAATATTGCTCAGTCATGGCACTATGGGGCATAGTATGTTAGGCTAGAAACCAGGTGGACCTTAGACTGAAAAAGGTTGAGAACCACTGTCCAGACTCTCCCACCATGTGAAGCAACTTTTCAACATCTACTCTGCCATGCCTTTAAATATTCAAAATGTTTCAATGAGGATTTCCACACACCCCCCCACCACCACCACCACCCTTCTCCTAAATTCCAAGAATGCAGGCCAAGATCTGTCAAACACTACTCATGTGAAAATGCTTTCATTCCAGGAATCATCTAACTGAACCTCCTTTGAATTTTCTCCAAAGTCAGCACATCCTTTTCTTAAATGAGGAGCCCAAAATTGCTCATAATACTCCGTGAGGTCTCACCAGTGCCTTATAAAGCCTCAGAATCACATCTCTGCTTTTATATTTTATTCCTCTTGAAATGAACACCAGTGTTGCATTTGCCTTCTTCACCACCATCTCAACCTGCAGGTTTACCTTCAGGTGATCCTGCATGAAGTCCCTTTGTATCTGGGTATTTTCAATTTTTTTCCCATTTAAAAAAATATTCTGCTCGTTTATGTTTTCTACTAAAGTGCATGACTGTACACTGTTACAGGCCCAGAGGACCCAAAAACCCAGCAGCAATAGATATTTACCAAGACAAATAGTTACTTAAACAAAAGTTGTTTTTAATTATCTTTAAACATGAAAACATAATCACTCTCTAACTTATCACAATTGACTTAACTAACCTAACTTAACCCCCTTCCAATTCTAAGAGCACGAGAATGTAATGTGTGTGTAAGTTCAGAAAAGTTCTTTGGTTCACAGTCCAATCTCACCTCATTCCTCCAAGTTCACTGGTTGCAGGCAATTCTTATACTCTCCACAGAATTTCTTCTTTTCTTCTTCTTTGGCTTGGCTTCGCGGATGAAGATTTATGGAGGGGTAATGTCCACATCAGCTGCAGGCTCGTTTGTGGCTGACAAGTCCGATGTGGGACAAGCAGACATGGTTGCAGCGGTTGCAAGGGAAAATTGGTTGGTTGGGGTTGGGTGTTGGGGTTTTCCTTGTTTGTCTTTTGTCAGTGAGGTGGTCTCTACGGTCTTCTTCAAAGGAGGTTGTTGCCCGCCGAACTGTGAGGCGCCAAGATGCACGGTTTGAGGCGATATCAGCCCACTGGTGGTGGTCAATGTGGCAGGCACCAAGAGATTTCTTTAAGCAGTCCTTGTACCTCTTCTTTGGTGCACCTCTGTCTCGGTGGCCAGTGGAGAGCTCAATCCTCAATCCTCCCACTAATTTTTGCTTCCTTGTATGCCCTCTCTTTTGCTTTTATTATTGCTTTGACTTCCCTTGTAGGCCACAGTTGTCACATTTTTTTTTGCATTTGAATATTTCCTATTTTTAGGTCTGTATTTATCCTGCACCTTTCTCATTTCTTGCCGAAACTCCATCCATTGCTGCTCTGCCGTCTTTCCTACTAGTCCCCCCTTCCAATCTACTTTGGCCAGTTCCTTTCTCATGCCAGTGTAATTTTATTTTCTCCACTGAAATACTGACATATCTGACCTCAGTTTCTCCTTGTTAAATCTCAACTTCAACTCAGTCATATTGTGATCTCTGTCCCCGAATGGTTCCTTTACTCTAAGCTCTCTCATTACCTCAGGTGCATTACACAACACCCAATCCAGTACACCCAGTACCCTCATGAGCTCATCAACAAGCTGCTCAAAAAAGCCATTTCAAAGACTTTCTATAAATTCTCTCTCTTGAGATCTAGTCCCAACCTGGTTTTCCCAACCTATTTGCAAATTAAAATCCTTCATGACTACCATAACATTGTCCTTTTGACATGCCTTTTCTAGTTGTTCCAATTTGTTGTCCACATCTACTGTTTGGAGGTCTGTACATAACTCCTTCTCTTCTCCTCTCCTCCTCCCACCTGTTTATTCAGGCAACTGCTGTTTTTGCTTTGTAATGACAAAGGGCCCTGGCCCCAAACAGTGGTTATCCTTTACTTCCTCTGGATGCTTGTGACCTGCTGAGTTTCTCCAGCATATATGTGCATTGCACAAATGGAGAGAATACTTTACATCTCATTAAATCTAGGATATTGAATTTTGTTTGCCACTTGGCTTAATATTATTCTGCAGTATCAAATTTCAAATAGCTGATCTAGCTGCAATGCTATCAAGATTTGTTCCCTCCTACAACATTCACATACAATCACCACTTCCCCCTTCGCTAGTCAATTGTTACCTGCTAATCAAAAAGAAAACAATATTGAAGAACACCTAATGTTCTAAATTTGAAACTGTAATCTTCAATGCAATTTTGTTGTCAGGTTTTCCCATGCACCTTACTTCGTCTTTAACAGAAAAGCAAAGAACTGGTATATTTAAAATCTCATTATAATAGGATGCTGGAAACTCAGCTGATCATATAATATCTTTGGAGATTGAAAGAGTGAACTTTATAGGTCATTGACCTCTCATTATAGACATTAACTCTGTTTCACACATCACTGAATCTGCCAGACCTGGCAAGCATTTCCAGTATTTTCTGTTTTCCACTTGTGTTACCTTTTCTTCATTTTCCATCCTGCATTTTTCTTAATGTTGAGGAAATGAGTCAAGGTCTGGTTACAAAATTAATGGAAAGACAGATGGAAAAAGAAAAATGGGAAAAATCACAGAGTAAATAAATAATGAAGCAACATTTCTACCTTTGCATGGAAAATTGGAAGGGAGAGAAACTACAAAGCTGGGCTGTAAATTTGTAACCGAAAACAACTGTTGACAGTTCCTTCAGGATTAGTTTCTCATCATGTGTCTTCATGAGGCGACATAATAAATTCATAAGCCAGTACTACGGATGCTCTAAGTCAGAAATAAAAAATCAGATGGTGATGGAAACACTTAGCAGGACAGGCAGCATCCATGAAACAGTGTTTGGAAGATCATTGTTTAATAAATTTAAATTTATTATTTCCTTTCTTTATTATGCTGTGCTTTGGAATTCATTTGTATGATTATGCTTGCAGGAGTTTTTTTTATCTTTTTTCTGTGGCACATTCCATAATTGTACTGCACAAATTTATTGTTATTGAAATTAATTAAAAAAAATGTTAAGAAGAAAAGGAAGATCATTGTTAACTTTTTCTTTCTCTCTCTCTCTCCTTTAATATGAACTGATATTTTCTTTTTAATATAATGTTGCAAAAAGATTCAAGATTCCATTATTATCATGTAACAGTACAGAACATGTAATAATGCACGAAATTGGCTTCTACCTGACCTAAGGCAAAGAGTTGCCGTTAGTGTCACCCAGCGCCCCTTACAGTAAGGGAGAAAGAGAAGCAGAGAGTCACTGTCCTTGGATTTGCCTCCAGTGCTCCCACAGCCTCTGCAGCTGGACAGACCCCTATTCAATCCATTGGGTACACAAGCTCCAGATTCAAACCTCTGACACTATCAGGAAGCCTGAGGCTCCTGAGGCCCTTCAGAAGCTCTTCTTGCCCTCAACATCCTCTCCAATGCCAACTCCAATACCTGATTCCCATAAGCCAGTCTCCAGGAGCCTGAGTGGGTCCTTCAGCCGCTGAGCCACTCCTTGGTCTGCTGCTGTGGTTAGTGTCTTGTAGGGTCATCTCCTCTGCTTCTCCTTCCCAACGGGGCTGTTCTCCCCATTTTCTGGTGCATTGTGCCAGTACACTGCTTCCCTGGAGTCTGAAACCCTTCATGACCACTGCCAACACAGGGGCAGACCTCCACAGTTGCAAGACTTTTCTTAAAAATGCCGTCAGCACCTTTAACAAATCGTTTAAAGCCTGTACAGAGATATCGGCATTAGGACCGGATGGTTGAACCCTTCGGAGCATTGCTGTATCCCAGCTCTTCAGGCACTAAGACTGAGTTTTAAATCTAAATGCATGGAATGTTATTGAACTGATAAATGATGTAAGTTTGTTACAGATAAATAGTTACACTAAAGAGAAAATATTGGAAGCCTACCAGCAAGATAAACGGTCAATGTATTAGGGCCTTCATGAGAGCTACTGCAAGTAATTCTGTGCACCGATGTAAAAATATCACAAGCTATGATAGATATAATGGTCATTTACTGGAATAAAAACAACATGAAAGGTTATAAAAATGCAGAAAAATTATCACTGAAAGAAAACAAGTTCAAAAGAGATCCAATCATGAAAATCAGGAAGGATTGACTGGATTAATGTCTCACCTCAATATGACTTATTAGTTGGTAAATCAAAAAGTAAGAGACGTGGACAAGGAATAATCACTGGACAATTAAAAGGGAATGATCATATGGATGGTAATTAGGTCATGCAATGTTGTGGTTTGAATAACTATCAATATAAAGATTATAAAGTCATTTTAAGGGAACTGGATAAGCTTTTCTAATGGAAGAAAGTGATATATTGGTGAAAGGCATTGAAATGGAATTAAACCAGAGCTAATTCTGGCCGAGGGGCTAAATGGTCTCTCTCTGTGCTATAATTGCCATGATTCCATTAAAAAAGAATGTTTTACTTGAAAATAAAATATTTGTCCTGCTGCCCTCAGTCTGTCTCAACAGATGATCTGATGAATTGCAACACTTAAAAAATCTCTATAGCTTAGATTAATGACATTGTCAAGAGCCAAATTATTCATAAGGCTGTTGAGCAAAATAAATTAGTGCAACTTTATCTAATGTGGCATTGCAGGCATTTGCTGTACTATTTAGTTCAGTTATAATAACAAGCATGTGAAAGACAAACATGCAATTTGCAAAATAACAGATTAAGCAAGTTAAATTTTAGATGCAAAACTGGTTCCTGATGGCTTTATGCAATTATTTATTGTACATTGCAGGGTGTTGCAACAGGGTGTGGAACAATATAAGTGATGGATTGGCCTCCTGAAATTTGCTTTCATGAGAAAGCACACACATTGCAAGCCAGAGAGTTTAAGTGAACTGTGGAAAGTTTCATAGCAAGGCAAAATGGAAGACTCGTATATCCCATTTCAAAAGGGGTTTAATTTAAGGTCCTGGTGAAAGACCCAAGTGAGCACATTTGGCAATATGAGACAGATAGACATTAATAGTGAAAGGAATTAAAAATATATCATCCCTCACTGTGCATAAATTCAGATTATTGTATTAAGGCTGCAGTAATATTTAAATACAAAGTTTTTAACTCAGAGCAACCTATGAACAGTCAGGGAGTGAATCAACTTAAAACATCAATTCATTTGCAGCCAGGAATATGATTCTGATATTGGAATCCTTTCTCTGCTTAATTTCATTGATTGCATCAATGAAAGGGAACATTACCATTTTAATAATTTAGGACATGGAGATGCTGAATAAAAAACAATAAAATGCGTCTCTCACGTCATCAGATCTGCTTCCACCATCTGCCCTTGAAGCACATTCCAGGCACCTACCACTCTGTGCGAAATACTTCAGAATCCGAATTTATTGTCACGAACATGTAAATATTGCTGTAAATTACATATTAAAAATAAATAAATAGTGCAAGAAAATAGGATAAAGTGAGGTCGTGCCTGTGATTCATTGCCCATTCAGAAATCTGATGGCAGAGGGGAAGAAGCAGCCCTTGTGCTGCTGAGTGCTTTTGTCTTCAGGCTCTAGTACCTCCTTCCCAATGGTAGCAGTGTGAAGAGGGCATGCCCTGAGTGGTGGGGGCCCTTATTGCTCTATGAGCTCTATCCAATTCCAAACCATTTGGAAAGTATTCTTTCCCCAAAACATCAGGGATCCACTTCTGAAAAAATTGAACTGGGTCTGGACCCTTAAAATCTTCCGGAAGACCAACAATTTTAACATTATTCCTTCGACTTTGATTCTCCAACGCATCAATTTTCTTCAATAAATCATTCCTCTGAATTTCCCAACCAGTGAATGAATCCTCCAACTGACCCATCTTTTCTTTACATTGTTCCACATCATCATGAACATCTTAATAATAATAATAATAATAACAATTACAGCACGGAAACAGGCCATTAGGCCCTTCTAGTCCGCACCGAACCAAACACCCCTTTCTAATCCCACCTCCCTGCACAATGCCCATAACCCTCCATCTTCCTCTCATCCATATACCTGTCCAACCTTTTCTTAAATAATACAATTGACTCCGCCGCCACTATTTCTCCCGGAAGATCATTCCACACAGCTACCACTCTCTGAGTAAAGAAGTTCCCCCTCATGTTACCTCTAAACCTCTGCCCCTTAATCTTCTTCAATCTTAAATTTATCTTGCACCTTGTCCACCATTTTCACACACTTTGCCACATTCAACTTAATAGATGATATCTCCCCCTTCATATCTGTAAGTTGTTCCTTCATAGATGGAAAACTTTGACCCATTTGAGTTGCCAAATTTTCTATCTGTTAAGATATATCAACTTGTGATGGTGGGTCTAAATAATGAGGGTCAGATTTAAACTTCGTTAAAACCTGTTTAGATATGGGCCTACCATTATACATAAAACAGTCTCTTCCTCCTCCATGCCTGGATAGATTTCTCTTCTTCCAGTCCCCCTCTGATCTTGCCCTCTTCCTCCTCCGTTGATGCAGATGGCATTTCAGCCCAACTGCGGGTTCGGATCCCCCCTCCCGTCAGCCCAGCATCGTTTGGGCTGAGAGAAGTAGGGTCCTCTCGCAGCTTGGGCCGAGCTCAGTATAGCGCACATGCGCGAAGTTTTGCGCATGTGTGATTGCTTCTCATAGTCTGGAGGAGGACATCTTCCGCAACGCTGCATGAAGTCAGCGCCGTTGTCAAGTGAGTCTTTCCCAGGGACTGCCATTGCTGTCTAGGATGAGCAGGTATCGACTCCGGAGGCTCCACTTCGAAGGTAGGCCCAAGTTCTTCCGTACTTGATAACTGTTTAGAAGTCGTATTTTTAACTGTTTGTATTTTTGATCTCCTTATAATTGCTTTCCAGAATATATTAACAATAGATCCAATATTTTCTAAAAAGTTACAAAAATTTTAGAAATCGGGTCCTTGAGGATAGATGCTGATTTCTTAAGATATTGCCTCTTGTAAGCGTCTGTAATGGAGTGAAGACTGGTACCTATGATGGTGCTGGCTGAGTTAACAGCTCTCTGGAGTTTTTTTTCTGTCCTGGGCACTCTCTCCATACCAGAGAGTGATGCAACCAAATTTCCTTGAAATCTTCCCACTCTCATCTTAAAACAATGCTTCCACAATTTGACATTTTCATCCTGGGAAAAAGAATCCGACTTTCTACCCTCTCTATGCATCTCATCACTTTATAAATTTCTAGCAAGCCACCTTTCAGGATCCAATGCTTCAGAGAAAAGAATTGAGATTTGGAACAGTACAGCCCTTTGGCCCATGTGTCTGTGCCGAACATGATGTTCAAGTCAAACTAAAACTCTGCTGTTTGCACTTAGATACCCCCCCCCCCCCCACATTCCACACATATTCATGCTCTCAAAGCTTCTCTATGTCTATTATTGTATCTCCTGCCATCATAACTCCTACCTGTCTATTCCAGGCACCAACCACTCCTTGCATAATTTTTTTTAATATAAAGTACCTGCTTTGTAGCAGTTAGTAAGAATTTTGATATATGTTTGTTGTAACCAAATTTTAATATATCTACAACATGGTTTCCTTACTTTTGTACTTAACAAAGCATACCACATGCTTTCTTTACCACTCTACCGACTTATGTGACCGTTTTTAATGAGCCGTTGATCTGCATATTAACTGTATATATTTCCATTACATTTGACCTTCCAAAATGCAGCATTTCACACTTGCCCAGATTAAACTCCATCTGCCACTATTCTGCCCATATCCGTATCTGATCTTCATCCTGTTGTATTCTTTGGTAGCTCTCTATATTGTCTACAACTTGGCTGAACTTTGTATAATTTACAAGATTACTCACAAAGCCCACTTACTTTTCATCCAAATCATTTATATATATTGAGATTTATCCATTGCCATTGTCTTATTATAGCTAATATTATCCAATCAGGCCACATTCTTCTGCACTCTCTCCATCTTTCCTTAGTGCAGACAATTCTCTAAATGCAGCCTGACCATTGCTTTATACAGCTCCTAAGGAACATCATTAACTGTATACTTTGCTCTTAGATTTAATTTCCCAAAGAGCAAAACCTCTCACTTGTCTGGATTAAACTCCACCTGCTATTTCTCTGCCCATATTTCCAACTGCTCTCTGCCCTGCTAAATCCTTGGATAATCTTCCTCACTATTCACAACTTCAACAATCTTTGCATTGCCTCCAAACTTACCAATCAGCCTCCTTACATTTTCATCAAAATCATATCACATAAAATAGAGATTCCAGTACTGACCCTAGCAGAATACCAATGGTCAGAATATAACTTCACCAGCATGATCCTCTCTATTCTATTTTGAATCCATTCAACTGTCCCCATGGATCTCATGTGCATTAATCTTTTGGATCATCTGTCTATGAGGAACCTTGGTGAATGCTATATTAAGGTGATAGAACATAGAACATTGCAGCACAGTACAGGCCATTTTCCCCATAATGATGTGCCGACCCATATAAACCTACTCAACAATCTAAACCTTCCCTCCCTCACACCCATAATACACTGTTTTTCTTGCATTCATGCATCTGGTTCAGAATCTTTTAAATGTCCCTATTGTACCAGCCTCCTCTATCACTCCATGCATTCCAGGCATCCACTACTCTATGTAAAAAAAATGTTCCCTTGATGTCATCCCCTAAACATTTCTCCCATTGTCTAATACACATGTCCTCTGGCTGTTTACCCTATCTATACCTCTCGTAATCTTGGTGACTTCTATTATATCACTGCTCATCCATCTTCGCTCCAAACACCCTAGCTCTACTAACTTTGCCTCATAAGACACGTTCTCCAATCCAGACAACATCCTGGTAAATTTCTTCACTCTCTCTAAAGCTTCTACTTCCTTCCTGTTAATATGCAGCATTGCTACCTTACCCTCCCTAATGATTCTATCCCTATCCCTGAGAGTCTTCTCCAATAATTTTCCTGCCATTAATAACATGCACAACCAACCTCTAATTTTTATTAAACAGGAAAGTCTGCAGACACTGTGATTGTAGTGCAATACACAAAAGAGTTTGACAAACAAAAGAGCAGGACAACTCAGCAGGTCATGCAGCATCTATAAGAAGTAAAGGATGACCAAAGTTTTGGACCCAAGTTCTTTATCAAGGTATGAGCAAAACACAGTAGGAGAGGAGGGAAGTAGGGGAAGGGGAAGAAGCATAGGCCAACAGGTAAAAGGTCATAGGTGGATATGGATGGGCTGGCAGCAGAGCATTTGCTATTCTCTAGTTATCTGAGACTTCATCTGTGGCAAATATCTATGTCTTGGCCCCAAGAATCTTCACCCTTGCCTCTCTCAATAACCAAAAATAGATTGCATCAGGCTCTGCAGGCAATGGAGGTCTTAAAGCATGGAAGCAAGGAGCTGAGTTTAGGCCCATAAAATTCTTTCATTCAGGTATGGTCGTAATAATGTATTCAAGATTGAATGCTATTCCCCATGAAGGATATCAATGACAGAGCTTAGGTGCAGATGAAACTTTCTGGAATGATCTCTTAGTTATAAAAACAAGTAGGAAGTCTGGTCATCTTTACTTTAAACAGAAAAGTTTAATTGATGTCCTTGCTGAAGTCTAAAAGAGCAGAGGTTCAGAAAACACAAATATCAGTTAATTCAACAGCTTGCCGAGCCATAAATACTGGGAGCCATAAATACTCGGAGCCATAAAAAGAATCATCTGCCAACAAATTAACAGAATTATTATTTTATTACACAGGGATAACAAGAAATGTATCTTGCTATACATAAACTTACTTATGTCACATCTCAAACAGATTTTAAAAGGGTGTACATTTGAAAAAGAAAAAAACACAGAGATGTTGGAAAAAAGGGGGAAGAAAATGAGACAAAGGCCTTTCAGAACAGTGGCACCTCTGATTAATTCTTGCTTGGTGTCAAACTCTCAGCATGAGTTTCCATTGTCACATTTAAAAAAAAATTCTTTATTAAAACTATTGTACAAATACCTATTTTCTATTAAAAGTACTATATACAGTGGTCCCACTCCTGGTGGCAACCTGAAGTCTCCACTCCCTGTGGCAGCCCAAGGCCCCCACACCCCCCGGCAGCTCGAGATCCCTGTTCCCCTACACAGCAGCCCAAGATCCCTGCTCCCTTGGCAGCCCGAGGTCCCCGTTCCCCCTGGAAGCCCGAGGTACCCGTTCCTTCCCGGCAGCCCGAGATCCCCGTTCCCCGTGGTAGTCCAAGGTCCCGTTCTCCAACTTACGATCAGCCCGATACACCCGTAAGTCAGGGACTACCTGTACCAGGGTTTCCACAGCAAAAGTAGGAGAATTCCCATGGAAAAACAATTCTCAGTTCATTAAATTCCCATCCTCTTTGTTTGTAAAGTTATGACCAAAGAGAGAGTAATATGACTACACCACTGTTAATAAGCTAACAATCATATAAAATGTGATTATTTTAATTAAATCATAGCAAATGCTTGAAAATCAATTGCATAATAGAAAAGTGGAGTTTGCAGGTAATGTATAGCAATTAATTGATAACAATTAAACTGCATGACATTGCTACATGTAGCAATGGTGTAAAGGTACTTCTGAAGATATGAAAATGTTTATGGTGTAAGTACTGTCCTGACAAATTGGAATAGGAATTCTATAGCATAGCGGGATTCTTTAATGTAATTTCAGAATCAGAATCAAAATTGATTGTCATGGATAAGTCACAAAATTTGTTATTCTGCAGTATCCAGAAATCCAGCATTCATATCAACTACCTGACAAATAAATAAAAATAGGGCACGAAAAATCAAAGTAAGGCAGTGTCTTTGGTTAATTAATCATTCAGGAATCAGATGGCAATGGGAAGGAGTTGTTCTTGTGCCGCTGAAAGCTCATCTCATCAAGTCGTCACCTTTATTTATCATTCATACCATGCTCGCACAGTGAAGATGAGAGAGAGTCCCTCCAGGACCATGGAGCATATTTATATAAATATTAGTTAGAATAAAAGTTAAACACAGTGAAATATTAAAACACATACAGTAAACGTCCATGGTACATTATCCACCTATGTTCTCGGAATGCAGGAGCCTGATGGCTTGGGGGAAAGGACCTGAGTACCTCCTACCAGAGGACATAAAGGAGAAAAGTTTACATGTGGAGTCCTTCACAATGTTTATAGGCTCCTGTATCTTTTTCCCAAATTTCTATTTGTTATGTGTAGGAATTCAAGTTCAAGTTTATTATCTCATGTACAAAGATGCAGTTACTGAGCTTGTTTGGCAAGCAGTCCAGGTAGACATCTTGTACATAGCACAAGTAAGACACAATGCAGAAGATGAGAGTTACAGAGACAGATCAGTCGGTATGGAGAAAAGGCAGCATAACTTTTACTATTTTGGAGTTCATTCAGAAATTTAATAATAGAGGGAAATGAACTGTCCATGAATCTGGCAGGTCTCATCTCATACTCATTCATTTTGGCACGATTGGCATCGTGGTGTGCGCAACGTTTTTACAGCACTAGCTATCAGGACTGGGGTTTGAATCCCACACTGTCTGTAGGGAGTTTGCATGTTCTCCTTATGTCTGCATGGATTTTCCCTGGGGCTCTGGTTTCCTCCCACCATTTGAAAAGTACTGGGGGCTGTAGGTTAATTGGGTGTAAATTGGTGGCATGGACTCATGGGCCGAAATGACATACTGTGCTGTATGACTAAATTTTAAAAAATTAAATCTTCCTAAAAATGTGTTGAAGAGAGTGTAATGAGTCTTTTAATCTTTTACTATGACTTTACCAAAACAGCAAGATTTACATGTAGTCAATGGAAGAGAGAGAGTGTATGTCTGATAGACTGAATCAAGTTCACAACCCTTCTGAGTGAGACTAACTTTGTTAGTCAGTGCATTCATTTGGGTGGGCTAAGACAGATCAATGGACGTGTTGATCTCCAAGAACTTAAAGCTGTCTACTGCCTCCACCTCAGCAGGAAGTGAGCTCTGCCCCTCTTACAGAGATTTTATATAAGAAATCAGATATTTAGTTCACCGGTGCACTTTTTGTTCAGCGGTCTCCAAGATTGTGCTATATTGATGCCTTCCTGGCAGGCTTGCAGAAAACTGAAGCACCCACCATCACCCTACACCAGCAGTTCTATTTCTATTTTCTGAAGGTCATTGGTCTTTGCCTATCCCTAATTGCCTTCCTGAACCACTGCAGCCCTTCTAATGAAGACATTCACATTGCTTCTAGGTACTGGAATTCCAAAGATTTAAACCCAGCAATGGTAAAAGGACTGTATACATTTTCAAGACAAGAAGCAGTGTGGCTCGGAAGGAAAACTACAGGGGGTGGTGTTGATAGTGTTCCAAGGAGCTAGGATTAGAAGATGTTTTCAAAGTAATCTTGTGGAAACCCATTTTACAGATGATACAGACGGATGATACAGATATGTTGGTGGTTAAAGTTCTGGGTTTTAGATGGTTGGAAGGCTACCAGTCAAGCAGGTAAAGATATTTGGTGGAAGAATTTCAGATTTCTTGACAGAGAACAGACATGACATCACAAACAACTCTGAGATTCTTTTTCTGTGGGTGAGGCAGAATTACCACTTATTGGTGGTGAAAAAACCTGTACATAGTGTATACATGTAAACAAATAAAGAAATGTAAACAGATCATGAATGTAAACAAACTGACTGTACAATACAGAGAGAATTTAAAAATCAATAAAGTGGACAAGTCAAGAGTCCCAAAATGAGTCCTTGATTGAATTTATTGTTGAGGAGTCTGATGGTGGAGGGGGAGCAGCTGTTCCTGAACCTGGTGGTGTGGGTCATGTGGCACCTGTACCTGTTTCCTGATGATAGCAGCGAGAACAGAGCGTGTGCTGGGTGGTGTGGGTCCTTGATGATTGATTCTCTGTAGTTGTTCTTGATAGTGGAGAAGGTTTTGCCTGAGATGTCCTGCACTATGTCCATTACCTTTTGCAGGGCTTTATGCTCAGGTATATGGTATCCTCATACCAGACTGTGATACAGCTGGCTAGCACACTTTCCACCACATATCTGTAGAAATTTGCCAGGGTTCTGGTGTCATACCAAACCTCTGCAAACTCCTGAGGAAGAAGAGGCTCTGACATGCTTTCATCATGATGCCTTTGTGTGATCAGTCCAGCAAAGAACCTCTGAAATAGTGACTCCCAAGAACATAAATTTGCACATCAGGTCTCATGGTGAATCAGGTCTTGATGAAGGGTTCTAGCCTGCAATGTCACCCATTCTTTTTCTTCCATTGATGCTGCTTGACATTCTGAGTTCTTCCAGCAGGTTGTGTTTCACTTCAAATTACAGCACCTGCAATCTCTTGTCCATTATCAGTTAAGCAGGCTGCTTTGACCTGAGTTTCTTGAATATCATTGGGAGATCCATTCATTCAGGCAAGTGGAGTGCAATCCGTCATGCTGCTGGCTTGTAATAGATTAATTCTCTTCAATATCAAAAAGAGACATGAAGGAAATTTTAAGATGTGGATCTTAAAATTAAAACCTATTGCAGCTGAGTGATAATTGTGGACACTCCCAACTCAAACTATTCTTTAGCATCTCATGGGTTGCACGGAAAGCAAAGGTTGGAGCATTTCACTAAGTTGAAGGTCCTATTAATTGGTTTAAGTGGTGCATCGAACACAGGAAATAAAAGTGTCTCAGCGGGGCAAACTGAAATTTCTAGAATTGCAAAATTGTGCACGCAGACACTGCCTTTTAAAAAAATTATTAATTGGCAGCTTCTTCCCCTCTACCTTTGCCCTCTTGTTAGTTAAATTAGAAATACTTCAGATACATCTCAGGGTAATAAAGAGTCAACTCAACTGAATTGTTTATAGTTACATGTACCAAAATACAGCAAAGAGCTTTGCTTTGAGAGCTATCCAGACAAGTGAACCCAGTACAGCAGGAAGTGCAATAATAAAACAAAGTATATATAGGGTGTGGTGTTACAGTAAGTCAGTGTGTAGAGTAATGTTATTGGCCAATAGTGCAGGTCATAGGGAAAAGTACAGGCAAAGGCATCATCTACACTGCTGTGGAATTGAACAGACAGGATGTTGAGCTTTCTTACGTGAAAAGTCATTCGTGAAGCAGATGAGTTTTCATGGTCAGGTTTGTAAACATGTTAAAACCAAATATAAATTTTAAATCTTTCACAGTGGGACTATTAGTTCCAAGCTTTCAAATTATGAATGAATTAACAATAGAAAATTTCCAAATTTATGTGCTGTGGTACCGTTATTAAATGAGAGTAAAGATGTTGGTCATGTGACAACATTAATTCTATTCATTGATTCAGGTAGCATTGTATGTGTGGTTAAATTTGAAGGGAAAAAAAAGACTTTTTTTACTATGTTAAATTACGAGGCAGTAAATATGTGTAGATAACATAGATAATTGCTGTTATTATAGTTCGCTTACTACAAGACAAAGTTAGATTGGTGAATACAAAACAATTGCTTCAAATATCACAAGATTGCATTAGAAAATATCTTTACATCATGAACAATTTGTGATGTAAAACAAAAAATCAATTCATAAATTCAATTAAAAATTGGTTGAAATTAAAAGATTTATCAAAGGGCAAATACCTTATCAGAAATGGAAAAAGGAACATAGAACAATACAGCACAGTACAGGCCCTTCGGCCCTTGATGTTGTGCCAACCTATATATTTCTTCCTGAAAAAAAAGTACTAAACTCTCTCTACCCCTAACTCCCTATTTTTCTTTCATTCATGTGTCTGTCTAAGAGTCTCTTAAGTGCCCCCAATATTTCAGCCTCCACCACCATCCCTGGTGAGGCATTCCAGGCCCCCACAACTCTCTGAGTAAAAAACATACCCCTGATGTCTCCCCTAAACTTCACTTTGTACATATGTCCTCTAGTGTTTGCTGATCCTGCCCTGGGAAACAGGTGCTGCCTGTCCACCCTATCTATGCCTCTCATAATCTTGTAGATCTCTATGAAGTCTCCTCTCATCCTTCTTTGCCCCAGAGAAAAGTCCCGCATCTGCTAACCTTTCCTCATAAGATTTATTTTCCAAACCAGGCAACGTCCTGGTAAATCTCCTCTGCACCCTCTCCATAGCTTCCACATCCTTCCTATAATGAGGCGACCAAAACTGAATACAATGCACTAAGTGTGGTCTTACCAAAGATATGTAAAGTTGCAATATAACATCTCTGCTGAATTCAATCCCCCTATTAATGAATCCTAGCAGCCCATAAGGCTTCTTAAGTATGCTATCAACCAGTGCGGTGTCCTTGAGTGATGCATGGATTTGAACACCAAGGTCCCTCTATTCACCACACTCTTAAGTAACTGACCATTAATCCTGTACTCAGCCTTCTGGTTTGTCCTTCCAAAATGCATCACCTTACACTTATCCAGAGTAAAATCCATCTGCCACTTTTCTACCCAACTCTGCATCCTGTCTATATCCTCTTGTAACCTTCGACAACCTTCAGCTGCATCCACATCTCCTCAAACCTTCATGTCATCCACAAACTTACTGACCCATCCTTCCAACTCTTCATCCAGGTCATTTATAAAAATCACAAAGAGCAGTGGTCCTAGAACAGATCCCCGTGACACTCCACTAGTCACTGACCTCCAGGGAGAATACTTTCCTTCCACTACTACTCTCTGCTTTCTTCCTACAAGCCAATTTTTTATCCACACAGCCAAGCTTTCACTGATCCATTGCCTCATGACTTTCTGGATGAGTCTCTCGTGGGAGACCTTGTCAAGTGCCTTGATAAAATCCATGTAGACCACATCCACCGCCCTATCTTCATCAATTCCTTTTGTTGCCTCTTCAAAAAACTCAATGAGATTCGAGAGGCATGACCTTCCCTTCACAAAGCCATGTTGACTGTCCTTGAGTAGACTGTACTTCAATACGTGATTAATAAGAGTAGAGAAAGGCTGATGAAAGATGAAAGTATGAATCAGAATTTTTGATCTGTGCCACTGCTTGTTTGTATTGTTCATTTCTCTAAAGGATGTTAGTTGCCTTCCAGTCTTCAGCTCAGAGCAAGCCATTAACATTTATTTCTTTTAATGAATGCTGATCAGCCTTGTACTCCAGGCAGAGCATTGTTTCTCAGTTTTAACGTTACATCAACTTGAAACATTAGCACTGTTTCACTCTCCTTTCCTGCTGTCTAATCTGCTGTATATTACAAGTTTCTTGTTTTTATTTCAGATTTTCAGCAAATGCAGGATTTTTAAAAAATCACTGTGGATGTTTTGCTATTTTTTAAATGAAAATAAATGGACTAGGTTCGACAAAGATGGTTAGTGTCCATTTCTGGCCTTATGGATTGTGATCATAGATTAATTTTTGTCTAGTATTCCTAATAAAGTCTTTAACAATTTTGAGAAAGATATATATATCATTTTAGTGATAGCTCAGAAGTCTTCATCATTTGTCTTATTGCTATTTAAAAACTAATCAGAGTATGTCTATCTCTAATTATGTGTGGTTAACTTTGAAGATAAAGAAAAGGTGCATATCACAAGATCACGAGATATAGGAACAGAAGTAGGCCCACTGGCCCATCAAGTCTGGTCCGCCACTCTATCGTGAGCTGATCCATCCACCCACTCAGCCCCACTCCCCAGCTTTCTCCCCATAACCCTTGATGCCCTGACGAATCAAATTCCTGTCAATTTCTGCATTAAATACACCCAAGGAACTCACTTCCGCAGCCACATGGTAACAAGTTCCACATGAAATGCATTTCATATCCTCAGCAGAAGTTCCCAAGCATTTGTAGTTGATCAAGTACTATTTTGAAATTGAGTCACAATTCCAATATAGAAAATTAATTGGATAATTTGTACACATCAAATCTGTCATAAACAACAATGCGATATTGACCAGATTAGTTTATTTCTAGTGTTACGTCATCATAATAATGAAGCCTTTTCTCAAATTGTGCAGTGGATCTTTTATAGGCCACATACATATTTCTGACACTAAGAGTTTATTTGGCCAAAAGCACAAAAATGCTGGAGAAACTAGGTGGGACAAGCAGCATCGATAGGAAGTAAAAGATCCAGGCCTGAAACGACGGATTGCCTTCTACTTCCTATGAATGCTGCTTGACCCACCTAGTTTCTCCAGCACTTTCGTATCTCGTTCTTGATCCCAGCAGCTGCAGATTTCCTTGTTTAACCTCTTTGGCCCAATACTCCATAAAATTCCCACCTGTGAGCGCGAGGTCTGTAGCATCAAAGTAATATTTAAAAATGATTGGTTTTCAGCCTCCATCACCCTTTGAGGAAGTTTCTAATCTCCAACAGAGATTACTCCTTTACTCTAGCACTGGATTGTCAGCCAAGATTGTGTCATCGAGGCACCAGTTTGTCGGGGTGAGGAGTGGGGTATTACAACAACAATGTGGTTAATTATAAGGACCAGAATGTAGAGCCCTGGAGTATTGATCTAGAGAGGTGCAGCTGAATCCCATAACCCCATTTCAGAAACTGAAGAATTTAAACTAAAAAAAATTGAAATTGCTTAAAATGTGGTGTCAATAATGAAAACCAGAAAAAACTGTTACCAATCCTTGTCTGTATGATTGATCCCTTAACCACTTCTTCAATTCAAGGGCAATGAGGGATCTTAAAAAATATACCCCCTGAACAAACCTCAGACTTGGTGGCAAGAAAACAAACAATGATCCAACAGGGATTTCTTTAAGAATGAAAAAGACAGAAATCATTCTGCCAAGTACAAGAACTTTTAACTTTACAGTTTCAAGTGAAATGGGAAATCAGCAGTGCCCTACTGGGAGGAGAAATTGGTCCTGTTTGGTTATATTAATCTGGCTCCAGCAGTGCCCTACTGGGAGGAGAAATTGGTCCTGTTTGGTTATATTAATCTGGCTCCAGCAGTGCCCTACTGGGAGGAGAAATTGGTCCTGTTTGGTTATATTAATCTGGCTCCAGCAGTGCCCTACTGGGAGGAGAAATTGGTCCTGTTTGGTTATATTAATCTGGCTCCAGCAGTGCCCTACTGGGAGGAGAAATTGGTCCTGTTTGGTTATATTAATCTGGCTCCAGCAGTGCCCTACTGGGAGGAGAAATTGGTCCTGTTTGGTTATATTAATCTGGCTCCAGCAGTGCCCTACTGGGAGGAGAAATTGGTCCTGTTTGGTTATATTAATCTGGCTCCAGCAGTGCCCTACTGGGAGGAGAAATTGGTCCTGTTTGGTTATATTAATCTGGCTCCAGCAGTGCCCTACTGGGAGGAGAAATTGGTCCTGTTTGGTTATATTAATCTGGCTCCAGCAGTGCCCTACTGGGAGGAGAAATTGGTCCTGTTTGGTTATATTAATCTGGCTCCAGCAGTGCCCTACTGGGAGGAGAAATTGGTCCTGTCTGGTTATATTAATCTGGCTCCAGCAGAAGGTGCTAAGGTTTAAATCTGGAATGTTAAATCTCACTGGACCTGCTTACGGCAGTGGAGCAGCCCAATCCAGATTTCCATTGTGTTCGATTACAAAAGTAATAACTAACCTGATTGTTAGAAAATGACTTGGAGCAGCACCTGATAAATAACAACTTGATTCTTATTAAAAGAAACCCACCTGGTTCATTAATGTCCTTTTGGGAAAGAATTCGACTAACTCAAATGATACTGCACACTGTGTGCTTTACTTTTACTGCCCCCCAAAGTGGTCTATCAAGCATTTTTTGTGCACCATAATTAGGGACAGTCAATAAATATTTGCCACAATTATGAATGAAAGCATGTTCAAATTCCATTTTTTTACTTCACTGGAGGCAGAGAGCAAAGCAGTAAAAGTTATGCTACTATATATAATAGTGAACAAAACATATTTTAATAAATGTATTACTGAAGATATGTCGGTTCTGTATCTTTGCCTTCGCTGCATAAAGGCCTGTTTGACCTGCTAAGCTTCTCCAGGATTTTGTTTTTACTTCTTATTACTGAAGCTATAGTAATTACTGTATTGAAACAATAATAAAACATTAGAAACATGTTTCATTGACTGTATCTCTACTTCCACCCAGAGATATATGGGCTCCTGCTCCAAGGAATAAAACACCAAAGTTTGCAGACACTGTGATTGTAGTAAAAACAGCTGGAGGAACTCAGCTGTTCTCACAACATCCATAGGAGGTGTAGATATATTACCAATATTTCAGGCCTGAGCCCTTCTTCAAGGAATAAGTAAAGTACAGGAAGGCATAAGGATAAAGACCGAATACTGGCCAGGGGAGGAGTCCAGACCAACAACAGGTGTTAACTAGATATGTTACATGCAGAGGTGAGAATTGATTTTGATTCTGTGAAAGGAGACAGAAGGTAAAGGGGAGAGGAGAGAGACAGAGTCAGGGACATAGCTAGGGGAAAGGTAATGGGGAAGAGGAAACAGCGCAGGGGGGGGGGGGGGGGGGCAGAAGCCAGAGAAGTCGAAGTTAATGGCATCTGGTTGGAGAGTGCCCAGTAGGAGGATGTTTGTGGTTCCTCCAATATGTGGGTGGTCTCAATCGAGCCATAATAGCGTAGATCTCCCAGTGGCCACCCATTTCAATTCACTGTCAGGCCACTGGGAGATCCATGCTATTATGGCGGTCAGAGCCGAGGTGCTCAACATCAAGCTGGAGAGCAGCAGGGAGTGTAGATGGGGTGCAGAGTGCTCGACAGGTGGGAGATGTGACTGGTTGTGCGGGGAGCCTTCCAACTGGCCAGCTGATGACATTAACATCGACTTTTCCGGTTTCCTTTAAACCCTCACCCCCCCCCTTTTCTTCTTCCCCATCACCTTTCCCCAGTCTTTCTCTCCCCTTTTCCCACTGTCTCCTTTCACAGAGCCAAAATCAATTCTCATCTTTTCATATCCAATTAATACTTTTTGTTGGTCTGGACTCCTCCACCAGCCAGTGTTGTCTTTATTCTTACACTTTCCTGTTCTTTGCTTATTCCTTGAAGAAGAGCTCAGGTCCAAAATGACAGTAATATATCTTTACTGCTGCAAGACTGGCTGAGTTCCTTCAGCATTTCTGGGTGTTTTTATTGGCTGCTCTAAGTGAATGCTGAACAGTTGGAAATGCCATTGTTTAAGTTATTGTAATGGCATCTTTATTGTCAGGTGGAAGCTCGTTAATAATATTTTAAACAAGAATGGTCCCATCAGCATTATTAAAACAGATTACCTGGTTATTGTCAGGTAACTGTAGAAAGGGACTTGCATGTTTGCTTTGTGAGAGAATATTCTTCAAAAAGGGGTGGAAAGCACTATGAGAAACTCTGGAGAGATGCATAAGGCACATCATAAATTAGCTCCAAATTCCTTATCACCCCTGGCTTGGATGTATTTTGGTTTTCCTTTGTTTTTACTATTCAAACTTTTGAAACTGCTCACCAAATGCACATTTTAAAAATTTTTAAACATTTTTCACACTATGAACCATATTGACCAAAATACACACAAACATTTCCCTCTTGAATATACACAGTGTCATTTTCTTCCCTTTTTCCCCCTCCCTTCCCACCTCCCCTCCCCACCCACTAAACCAGTGGTGTCAAACTCAAATTCACGGAGGGCCAAAATTAAAAACTTGGACTAAGTCGAGGGCCGAACTAAATATTTATTGAAAATTTTCAACAACATCTGCATGTTTTCTCTTCTTTCAACATATGTAATGTTAAACTTTAGGATATAACTTTAGGAGGATAATGTTACAGGTCAGGAGTAGGTAGCACAAGTTCACCCTTTGCTTGACCTGAGGGAAACCTATTTGGTCCCTGTGGAGATGTAGTCAGCATTCACAGGCTGTGTCCATTTTGGCCTGCATCAGGACTCAGCATTTCCTGCTCACTCCTCAGGCTCTAGGCCTCTATTCACCCTCAATCCACCATCCCTCTACGACTTGTCAGCCACAAACGAGCCTGCAGATGACGTGGACATTTACCCCCTCCATAAATCTTCGTCCGCGAAGCCAAGCCAAAGAAGAACTCACCCCTCACTCCACTCGCTCTGCCTCTACCCACCCCATCCTATACACGCCCCTCTACTGCCTCTCCCCTCAACCTGTTCCTCCCTCTACCCGTCTCTCACCCTCTAATCACCCCTCCCCTACTCGCCCTGCCCCTAACTGCCCCTCGCACCACCATAACTTCCCCTGCCCATTACTCCTCACCTACACCCTCTGCCCACCCCTGCTTACCCACCCACTCAGGCCCAGCGCGCTGCCGATCAGCCTTTGCAGACAGCCACCATCTCTCTCTTCACGTGCAGGGCCGAACCAGCCGTCCCTGGGGTCTGCGTGGGTGCAAGTGCTGAAGGCCGTGGCGACTGGGAGAAGTGCGCTCGCACTGTGGAAGGGCTGTCTGGTGCCAGTCGCGCAGGGCTTGCGCTGCCCGGGGGCCGTGCGCAGCCTGCCATGCCCGTCGCGCCGACAGGAAATCACAGGCGCTCGCCAATCCGCCGCACCGCTCGACAGGTGGGAGAAGTGACTGGTTGTGCGGGGAGCCTTCCAACTGGCTTGCCAGCTGATGACATCGACAGACTTCTCGTGTTACAATGGGGAAGGATGTGCAATGAAGGGGGAGGATGGTGGGGTGACATTACCAAAAAACAGCATCGGCTCTCGCTGCAGGGCGGGCCACCTCTAATACATTTTTGAAATGATCTTGCGGGCCAAATATAATTATATCGCGGGTCAAATCCAGAGTTTGACATGTGTGCACTAAACGTTCAACATATCCAATACATTAAACCCATTAAACAATGTCATCACACAATGAAAATAAACAAGTAAATTGTGTCATCTACTTTTACACACTGGGGCAGTTCATTTCGTCTTCTTCTCATTCTGTCATTTTAGGGGGTGGAGGTCAGCAGTAGGTCCTCTCTGTTGTGTTCCATGTACGGTTCCCAAATTTGTTCGAATACTGTGATGTTATTTCTTAAATTATATGTTCTTTTTTCTAATGGAATACATTTATTCATTTCTATGTACCATTGCTGTATTCTCAGGCTATCTTCTAATTTCCAGGTTGACATTATACATTTTTTTGCTACAGCTAAGGCTGTCATAATAAATCTTTTTTGTGCTTCATCCAAATCGAGGCCAAGTTCTTGACTTCTTATATTACTTAGAAGAATGATCTCTGGATTTTTTGGTATGTTATTTTTTGTGATTTTATTTAATACTTGATTTAGATCTTCCCAAAACTTTTCTACTTTCTCACATGCCCAAATTGCATGTACTGTTGTTCCCGCATGTCCATCCACTACATTTAGACAAAAAATTTAGAAGCTGTAAGTGATGAGCAATGAAACCAAGGATGGATTAAAAAATATAGGTGTTCACAAATAAGTTAAAAATACAAGGAAACCCTCTATTTCTCAGTGGTTAAATATTTGCTGGTGAATAGTTAACAGAGGAGTATGTTCAATGTGAAAAAGTGGATGTCGAAAATGTTGTATAACTCTGGAAGTGGCCTGTAGAACAGTAGACGTTTCAATAAATAACCACAATTTACTCAGAGGGGGAAATAAAGCTTTCAAGAAAGTTTCCAAAAGAAAAAGCAAAGACTAGATCACTGATCATGTTCCTACCAAGTCTCAAACATTTCCTTTGTAACTTCAGATAAGAATACATCATGGATCATGTCTGCTTATATGTTGATGCATTAAATAATGAACTTAGAAGTATGGAAAGATTCCAATTGTAGCAATGTCAAGAATTATTTTCCACTCTCCATTTATAGTCAGAACTGGTCACATTATCCTTTGTCACGTCTTTCCATTGGTAATAAAAATGTGGGAGTATTACAAGGGCAGAATCCTAGCTTTTTCCAAACCACAGCTGATTCAGTACAAATTTGATTAATTTCACCATATTTAAAGAAACATCTGAAACTATGAATCAAATGTTGTAGCCTATTGCAGAAATTAATAAAACAACATTTTCAACTAATGAGGATAGATTTTCTTGGTCCTCCTTGAGGACCAGGCATTCTGGAAATTACATTGAGTTCAGATTGGTATTTTCTTGGAGGTCCAGTTGTCCTGAAGCATCCAAAATAAAATACTCACCCAATATTGCATTTTTCATTCAGTAATTATCTGAGATACAGAAATGTTTTAAAAATTTGGGAATACTTTAATTGAAAAAAATGAGGCACATGGAAATGAAAATGGGGGTTTATTTATTGTTATTGATCGTGAGAAACTGGAGTCTCCCTCTGTGTTATCAAATCATAATGTAATTCCTGCATGCAGCTGTAATGGAATTACAAAGTCATGACAGTACAACATTAATAGGTAGTTTGAGCATTAAGGTTTCAATAAAATAGTGGTATGATTCATTATATATTTGCTCATTAGAAAATAGGTACTGCAACTCATTCGTGTTTAGATTATTCCCTCCAGATAATCCCTCTTATGAAGTCCATTAAGTTCATATGCTTTCGTATGTTAAAATAATTGATGGAAATGCCATAATACTTGTGGGTGTGCTTTTATCATACAGCTGTACAACCAGCTGTGTAATAAAAACACAAACATCTTTCCAATAAAAAGATCCCAGCTGTGAATTTTTCACAGTAAGTGGTAACAGCATTATTTTATCTATGGACAGTAGGAATGAACTGGTAACATTGAGCCTGGAATGAACTTTGACGTATAAAAGTGGAGAGAGATCACTGCTGACTGGAATATTGTATTAAAGTTTAATGTCTTGATTCAGATGGCTGGGCATTTGATAACTATTGATTCACGTGGACTTGGTGTTCAGATAAAGTGGGATAACAATTTCAATTTGAATTTAGAAAGCACCTCCACAGGACATGTTGGAAGAATGATTAGTAAGCTTGCAAATGCCACAAAGATTGGCAGGAATTAAACAGGAATGTTCGCAGACGCTGATGTGATTGTCATGCAATTCTTCTTTGGCTTGGCTTCGCAGACGAAGATTAATGGAGGGGTAATGTCCACGTCAGCTGCAGGCTCGTTTGTGGCTGACAAGTCCGATGCGGGACAGGCAGACACGGTTGCAGCGGTTGCAAGGGAAAATTGGTGGGTTGGGGTTGGGTGTTGGGTTTTTCCTCCTTTGTCTTTTGTCAACAAGGTGGGCTCTGCAGTCTTCTTCAAAGGAGGTTGCTGCCCGCCGTACTGTGAGGTGCCATGATGCACGGTTGGAGGCGAGATCAGCCCACTGGCGGAGGTCAATGTGGCAGGCACCAAGAGATTTCTTTAAACAGTCCTTGTACCTCTTCTTTGGTGCACCTCTTTCTCGGTGGCCAGTGGAGAGCTCGCCATATAACACGATCTTATGAAGGCGATGGTCCTCCATTCTGAAGACGTGTCCTACCCAGCGCAGTTTGATCTTCAGCAGCGTGGATTCGATGCTGTCGGCCTCTGCCATCTCGAGTACTTCGATGTTGGTGATGAAGTCGCTCCAATAAATGTTGAGCATGGAGCGGAGACAACACTGGTGGAAGCATTCTAGGAGCCGTAGGTGATGCCGGTAGAGGACCCATGATTCGGAGCCGAACAGGAGTGTGGGTATGATAACGGCTCTGTATATGCTAATCTTTGTGAGGTTTTTCAGTTGGTTGTTTTTCCAGACTCTTTTGTGTAGTCTTCCAAAGGCTCTATTTGCCTTGGCGAGTCTGTTGTCTATCTCGTTGTCGATACTTGCATCCGATGAAATGGTGCAGCCGAGATAGGTAAACTGGTTGACCGATTTGAGTTTTGTGTGCCCGATGGAGATGTGGGGGGGCTGGTAGTCATGGTGGGGAGCTGGCTGATGGAGGACCTCAGTTTTCTTCAGGCTGACTTCCAGGCCAAACATTTTGGCAGTTTCCGCAAAACAGGACGTCAAGCGCTGAAGAGCTGGCTCTGAATGGGCAACTAAAGCGGCAACGTCTGCAAAGAGTAGTTCACGGACAAGTTGCTCTTGTGTCTTGGTGTGAGCTTGCAGGCACCTCAGATTGAAGAGACTGCATTCGTGCGGTACCGGATGTAAACTGTGTCTTCATTGTTGAGGTCTTTCATGGCTTGTTTCAGCATCATGCAGTAGAAGATTGAAAAGAGGGTTGGTGCGAGAACGCAGCCTTGCTTCACGCCATTGTTAATGGAGAAGTGTTCAGAGAGCTCGTTGCTGTATCTGACCCGACCTTGTTGGTTTTCGTGCAGTTGGATAACCTTTTTATCGCGCATGCAGCCATCTTCAGCGCAAACTCCGGGAGATCCAAAATGAGTGGTGGACTAGCCTTGCCAAACGAACCCAGCTCAGTGCGGACATTGGCGACTTCAGAGGTTTTTACGAGGCTATAAAGGCTGTGTACGGCCCCTCACCCCAAGTCCAAAGCCCACTGCGCAGCTCAGATGGAAAAGTCCTCCTCAGCGACAAGATTTCCATCCTCAACCGATAGTCAGAACACTTCCAATCTCTTTTCAGTGCCAACCGCTCAGTCCAAGAATCTGCCCTGCTCCAGCTCCATCAACAGCCCTTAAGGCTAGAGCTGGATGAGGTCCTCACCCGGGAAGAGACATATAAGGCAATTGAACAACTGAAAAGTGGCAAAGCAGCAGGTATGGATGGAATCCCCCCAGAGGTCTGGAAGGCTGGCGGCAAAACTCTGCATGCCAAACTGCATGAGTTTTTCAAGCTCTGCTGGGACCAAGGAAAGATGCCTCAGGTCCTTCGTGATGCCATCATCATCACCCTGTACAAAAACAAAGGCGAGAAATCAGACTGCTCAAACTACAGGGGAATCACGCTGCTCTCCATTGCAGGCAAAATCTTCGCTTGGATTCTCCTAAATAGAATAATACCTAGTGTCGCCGAGAATATTCTCCCAGAATCACAGTGTGGCTTTCGCGCAAACAGAGGAACTACTGACATGGTCTTTGCCCTCAGACAGCTCCAAGAAAAGTGCAGACAACAAAACAAAGGACTCTACATCACCTTTGTTGACCTCACCAAAGCCTTCGACACCGTGAGTAGGAAAGGGCTTTGGCAAATACTAGAGCGCCTCGGATGCCCCCCAAAGTTCCTCAACATTGTCATGCTCATGCAATACATAAAAGTAAAAGTACAAGAAACTCAGCAGGTTACGCTGCACCTATATGGAGTAAATAGTAACCAAGGCCTGAGCCTTAATATGAACAAAAAGACCGGAATAAACATTCATTTGGTCCATTTCTGACAACATTATGCCCTTTCTTCATCTCTCTGTCTCTATCTAGGGAGACAAACACTCAACAGATATTTTCTTCAATCCTACCAACTCCCACAGTTACCTTGACTCCATCTCACACCCTTTCTCTTTAAGGATTCCATTCTTTTCTTTATCTCCATCGCATCTGCCTCCAAGATGATTTATTTCATCCTTCCCAAAAAAAATGGCTTCCCCTCTACTGCCATCAACTCAGCCTTACTCCTAATCTCTCCTATTTCCTTCATATCTGCTCTGGTTCCCTCCACCCCTAGACACAAGGTCACGATTCCCCTTGTCCTCACCAACCACCCCAGCAGCCTCTGTAATTTCAGCCACCTACAACATGATCCCACCACCAGACACACCTCTCCTCCCATCTCCACTTTTTGTAGACTGCTCTCTCCAGGACTCCCTTGTCTAATCATCCCATCCTACTCATCACTCCATTGATATGCACCCCTGTAATCATAATAACTGCAACACCTGCACCTACACATTCTCCATCACCACCATTCAGTCCTCAAACCATCCCTCCAAGTGCAGCAACATCTTATCTGTGTATCTGCAGGAGTTATCTACTGCATCCGATGTCCCTGATGTGAACTCGTCTATATCAGAGATCAGTTTCAGACTGGGAGATCATTTCATTGAGCACCTTTGCTCTGCCTTCCCCCAGTGACCAATCATTTTAATTCCACATGCTATTCCCATTCTGACATGTCTGCCCATGGCCTCATGCACTGACATTATGAGGCCATGTGTAACTTGGAGGAACAACACTTAATATTCCAATTGGCATTCTCTAATCAGATGGTATTAACATCAACTTCTCCAGTTTCGTTAAACCGTCCCCTCTCCCTGTTTCCTTTCCTCTAGCCTCCCACCTGTTTTCTTTTCTTTCAGCTACTCCTACCCCCATCACCTCAGCTTTTTTCTCTTTTGCCCTCCCACCCATATCCACCTATGACCTCTTGCCTGTTGGCCTCTGTTTCTGAACCTGCTCCTTCTTCCCTCCAGGCCTCTCCTCCCACCACCCTTTTATTCAAGTGTCTGACAGATTTTTGCTCATACCTTGATAAAGACCTCAGGCCCAAAATAGTGGTTACCCTATATTTCAGAGAGATGCTCCATAACCTGCTGAGGTTCTCCAGCACTTTTGTGTATTGCAAAAGGTTGGCAGTGCTGTGGATCATGAAGAAGGTTATCCAAGGATACTGCAAGATATAGATCAGATGAAAAGATGGACAAAACATTGGCAGATGGAATTTAATTCTGGCAAGTGCAGGGTGATGCATTTGGGGTCAAGAGGTTGTAAAATACTTGGAATGAATGGCAGGTACTAAGCAATATCGATGAACTGAGGAACGGGCTTCAAGTCCATAGTTCCCTGAAAGTAGTCACACAGATCAAGATGGTGAAAAAGGCATTTGGCAAACTTGCCTTCATAAGTCGGGACACAGAATGTAAAAGTTAAGACATCATGTTGCAACTTTACAAAATACTGGTTAGAATGTGATTTGATATTCATTATATGGAGTTATGGTTGATACACTACAGGAAGGATTTGGTTGCACTGGACAGAGCGCAGAGGGGATTTACCAAGATGGGATTTACCAGGAATGGAGGACTATATTATGGGGAGAATATGTATTGGCTGGACAGATTTCCCTTGGGGTATAACAGGCTGAAAACATGTTTAAATGCCTTAATTTAGGAAACTGAAATCGAAATGAAATGATAACATAACATAACATAACATAACAATTACAGCACGGAAACAGGCCATTAGGCCCTTCTAGTCCGCACTGAACCAAACACCCCTTTCTAGTCCCACCTCCCTGCACAATGCCCATAACCCTCCATCTTCTTCTCATCCATATACCTGTCCAACCTTTTCTTAAATAATACAATTGACTCTGCCGCCACTATTTCTCCTGGAAGATCATTCCACACAGCTACCACTCTCTGAGTAAAGAAGTTCCCCCTCATGTTACCTCTAAACCTCTGCCCCTTAATTCTTAACTCATGTCCTCTTGTTTTAATCTTTCCTCCTCTTAACGGAAATAGTCTATCCACATCCACTCTGTCTATCCCTTTCATAATCTTAAATACTTCTATCAAATCCCCTCTCAACCTTCTACGCTCCAAAGAATAAAGACCTAATCTGTCCAATCTCTCCCTATACTCTAGATGCTTAAACCCAGGTAACATTCTGGTAAACCTTCTCTGCACTCTCTCCACTCTGTTTATATCCTTCCTATAATTAGGCGACCAGAACTGCACACAGAACTCCAAATGAGGCCGCACCAACGTCTTATACAATCTCAACATCACCTCCCAACTCCTATATTCCATGCAATGATTGATAAAGGCCAGCATACTAAAAGCCTTCTTCACCACCCTATTCACGTGAGTTTCTACCTTCAGGGAATGATGTACCGTTACTCCTAAATCTTTCTGCTCTTCTGTATTCCTCAATGCTCTCCCATTTACCACGTATGTCCTATTCTGATTCTTCTTACCAAAATGAAGCACCTCACACTTATCAGCATTAAATTCCATCTGCTATTTTTCAGCCCACTTTTCTAAGCAGCCCAAATCCCTCTGCAATCCTTGAAAACCTTCTTCATTATCCACTATTCCACCTATCTTAGTATCGTCTGCATATTTACTAATCCAATTCACCATCCCATCATCTAGATCATTAATGTATATAACGAACAACAATGGGCCCAATACAGATCCTTGAGGCACACCACTGGTCACCGGCCTCCAACCTGACAGACAATTATCCACTACCACTCTCTGGCCTCTCCCTTTCAGCCAATGTTCAATCCATTTGACTATCTTGACTATCTTATGTAAAAAAAAATCCTCTCAATAACAGTAAGCATGAAACTCTTAAGATTAAGGATGATACAAAGATTGGTGGTGTTGTGGACAGTGAGAAAGATTACCATAGATTAAAAGGTGATTTAGGAAGGCTGGAGGTGTGGGCTGAGAAATGGCTGATGGAATTTAATACAGATAAGTGTGAGGTATTACATTTTGGAAAGGCAAATCTAAATAGGTCATATGCATTAAATGGTAGGCTATTGAGATGTGCAGAGCAACAAAGGGATTTAGGAGTTGTGGTAAATAGTACCCTCAAGGCTGATACTCAGGTAGATGGTCTGGTGAAGAAGACATTTGGAATGTTGGCCTTCATAAATCGGAGTATTGAATTCAAGAGTAGGGAGGTTATGATGAAATTGTACAAGGCATTGGTGAGGCCAAATTTGGAGTACTGTGTACAGTTTTGGTCACCAAATTATAGGAAAGATATAAACAAAATAGAGAGCGTACAGAGAAGGTTCACGAGAATGTTGACAGGATTTCAAGGTTTGAGTTACAGGGAAAGGTTGTGCAGACTGGGGTTTTTTTCTCTGGAGCGTAGAAGATTGAGAGGGGACTTGATAGAGGTGTTTAAGATTTTAAAAGGGATAGACAGAGTAAACGTGGATAGGCTTTTTCAATTAAGAGTGGGGGAGATTCAAACTTAAGATTGACGGGGGGAAATTATAAGGGGAACATGAGGGGAAATTTCTTTACGCAAAGGGTGGTAGGGATGTGGAATGAGCTTCCGACAGATGTGGTCGAGGCAGGATCATTGGTTACATTTAAGGAAAGACTGGATAGTTACATGGATAGGAGAGGACTGGAGGGGTATGGACCGGGTGCTGGTCAGTGGGACTAGGAGGGTGGGGATTTGTTACGGCATGGACTAGTAGGGCCGAACTGGCCTGTTATGTGCTGTTAGTGGTTATATGATTATTATCAGAAAAAGTAATTCAGTGAATCAATATCCTTTAGGGAAGGAAATTCATACCCACTGCAGACCTACCAATGTCATTAATGATCCTTGCCTTTTCAGTTCAAGGACAGTAAGGGATGAACAATAAATGTCAGCATTGCCTATGACATCATATATACATCATTAAAGATCCAAACCACCCAGCACACGTTCTGTTCTCGCTGCTGCCATCAGGAAAGAATTAGAGGTGTCTCAAGACTCGCACCACCAGGTTCAGGAACCTGTATCAGACTCGAAGCCTGAAAGAATCGTGAAAAGTGTCCATTGACTGAGGCCCCTTTCAGAGAACTGAACACAAAAATCTCTGTTGTTTCTTCTGTGTAGTAATGACATGAGCATTACATGGTACAAGATGTTGTGTTTCAAACAACACATCTTTCCAGGTGGACATAAAAGATCTAATCCTGCTCTGATTAGATATCCCCTGATGTCCTGACCAATATTTATCCCTCAATCCCAATAAACAGGATATCAGGAAATAATAAAGTTGATATGTGCCAATTGACCATACTTCACATCCACTGTCATTAGTGTTCTTTAGCGATGACTTGAAATAGAAATGCCATATTTACCCATGAGTTTCTTTCTTTTTGTTTTCTCATCAAAATCTATTGGAATTGTATGTCTGAGTAGCTATTTCTACTGTGGAACTGGAGCTTCATAGAAGCCCAGACCAAGATGGGTAGCAAATTTCCTTCCATGAAGGAGATTGGAAGGGCAGATTTTTTTTCTAAAAACTCGGAACCTTCCGTACTCCGTTGAGGACATCCGGTCCATGACCAGACGCTGCCAGAACTGCGCTGAATGTAAGCCGCAGTTCTACCAATCCGAAAAAGCACATCTCATTAAAGCCACATGCCATTTTAAACGGGTCAGTGTTGATTTCAAGGGCCCCCTACCCACTACGAATAGGAATGCCTACTTCCTGACGGTGGTGGATGAGCTTTCCGGGTTCTTCCCCTTTGCTATTCCCTGCCCGGATATGACCTCAGCAACGATAATCAAGGTGCTGCACAGTATCTTCACTCTGTTTGGGTACTCGGAGAACATCGACAGTGATTGAGGGACCTCGTTCATGAGTGAGAAAGTGCGACGGTACCTCATAGCCACCAGCAAGACCACCAGCTATAACCCCAGGGGTAATGGCCAGGTGGAAAGGGAAAACGCCACCATCTGGAAGGCTTTAGTTCCAAAAACATACTGGTGTCCCACTGGCAGTTCGTTTTGCCCGAAGCGCTCCATGCCATCCAATCGCTCCTGTGCACCGCGACTAACACCATCCCACATGAAAGCTTGTTTGCTTTCCCAAGGAGATTAGAGAATGGTGCCTCCATTCCTCCTTGGCTGGAACCCCAGGGCCGGTCCTGCTTTGGAAACACACGAGGGGCCATAAGATGAATCCATTGGTGGAAGCGGTATACCTCATACACACCAACCCTTAATATGCGTTTGTGAAGTACCCCAATGGCCACAAGGACACTGTGCCTATCTGAGACCTGGTGAGGGCCGGGGATCCCGAAACTGCCCTGCCTGCCATCCATCCCATGGAGCAGACCACCCCACACGAGAGCACAATACTGGAGGATGAGCCACCCTGCTCCCAACTCCAGGAGTCGGTCCTCCGGGAGACATCAAACCCCACTTCCTCCCGGGAGCCCTCAATCATCACCCTGACCCAGACTGTTCCCTCCCTTGCCCCCTCCAGGACCACTTACCCTCCCAAACAGCAGAGCATGGTCACACCTGCCCCCCGGCGGTCCCGCAGAAGGAGGAAGTCGCTGGTGCGGCTAAACCTCTAGTTAGATTTTTAAAAATTCTCTTCTCTCTTGTTGTGTCAAAAGGGAGGGGAGGTTTCTGTTTAAAAAGAGGGGGTGAATGTAATGGTATGGATTGTATGTACTATTTGGTTGGTAAAGGCTCGGGCTGGCCCGTGCCCTGATGACACTCTCCCCTGGACTCCTCCCCTGTGACCCAGGCCATAAAGGTGGAGTCACCTCTCCCTTCCCTGCACTTCCCTAGCTTGGATCCGGGCCAGCTCAAGCCTTGTGTACAATAAAGCCTATCGTTCCCCTCAGACTTTGTCCTTGTGATTAATGGGGCAACTGGTAGTGCCCAACATTTGGTCTTTATTCCTGTGTAGAAGGTTGAGAGTGGATTTGATAGAAGTATTTAAGATTATGAGAGGGATAGATAGAGTTGATGTGGATAGGCTATTTCCCTTGAGGGTAAGAGAGATTGAAACAAGAGGTCATGAGTTAAGAGTTAAGGGGCAAAAGTTTAGAAGTAACATGGGAGGAACATTTTTACTCAGAAAGTGGTGGCTGTGTGGAATGAGCTTCCGGGAGTAGTGGCAGCAGGATCAATTTTGTAATTTAAGGAAAAATTAGATAGGTATAGGGATGGGAGGGGAATGGAGGGTTATGGGCAGGGTACAGGTAGGTGGGAGTAGAAGAGAGGACTTGGTTCGGTGAGGACTAGAAGGGCCAAAATGGCCTGTTTCCATGCTGTAATTGTTATATGGTTATATTGATTAGAATTTTTTGTGAATTAAACTCGCAGGGTGGATAAAGGAGAAAGTGTAGTTATGGTGTCTATAGATTTCCATAAGGCATTCAGTAAAGTACACAGAGGATAAAACATACAGAGTAGAAATGGTAATTTGGGCCATAATGTCTGTGCTGAACATGATACCAGATCAAACTAACTCTGCTGCTTGCACATGATCCATATCCCTCTATTCTCTTCATATTCAAGTATCTATCTTGAAGTTTTCAAAATGCTACTATCTTATCTGCTTCCACCACTATCCACGACAGCCCTTTGTAGGCACCTCTCCCTCTGTGTAAAAAAATCTTGCATTGAAGATGAATGGGGATACACAGAGCAAGTTCCTTAGTTTACAATATTTTTACGTTGGGAAAAGATTCTCATGGTCTAACCTATCTATCTATGCTTCTCATAACTTTATAAACTTAATCAGGTGACCCCCTCAGTCTGCGACACTCCAGAGAAAACAACCCACGTTTGTTCAACCTCTATTTAAAGCTTAAAATATTTTACTGTAGAAAATAAGATCTAGTGATGGTACATTAAGATGGTGAAGAAATTGGCTGTCTTACTAAAATCTGAGTCAGGATTAAATGGATCATCTTTATTTTTATTGTATGTATATTTGTCCTGCATATGTATTGCTTGTGTGTATCTGTGTTATGAACGGTTGTGTATTTGCACATTCTGCACCAAGGACTGACGAACGCTGTTGTACTTGATCAATCGGATGATAAATGAACTTGATCTTTGAGTTGGCAAGCCATAACTAATGAACTGCCACAGCCTCAGCTACTACAAATTTATATTCATGACTTAGAGAAAGGAATGACAAGGCAGCAGCCAAATTGGCTTATGACACAAAGATGAGTGAGAAAGAATTTTGTGAAGAGGATATAAAAAGATTGCTGAAAGTCATCAAGAGGCCTCTGAGTTCAACTTAATTTCCCCACATTCTAAATTTGATTCGACGTCCTAGCATAGCTAACAAAATGTACAGGCCCCCTTTTTTTAAGGTAAGTGTTCCGTGTATTTGTTTCTTTAAGGTCATATTTAAAAAGAAATGATGTATAAACTTGCCCTCTGGTGCTAAAATGATTTGGAATAACTGGTATATTGATTTCATCTTCTGAAATTTGATTCAATTGGTCTAGAAAACTGGATTTTAGAAGCAAAGTTCACACTACACTTAATTTCACATATTTTAGCACATACAACTCAAACTCCTTTAAAGCATCCTATATTACAATAACCATAGAAACAAAGAGGGACAAACTACGAGACATAACAAAGCCACTCATTTACCACATAGACAAATTTCACAGCTCCACGTTACCTCATCTCATTCAGTCCCTTCTTTCTTCAGGAATATTCTAGTCTATGGAGCCCATGCTATCCATATAATATCATCAATGCCACAAAATGAAAGTCATTTCAAACTAGCTATCATATTCCAAAATAGCCTGTAGATGTACGTGAATAAAGCAGGAAGCTAAGGATGGTCCTGCCAGTAGACAAGTCACTTCTGGAGCAACCTCTATGGAAAGCCAACAAAATGAATCCTAGCTATACTGTAGATCCAAATAAGAAGAATTTTTTAAATTTTTGACAGACACCCAACCAATTCCAATTAGGATCATTAAGAAATCTATGGCAAAGAGAGGAATTGCATCTATCCACCTGAGATGAAAGGACATGGTAAAAGCCACCCCTAATTGAAGTATTTGTGAAAAGTGTGGATCGGTTACTTAAGAGTGTGGATGAACAGAGGGCAATTTGGGTCCAAATCCAAACATCCCTCAAGGTTGCCGCACGGGTTGATAGGATAGTTGAGAAGGCCTGGTTTTCATTAATAGTGAGATTGAGTTCAAGAGTAGAGAGGTCATGTTGCAATTCTACAAATCTCTGGTGAGACCACATTTGGAGCATTGTGTTCAGTTCTGGTCACCTCATTATGTGGAAACAATAGAGATGGTGCAGAGGAATGGAAAATAAGCCTTATGAGACAAGGTTAGCAGAGCTGGGAATTTTTCTCTTTGGAGCTTAGAAGGATGAGAGGAGACTTGATAGAGGTCTACAAAATTATGAAAGGCATAAATAGGTGGACAACTGGTGCCTGTTTCCCAGGCAGGAATAGCAAACACCAGAGGACATGAGTACAAAGAAAGAGAGAGAAGTTTAGGAGAGACTATGTTGCTTGTTTCTAGATATCTCCACCAGGGGAAACATCTAACCTATCAACCATATGAAGACATTTTGTGTGTTTTGGAGATAACCCCTCATTCTTTGTAACTCAAGAAAATATAAGCCCACTCTGCTTAATCTTTTATCAAATTAACAAACCCAGTATCCCAGGAATATCTCAGGCGAATCTTCTTTGCACTCCATCTGCGTTAATGCTTCCTTAGATGGAAAAGCCAGGACTACGAATAATATTTCAGATGCAATCTCACCAAGGCCTCATAAACTGGAGAAGGATATCTCTATCATTTTACTCAAATCTTCTTGCAAAAAAATAAATTTCCCTTGCTAATTATCTGCTGTGTCCGTCATACAAAATGGCCCTATTCTCAGATTTGAAGCTCAAGGTTACATTCATTGCCACATTTTCTGAGGTACAGTGAAAAGATTTGTTTTGTATGTTAACTAGCAAATCTAACAATGTACAAGGACTGCAGATTAAAAACACAGTGCAGAGAGTGGAGTGACAGTGAGAAATCAGTTTGACCAGTGCAAGGGGCAACATTAGATGACTGCAATGAGGGTTGATAGTAGCAGGAAAGAAACTGTTTTTGAATCTGGTGGTGCATGGTTTCAGAGCCTTGAATCTTCTTCCCAATGGGAGAAGTGAGGGAAGAGCTTCCTGTCATTATGAGATGAGACCCTTAGTAAGTTAGCTGCTTTTCTAAGGCGTAAATGGTGTTGATAATGGTCTAAGCTGTGTTCATCATCCTTTACAGTTTCTTGCAGTCTTGGTGGATCAGCTTCCGTACTACACACTTGATGTATCCTGACAGGAAAACCTCACTCATACATCTATAGAAGTTACTGAAGTCATGCCAAATTTCCTCACACTCTTGAAGAAATAGAGGTGTTGGTGTACCATCTTGACCATCAATGTGGTTAGTCCAGAAGGTTGTTGGCAGATTATTTTCTCCTTAAGAACTCAGACACTATTATCTCCACCTCAGCGCGATCAAAGAATGGTTGATGTTTTGAGTCAAAACTCTTCATCAGGACTCTACTTTGGATCATTCTTTTTCTCCCACTGACCCTACTTGACCTGCTGAGTTCCCTACAGACTGTGCTTGGCTTCAAATTCTTGCATCTGCAGACCCGTGTTTCTCCTGAATCCAGATGTCACCAAATATCAAAACCCCTGATTATTTAAGCAAATATTCTAACTTTCTCTTTTTTAAAAGTGGATGTCCTCAACCTGGCTTGTCCTAACTTTTGTCTAACTTGCATCCTTTCAGTGACCACACTGCCAAGCAGATGTGAATTATCAGCAAACTTTGCACAAACTCTCGAGCCAGAGAAAAAGGAAGGGGAAAACATTCAAGAGGGAGGAAAGTGGAGAAGATTGACAAGGAGATGGGTAAGGAACAATGAATGGAAGGAACAGCCAACTGTTCTTTATTTTTTACTTGGCCAAGAGGCCAACTATGAAAAAAAACAAGTTAAGCATGCTGGAGTGCATTTTGTGGAAAGTGAAGCAATCGTGGGTCTGTAACCCTTTGCAGAGCCATCATGTTGACGTTTTCTCTTTCTATTGACGCTGCCTAATACATTGCGATTTAGTGTTTTCTCTTTTTATTTCAGGTTTCCAAGATCTGAAATAAAAATTTTACAGATTTTATTTATATCCGATAGGTTCTTGGTTCAGGAGAAACAGAAATGCTCACCTTGCACTTGCACAGCTCACAGTCCTCCCAACACCAGCCTTGCCTTTCCTCTCCGGCAGGAGAGCTGCCTTGAGTAAATAGAGGCATTGAAATTTGGCCTTTGGTTGATATGTCAATGAACACAGATCACCACCCTTCCCTGTACGATTGTTGTTGGTGCATCTTAGGTATTTGCGTGGTAAGAATTTCAGTGCATCTGTACATTGTACTTGGGTATAATCTCATATCATAGAAAATAATGTTTGTAATTATTGAACATTAAACAGTGAAATAATGTGAGAAAAGAAAATGGTAGAAGTGTAGAGGCATAATTTAAATATTATATCCAAAAATAAAGCAAACATTCACAAGTTTTAACATCCATAAAATTGGCGTCTGCCTTCCTTTAGTTTATTCTTCCGTTTCCAATGGTCCCTTTTTCTCCTCCCAGCATGAATCTTGCGCAACTCAACTTGCCTACCCATTGGCCTTATTCACATGTGCGCATGCATGTTACCAATGGCAGCCATCTTGTGCATGCGTACCACCTCCTGTGTGCGTCACTCCAAATGAAAATTTGCGGCGACAGGTCCAGGTAGGTATGCGACCGCAACAGAAGAATCAGTTTGGACACCAATGTACTTACGCAATTAAACTTGAACCTTTTAGGGCATGACCAGCATGTGGTCTATTTAGCGCTCCACTACAAATGACAGATACTGAAACTGGTGGGTTTAACATGGCCAAAGTAAATGTGGGCCCATAACATGACTTCTCACTCATTCTTGAAGATCTTGAGAATCTTTATTATATCTTTATTACTTCTTTGCCTTTGTGGGTAAAAAAATCCAAATCTCAAAACCTCAAATTGAGTAGAAAACATTGATGATTAGATCACCTTTGGTCACCCAGAAGTGAGAGGCATGTGGGAATTGGAATCAGGGGATTTAAAAAACACGTCACTAGCAAATAAGAATCCTCACTGATGACATTTCGGAACTAACGCCAGGGAAGCGTGGAAGTCTGTGTCACTCTCCAAATTGATGTTTGTACCAGGCAAACAGCAGATCTGTGAAGCTTTGAACCGTTCGCCAAACTGAGCAAGGGTGCACTGTGGCTTCCTGGCGAGGCCAGGGCTGTTAAAGTGCACTGGAGACAGCTTTCCGTGTATTGGACTCAAAGAAAGTGGAAGTGTCCTCTCGAATTTACACATTCTTGCCTTCAGCAGAGCATGCCACAACTGAAACAGCAAAGCATAGGCCTTGACACCTGAATGGGAGGGGATGATGGTGGGGTGATGTCATCACCACAGAGGGTGATATGGGACTAGGATGGAGCCATAGAGGATTTCCTAGCTGCATGTCTGCACTGCAGCTCCCTCATGATTTCCTACAGCTGCCTTCAGGCAGCTTTAAGAACTGCTGGTCAGGCTGCTCAGTCAAGTGAAATTTTAAAATTTAAATTTAAACATACCTTTCACCCACGAGCCCATGCTACCCAATTACACCCAAATGACCTACACCCCTGGTATATTTTTTAAAGAGTGGAAGGAAACCGGAGCCTCCTCTCCCCCCTCCCCCCAGGGAAAACCCATGTAGACATGGGGAGAACAAACTCCTTACAGACAGCATGGGATTCGAACGCTGGCGCTGAAACAGCGTTGTGCTAACTGCTGCACTAACTCTGCCACCATATTAAATATTAAAGTTCCTCAGGCTCCAAAGACTATTAATAAGGCTTGACTACCCTATTTTGTGACTTGTCAAATGCTAGCTGGTGGTGCCTCAGAAGATCATCAAATTTCCCAAACATCAACAAACCCATCATTTTGGCCTGAATTTGTGAGAAGCAAAGTATGAATTGCCCCCGCTGAATCTTCCCACACATCTATATAATGTTTGTGAATATGATAGTCCAGAGTACATAGTGCAAAGAAAATTACAGGAGAACTACTGAGTAGAGTCATTCAGCATGGAATAGGCCCTTTTGCCTGACTCCTCCATCCCGACTAAGATGGTATTCTGAGCTTGTCTACATTTTGTCCATATCCTTCAAAGCCATTTCTATCCATATATCTATCCAAATCCTTTCAAAATTGTTCATTAGATGGATCCAAAAAGTTGGATGTGGCTCTTAGAATCAAAGGATACAGAAAGAAAGCAGGAGTTGAGTACTGATATCACATGATCAGCCGTAATGATATTGAATGGTGGTGTAGGCTTGAAGGACAGAATGGTCAACTAACGGACATATTTTCTATGATTCTATGAAAGAGTTTTTCTTTCATTTCCTTAAGCCCAACATCATCTCTCTTGCAGTCCCTCTGAATAAGTGATAACTTGTTTCTACTTCAAATTCTGAGATGATTGGTGAGAATAATTGAAGCCCACAGATGGGACAGGAGATGATTGCAAGTGGAGGGAGAGAAACAGGGTGGTAGTTTGAGAGAGTGTACTCCTTCCTTCATTTATGCACCCCCCTACGCAAAGCTTCAAGGTTTTCAATCCCATCCCAAAAGCTCTTACTCCATTTTAAGTAGTTCTGGGCCCAGATTCCCACAGTCAGAGGGGTGTGTGGCCCATTTCAAGGAGCTTTGATGCGCTGGCATTAATTATTTCCCTTTTACCTGGTCATTTCTTGGCATGACAAGAGTTCCGAAGAGTGAGTTTGTTTCAGGAATCTAGTGAGCTGAATGTGTGTAATCAGCACTGAGGTTTTTGAATGGGAGGGAAGGCCATTAATTTGCTTATCTCATCAGTGGATTTGGAAATTCTGCAAAGGTGGTATCTCTGCTATCCTTTAAGATGGCTGCTTTAAGATGGCTGCTTTAAGATGGCTGCTTTAAGATGGCTGCTTTAAGATGGCTGCTTTAGGTGGTCCAAGTTTCAGAAGCATTAAAGAAGGCTGGGATCACAGCTGCTCATGAAAACTTATGTTGACCTTGAGGACTTATCTTCTAATAATTTTTTCTTCAGGTGGCCACAGTCTGTCCTGGGTCACTGAAAGTGATAGTGAATTCATCCATCGATGTTTGGCCCTGTTGAAAGTTCACTCTTGAGATGTGGTAAGTTCAGGATCTCAGCATGCACATTATTGATACAGTGTTATATATCAGGAGGAGGATGCTGAGTGCAAGGCATCTTCCCTTCTACACCTCAGTGAACAAGTCAATAATAATTTGGAACTCCGTCTCCTAATATGCAGAACCACAAGTTACATCTGGGTGCTCAACCACCAACGTTCAGTTGACCTTGGCTCTAAAATGGAGACCATATAAATTGAACAGTTTCCCATTGTTAACTCCACTCCAATGGGAAGCTTATTAGCAGGAAGATGTGGTATTGCGGAGAGAAAGATTAGGAAAAGTGTTCTTCTTTGGCTTGGCTTCGCGGACGAAGATTTATGGAAGGGGTAAATGTCCACGTCAGCTGCAGGCTCGTTTGTGGCTGACAAGTCCGATGCGGGACAGGCAGACACGGTTGCAGCGGCTGCAGGGGAAAATTGGTGGGTTGGGTGTTGGGTGTTGGGTTTTTCCTCAAGTGTAGGGGTAACTAAAAAGGCATGCCTGTCACCAGTTTGTAATGAGATTGAAAGAAGTGAGAAAACCATGCCCTACTGAGTTTAAAAAGCAAGAGGAAAACAGGGACCCCGTGTGTTCAAAAGGAGCCCGGTAAGCCAGATACTGAACTATCAGGATTACCAAACGACAGGATTGTGGATTATTGGAGTTTTAATATTTAAAATGGACCTGGACCTTTTGAGATCAAGTTTATTGTCACATGCAGCGATAGAGCTCGTTTTGCAGGTATTCAAGTGCCTAGTGCAGGATTGGAGAGAGCAGAGGGAAGCATCATTTTACTATTTGGGGCTCATTCAGGAGTTACAATGGAAAGAAAGGAAAGAAACTGTCCTTGAATTTGGTGGCGTGTTATCTAAACCCAGAACATAGCCATTCTCTCCTACCGCAACTTCAACACAGCTATCGTGTTAATATCATATTACTACCTTCCAGAAATCAAATTTGCTTATTTCATTGTAACTTCAGAGGAATACATTAAATTATTAATCCTGTGTCCCGTTCTATTAAAGTTAATATACCAGATAACATTCTCATTGTAAATCTGAGGTGGATTTTTATAATGCTAGAACACAGAAATTCTTGTGGGGTGTAACAAATATGCATTATGGCCTTAAAAAAAATTGAGCAGCAGGAAATCTGAAAGACATGGAAAAGTGAGAAATAGACAATAGGTCCAGTAACATCTGGAATAAGGAAAGATGGGTCAGTGAATTACGCAAGGTCTGGTCATGCTCTCTGGAAGATTTCCATTGTTCAGAGGCTGGAATAGACACCTATTGGCTTTCTAGTCAACCTAGAGCAGAACTATGTCAGCTTGCAAGAGCCAGATCTCAAGATAGAAAGCTTTCCACTTTAAAATTACTGAGAGTAAACAGTCAGTTTGAATAACATACTCCATAATGTTTCGGATAAAGATACTTTTCCCTTCATTTGCCCCTGTAGCTCCACAGTTTTAAATTTGTAATCAAACAATTCACAAGTGATTAAAGTGCACGTTCCAGATCATATTCAAGGTATGCATTTTGATTTAACCATTTGGAAATGACATTTGGTTTTATAGGTACTTGTGATTACTCAGGCATGTCTAATGGCTTCATTGGTGCAGGTATAAAAGAACTAAGTTTGCTTTTAAGCTTTTGATCACCTTTGGAATCTGTAGTTGTCATTTTTTAACATGAGGACTAGAGTTGTGCCAATGGAAGTCAAAGAAGCCGTTATGAAGCTGAGAAACAAGAATAAAACAATATGAGACATTGCCTAAACTTTAGGATCAACTGTTTGGAACATTATTAAGAAGAAAGAGGGTACTGGTGAGCTCAGTCATCACAAAGGGAATGGGAGGCCAAGGAAGATCTCCTCTATTGATGACAGGAATACTTATCTTGAAGAAAAATCCCCCAACACCTGTCCGACAGATCAGAAACCCTCATCAAAAAGCAGATGAGGATGTGTCAATGACTACATGAACAGAAATACAGAGGCTACCCTGCAAGATGCAAACCACTAATTAGCCACAGGAACAGGATGGTCAGCTAGTAGTTTGCAAATAAGTATTTAAAAGAGCCTGTGTAGCTTGACTGCTACTCACAGTGTGGGGAGGTTAAGCTCTGAGATTTATTGAGGCTGGAAAGACTCCTTTTATACAGTCGGAGTTCCTGCCGTTTGTTTGATTGGCCGACAGCAGCCGCATGAAGAACAACAGCGGGCGGGGACATTCTTGCATGTGAATACCCTCCTCCCCCAGCCTGTTCGCTGGGTGGCTTGGTGTTATGCTGCTGTTTACTACTGTGCACGCTGCACGATATGCCGGCTCGATCTCTGCAGTGGCGGACCACCATATGATCCTCCCCCCAGAACCAGCACTGCAGTTCATAGTGTCCTTGGATGTATCCCCAATGTCTTTGGTGGTCTGCCTCTGTGGCAAGGTGCTGGCGTCTCCACGGGTTGTGCCGGGTCCATGCGTGCTGGCTTGAGCCTGTCTGCAGTGAAGACCTCTGGTTTGCCTCCGATGTCCAGTTCGAAGGTGGCCCCGTTGTTCCGGATGATTTAGAAGGGGCTTTCGTAGGGCTTCTGTAGTGGTGGCCCTCTGCGCACGAACACATACAGTCTTGGAGTTCTTTAGGGATGTTAAACTCGGCTTGCCTGTGTCTAGAGGGTAGGATCGGTGCCAGGTTACCGACTTTTTCCCATAGCCTGTCCAGGAAGGTGGTTGTATCCTCCTGTTGACCTCTGTCCGGTGGGACGAAATCCCTGGGGACAATGAGTGGAGTTCCGTAGACGAGCTCAGAGGAGGATGTGTGGAGGTCTTCCTTCGGGGCTGTACAAATCCCCAGCAGTGCCCATGGCAGTTCGTCCACCCTGTTGGGGCCCTTGAATCTGGTCATAAGGGCAGCCTTGAGGTGCCTGTGGAAGCGCTCAACCAGCCCGCAGGGTAGCTGGAGGTAAATTGGAGGTTATGTGGCATGGTAGCCTGAACCTTGCCACCCAAGATGAGATGAGTGCCTTGGCGCAGGACCTGGTGGATGTGTCGGCCAGGGGGATTGCTTCTGGCCACCGGGTGAAACGGTCGACCACCATGAACAAATAGCTGAAAACCTGTGTGACTGGTAAGGGTCTCACTATGTCCATGTGAATGTGGTCAAACCTTCATTCCATTGGCTTAAAAGGCTGCGGGGGTACCTTGGGGTGCTGCTGTATCTTGGCTGTTTGGCACTGTGAGCACGTCTTGGCCCACTCACTGACTTGTTTCCACAACCCATGCCACGCGTACTTGCTGGCCACCAACTGGACCGTGGTCCTGATTGATTGATGTGCCAGTCCGTGGATGGAGTTGAAAACTTGACGCCTCCATGCTGTTGGGACGATAGGTCAAACCTGCCCAGTACCCAGTGGGTAGAGTTAGCTGTGCTGACTGGGATGTCCTGAAGCTGCATCTCCGTGACAGCGGTCCTGTACTGAGGTATCTTGTCACCCAGTGTCACAAAATCCAGTCTGTTAGAGAGTGGATGCTCTGTCTCAACAAGGCGTCCGCGACTACCCTGTCTTTTCCCGAGATGAGCCTTACGTTGGTGGTGTAAGACAAGTGTCTCTGGCGGGCTAACCAGAGATCAGAGATCTTGGCCAGGGCGAATGTCAGTGGCTTGTGGTCCGTGAAAGCTCTTCCCTCTAGGAAGTACTGGAAGTGGCAGATGGCTAAGTACAATGCCAGTAGCTCTCTGTTGAAAGCACTGTACTTTAGCTCAGGGGGCCGCAGATGTTTGCTGAAGAAAGCTAGCAGATGCCAACTTCCTTCTATCTGCTGCTCCAGAACTTCAAGAATCGACCATGATGGCTGTGGATGCGTCTAACTTGGGGTGGGCCAGGAGTGCAGCATTAGCCAAAGCTTCCTTCACTTCCACGAACGCTCGTGCAGAGTCACCTGATCTAAATCCAATTGAGCATGCCTTCCAAATGCTGATAAGAAAACTTGAGAAGACAAGCCCCTCAAATATTATGGTGCCCTGAAATGAGGGGACTATGTATATAAAGTTGTAATTTCTAAATGGTCAAATGAAAATGTATTCACATAACCTTGAATAAAATCTGGAATGTGTACTTTAATTACATGTGAATTGTTTGACTACAAATTTAAAACTGTGGAGCATAGGGAAAAATAGAGGAATAAAAAAGTGTCTTTGTCCCAAACATTGTGGAGGGCACTGCATTTGGTTAGCAATGTTGTTTTTCATTATTTTGTATTATAAATAATCATTCCTTCATTTATACTGACCATTTCTAGAGTTTGGAATGTTCTTATCGCATTAAAATGTAAAAATGGGGAAAGTGAAAGGATGGGGAGTAGTGATATGTGAGGCATTTCATTTGTTTACTTATTAGATCTGGGTGTCACTGACAACTTCCCTGAACTGACAGCAACAGGAAGTGGCAGATCTGTTGACAGGAGAGATGGACAGTCCTGAGTAAATTTGACAATCCAGTTATTCCACGATTACTATTACTGATATCAGCTTTTTAAATACCCCGGCAGCAACTGTGGATTAAAACATCTGTCTCTGAATGAATGGAAGGAGGTCCAGTATCCAGTAATTTCAACCAGCATTTGGCTGTTTTCAGCATTCTATTTAAAAACAATCAGTCGCAGATACTGAGAAATAAACCAAAGCTCTTGATAGATGGTGAAATGTGGTGTGAAATAGAACTGTCTTACAGGGGAGACTAGTTGTACTTACTTAAAGTCAAGTGAAGGCCTAAATAATTAAAGCAGTTCATTTATCTCATCTCCTTCATTCTTAACAACCTGGGTTATCACCCTGGATTCTGATTGAAAAAGCATAAATGAGAAAGGATCAGAGAGAGACTGAAAAACGGACTCACTGTAGAATCTCCCTGAAAATTATTATGATATTCCAATCAACAGTATGACCTAGAGTATAACCCTAAGCCTACTAACATGTTATATATAAGAAAGCAGCTTTTATTTGTGTTATTTTAAAAGTATTTCTAACCTCGCTCATCTTATTAAACCACAATCGCTGCAAGACATGATCTCACTAACAAACCACCTACTCTGTCTGGTTTTCCTTGAATGTATTTAATGGTACACCTCAAAACCCAGAGTGTTAATATGCAGAAAGCTACCTTCAGCACAGTCGAAATAAGACGCGAGCCTTTCCATTTTTGGTTTGTAATGGCTTCGATTTCAAAATAGCCTTAAGGAATATTCCACTCTGAAGCCTGAGTGCATATAGAAATGATAACTGGTTTCTTTTCATAAGGCAGCATTAAATCATGGAGCACATGGTCAACATCTTTTTCCCAGGGTAGGGGAATCTAAAACTACAGGGCATAGATTTAAGAGGATAGGAAAATGATTTAGAAGGGATTTCACACAGAGTGCAGTGGGTTTCTGGAATGAGCTGCCAGAGGAACTGGTAGAGGTGGGAACAATGGTAAAGTTTTTAAAAAATTTGGACAGGAAATAGGAAAAGTTCAGACAAATGTGACTACCTTGGCCAAGCATGGACAAGTTGGGTTGAAGTATGTGTTTACATGGTGCAGAACACGATGATTCTGTGAGGAAAAGTTAGGAATGATCTCAATTCAACAATTTGGAAAGTAGTTTTTAGTAGAGATTAAGATTTGAGACTACATTTATAAGTTTTCCTAATCCTCAAATAAAGATTTTCTACCACTTAAACTGACAAGATCATGAACTGCATTAGGTTGATTTCTCATATTTCTGTTTTCACCTCTTTACCTTCTTCCTAGAATCATAAATTGGATCCTCCTTGTCTTCAAGTTCAATGGATCATTTATTAACATTTCTGACTCTTCTGAACATAGAGCAGGTGCAGCACAGGAAATGGCCCTTTGAACCCTACTGTTTGCACCCAGCATGATGCCCAATTAATCTAAATCTCCAGTGCTTGAATATTTCCTAAATGTTCATGTATCAATGTGAGATCACAGAAATGCCTTTGTTCTTTCAGTTGAGATTTTTAAAAAAAGGCATTATTTCAAAAGAAAAGCAAGGATGTTATCACCAGTATTCTGGCCAACATTTATCCTTCATCAACATAGCTAATACAACAGACAAGACAGCTTTTCCCAGAAATTCACGGGTTTAATGCAATTAGATTAGATTTAGATTTCAGATTTATTGTCAGAGTACATACATGACATCACATCCAACCCTGAGATTCCTTTTTTTCTGTGGGCATGACAGAATTACCACTAATTGGTAGTGCAAAATTAAATTGTACACAGCATAAACATGCAAACAAAAACTGTAAATGGATAATTAATGTAAACAGGCAGAACAAGAGAAAATCAATATAAACTTATACTCCACATTAATCTAACCCTCTCCCCCTACTCCCCACAGCCCAATAGAACATAGAAATATAACGGTTGAGCATCCTTCCATTGTGAAATATAGAGGGTGTTGGAGAAGGAAATTAGAAGAGCATCATGAGGCCATGAAGTATCCTGTAGGCTTAAAGGGAATTCTAAGTCATTCTAAAAGTACATTAGGAGCAATAGGGTAGCCAGGGAAAGAATTGGTCTCCTGAGTGACTAAAGGGGCCTAGGGGATCTGGATGAGGTCCTATATGAATATTTGTCATCTCTTTTTAACAAAGAGGACATGTTGGATGTTGAGTTTAAGGAAGGTTACATTAATAGTGTGGAGCATATTAGTATTGAGAAAATGGTGGTGTTATATTTATTGGAGCACAAGTGACAGTTTGAGTTTGAAAATATATTGCTCAGATGTCTGTTCCTTCGATGGGATTTGTGGAGGATTGGTGTCAATCTTAGATCCAGCACAAGAACAGTCTCTTCTGCCCACAATATGTGTATTGAACATGATGTTAATTAAACTAAAACTCTGCTGCTTGAACATGATATAGCATATATAACTCCATCCCTTGAATTTTCATATATCTTTATAGAGACTAGATTGATAGAGAATTTTTGTTTAGGCTTAATTTATAGAGGGGTATGTCCACGTCTGCTGCAGGCTCGTTGGTGACTTGACAAGTCCGATGCGGGACAGGCAGACACGGTTGCAGCGGTTGCAAGGGAAAATTGGTGGGTTGGGGTTGGGTGTTGGGTTTTTCCTCCTTTGTCTTTTGTCAGTGAGGTGGGCTCTGCGGTCTTCTTCAAAGGAGGTTGCTGCCCGCCGAACTGTGAGGCGCCAAGATGCACGGTTGGAGGCGAGATCAGCCCACTGGCGGTGGTCAATGGGGCAGGCACTAAGAGATTTATTTAAGCAGTCCTTGTACCTCTTCTTTGGTACACCTCTGTCTCGGTGGCCAGTGGAGAGCTCGCCATAGAACATGATCTTGGGAAGGCGATGGTCCTCCATTCTGGAGACGTGACCCACTCAGCGTAGTTGGATCTTCAGCAGCATGGATTCAATGCTTGCGGACTCTGCCATCTCGAGTACTTCGATGTTGGTGATGAAGTCATTCCAATGAATGTTGAGGATGGAGCAGAGACAGCGTTGATGGAAGCGTTCTAGGAGCTGTAGGTGATGCCAGAAGAGGACCCATGATTCGGAGCCAAACAGGAGCGTGGGTATGACAACGGCTCTGTACACGCTGATCTTTGTGTGTTTCTTCAGGTGGTTGTTTTTCCAGACTCTTTTGTGTAGTCTTCCAAAGGCGCTATTTGCCTTGGCGAGTCTGTTGTCTATCTCTTTGTCGATCCTTGCATCAGATGAAATGGTGCAGCCGAGGTAGGTAAACTGGTTGACTGTTTTGAGTTCAGTGTGCCCGATGGAGATGTGGGGGGGCTGGTGGTCATGGGAGGGGAGCTGGCTGATGGAGGACCTTCAGGCTGATTTCCAGGCCAAACATTTTGGCAGTTTCCGCAAAACAGGACGTCATGCGCTGGAGAGCTGGCTCTGAATGGATAACTAAAGCGGCATCATCTGCAAACAGTAGTTCACGGAGAAGTTGTTCTTGTGTCTTGGTGTGAGCTTGCAGGCGCCTCAGATTGAAGAGACTGCCATCCGTGCGGTACCGGATGGCTGAATTGTTCAGTTGCGCGTGCCATACAGGCAGTGCACCAAAGGTCACCACATTCTGGTGCCATTTTGGATCCACAAAAAAATTTGCATACAACGGTAACAAGTTTTATCATGGACAATGGCAGCATAACTTTTAACAGTTGCGTGAAAATGAACAACAGACAAATCGAATTTAAAATTTAAATCAATATATTAGTGGATTTCCAATGGGAAAGTACGTGTTTACATGGTGCAGAACACGATGATTCTGTGAGGAAAAGTTAGGAATTATCTCAATTCAACAATTTGGAAAGTAGTTTTTAGTAGAGATTAAGATTTGAGGCTCCATTTATAAGTTGCACAAAGAATGCACAAGTATGCTAAGCTTATTATTGGACATGCTTTAGAGAGTGACTCAATAACCATTTGGATTTCGGCCTCTGAGTGTGCACTTCTGCAAGCTACAGTTCAATGACTGAAGTTGGAATGATACTGATTCCTGAATGGAAGTAATGTGGGTTGAACCATTTCCCATCTGTCCTGTAGATTACTCCAGGAGGAAAGCTTGTTGGTGATGAGGTGCAAGAAAGAAAAAAGGCTGCTGATCGATTGAAAAACAACAGGGTTTTCTGAGCAGATGATATCTTGGTGAAGTTCTGTGCTTTGGTGGAAGGAAACTTCTGTCAAAAGCTTATAGCTTTGATCCCCACATCTGAGAAGGAGTGGACCTAACAGAGGTTTCAAGAACATCATGATGGACAACTTCAAAAATAATTTGTGGTAATTAGAGTGGTCTCCCTGCAACACAGCGTGATCTGCACAGAGAAGGTAATCAACCACATCCTCCCAGCAGCCAAAGTTCTTCCTCCCTGTCCTCCCTCCTGAATTGCTGAGTGTATGATGTCCAAGTGGAAGCACCATAGACATAATTTTCATTGCATATTAACTGAAAGGGATCATTTTGAATTTCAAAATACCTTGATTTGGAAATGGAGAATAAACTCAGAGAATCCTTCTCAAATTTGCTTATCCTGCAAAATTCTTCTCCATTTCAGCTTCCTATGTAACGATATGCAAGCCTTGGCCCACTACATGCTCAGTTACACAGTAGATATTTGTATTCACATCAACCCTTCTCTCAATCTTTCTTGCCATGATATTGCACTATGACTCTTCAAATACTATCCTTGCTCTTCTTCCAACTTCCTCCCTCCATTAACTTAAGTTCACTTGTAACTTTGCTGCATTTGTCTAAGCTCATGGCAACTTTGTCCCTCTGCTCACTGACCTGTATCGTCATCTCTTTCACTCTATTAACCCTATTGTCCCTCTGCTCACTGACCTGTATCGTCATCTTTCACTCTATTAACCCTCCTGGATATCTGCCCCCTTTAGTTTCATCCTGTTCATCACCCCATCTTTTCATCAATCCACTACTGGCAGCCATCTCTTCAGCTGCTAAAAACCTAGGTTCTAGAATTCCTTTTTCAACCTCCTAGCCTTCTTTCTCCTGTGCCCTCCTTGACCAATTCAACTTGGTGTTTCCTTATACTGATCGGTATTATATTTTATTAAATAATGGCCCTTGGGACATCTTGCCATGGTTAAAGAAGCAGCAGTTACCGTTACTGCTGGATTAAAAGGCCAGTTATGGGAATAATCATTGTGATAACACCTATCATCAGTTAACTACATATGCCATTGTTTACCCACATGCAGTCATATATTCCCCTGCTTGCATACTTTGTAAATAAGCGATGGAGGAAACACAAACAGATTGTGGTGAGCTCCACATTTTTCTGAATTTATCCGGTTAAATGCAAAATATTAACTCTGGATCACAGTTTGGCCCACAAAGACCCAAAACACAAGGGTTTAATGTAGAGTTCACCCACAACATACCAAAGAAGGGTTTGTGTGTTCCTATAATAATGACATGTCTGACTCAGATTTTCCCTCCTGTAGTTAGAGGTTCTTCTTTTATTATTAATGATCATCCAATTGTTGATCTTCACTCGAAATGGAATGGTGTGGGTGAATTCAGTTTGAGGTTTAAAAATATTTGCCTTTCTTTGCTACTTTAAACATTAATTTTCTTCATTAAAACTATTGTAGTAGCGGTGTAGCGGGCCGAGCACACGCACGGCGTGGTATCATGAACTGTTGCTGGTGCGGTTCTTCAGCAAACATGTGGAGCAGCAGGCCGACCACAAGGTACTCACCTGGTTAATGGACCGCACACGCGCGGTGCTGCGTGACGAGTAACGGCACATTGGTTTGCTGTGCCTCCTTCAAGATCGCGCAGGGCCCCCTCTGTGTTTAATTTAAACCTGCCAGCCCCGCAGATTGGCGGCAAACACATAGTGACATCACCACCCCGTCCCGTGGAGCCCGAGACAGGACAGATATAAAAGAAGCATGTAAAACTCAAATAAAAAATCTTTTGTTGACTAACTCAGTGTATGTGTATTGATTTAGTAGCTCTACTGAGTAGTGGCTACACTACTTTGTCACATCACTGCTCTAGTATAAAAGTATGGTCTCCTAAAAACCTGGGCATCAAAAAGTACAATGCTTTAATAAAAATGCAAATAAAACAATTGGTATGTGAATTGAAAATTTCCAATGAATGCAGAAAATGTAGACCATAAGATCACAATTAGGCCATTTGGCCCATCACGTCTGCTCAGCCATTTGAATCATGGCTGATATCTGTTCCTCTCAACCCCATTCTCCTGCCTTCTCCTTGCAACCTTCAATGCCTTTAGTAATCAAGAACCTATCAAACTCTGTTTTAAATATATCCTATGATATTCTCCATAGCTGTTTAGCAACAAATTTCATAGATTCATTGCTCTCAGGGGTGAAGAAATGTTTCCTCATCTCTGTTCTAAAGTGTCGTCCTTTTCTTCTGAGGCAGTGCCCTCTGGTCCTAGACTCTCCCACTATTGGAATCATTGTCACCCTATCCAGGCTTGGACAGGTTTTGAAAACTTCCAAAAAGTCTGATCTTCAGCCAGTTTTTGGAAGCCTAACTGGCCAAATATGTGGTAGAATACTCTCCCCTGCATGAATAAGTGCCACTGCAACAATACTGAGAATTATCCAGGACACAGCAGTCAGCTTGATCAACATCTCCCGCAATAGGTTAAGCACTGGCTGGCAGATGTTAGCAAATCTGAGACTTCCATCCTTGCAAAGTATCCAACCTACTCAACCAAAGATAGTGTGTTTCAATATGCTCCATGTCCATGTACACGGTGTTACAGATCAATCTTGGAGAGATTCCTCAGTGTAAAACTGGGGAAAATGTCCTCCAATTCCTGCACCAGATTGAACCTATCACAGAATCCAAAGCCCATTAATTTCAATGGAATTGGAGGGCAGTGAGAAAGGAAGGACAAAAGGTGAGTTTCTTTTCATAAAAACATTTTCGTTTTATTCGATGTTTTTCAAGAGATTTTAGGGGATTTAAGAAAATTAACAGATGCCATCATCTATTTATTTCTTTATTTATAATTTGGACACACAGCATGTAACAGACCCTTGCGGCCCATGAGCCTGTGCCGCCCATTTACACCCAATTAATGGACAACTCCCGTATACTTTGGAAGGGTGTGGGGTGAAACAGGAGCATCTGGAGGTAATCCACGCAGACACAGGGAAACGTACTAACTTCTTTAAAAAAGTGCCAGATTTGAAACCTGGTGTCTGGCACTGTAATAATGTTGTGCTAGCCATGCCAAAATCACTGAAAATCAGAAATATGTAAAACAGTAGTGACATAAGAGATGTTTCCAGTCAAGAAGACTCTGCATCAGGACCAAATATAGCTTGATTTGCTGAGATCGTCCAGCAGTTGGTTTCTTTGTGGCCACCCACTTACATGCTGTGGAAAATGCAGAAAATTGACCTGCATCCAACACAGGTTTTTATCTGGGCTGATGACAACTCTGATGATGTCACTTCCTGTTCATGTGACAGAAGCAGTGATGTATATAAGCCCAACATGCTAACCTGGAGGTGTCAGTCTTGCACTAAACGCCACAGTGTGTACATTAGCTTCCCCGTGTATGCATCAACTTTACAACGTGTATACCAACGTCCAGAGTAGCTCAGTATAGAATACATCATTACACTTACAGCAAAGGTAGCTGTTAAGGGAGGGTCTGAGTTTTACCAGCTGTCAAAACTCTTCGTACTAGCTCATGTTCAGGGTTCTTTGTGTTCATATGTCTGAAGAAGGGCTCAGGCCCAAAATGTCAACTGCTTGATGTTAGTAGTAGGTAAATTAATGGAAGGTGTTCTAGGAGATTGGATATACAATTATTTGAATGGCTAGGGACGGATTAGAGATAATCAACTTGGCTTTGTGTATGATAGGTAATATTTAACCAATCTTATAGAGTTTTCAAGGAAGTTACCAGGAATGTTGATGAAGGAAAGGTTGTGTATGTTGTCTGCATGGACTTTAGTAAGGCCTTTGACAAGGTCCTACATGGGAAGTTAGTCAGGAAGGTTCAGATGCTAGGCATTCATTGTGAAGTAGTGAACTGGATTCAACAATGGCAGGACAGGAGAAGCCAGAGAGTAGTGGTGCAAGATTGCTTATTAGATCGGAGGTCTGTAAATAGTGGAGTGCTTCAGGGATCGGTACTGGGACCATCGTTGTTTGTCATCTACATCAATGATCTGGATGATAATGTGGTAAATTGGATCAGCAAGTTTGCAGATAACACTAAGTGTTGTGGACAGTGAAGAAGGTTTTCAAAGCTTGAAGAGGGATCTGGACCAGATGGTAAAATGGGCTAAGAAATGGCAAATGGAATTTAATGCAGTTAAGTGTCAGGTGTTGCATTTTGGAAGAACAAACCAAGAAACAACATACACGGTAAATGGTAGGGCACTGAGGAGTGTGATAGAACAGAGGGAGCTAGAAATACAGATACATAATTCATGTAAGTGGAGTCATAGGTGGACAGGGTTGTAAAGAGATCTTTTGGCATATTGGCCTTCATAAATCAAAGTATTGAGAACAGGAGTTGGGTTGTTAAAGTTGTATAAGACATTGGTGATGCCAAATTTGGAGTATTGTGTGCAGTTTTGGTCACCTAACTACAGGAAAGATATCAATAAGATGGAAAGGGGGCAGAGAAGATTTACTAGGATGTTGCCTGGACTTTAATCCCTGCAGCATAGAAGAATGACAGGAGATTTGATATGGGTATTTAAAATGATGAAGGGGATAAACAGAGAAAATGTAGATAGGCTTTTTCCACTGAGGGTAGATGGGATATCAACCAGAAGACAAGGGTTAAGGGTGAAAGGGGAAAAGTTTAGGGAAAACATGAGAGGGAATTTCACACAGAGAGTGGTGGGAGTGTGGAACGAGCTTCCAGCTGAAGTGGTAAATGCGGGCTCAATTTTAATATTGAAAAATTTGGACAGATACTTGGATGGGAGAGGTATGGAGGGCTATGGGCTGGGTGCAGGTCAGTGGGATTAGGCAAAAAAAATGGTCAACACAGACTAGAGGGGCCATAGTGGCCTGTTTCTGTGCAGCAATTGTTTAATGGTTCTAATCATTTACCCTCCGTTACCTTTAGGGATAAATCTCTGCAATAAGAATTTCTATGACCCTGGTTTTAAATGATCGATACCTTATTATGAAACTACTGTGGCTCGAGACCCATATACTTGTCATGCCCCTGGAGTATCCTCTATGTATCAATGAGATCGTCTCATTCTTCTAAACTCAGAACCAAACTGTCTGGCCCTTCTTGATGGAGCGATCCTCTCAACTAGATAATTAGCCTGCCTCTCAAGCCATCATTTTCTTCCTTAGGCAAGGGGATCAAAACTATGCACAGTACTCCAACATCCTGAACAACTGCAACAAAACTACCCTATTTCTAATTTGTAATACCCTTGTAAAAAACAATTTATGAATTCTGCCACCCAAAAGAAAGAACTGTGGTAGCCTTCACAGGAATGCCATCATTGAGTGGATCTCCTCTCAAGTCTCACACCATCTTGACACCTTTTCCCATTTCTATATTGTTATTGCCCTCTAATCTCTGGAACTCCCCACTCAATGGTGCCATCATCATTAAAAAGACTACAAGGAGGAAGCAGTAAATTATGATTTAAAATGTTGATCTTGCCAGCACATCCAAATCCCAGAAAGAGAAATAGATCGCCAAATTGTGATATGAAGGAAAAGTGGTGCATAACAAAGCAAGGTCTGATTTTAACATTGCCTGGTCAGGGTGATGGCATGTTTGCAGTTAAGATTTGGCTACTTGAAGTTGTCTCTTCCTGTCATCTCTTGTCATTTTAACTGCTTAACATCAGTGTTTTGGACAATTAGTATATATGTATTTGATACTATTAGGTTCACAATACAATTTTAATTGCTGATTAATTGGCTCTTGAATCCCATAAACATCTTTCCTCCTTCCAATTCATGATTAGTTTTGGACCCTTAATACCTTTAAGTTCCCCCACATCTCAGCCCCCACCCATGTAATTCCTTCTCACTGTTTAAAAATCCTAGTTTTGAAATCTCACAGGCAACATCAAATTCAACGCTTTTCTGCGGCTCACATTAGTGGGAAGTACAGTCTCCTAAAGAAACAGCAAATTCCTTCCAAGCAAAATATGGAGCTGTCCAGTCTTGGGGTTAACTTTAGGCATTCCAATGAATGACACATTTTTCTTCCAGATTCGACTTTGTGCAGGTAACTAACCTTCAAGAAACTAAGCATTTTGTATTATTTTTGTGGCATAAGGACATTCAAACAACAAACTGAGTGCTTTGTATGTGCCGACTCCATACACAAAGTTTCACAGGTATTGTACCCTGTGGTGAACAATACTATTGAGTGGTATTTCATGCACTCTCACTTCTAATTTAAGAGGAAGTGGGTGTAGTGCATGTCGAAAGAATCAAAGGCTTGTTGATCCAAACCAAGGCTTTTATTAACTGGAAGACTGGAGCGTATCACATGTAGGTCGACCAGTCCAGAATGACCTGGTCTGGCTAGGAGCAACCCTTTAAGACCTGCCAGTAGGTGTGGCTACACTCTTAGCCAATCACAACCATCCTATACCACAATATATACATTGGTGATAGAATCTGTACGATCACAGTGGGTTCAAGTTGTACTCCAGAGACTCGAGGAAAAGAAATCGAAAGTGCAGCATGATTAATGTGCTATGCCCCTCCCCGGACCATGTTGTCTTTTAGATCAGATGGTAATCAAAGGGCCTATCAGTCTGATCAGTTAACAGGATATAAAGGATCCATGGCATGAATTGAATTGAAAAGTTATTCCAAAAACCTACGAGGGTTGTAAGTTCATTGGGGTATTTGGGCAGCACAGGCTCATGGGTCGGAATTATAAAAATAAAAATAATAAATAATTTAAAATATTACATAGAGTAAGAGAGAAAAAAACAGATATACTCTACGAAGGTAGAGCATTCCTGAGAAACTGTTCATAAACTGAACATTTGTAAAATGAAGACCCATTGATTACTATTGGAGGCAATTTTTGTAAAAGTAAAAACCCAATATAATTTCTTTGTAAAAGTGAACACGGGTTTCTTTGTATAAGCGAATTTTTGAAATTAAAATATTGGTAAAGCAGGGTTGATCTATATATCTATACTCTCTCTCTCTCTCTCTCACACACACACACACACACACAGATATTATATATATACACACATACTATATCTATATATAATCTTTCTATAATATATATGCCTCTTATGGACGCTGCGGGGCCTGCTGAGTTTCTCCAGCATTTTTTGTATCAAGCAAGAGCTTGCTTTTATGAGAAATATTTTGCCTTCAAACATGCAAAGAATCAGTCCATAAATTAATGGGACAGATACTCCAAGGAGCAGAAAGTTCTCCCAAGAAAACATGCAGTTTCTATGGGTTCAAGGTTGGATAATTTAATCACCTCAAGATCCATCAGTGAACTATGGCTGAGACCATCCTGAGTTGGGATCATGTGCACTAGAGGATGGCCTGAGAAGTGTGTTTAAAAACATATATACTTTATCTGTCTTCTTTCATGAACACTTCACTGAAGCAGTCGTTTGTATGTGCCAACTCTCAGGGGATGATCAAGTTATTTGTGCTAAAGATCATTATATGAGGATCCAACAATGACTGGAGTTACACTGGTGAGATTTCACTGCAATTACCAAAAACTCCACTTTCGAGAGTGGATCATTTTAACAACACCTTTAACATTTAAATTGCCACTGCTGCAAAAACTAAATGTCTGACCTGAAAACCTCAACAACTGACACCTTCAAATACTCCTGCTTCATTAATAAACATATATTTTGTGCATATTGATTAGATTTTAAAAGTCTAACGCTTCAGCAGTCCTTTCTATAGATAATTGAATTATGGGCTGTAACTTATAGACGCTGCCAAAAGCTGTTCAAACCATAATTTCCTGTCTGTTCAGAACCAATCTCTGAGGGAAAAGGTAGCACTTTTCCAGATGCATTTCAAGATTGGCTTCAAAACCATATCCATCATTTAAGAAATTTAAGGAAATAACGTTTACCTGACTCTTCCTGTTAGAATGTGTTCAAATAATTAACACATTACACATTACTTTCTGTGCTTTAGCTCCTTGCCAGAAAATGGATCACTAACTCAGGTGAAGTGCCCAATGAAAGGCAAGTTCGAAAATGTTACAATGTTTACAGAAATAACTGGAGGCTGCAAAGGCATCGTCCACATCATACGTTCGTTTCCACTGTATTTCCAAGTAGATTTCTGGCTGGAATGTGCAAAGTGAAGACAGCTTCAACAGAAGGCTGAATGTCATAGTCTTCAGTGGTAAACACCTAATGCAGATACCAAAATTAATCCTGGACTTTGGTGACATTGTACAAAGTGGGCAACAGTAAGTTGGCAGCCAATTTCCCATTTCTCTTCTCTGACTTCTTCAGAAATAAGCATCTTAATTTTGTATACAGCGAGACCACCATTTATAAATTGCTTGAGATTCTAAAGCCACTCTACAGTCTCTTCAAGAAGGGGTTTAACTCAAAAATATCAGAGTTGGCACACTCATGGGCAGAGGAGGCATGATTCCCCATCTGCATGTTAAATCACCATATCACCAATGTTCTGTTTAGAATCTCCTATATCCTTTATATATTCTATTAAATTCAATAAAATATTTTAAAAAGAAAGAATCTCCTATATTCCTCAGATTGGTGAAGTCAGGGAATCTTGCCATTAGATCTTGAACCATTTCCTTGTTTTGGACAATGGCCTTGTTTCACTCATTGTTAGGGTTAAAATGCAGATTCTGCAAGAAGTCCGTGAAGACGTTGTTGACATTCTTTGAGTGTTCCATAGAAATGTATTCTTAGCCAAGGTCTCTCTCTCTCTCTCTCTCTCTCTCTCTCCGCATGCTTAAGATAAAGCAGTTCAGTTTTGAATTTTCCTTTCTTCTGCGAAGATAGAAGGTCTTGGAATAGACTGAAAACTTTTACTGACGATTTTAAGTATTGTTTTAAGTACCTTTTAAGCAAAATTTAATTGTATGACAAAGTTATAATAATGTAATAACCCAAATAAGATTTAATAAACCTTGGAAAACTCAAATCAACTTTGGTACAGATCCTTTTTGAATGAGCCATAGACAGGAACATTATTTGATCATCCAAGTGACTATAAAGGAAGATAGTTACAACACTTTGTCAATAAAAGAGGAAGTATTGACTCTTTAGTCAATAAAAAGTTAGAATTTAGGACAATAGAAAGTTGGAAAATGAATTTGGAATTCCACTGGATCGGTTAGGCTCTGTTTAGAGCATTTTGAACAAGGAGGCACAATCATCAACACTACCAAGGCTATTGAAGAAGTGGTAAGCCTTACTAAAGGATTCCTTCTGTGTGTTTATTACAAGTTAGAACACAGTTTGGAGAAACTGCCACTTGTCCTTTGAGGACAGTTTTGTTTTAGAGTTATTGTGTACATTTGGATGTCTGATTGCAACAGTTGGCTGAATGGATAAGATGGCAGCCACTGCTGAAGCTGCCGCACCTATGGAGTTATATGTTAAAAAGGTGAAGGTCACAGATCTGAAAGGAGAATTGTAATGGCAGCAATTAAATACAAGTGGAAACAAAGCGACTCCTCAAGCAAGACTGAAGGAGGAAATAGAAAAGCAGAAGGTTTTTAGCTGCTGGGCATACAGATCCCACACAATTATTGCAAAAAACATTAATAGAAACTAAGATCAGTCACAAGGAAATGGCTGAAACTGTGCCACAAAATGGTGGTGAGGAGGATAGGCAATCCAAAATGGAGATAGAATCAGATATTAAAACAACAAGAAGAAATAGGACCTAAGGGTAGTGTGTCAAATGCTGAAAGCAGGAAAGGTAGGAGGCTCTAGAGCTTCAAGTACTAAATCTATAAGTATAAAGATTCAGGCAGACATGGCAGCTTCTGAGCGGAAAAAAACAATGCTTTAAGTTAAATTAGACTCAGAAGAGCAGGAGGAGCAGATAACAATAACATGACTGCAGCAATGAAGAGAAGAGAAGCAGAAATGGGTGCAGCTTCTGTGACTATGTTTTTGGGAGATAAATTGGGGAAAAGTTTCAGTGAAGGTCACATACAAACATTTTAAAACAGATCTTATTTAAAATACTGGAGCTCTGCCCCATGCTAGACATGTCGGGGCCAACAGTCTTTGCAGAAGCTTTGGAGAGTGCCCAAGAGACTTCATTAATGGACTGTTGTTTACAAAAAGGCAACAGATGAAAGAGCTTTTCAGAGCAGCAGATTGTCTGCAGTGGAACTTGCTGTTCTAAGAGGGTCATGTGATTTTGCAAGCAGAGAGAGTCAAAGAGGCTTTCTGTGTGTGTGTGTGTGTGTGTGTGTGTGTGTGTGTGTGTGTGTGTGTGTGTGTGTGTGTGTGTGTGTGTGCGTGTGTGTGTGTGAGAGAGAGAGAGAGAGAGAGACTCAGAGATTAGTTATACAGTTTTACAGTCAGCAGCAGAAACTGGAACTGGAACAGGACAAGCTGGCAAGCTTGTGGAAAACCCATTTGGAAGACAGGTTGTCACTGTTCGGTTCAGCCTGGTCAAAGCCCTTGTCGTTCATGCAAGAGAAGAGGACTGGCTGTCTAATGTTTCTCTTGGAATAAGTGAAACAAAAAGGAACTCTGTGGTGACCTGAAAGAAAGAGGTTATCATCTGGTGAACCCTTAGGCGGCAAGTTTCTTCGGCAAGACACTGAAGTTGGGGGTGTCCTGAAATAACAAATCTCTCTCTGAAAAATGACAAGAAACTTCCTGAGCGGTAACAATTTACCTTTCAAGCACCAAAGCCTGGTCAACTTTATAAATGTTAAATTCTGTGCACAATATAAGAATTGCCCGCAACCAGTGAACTTGGAGGAATGAGAAGTGAGATTGGACTGTGAACCAAATAACTTACACACACATTACATCCATGTGCGCTTAGAATTAAAAGGAGGTTAAGTTAGGTTAATTAAATCAATAGTGATAAGTTAAAGATTCATTCTATTTTCATGTTTAAAGATAATTAAATGTTTTGTTTAGTAACCATTTGTCTGGGTGAATAACTAGTGCTGCTGGGTTTTGGGATCCACTGGGCTCGTAACACTACGAAGAATGGAGGAGCAAAGACAGGAGCAGCAAGGAAGAGAAGAGAAACAGCTGTGAATGGAAAAGGAGGAGCAGCTAAGAAGGGAGGAAGGGCAGATCAAATTAAATAGGAGCTATTGGAATTGGACAAAAGAATTGTTGCTAATCAGGTCAGGATGAAGGCACTTGAAGGCTCAGTGGTGTCTGGTGCTCGAAGTAAATTATCTAAACCATCATATTTTGAGGAAAGACAACAGAAAAAGAAAATATTTAATACCAAAGCTGATCCAGTGCTGCGGTCATAAGACATGCTTGGTCTGGAACAGGTTAAGGCACAATGGTGCTAGATCTCAAACCGCAATTATGACCCCATTGGATGAGAAGTGAGCCTAATGCCATCTTGAGAAACAGAATATCACCCGTTCCAAGCAGAACATAGCTATCTGGGTGCAGAAAGTAATGTACGCCCAAGCCTGACAAGACAATTCAGTTACAGACTCCTCTCTTCTCTGACCAAGAGAAAGATTTCAGTTTTTGATGGTGACCCACTCAAATTCCAAGCATTTATGAAAAGCTTTGAACGCAGTATTGAAATTGTGTCGAAACTCAAAGAATTGTTTATTTTATTTGCAGCAGTCCATGAGTGGACAACCACAAGATCTTGTAAAGAGTTGCCAACATATAGCTCTGAATGAAGGATTCAAACAGGCCAAGTTGTTAAGAAGCATTTTGACCGCAAGTATAACATTTCTACAGCTTATGTACAGAAGGCTCCTTCATCGTCATCAATAAGACCGGTTGACACAAAAGGTTTACAAGCTTACGCCCTCTTTCTAAGAGGATGTTGCAAGAGGATAGAGATTGGTCATCTTCGAACGCTTAAAATACCTAATAATATGGTAATCATTGAAATTTGGATGAGAAAACTATGGAGAAGTCAAGTTGTTGAATACCAGATAAGAAATTATGTGACAGCTACTTTTAAGGATTTGGTGGAGTTCTTTGAAGGGCAAGTGGACATTGTCACAGATTGAGTGTACAGAATTATCGAAGGTACTCAAATAGTAAGAAGTTGAGAAGTCCAAATCGTATCCTCAACCAACATTTAAAAGAAGTACGTTTGTCACCTCACTGACAGTGGCAAATAAAGAAACGAAGGAAGGTGAAAGTTTGCCTGTTGTGAAAAAAGGTTTATCCTGTAATGATTTGGAAATGCATGCACAGGTGGAAAAGAAGACGCTTAGTGAGAAAATCGCTTTATTTGAAGTAAAATGAAATATGTTTTGATATGAAATATGTCAACAAGATATTGATTTTTAAGCTTGATAAGTGTGAGAGCAGCAGTTCAAGAATGACTTTTCTGAGTGCATCAGGGATGACCAAGAACCTTCAAAAGGAGATTGGCAGTTCTTGGAATCAGTGAGTATCTGCCAAACTGGTTAATGATCATTATTGCATTGGATTACCTTTGAAGAAAAGGGAAATATGCATGCCTGATAAAATAGAAGTGTTATCGAACAACATACACTGAATCTAAAGAGAGGTTCAGGAAAGATTCTTCCTTTCATTCAGTGTACACCAAATTCAGTGTACACCAAATGATATCCAAAGGAAATACAGAGAAAGTACCAGATGATATCTTGGAATGTAATGATGGTAAACAAAAAGGTACTTACCACACTATGGAGCTTTGCATCCATGGAAGAAAAAAACTTTGTGTCATGTTTGATTGTGCAGCAACCTTTTGGGGAGTTTCACTAAATTCTCAACTCTTACAAGGTCTTGATTAAACCAGTACGCTGATAGGAGTCTTATCTAGGTTACACAAAGAACCTGTCATTACATAATTGAAGCAATGTTCCACCAGGTGAAAGTACCGAATGAAGACTGTTACGATTCTTTTGGTGGCCCGATGGAAACTACAGTCAGAAAAAGGTGGAATACCAAATGATAGGGCATCTAGTTGGAGCAACTTCAGCATCGAGTTGTGCGTATTTTGCCCTTAGGAAGTAAGCTGAGGACAATATGGAACAATTTAACTCTCAAGTCATAAGCACCGTTAGGAATAACTTTTATGAGGATCACTGTCTCACTTCTGTAGCTACAATTAAATAAGCAATAGCTTTTTATTATGAGTTAAAAGCGATCTGCAACAAAGGAGGTTTTTTACTTACTAAATTGACAAGTAACAGTCGCCAGGTATTAACTACCATTCCTGAAAGAGAGAGGGCAAAAGAAATAAAGAATTTGGACTTCGACCATGACCACCTTCCTGTTGAGAGAGTGTTAGGTGTACAATAGTGTGACGTTTTTAAGTTCAAAATCACTTTGAAGAACCAACCTCTCAGAAGAAGGAGGATTATATCAACAGTCAGTTTGATATATGATACTCTAGGAATATTGGCACCAGTTGTCCTGACCGACAAGAAGATCCTGCAAGATTTGTGTAGGAAGAAGATTGGTTGAGATGATGAGATACCAGTGTCCACTGTACAAAAATGGACATGTTGGATACACATTGGAAGCTATTTTATCACTCCTTCATAAATTTGGTTAATTCCAGGATATAAATTAAATCTCAAAGAAAGATGTTTGTTTCAAACTCTTCCAGCTCTCCAGACTTTACTGTTCCTTTTAAAATTGCTAAAAATCAGTTTAATTATTTAGATGTTCCTGTACCAAGAACTTAAATAATTTGTTCAAGGAAAACTTTCTCACCTTAATGAACTATGCCAATAAGTCCTTAGCTCAATGGTTTCCTCTCCTAATGTCCTTAGTTGGATGTCATTAAGATGAATATCCTACCTCAGTTTCTATATATTTTTCAAACTGTACCTGTATTTATTCCCAAAACTTTTTTTGATTTGCTTGATTCAATGATCTCTTCTTTTGTTTGGAGAAATAAATTGCCCCGTCTTAAACTTTTCTTCAAGACCCTAAAAAGAAAGGGGGTTTGGCATTGCCTGATCTTAGATTCGATTATTGGGCAGCTAATATTACATAATTATTTTTTGGATTCATCATAAGGATAGACTGATTGCTGAAAGTTGAATTAATCTTGAAATTGAACCTCCTTAGAAGTATTTTCTTATTTCAATAGTTAGAGTGTGGCCGCCCACTCACTGAATAACAGTTGCAGATTGGCAAAGGGGCTGGATCTCAAGATGGCGCAGGCGTTCCTTCATCGAGGAGAGAAAGGTCATGTGCAGGGAGAACCCTTTGAATTAGTCGGCGATGTCATTTTCACCGGCAATGGCGGAAACAGAAGTGCGTATAAAGTCAGGCCTGCAGGCCCAAATAAAACATTCTTGAGTACGATTCTAACCATGCACGTTGACGTTATTTCAGCGCTGTGTGTAGCACATTGCTATAATTAGTGACCCCGATAGTCTAAACACTATTTGGACCACGATGACTGACTCATCCATATATGCAGTCACGTTGAAACGATCAACTTTCTGGATGTCGCGGCCACCCGTGTGGTTCGACCAAGCTGAGGCCCAGTTTCAAATTCAGCAAGTAACTTCAGACTCGACACGCTACCATTATGTAGTAAGCTCCTTGGAACAGGAGACAGCAAGCTGAGTCGCAGACTTTATACAATCACCTCTGGAAGAGGGCAAATATGCAGCATTTAAAGAGCTCCTCTTAAGGACCTTCGGCCTCTCATGGAGTGAGCGAGGTGCACGTCTGCTCCACTTGGATGGTTTGGGGGACAGAACCTGTCAGCATTGATGAATGAGATGTTGACCCTGGCTGAAGGACACATGTCCTGCGTAATGTTCGAGTAGGTGTTCTTGGAGCAGCTACCCAAGGACATACACTTACTACTGGCCAACACTGATTTCAGTGACCCTCAGAAGATGGTGGCCTGGGCAGATGTGCTGTGGAGGGACAAGAAGGAGAGCCTGGCAGCCATTGGGCAAGTTTCAAGGCCCCACAAGCAGCAACAGGCCAGATCAGGCCCAGCAACGGAACGCTCAGAACCAAGTGAGCAGTGGTGTTTCTACCTCCAGTGATGGGGCACAGAAGCCTGCCATTGTTGCGCACCCTGCACGTTCCCAGGAAATGCTGGGGCCAGTCAATGCTAAGGGCAACAATGGCTGGCCACCAGGATAGCCTCCTGAATATCTGGGACAATCAGTCCAGATGCCGCTTTCTGATTGACACAGGAGCACAGATCAGCATCCTGCCCCCAATGGCATGACACATGCAGCAGGAAGACTGGACCCACTCTGAGGGCAGCAAACAGCACCACAATGTGGACCTATTGGCTCCTGTACAGTCCAGCTGCAGTTTGGCAACAGCAAATTCATGTGGGACTCCATACTGACTGCCTTGGCCCAACTGCTCTTGGGGACAGAATTTTTGGAGTGTACAGCCTGCTGGTCGATCTACAGGGGAGAAGACTTGTCCATGCCAAGACGTTCCAAATGTTCTCCTTGGGTGAAGCCAGGGTACCAGTCCCACACCTGGACTCATCATGCTCTCAGAGGCCAAGTTCGCTAGGATTCTTGCAGAATTCCCATTGGTGTTGGCCCCACAGATCATATCATCCATGCCCAAGCATGTAGTGCGATGGAGACTTCCCCCAGATGTTCTACATAGAGAAAGAGGAGTTCAAGAGGATGAAGGAATTAGGGATCATACGGCGATCTGACAGCCCATGGGTCTCTCCCCTGCACATGGTGCCTAAGGCAGCCAGGGGGCTAGAGAACTACTGCCGGCTGAACAAGGCTACAACTCCAGACCACTACCCCATGTCACGCATACAGGACTTCGCAGCGAACTTGCAGAGGCAAGCATCTTTTCCAAAGTAGACCTTACCCGGGATACCATCAGATCCCGGTACACCCTGAAGGCATCCCCAAGACAGCCACCATCACCCCGTTCAGCTTGGCTTGAAGAATACTGCACAAACATTCCAGTGGCTAATGGACACGGTGGGCCACGACCTGGAGATTGTGTTCATCTATCTGGATGATATCCTGATAGGAAGCAGCAGTTGCCAGGAAAATTTATCCCACCTCCGCAAACTCTACACCTGCCTGAATGAGTTCAGCCTCACGATCAACCTGGCCAATTGCCAGTTCAGACTCGTCACCACTGAATTCCTGGGCCACATGATGACCAAAGATGGCGTGACACCACTGCCTGCTAAAGTAGACGCCATCCGACAATTCGCCAGGCACTGCAGAAGTTTGTCAGCATTGTGAATTTCTATCACCGCTTCATCCCCTCAGCGGCCCGCATTATGCACCCCTTGTTCGCTCTGATGTAAGGCAGGGCCAAAGACGTTACTTGGAACGATGCCTCCGCAGCTGCTTTCATGCAAGAAAGGAAGCCCAAGCAGATGCCGCACTGCTGACCTATCCTAGAACAGACATCCCGACCTCCCTCACAGTGGACGCCTCTAACACGGCAGTCAGTGGGGTGCTGGAACAGTTGATCGAAGAGCACTGGAGATCCCTGGTCTTCTTCAACAGACACCTAAGGCAGCCCGAGCTTAAGTACAATGCCTTCAACCAGGAGTTGTTGGTGCTGTAACTGGCCATCCAACATTTCAGATACTTCTTAGAGGACAGGCCGTTTAATGCTTTTACAGATCACGAGCTGTTGACTTTTGCGTTCATGAAGAGATCCAATTTCAGGTCAGAACGCCATCAGCAACATCTGTCTTACATCTCCAAGTACTTGACAACCATTGAACGTGCCTCAGGGAAGGGCAACGTCACGGCAGACACACTTTCTAGACCGACTATCCAGGCTGTGTCCCAGGGTGTAGACTTTGCAGCTTTGGCAGAAATGCAGTATAAGCGGACAATGAAATGCACAGCTACAGAACTGCAGTCTCAAGTTTACTACTATAAGACCTACCAGGAGGCCCCAGTGGGAAGACTCTCTTGTGCGATGTCATCTCCGGTCAGCCTCACTTCATCATCCTGACAGCATGGAGACAGCGAGTTTTCGACTCCATACACAGACTGGCGCATCTGTCTATCAGGACACTGTCCGGATGGTCGCCAACAGTTTTATATGGCATGGGCTCAGGAAACAAATCGGCAGTGGGCCAAACGTGCACGCAGTGCCAAGCAACCAAGGTACAGCAGCACACCAAAGCCTGACCACAGCAATTGGCACCCACCCGCCAAAGGTTCGACGACATCCACGTAGATATCGAGGGGCCTCTGCCAATGTCGCAAGGGGTATAGTACCTCCTCACCATAGTGAATCACTTCACGGGATGGCCGGAGGCAGCCCCTCTCACTGACACAACTGCCAACTCCTGTGCCTGAGCACTGATCACGACCTGGGTGGTGGCCCATATAACCTCTGATAGAGATGCTCAATTCACCTCCTGCCTGTGGTCAGCCCTAGCCAGACTTTGGGGAATGCAGTACACTAGATGAATGCACACCACCCACAATCAAATGAGATATTAGAGCATTTCCACAGGCACCTAAGTTTGGTGCTTAATGCTCACCTGAAAGGGCCCCATTAGGTAGATGAATTTCCCTGGGTTCTACTAGAAATCTGCACAGCACCCAAGGAAGATCTGGACACCTTGTCAGCTGAGTTGGTTTATGGAGCACCCCTGGTCATCCTCAGCGGGTTCGTCCCAGCCCCACTGGGCAAGTGGAAGAACCTGTGGCAGTCCTAGACAGACTATCCAAAAGACTTGGTACCCTGCCCCCCTTGCTCACATCACAGCACGGACGGACCCAGTGTACCCAAAGGCCTGCAGAACTGTGTCCGGTTTTGTCAGAAGGAGAGTGTACGAGGGGCTGTTTAAGGTGCTTAAGAATAATGGGTCTACGTTTGTTTTGGACAATGGGGGGGAAAGAAGAGGTATTCACATCAGACCGACTTAAATTGGCCCATGTAGACTTGGCCCAGCGGGTGGAAGTCCAGGCACTACGGTGCAGGGGCAGACTGCCGAAACAGAGACCACTCCAGACTTTGTGTTTTGGGAAGGGCATCGCCGGTTCTTGGGTGGGGGGGTCATGTGGTGGCCCACTCACTGTGCACGCAATCTGGCTCCCAAAATGGTGGTTGCACATTGGCAAAGGGGTCAACTCCCAAGATGGTGCAGGGCTTCCTTCATCAAGGAGAGGAAGCCCCTGTGCAGAAAGAACCCTTTGCATTCATCGGTGATGTCATTCCACCAGCAATGGCAGAAACAGAAGTGTGTATAAAGTCGGGCCTGCAGGCCCAAATAAAGCATTCTTGAGTACGATTCTAAACGTGCAATTTGTCATTATTTCAGCGCTGTGTGTAGCACATCGCTACAGAAGCACCATTACCTTTTTCTTCTTCTAAATTAACTGATAATTTGGTGGTTAAACATACATAGAGAATTTGGTTTCAATTTAGAAAATATTTTGCATAACTTTTTTTAACCTTTGGTACAAGATTTTGGTTTTCTTGAATGGTCGAATTAGGTATTCAAAAATCCTTTCAAGATCTTTTTTACTGACCAAAATTTGGCTTCTTTTGAACAATTACCTTCAATGTTTGAACTATCTAAACATAATTTTTTTAGATATTTACAGATTAGGAGCTTATTGAATTCCTTGGTACTGAGACTCCTTCAAGATCTGGAATTAAATATGATAGAGAAGATTTATAATTTTAAACTGAATAATAACAAAGTTTGTATCAGTTCTTTATGAGTCATTATTTGGTGTCTCTAATGGTGATTCCCTGAACAAAACTGATAAATTATGGGAGCAAGATTTTCAACAATTATCTTCTGATGCTACGTGGGACTCTTTTTGAAATAGGTAAATTAATCTTTTCCATGTGCCCGACAATCATTTATTACAATTTAAAATAGTACATCAAGCATACTTCACCAAAATTCAATAGATTCTATTCTATTTCAACAAAATGTGACAGACTGAAGAAGATGCATTGTTTCATATGTTTTGGTCGTGCTCTTCTCTTTCTATTGGGAAAGTATTTTTCGTACCTTGTCTTTAGTTCTTAATATTTAATTTGACTCCTAATCCTTTTCTTATCCTGTTTGGAACGGGTAAACCAACTGATTTGAATTTGTCTGGTCTGCAATCCCAGGTAGTTGCCTTTGCTCTCCTTATTGCTAGAAGAGCTGTATTAATGAGATGGAAAGATGCTGTCCTTCCTTCTCATATTCAAGGCTATCTGATGTGATGACATGCCTGATCGTGAAAAAAAAATTAGATGTTCTACTACTGAAATGAACTTTAACTTTGTAAGTTTATGGGGTCCTTTTCTTAATTATTTTCCTAATTTATAAGATTATTTAGATCCCGTTTTGTGGTTTGATTGTTTCCCCTTTTATAATGGAACACATGTTCAACTAATAACTTCACAAGGGAGATTATTAGCATAATTTTTACGTTTTCTTGTTTGCCTTTTTCATTGTTTCATAGATTACTTGAGGCCATATGTATTAATATATCTACTTTGTTGGATACTTATTCTTATTATTACCTATGTACAATTTACTTATAAAACTGAATAAAAATATTGAAAAAGGATACAAGCTGGAAGGCTTCAAATCCATAAATTTCGGAACTGTAACATCTACTCAATTGGATCATTTTGCAGATGCATGTGAATGAAGATGGTGATGGAACTGTTAGTTACCTATTACTGCATGATAAGAAGGACTAGGTACATTGTGGATTTGCAATGGGAAAGGCTTGATTGGCTCCATTGAAACCAGGCACTATCCTCTGAATGAATTCTGCTACCTTGGCGGGCAGAATGGACACAATGCTGAAAAAAGAGTTGCAGATGAAACTAATGGACTCCATATTTTGGACTGATAGCACTTCTGTGCTCAAATACATCAACAATAAAACCTTAAGGTTTCAAACTTTCATGGCTATCAGAATTATCGAAATGAATAAAGTCTTATGTCCAATGCAATGGAGATATGTTAACTCAGTTAATAATCCTGCTCATCTGGCTTCCCCAGGTTTGAAAGCCAAGCCTTTTCTGAAGAATGAAATGTAGGTGCCATGGCCTCAATTTCTTCTATAGTCTCAAAATCCTGATAAATTAAAAGAAACTTTACCACAAGTCCCTGAAATCAAAAGAGAAGACCCTGAAATCAAAAGTAAGACTGCATATGCTGTTCAGATAATATCTGAACAAATGGATTCAGTTACCTGCTTAATCCATTACTTCTAATCCTGGAATAGTTTGAAAAGGGCAAAAGCATGGTTTATGAATCACAGCAAAACAGACAAGTAAACTTGAAACTCAAAAAAAGGCACATGGTACAGTTAAAAAATTGAGTAATGCTGAGATCTGCTTTTTGCCAGAGGAAGAAATTTGAAGATGAAATTTCAAGTTTGAAAAAAAGAATGAATATAAAGAGGACTTTTGCAAACTTAATCTTATTCTCGAGAATGATGTTTTAAGAATTGATGGGTGCCTTAGTAGGGCAGTAATGCCAGAAGAAATTAAACATCCTCTCATACTGGCCAAAGATTTTTACATTTTAAATTTAATTCTTCAACATATTCATGAAAAAAGAGGTTATGGTGGTTGTAACCATATGTATCCAGGCTAAAGAAAAATACTGGATTTGTGGTGCCACTAGATTAACCAGAAAAATTGTAACGAAAGATTGTCGATGTTAAAATACTCCTTTCGGACAACAGATGATGGCAGATTTGCCTCTGGACAGTCACTCCAGCTGAACCTCCATTCACATAGGTTGGAGTTGATTAATTTGGACCGTTTGAGGTGAAGCATGCAATGTGTTGAGAAGTGCTATGGTGTTATTTTCATGTTGAGCCAACTCCCTCCTAGTCAACATCAAGAGCTGCCGGCTAGTACATGCAAAGACCTTTCAGACCCTTGCACTGGAAGGCACCAAACTGACCACTCCCCACCTACACTCGTGGCAAGTCCAGGCAATGAGTTCGCCAAGATTCTAACCGAGTTCCCCTCCAACGCGATGCCACACTTTAATTCCACTGAGCTGGGACAGTCTGGGTACAATCACCCCGATACAGCCAAAGAAGCATGGTTCACAGACGACATTCGTACCTAAAGAACTTGAGACTTGTAAATTTTTTTTTCAGATGTGGGGCACACAGACCCCCACTACAAAGACTTTATGAAGGTCCATATAAAGTTATATGACACAACGGTTCAATATGTCTTTTTGATAATGGGGGAAGAAATGACACTTTCACCCTGGACTGGCTCAAGCTGGCATTCCTTGACTCTGACCACCTGATCCATGACCCACCCCATGTCGAAGGGGCAGGTCTCCCAAGCACAAGGCCTCGCCGATCGCCAATTCTGGTGAGGGGTCGTGTAGCGGGCTGCCCAAAATGCCATGCCCAAAGCGGTGTCCTGACACCGGGAGTCCATGGCTTATAGAGCTGGCCGAGACAGGCTACACGCTTCGAAGTCAGTACTCGACTCAGCAGCATGCAGCTGCAGCGCCCCACTCCATGGGGTGGCCAGCGGCAGCCAATTGAGTGGAGCTAGGGAAACAGCCACATCTGGGGATGAGAGGGGCTCACTGATTGGCTGCTTCCCAGGTAGTACTAAATGACCAATCCCAGGAAGTGGATCATAATTCCACTTTTAAGCATCATTCTAAGTATCTTTAAGCATCATTTAATTGCATAACAAAATTGTAATAATGTAGTAACCCATATAGGTTTAATAAACCTTGGAACACACAAATAAACTTTGGTACGGATCTTTTTTGACCAGGTTATTAACAACAGCATTATTTTACCTTCCAAGTGACTATAAAGGAAGGTAGTCATGACACTCATCAACTTCATAAGGTGGAGGTCAACAGGAGCAAATGAATTACTTTGATACTACACAGCAACTTTGGGATTTAGAAAGCTCACCCTGGATAATAAAAAAAAAACAATCTGCTGGAGGAAGCTGTGGTGTTTCTGCTGGATAGTTGAGTTTGTGTTACTAACAATTTGCACAATGTGGTGGTACACCACCAGCCTACTGCAGGGGGAAACCTCTGTACCTGCAGGAGTGTACCACCGGCCTACCGTAGGGGGAGAACCTCTGTATCTGCAGGAGTGTACCACCGGCCTACTGCAGGGGGCGGCCTCTGTACCTGCAGGAGTGTACCACCGGCCTACCGCAGGGGGCAACCTCTGTACCTGCAGGAGTGTACCACCGGCCTACTGCAGGGGGAGAACCTCTGTTCCTGCAGGAGTGTACCACCGGCCTACCGCAGGGGGAAACCTCTGCACCTGCAGGAGTGTACCACTGGCCTACCGCAGGTGGCAACCTCTGTACCTGCAGGAGTGTAAGGGGACAGGACAACACCGGGCTGGCTGTCAATCACTCGGCCTGAATGGATCAAGCCCCACCCGGTCAGGTGTCAATCACCCTCTGGGATGTAAGCCTGTGCAGGCCTCCCGAGGCCTCACTCAGAGTTGCTGCAGCCACAGCCAGCCTGGCTCTGTGGAAGTCTTTGAGGATTAAAGCCTGTTGTCCAGTCTGTATCTTTGTGTGTGTCTGATTCTGGCTAACAGGGCACCACACACAAGTTGAGAGGAAAAAGGACATTCAAATGTACTAAGAACCACAAGTGGGGAGTCGATTTTAAGGCTCCAATGATGCCCATTTTTGCCAAATTCAGCCACGTGCCAAAGAATCTTGTATGGTGTCCCTACAACCAAACCAGGGTGCAGTATTCATTGGTGGAATACACAACTATGCTGTACTACAGCAGAGATCCTTAGTATCCCTCAACAAAAACAACCTGCTGTCAATTAGTTACTTAAAATGCAATGCAAAGTCACTTTCAATCCCAACATCTTCTTTTCTCTAATGTTTACGAGATAAGATAGGCAATTCTAATGTAGCTTCATAGTGTCTCTTCACTGGAAGAGGCTCATTTATTGTACTGTCTTATCAAGTCCAAGGCTATCCCATGATTATATGTTTTCACTCCACTTCTGTGGGACTGACGAGTGACCAACAAGGCCAGAGTGTGAGCCACAGATTCTCAACAGATGGGGCGGGGTGTCTGACCAGACAGGTGAATGGGTAATTTGGAAGGAGATGTGTTCCTGCTATTGTGTACAATGGGCTTCTTTGTTCTGTCAATGTATGGATTTGAGACTCTCAGGGCCGTAATGAAAGCAGCCTCTATCCTCAAGGACCCCACACAACTCAGGGCATTGCCCTCTTCACTCTGCTACCATTGGGAAAAAGGAACAGGAGCCTGAAGACTAACATTCACTGGCACAAGGACAGCTTCTTTTCCCTCTGTTTTCAGATTCCTGAATGAACAATGAACCACAGACACTACTTTACTTTGACTTTTTCTTGCACGACTTATTTATTTTGTAAGGGGGTTTATATAAATGTTTGCACGGTATTGCTGCCACAAAACAATGAATTTCATGATATGACCATAAATTCTGATTCTGAATGCCTCATCTCCAGTCAGTGAGGGTGTGGCATTTTTAAAGGATGTTTTGAGAACAGCTGAGATCTTTTTTTCCTCTGTTCACCTGCTCTTTCTTTCCAGGACAGAGCTCAGAATAGACTGTGTTCCACTCTCTGCTGATGGACATGCAGACCACATGGCATGTCCCATCAAGCTGACTAAATGAAATTTCAGCCTCAATGCTTGCATTATTCAAACAAAGTCTTTCACTAAAAACTGTAAATCTGTTTCTCTTTCCACAAATTTTGTTTGCCGCATTGAGGTTTCCATTGTTTTCTGATTTTATTTCAAAACTGAGGACTGATAACATTGTCTGGAAGAGGAAACTGCCATTGGTTTTTGCTTATCCTAATAGATTTGATGGTTCAGAGTGCATGAGAATGAGATAAACTCATTATCATTAATAGTTTAATGATAATGAGTTTATTGTCATACACATCGGACAATGTACTGGTAAACAAGAAAATCTGCAGATGCTGCGGTCAAGTGCATACACAAGAGTGCTGGAGAAACTCAGCAGGCCATGCAGCATCCGTAGAAAGTTACAGGCAGTCGACATTTCAGGAGTTCCGAAAATCTGGCATAAATAAATGTACATATCCCTGAAATTATTTCTTGCTGCAGCTGAACAGGTGCTTATAAAGAAAAACTATAAAAGTCAACTAATTGAATTAAATGGAAAAAAACAATAAATACATAAGATGGCTAATAAATATTCATAGTGCAAAAAGTTGCTTGCAATGGTGTAGACAATTAGTGTATCAAGTGTATTGGAAGAAAACTGTTCTTGAATCTAGAAATGCTGGTTTTCAGGCATCTGTACCTTCTGCCCAAAGGTAGCACTGAGAAGAGATTGTGACGAGGGTGATGGGATTTCTTTATGATGCTGGCTGCCTTTTTGAGACAGCACCTTGCATAGATGTCTTCAATGGCTGGAGATCAAAATCTGTGATGGAGCTGGCTATGTTTGCTAGCTTCTGTAGCTTTCTGCATTCCTGTGCACTTACATTGCCAAACCAGACTGTGATGAAACCCGTTTGTATACTTTGCACAGAATGTCTGTAGAAGTTTGGTAGAGTATGCCCAATGTCCTCAGACTCCTTGGAAAATATAGATAATAGAAGCATATATACACACAAGTTCAATCTACAGAGAAACCAAAATTCTTACTTGCTGAACCAACAACAGCTTTGTAAGATAAACACCAATTACAATACTAAAAAATTAAATTACCACAGTAAGCCAAGAGAAAAAAAAATAATAAACATTAAAGGATAGATCAATAAATATTCACAGTTGGTGGCCCCAGAATAATTTATGGTTAGGCTTAAGTAATATGGGGAGATTCAAGAGCTTGATAATTGTTGGAAAAAAAACTTTTTGATCTGTGAGGTGCTGCACTTCAGGCTTTTGAACCTTATGCCTGAAGGTGTGTGGTCTCTTGGCCTCCCCTTTTTAAAGTCCACAATCAATGCTGACATTGAGAGCAAGATGGTTGTTTTCACATCACATCATCAGATTCCCGAACTCTATCTGCATTTGGTTACCCATTATCCACTCAACCATAGTGGTGTGATCAGCAAATTTATAGATAGCATTGGAGACAAATTTGACGACACAATTATGAGTGTAGAGCAGTGGTTCCCAACCTTTTTCTTTCCACCTACATCCCACCTTACACAATCCCTTATTAATCACAGAACACTTATCGCATAGGGAAAAATTAAAGTGGTATCTGAGTGGAAAGTAAAAGATTGGGAACCTCTGATGTAGAGGGAACAGAGTAGGGAACTAAGCATGCAGGTGTTGATGGGTAATGAGGAGGAGGTGATGTTACAAATCTGCAGTGATTGGGATTTTTCGATGACAAAGTTGAGAATCCAGTTGCAAGGAATTAATAGAGTTCCAGATCCCTGAGTTGGATGATTAATTTTGCAGGTATGATGGGTGTTAAAAACCAAGCTGTAGTCAATGTCATATATTCTAGTGGTCCAGGTGATCTAACCCAGAGTGGAGGGGCAGTGAGATGGAATCCGCTGACAAGATGTGAACTGAAGTGAGTACAGGTCCTTCCTGAAACAGACGTTGATTTACTCCATAATCAACTTTTCAAATCCGTCATTGGGGGGGGGGGGGGGGGGAGGGGGAACGTGAGAGCTACCACCTAATATTTGTTGAGACAGGTACCCTGCACTTCTTCAAAACAAATAAAAAGGTTTGTTAATGTCTGCAAAACCCGAGGTAGGTGGTCCACATAGGTTTTAAGAACATGATCAAGTACCCTGTCTGGGCTGGTGCTTTCTGAGGTTTCACCCTCCTGAAGGTTCTTTTCAACTTCGCCTCAATGACTGGGAGGCACTATCACCAGGGGCTGTTGGTCTTTGTGAGGGTACATTATTGATTTTGAGCTGTTTACAATGATGGTACCTCTGCAGCATCATAAAGTGTCTGCTGTACATAGTACAATTCTCTATAGGAAGGCAGGGAGCTCTGCTGTTTAGTATCCATATGGAAGATTTGAAGTTAAAATTCAAACATCCTTTTCCTCAGGTGGACAAGACAGGGTAAGAATGCTGAAACTTGAGTGATGGATCTCATCATTAATCTCCCTGTGGACCTTATTCCCAATGGGTGGTGTTGAACAGTGCAAACAGATTGGTGAAAGTCTTTTGTCTTGTAGATATTGAGGGTAAAGCCATCATCTTGAAAGCTTCAATTAATGAGTTATTGACAATTGAGAGGTCAGCCTCAGAATTGTGCAAACACAAAAAATGTCTATAATTTGCAGCTCAACCACTGAAGTTTGGATAACCTAGCTCTGGACAAACCAGACATCTTCTATGCACAGTTGGTCAAGAAGAACAGGCTAATGCCAAAGAAAGCTTTATCTGTCCCTGAAGAATAGGCCCCTTACAAGGCAGTGGGACCAGACTATATACCCAGTCGAGTACTGAAGGACTGTACTGACCCACTGACAGAGGACTTTAATGGAGATCTTCAACATGTCATTGCAACACTCCATCAACCCCACAAGTTTAAATAGAAAGATCTTGGATAGAGTACAATTTGTTATGTGCAACCAAGAAAGCTTCTTAACTCAGTAGAATGAAGACTCTGCTAGAGAGGGTACAACCTCCTTTCAGAGAATGAGATAGAGTGAGTGGAGGAGCACATTGAGATCTGTGGCCATAATTCCTACTAGTTTTAAAATAGTTATGGTGAAAGACTGGACTGGTCTACATGGATCCAAGACCAATCGTGGTGGCATAATTGACGTAGTGGTTAGCACCATGCTTTTACAGGGCTAGTGATCGGGACAAGGGTTCAAATTCTGCACTGTCTGTGAGTTTGTACATCCTCCCTCTGTCTCCATGGGTTTTCCCAGGGGTCCAGTTTCCTCCCACCATTCAAAATGTACTGGGGATGTAGATTGGGTTGCACGGACTTGTGAGCCAAAATGATCTGTTACCTTCCTCTATGTCTAAATTTAAAAAAAGAAATTTAAAGATGGGGCAGAAATTTGCAGATGTTGGTTGGGAGAGAATGTGTAACGGGCCAAGCAACGGCGCAATTAGAAGGTCGAATTGCCGTGCCAGTCGGCTGATCCAAGATGACACGGGCCCCCCTTCAATACCAAAGGGAAGCCCACGGTTGACACCACGTGTGGACAACGGGAACTCCCCGCTTTTGGGTAGCGTACCACCGGCCAAGGAATGACGCCATTACACACTGACGTCATTTCCGGAAGCCAGCGCACTCGTCATGGGAAGTGCGGTGAATTCAAACAATAAAATCAGTTTACTGGTTTACCTTCTCACCATGTGGATGTCTCTTTACGCCGTGACTCTGCCATAGCAGATGCTGCAGTGGTAACCCCGACAGTTCCAACATTTTAGAACTCATATCGAACACAACAGGATGCAAGATACTGCTACTACTATGGTCACAATGGCTGTGACCAACGCAGTGGGTGTGCATTTGCCGCTCTTCTGGGCAAACCAGCCCAGGAACTGGCTGTAACTGGCTGAGTCCCAGTTCTACATCAGGGGAATCATCTCAGAGGTCACCAAGTTCTAGCACTTCTTCAGCACACTGGACGCCACCACCGCCACAGCCAAAGTAAGCTCCTTCGTGGAGAACCCTCCAATGGATTGTAAGTATGAACAATTCTAGCAGTTCCTCCTCGACTCCCAAGCCAGCACAAGTGCGCCATTCACATCTTAAACATGCAGGGCCTGGGCGACAGGAACCCCTCCAAGCTCATGCACCAGATGGTGCCCTAGCAGACGAACACACTGACTGTTTCCTTTTCAAGGCCCTGTTCCTTTTCAAGCTGCCGGTACGTCTCCTCAGTGGTTTCCGACATGGATTTCATTGCACCACACATGGTAACCAAATAAACAGACAGAATTTTCTGCACCCCACATCAGAGCTCCATCCACATGCAGCCCGTTTATACTGTCGGCACTACCGCCTCAACAACCTCGCCGGCCCTCCCAGCAATAGCTGCGGCACAACCACAACGCGATGAAAGTCCAGAGAAACAAAACGAATACTATTTTTATCACTGCAGATGGGGCCGAAATGCCTGGCGGTGCACCACCCCCCCATGATCCTACCCCACTGCCGAACCTAACATGGCAACAGGAAATGGACAAGCTGGCTGCCGATAGTCGCCTCGATGGTTGGTGCTCTTAAAGGCCTACTCTACCTCAGAGACCAATGGATGAAGAGGGATTTCCTAGTTGACACGGGTGCAGAAATCACCCTCGTCCCACCAACATATTTCAAGGTCAGACACAACCCCAAGGGCCTCCCCCTTCAAGTGACCAATGGATCCTCGATTCCGAGCTATGGAACCCACCTGGTCACAATCCATGCCGCTCATGTTTTTCCTGTGGAAGTGCACAATCGCAGCCATGGGACAGGCCCTACTCAGATCAGACTTCCTCCGAGCACATGAACTTTGGGTGGACATGACGAGATGCCGGTTGGTGTTTCAGTCTTTCCCTCTCACCCTGTGGCAGCATCCTTTCCTATCATTAGGGATTCACACCCTGGACTAAGATAATTATGCCTGCCTACTGGCCAAGTACACTGCCTTACAAGCACCCAACTTTCACAACACCAACCCACCACATAGCGTGGAGCAGCACATCAAGACCATTGGGCCCTCAGTGCATGCATGGGCCCAGCACCTCCCACAAGACAAGCTCCAGCAAGCCAAGGCCAAGTTCGCCACCATGGACGAGATGGGGATCGTCTGCCATTCAAACACCCTCTGGGCCTTCCCACTCCACATGGTGCAGAAAAGGTCTGGTGGTTGGTGCCCATGCGGCAACTACAGGCAGCTGAATGATGCGACAGTCTCAGACAGATAGCCCATTCCACACATCCAAGATTTCGCCATGAGGCTACAAGACTGCTGAATCTTTTCCAAGGTGGACCTCATAAAAGGATACCACCAGATTCCGGTTTACCCCAGCGACATTCCAAAAAGGGCAATCATCACACCCTTCGGCCCTCCTGCTCGACAGTCTGCAGCAGTTTGGACTCACGGTGAACCTGGCCAAGTGCCAGTTCAGCCTAGAGACAATAGACTTTCTGAGAGACCACATCACCTCAGAGGTAGCCACGCCACTGTCAGACATCCAAAGGTAGTGGACATCCAAAACTTCCCCAAGCTGAGCACGACCAAAGGCCTGCAGGAGTTCCTGGGGATGCTAAACTTCTATCATCGCTTCCTACCGGGAGCGGCCACCCTCATACATCCTTGTTCGACCTCGTCAAGCTCAGCGACAAGGCACTCCTGTGGACACCGGACACCACAGAAGCGTGCCACACCACAAAGGCGGCACTGACAAGAGCCACAGTCCTGGCATATCCAGACGCAACCTCCCCACTGGTTCTTACAACAGACACATAGGAAAGAGTGGTGGGCACAGTCTAGGAGCAATGGGTTGACGAGCATTGGTGCCCCCTTGCCTTCTTCAGTAAACATTTCCAGACACCAGACCTCAAATACAGTGCATTTGACCACAAACTGTTGGTCCTATACCTGGCGATACGGCACTTCCGATACATGTTAGAGGGAAGGATCTTCACCGCCTACACAGACCACAAACCACTAACCTACGCATTCAGTAAGGTTTTGGACCCATGGTCGGTGAGGCAACAGCGTCACCTCTCCTACATCTCGGAGTACACCATGGACATTTACCAGGTTGCAGGCAAGTCCAATGTGGTGGTTGACGCGCTGATCACGATTGACACAACCTCAGGAGGGCTTGACCGTCCAGCTTGCCAAGGGCCAGACAGAGGACGCAGACATCCAGGCCTATCGGACTGCCATCACCAGCTTGAAGGTCCATGACTTCTGCCCCTCACCAGGAGGCCCGTCTCTGCTGTGCGACATCTCCACAGGGTATCCTAGACCAAATCTACTCATGACCTAGCGACGGCAGGTTTTCAACCTGATCGACGGCCTGTTCCACCCCTCCATAAAGCCCACAATCCACCTGTTGTTCGACAAGTTCATGTGGCACGGCCTCCGTCGAGACATGACCCTGTGGGCCAGACCTGTTTGCAGTGGCAACATGCCAAGGTACACAGAAAAACAAAAGCTCCACTTCTGACTTTTGAGCTGGCGCAGCGCCGGTTTGAGCACTTACACGTAAACATTGTCAGCCCACTCCCAGTGAGCCAGGGCATGTGGTACCTGTTCACGAATTTTGATTGTTTTACCCATTTGCCGGAGGCCATACCCATATTCATGTGCGACACACCTGGGTTGCGTGTTTTAGAGTCCTGACCCACATCACCTCAGACCAAGGGGCACAGTTCACCTCCTCGCTCAGTACTAACCTGACTAATTTCTACAGCAGCCAAGTACTCCACACCATAGTCAACCACCCTCAAGAAAATGGCCTGGTCGAGTGTTTCCCCTGCCATCTAAAGGCCGCCTTGAAAGCCCATCTGCAAAGCTCAAACTGGTGGACAAACTCCCAAGGATGCTTTTAGGCATCTGCACAGAAACAAAGGAGGACCTGCCAACCTTGTCTGCAGAGATGGAGTATGGTTTCCCACTCACTATTCATAGGCTCATCCATTTAAACCCCCTGGCCCACAGCCTTAGACGTTCTCCAGAGGTTGAGGGTGCAAGCGTGTGACCGCCCCCCCCCCCCACCACTGTCTCGACAAAGCTCGCTGCCCAACCACGTTCCTGTGGACCTGCAGTCAACCCACTTCGTTTCATGAGGAGAGGGCAACAAGGAGCACCCTTACAGTGTCCATACGAAGGCCCGTTCAAGGTGCTGCAGAGAGACAGTGTCGTGTTTACACTGGACATTGGCGGCTGACAGGACAGATTCACAATTGACCACCTTAAGGCAGCGCACCTGGACTCAGACCTGCTGCCCCCAGACCCCCCAAGTCAGACGCAGAGGCTGTAAAAGGGTGGCGGCGATTCTGGTGGGAGGGGTGTGGGTGGTTTAGATGGGCCAAATCGCTGCACCAGTTGGCTGACCAAGGTAGCATGGGCCCCCATCACTATCAAGGAGAAGCCCACAGTTGACGCCACGTGTGGACTAAAGGAACTCCCTACTTCCAGGTGGTGTATCACCGGCCAAGGAGTGACACTACAACACGTTGATGTCACTTCCGGAAGCCGGCGTTCACATCACCACAAGTGGGTGTCCCTTTCATGCAACGCAGGGAATTAAAACAATAAAATCAGTTTACTGTCACCCTTGCACCATGTAGACGTCTCTTTATTCTGTAGCTCTGCCATAGCAGACGCTACAGATTTTTGTAAATAAGGGAAAGTGGGGAGATTTTTAAAGTAATGATAGAGCCATACAAAACATTGGTGAGACCACACTAGGAGTACAGTGTGCAGTCCTAGTTGCCAAGCTTCAGGACAGATATCAATGTTGGAAGGTGCAGAGGAGATTGAATAGGATGTTGCTAGGACTGGAGGATTTGAGTTATAGGGAGAGGTTGAAGAGGTGGGTCTTTATTCCAAAGAGTGTAGTGGGCTAAAGGTTGACCTGATAGAGGTTTATAAGACAATGAGCAGCATTAATCATGTGAATGTTCACAATCTATCTCCTGGGATAGACAATTCTAGACTAAGAGGGCATAGGTTTAAGACGAGAGGAATCTGAAGGGCAACTTTTTAACTTGAGATTAATCCATATCTGGAACAAGTTGCCAGCTCAAGCTATAAAACCAGGTACCAAAAGAAAGAGGAGAGATATTAGGATGGGATGGGCTTAGAAAAATATGAACCAAATGCAAACAAATGGGACTAGCCAGAATGCCAGCTTTGTTGACATGGATGAATTGGGCCAAGAAGCCTGCTCTGTTCTACATTCATATTCCACCTGGGTAGTCTACAACTCAATGGTAGGAACAATACATTTTCCAACTTCAGGTAATCCACACTCCCTGTGCTTTCTTCTCCCTCCTTCTGAATGTTTCTGTCAGCCTGTTGCATTCCCCTCCCTACGTGGTTCTATCTGCCTATCATCCCTCCCTTAGTTAGTTCCATCTTTCACCTTCCTTACTTATCAGATTCCAGCATCCGCAACCTTTTGTGTTTCCAATTATCATTTTCAAGTCTTCAGCCACTCCTCCCCAATTTTGGCCCAATCTACTCCACTTTTTTCCCCTTTCTCCTTGCATCATTACCTTTTACCCAGCAGCCACTCTCTCCCAATTCTATCTTTCCCCACTTAGCTCCATCTGAACTTCACCAAATTCCACCAATTGCTGTCATCTCCTGCTTCATTCCTCCTCCGCCACCCCCCCCCCCCACCCCCACAACTTGTTATACTGGCTTTCCCCATTCTACATTCTCTACCTTGAAGTAGAATCTCAACTATTCCTTTGCCTCTCCTGCTGCTGTTTGATCTTTGCTCCAAGTTATAGAATCTGCATTCTCTGGTGCCAGTGATCATCAGTTCTTTCCACTAAAAAGACCTGCACATGTAGTTCTCAGCTTTCTTGTCTATCTTAACCTTGCTTTACTCCTCTGCTTTCATAAGGCGATTGAATCAATGGATTTGTAGCATTCATTTCATTGCAGTTTTCAGTTGCCAAAACTGTTCAGTGGGAGCCACTGGAACATGGGAAGAAAGATCGTTAGACTGACATAGAATATAAGGCAATGCAGCCAAGAAAAGCTCATCCGAAGTTCAGAAGTTTCATAAAACAGAAAGCTTATGGGAGTTTCTTTTTCAATGTTTTTCTCTGGCAGTGGTGAGCAACGTGGACTATGATTGATGTAGAGAATGGGATTAAAAGAACTGGAGATCGCAGCCTGGGGGACATTCTTGTAGCATATAGTAAGGGGAGGTCATGTGGGTTCTGGCCAAAAGGGCGCATAAAGAAACAGATATCACTGTAATTTTCCTTCTTTTTCTCTCTCCTTCTGAAGAGAAGTGTGATGACCGATAAAGAGTGCTATTTGCTGCCTGGATGCTGTGCATGTAAAACTTTATATTAAAACCAGATCTGAATGAAAACAGAGTCTGGTTTGATGGGTGGTATGCCCCTTTCATTCCACATTGATTGAATGTGGAGAGAAATGCAAAATTGAACTGTTTTTAAAGTCTCTTCCTTTGCATTAAATAAATTTGCACTCAAGAAAAGAACATTTGGCTTCTGGGCGAGGCTCTATTTGGGTTGATTTAGAGATAAGGCCAGGATTTTTTTTCCATTTCTATCCTCCTTGATACTGTCAAAAGCAAGGGAGAAGAAACTCAATTGGCTAAATACTTGGCATGTCACTCAATAAATATTTCTCAGTTCATGCTATTAATTAGCTTTGTTCTTGCACTGGACTCTCGAACTAGTTGGTCTGTAGGAAAATAGTTTGCACCATTTTACAGCAGGAGGACACTCCAAGACGCTGTTTGGCATTCTGTTAAACAACTCAGCAAAATGTTTTGTATGCCATTAAACTTTGTCAATGAAACAACTCAGCTGAATGCTATAGAATTAAAAATTAAAATCAAAGGAAAATGAAGTATTTTGTTCCATTTATCTGTAAGATTAGGACTGCTTCTTGACCTGTTCTTTCCAACCGAATCCCCATTTCCCATGTACTCCATACATACATTGATCTCAGCCTTGAGTATGCTTAGCAACTGAGGAACCACCATGAATAGAGACCATTCCAGAATCCATGAAATTCACTATTAATGCATGCTCAAATTCTCCAGCTGCCTCGTTTAGGATGCAGATCATGGAATCCAAGAGTTTTGATTGCCTTTCTCTCTTTTCTTTTTTATGGTACTTATTGTTGCCTAATTAATATTGATTTGTATAAGCTTCTCACTCTCAATATGTCTCTGGTATTCCTGCTATTTTTGCCATGTTGTTTATTTTCTTCTCATGGATCTTATATATCTCATAATGTTTCACATAAATCTTATCACTTCAGTTTCCCAAACATAAATAATTAAGCTTACATCAGGATGTTCTTTATTGATGACAGTTTGACATTCAATGCCATCATCCCCTTAAAACAGATCAGCAAACTCCAAGACCTGGGCCTCAATAATCCACACATGTAATTGGATCTTGGATTTTCTCAATTCCAATCAGTACATCAATCTGCATCAGCACCCTCAGGGCTGTGCACTTAGCCCCCTGCCCTACTTGATTTACACCTATGTCTGAGTGGCTCTGTTCAAAATAACACTATTTACAAACTTGCTGATGACACCACAGTAGTGGGCTGTATTTAAAGGGGTGATGATCAGCATTCACAGGATGGAGATTGATAACTTGGCTCAACAGGTACGAACAGCAACCTCACACTCAAGGTCACCGAGATCAAAGAGCTGCTTGTTGACTTTAGGAATGGAAAACCAGATGTACGATCCAGTGATCAATTTTGTGCAGTCAGTTTGTTTATATTTGTGGCTGTAGGTTTTGGTGAGGGGCACTGGACAAGGGAGACTCTCTGTCTGTCTTATGGTAGACAAAAGTTAAAGAATTTCATGTATGTAACA